>NC_137433.1:35744473-36344473 GCF_964374335.1 Astatotilapia calliptera | reverse complement strand
CCAAAAAAAGAAGATTTATTCATAACACATGGGAAAAGACCCAGGGAAACAGAGTTAATGATAAAAACGATAAAATAACAACGATTAAAAACCCTGAAAACCATGAATTTCACACCCGACTCTCAACTCTGGCGGCCCGGTACCAAACGACTCGGCCCATTGGTTGGGGACCGCTGACCTAAAACTAAAAGAGCATTACATTTACTTATTATTTTGTTCATCCTGCTACGTTGTAATCCTTCACTGACTGTCACTATAAAAGTGTCAGTGTATCTGCAGCACACATAACAGCATAGAATAAATGAATAGAATATTTTGCCCTCTGTAGCATTGCCTAAAATGCACCAGCTGCTTAAATATGAAAGACCTGCATCAAATATCCAATAAAGATTTTATTTTATTTTTTTTAATATAACTTTATTAAGTAATAGATAATTTGAAAGCACAAGTTGATCATCAACAAGTTGGTGAGGTGTCAGAGCGGATCCTGCTTAAAGGTCGCTGCACTGTATTTTAAATATTTAGCGCAGTAAATAAGGTGAGGTGCAAAAAAGTCAGTTTCGAATATTTAGACGGCGCAGTAAAGGACACATGGTCTGGTCGCTCATCTGTTCAGAACCACAGGAGAATTGGTGGCCCAAGGCACTGCCTGAGGCAAAATCCACAGCAAAGAGAGCACTCTTGTTATTATTCCACTGCACCATTTTTAATGCAGGCCTCCTCTGTACACTCCCGTGCACTCACAGCTGGCCCCTCGCACACAATACCGCTCTGCGTACTTCTTTCTCTCGCCTCTTTTCTTTTTGTGTCGGAGGGAATATTTCAGGCGTTTCATTCGTTCCATATCCTGAATTCTCATTAAACCTGCGGTAATTGGATTGGGCATAATAGACATATGGAAATTGCGGTGCCGTTCATCATTAGGGTTTTAATTGCGCCCATTTTGGCTTTGCATTTTTCTCTCTAAATAAGTCTTCGGAGTTCAGGAGCCTTGTTACTGCCAGTCAAGTTACTTCACCCACACACGATGATTATGTGATAATGACAGGATTTCCTCCCACTGAGGACATTTATTTAATTCTGATTGTTGTCTTTATTGAGCATTGTGCTAACATGACTCCAGGACTTATTAGCGTTTGTGAGAACAGGATTTGCGAGAGCAACGATAGAATTATAGAGCTCTTCTATTTTTAAAGTCTTGATGCAGAGCAAAGTATTATCAGGGAGAACAACATTGTTTTCAATAACACTCAATACATATTGTTAGACTGATTAAACACACACACACGTAGCACGGTAGAAGAGAGACAGGTAAAAATAATAATGTTGCTTGGCAACAACTCGTTACTTAAAAAGCAATTAAAGCTTCCCAAACAGTGCTGCTACCTCTAAGACGGCGGTGTCAAACATGAGGCTCGGGGGCGAGATTTGATGATCCCGTTTGGCGCACCGGATGGCTTCGCCGTGTGATAAAATTACAGTGAAGTCATTAATTACACGTTTTTGTTAAAAACAAACCACGTTGCTGTTTACGGTGTAGTAATGCATGACCAGTATGACTACACATGAGTAAAAATGTGTGCAAATCTGAGCAGGATCTCTGATTCATATTAGATACAAAAGCTTTACATGTGATGATTTTATGTCTTTTCACATCCTTCAGTTAAATTGTAACTACTCCAGCTTTACTGGCTGTACAACAACTGAGATACATTCTGTGTTTTTCTGAAGAGAACTCAGGCTGTTTGTACAGGGATGGTTTGTTACATTTGAAAATTAAATAGAAAAAGCTTCTAGAATTATTTTTGGCATTTAGGCTTTATTAGAGAGGGAAGAGGAGAGAGAGGACAGGAAACCAGGGAAAGAGTGGGGTGACGTGCAGAAAAAGATCTGGAGAGCAGACTCAAAGTTGGGCTCCTGCAGTAGCCTTCAGCCAGCAGAGCGGCAGCTCTGAGCAGACTTCTTTATACTTATTTAAAAATGAGAAATTTAGAGGCGTGTGTGTTTCATATAAGCTGTGATGCTGTAGTGTTATGGCTTCCTCAAAGTGGGACCAACTGGACTAAAATGAGTTTGACATCATTGCTTTAGGATGTTAAAGGCCAGCTTATGTTATGAATGGGGTTGGGAGGTTGAATAGAGTGTCTGTGAAACATGTGTCCTAGTATATTTAAAGGTACTTTGCAGTACTTCAAAGGGGCCTGGAAAATAAAAAGTCATGTATATTTAATGAATTGAATTACATTATAATAAAAATTTACAATATTCAAAATTTCATTTTATTATTAAATCCTGATTTTATGGACACAGGTGATTTTTTTTTATTTATTTATTTATTTTTGCGCTGGTTGGAGGTAAAAAAAAAGTCTTTTAGGAAAATTGCTGAGGTGACATTTAGCCCCTGTAAGACAGGACTGAGGGCACGATGTTGCCAAAAAAACACAAGCTGCAGCGCGATGCTTGTCCTTCTTGGAGATTAAAAAGATATCAGCTGAGACCCGATGTTTACAGTTGAAGTATCTTTAATCACAAAGTTTGCAAAAACAGAAAACGTATGACGAAAATTCCAACACAGTGAACTTCCCTGGAAATGCAAACGTGTTTTTCTTCTCTGACAAACGTGGGAGAACTGGCAGGATAAAGTGAGACGAGGTTTTAATGTTGTTTCCTTTAATTTCCTCTGATACTAATTAAACTCTTTCCTTTACAGGAAAATGGATGTTCTCATCAGCCTTAACAACGGCAAGTCCTTCATCTCGAGTGCCCACACCATCTCTGCTACCACATGTGTGAGTTTAATGCTGAGCTCTGATATTTCACATTCCAGATTAAACTTAAAGTCCCTTTAATAACATGAAGCTGCGTTTCCTGATTTTATAACTGAGGAAGTGATGCGTAAAACATGGCCTGACTATAAGGTTACAAGTTTTCCTGTTATGTTTGAGCAGAACTTCCTTTTTTTCAGTGTTTCTCATATGATGAAGCAATGTCATAGTTTTATAGACACTTTGTGAAACATCTGCTCTTTTGTAAGACGATACGCTTGCTCCGATTTAGCTGTTATCGACCGCGTGTTCCTCTTTGTTTCTATTTCGTATTCCTTCTAACAAACTTTTAATATTTCTCCTCTAGCTTTGACGCATCCAGTTGTTTCCAGCTGTGTGACTGTTTTGCCTTTTCCTTTTCTCCTTCAGTCGGACGGCTTTGTGGTGGCGATAGTCTTCCTGGTGCTGCTCCTCCTCGTGGCCCTGGCCCTCATGTGGTGGTTGTGGCCTCTGTGTTGCAAAGTGGTGAGTGCTGCTACACCGCCTATAACCAGCACAGTCATGTTTGGTCAACCAAAACTGATAAATGAATTAAATCTGGCTTTGAGCGGAGATGAGAGCGGGTTCTCGACTGTGGGGAGAAAAACACGCTAAAGTGTTGCTGCTCTTTGTTCTGCCTCGTCCTGTAAATCTGATGAGGATAAACCCTATCACCCACTTTTTTCCCTCGTATTGCTCTGACAGCTGTAAACATCCTGTTGCGGCACATACAGCACCGCCTTGCTGAAAAAGATGAGGTCACTTGAAAAAGCATGTCTTGTAAAGTCTGACTTAATTTGGGTGAAAGATGGAGTTTAATCACCAGTTAAAAAGCACAAAGAGGTGACGGGCAGGCTCGGTGTTATTCACCAAGCCTTGCCGAAGGGAAGTGGTGCCGAACATCTGTTCAAGCTCGTCACTTCCCGCTTACCGCGATAAGTCACACTGGTTTAGCAACACCGCAGAGCACTGCAGACCAGCGGCCGATTGCTGCACATGCTATATGTGGAGAAGTCGCTTTACACAAACAGACTGTTAAAAACAATAACATAGACCAGCAGCAGAAAGATGTGAGTGACAGATTGCATGAAAGTTACCAGAGTCTCTGTTTGTTTAGGACTAATGTCGGGCCTACCTGGGGACTGAAGGGATTCAGAATAATCACACAGACTTTTAGCGGTTTTATCGCATTAGAATCCATCATGTCCTGCTTCAGCTTAAAACACTTTTACACATCTATTCAATCATGTTCTAGATACACTATTATGAATATTTCTTATTCTTCCTCAGTGCTGCTAATATTGTTTATTTAAACCTGCATTAGGCAGAAGTTGGATTAAATAAAACGTCCCTCTACTGTCGCTCTCCCTTTGCTGTTTAAAACCCGCCCACTAAAGACCAGAGGCCTGTGCGTGTACTTCACTAAAAAATAAGAGTGAATATTTTTGCTGATTTTTGTTTGTTCCTCACCCGACTAACACAAAAGTGAAGATGCTCGACTGGATGTGGTGACTGTGGAGGCCTTTGGAGGACAGTGAACTCATTGTTATGGGCTGGAGATGATTTGAGCTTCGCGGCGTGCTGTGAAGCAGCCATGAGGAGACGAGCACGCTGTCGTCACAAAGAGACGGAGATGCTCAGCAACAGTGCAACCTTTAAACTGAGCTCAGCTGACACTAAAAGGCCGCCGCTCCAAACTGCAGATACAGGCAGGATCGATCGATGCAGGTTTGACATGTCGTGCGTTACGAGGCGGCTTCTTCTGAACCTTGGCTGGAACGAGGGGTTATTTGACTTTCTGTTGCCTTCCTATGACTCAACATCAACAGATCTGCTACTCAAAGGATATTTTCTTATTTTTGGACCATTATCTGTGAACCCCAGAGACGGTTATGTGGGAAACTCCCAGCAGTGCCTGTCTGCCACCAACAACAGTCAATGTCTACCTCCCTTAATTCCTGGAGTTGCTGCCATGTGATTGGCTGATATAACACTTGTATTAACAGGCAGTTCAATAGATATAATTACAAAGGTGGCTCAGTGTATAATGCACACATATACCGCATATGAAACGGACAAAAATCTTTCTCCACGTACTTGACAGGACAGATTATTTTTCAGCTTCATCCTCATAAATTGAGTAAAGGATGTTGAAACAGAGACACACATCTGCTGTAAAATGATCAAAAATGTTCTTTTGTTCCTTCGTTTTGGTCCTAAAAGTGTGAAAAGTGGAAACAGCCGGTTATGACTTAAATGTTTCTGCTTAGGGATAAGGTTTTTTAGTTTTTTTTAGTTTTGTGTTTCTTGGTCGTGCTTTTTATTCTCTCTCTGTGGAGGTTGGGAGGTTCTTCATTAATTCCACAAGTCACCACATTTCCAGTCCCATGTGTACGGGGTGTTTTAAAGTGGAACTTGAGGCTGCGTTTAATTAATTCATCTGAAATCTGCTCTTAAAGTCATAACTTATGACTAGAAAATATTTTTGCTTTTTTGTCCAGAGTTGAAACTTTGGTTTAGTTGGTTAAAAAAAAGAGTACTGTTTTAAAACCCCCCCCCCGGCCTCACCCCCTTTGGAAATAAAGTCTCCCCCGCTTAACCGTTTACAAAAATCCACAACAGATTATCGTTTGAGGCTATGAGAGAGGGGCTACAGATGGTGTGCGCAGCCTCTTTTTTCTGTCTCTGCCTTTTTCTATTGAGATCTGATAAAGGCAAATTTACCCTCTACTCCGCCGACCCTCGCGGCGGACCTCTGTTCCCGCTCACCCGCACCGGCCCTTAAATGATAGACGTCACCTGGCTTTGTGGACCTGAAGGGATCCCATCCAGGATGAGATGGAAGCATATTTTGGAAAACCAACAAAGGCATTAAAATGTAAACCCCCTGCAGCATGTCTGGCGGTGGACGTGTTTGTCTTGGTGGAGAGAGCTGCTGTTGCCTTCCATCGAGGGACGCGGCAGAAGAGGAGGGCCATGTGTGGCTTGTTAATATTTAAACCCCCAGTCTGCCAGGTTTCAGCAGTCGGGATGAGGCCGCGCACACACGCTCGACACACACATACACATACACAGAGACACATGCCCAACCTCTTTCCCACAATCCCTCTCTCCCCTTCTCTCTCCCGCGTGGACCGATGCCAGGAGAGAGGTCATACAAGCTGTGGAGTGGTAATTTCTTTGTTTATGATTTGTTTGGAAATTAAACTCGAATGGCATCGCCTTTAGTTCAAATCAAAGGATTCAGGATTGGAGATGCCGTTTTAAATTACATTGCCAGTTTATCCAAATTACAAACTATTCGCTGCTAAATTGGATGCACTTTTGGACACATTTGCGACTCATTTGGTCCTTAATATGTTATTAATCTCTAATTATTTCTTGTTCTTGCAGAACTTTTGTCGTCTTTGTTCTCTTTCAGTTGATTTTTTTATTTGTTTTGTTCTCGTACAAACAGTTTCTCCGCAGATGAAGACCTAAAGCAATTTTAAACTTTCGAATATGCTATCTGCCACTGATCCGTCGTTATAAGCCTCCCAAAACAGCTTGACACGACACGGTTCGAGCTTAAGGTTGGGAACGAACAGATTATAAAGTCCAGTTGGACGTTTACGGAGACGGCCATATGGGGACAATACCCCGAGTGCCTCTGATTGGTCCAATTCCCCCCGGTGTCGTGGCTGCGGCGGCGGGCCGCTGGGGCTTGTGTCAGATGGCGAAATATCCTGTGGTTTAGTTTTTAATTATGCCACCGCGCTGCTCCTCTTCACATCTGTCCATCAGGTAGCTGGGAAAGAGCAGCAGAGCGTTTGTGTGACGCTTTATTTGTCTCACAACATGTGCAGGAAATCTGCTGCATAATTACTTAATAAAAGAGATAATCCTGTGAACGTAAGGTGTGGCTGAAATGATGTTAATCAGCGTATGGCGAGGCCACCAGTAGCCCTTTACTAGATTTGCTTACAGCCGGTTGTGTGTTACAAAGGAATTAATTAACCCTAATTGATTATTTTTCATTATTCTAATGACAACAGTAAGCAGAGAGTGTGATAGCGTCCCTGAGCTTAAGAGTGAATGAAACAGCTGTTAGGATCTATGATATGCCGTAATTACATCGCTCCTTTTCCCTCCGAAACCACTTTAGCAAATGCATAACCAGCTCTGACACTGTGGTATCTGTCCTTGATGACTAATGAACAAAGGTCAGCTTTCCACTTTGCAGCGCACCTCAGGTTGAGATATGTCCTTAGTGCAATTATAAGCACTGCATTTATAGGGCACCTACTGTGTCCACCCCTGTGTGGGGAGCGGGGAGTGGGCGAGGAGGTGAACAGCAGCTTTTTCCTTTGTATCAGGATTTAGGTTTGAATAAATGTCCCACAAAATTCCAATAACACTTCCTGAGCTCAGTTTGATGACTTTGATCCAAAACCTGAAGACTTTTAACAAACAGTAACAGAAAAAAGGAAAGTTGAACTGAATTTGTAAGAAGATACATCTCCCTGCCTTCACTATAAATGATTTGCTCTATAGTTAAATAAATAAAAGTTTTTGTCACCGGCATGTTAATCGATTAATTGAGTAATAATGGAGACATTATTCAGAAGAGATTGTGACCTCACTGTACTTTAAGATATCGCACAGTATCTCCACACAGCCATTCTGCAATACTGCATGATTTAGTTAATTAAAATCTTCACTGTGAGCTGCCGTCTGTTTAAATTACACCGTTTGATGAACTTCAAGTCGTGAAACAGAGACTTTGTTCATTTAAAAAAACTGGCTGGGGTCAATCTTAAAAGCATCAACGTGTTGTAGTGAAAATATTTAGTGCCAGTTCATCCATAACCCTATCGCAAGTGGAAACAGTACAAAATATTGGACTGTATTGGTATTTTTACCTGCTGGATCAGCTGCTGGACGAGTCATCCAATGGTGCTAATCTGAGGAGCTTGGAAAGAGAAGCGACTGGACTTCTTTGAGTTTATCGATTTTTCACTATGTAAAACTTGACTTGCATGGTGACTTTCTCTTAGTTTCCTTGTGAAAAATACACAAAATAAAAGAAAACTTGTTAAAAACCATTAAAAAGCATTAAAGATGCAAAAAGAACATAAATAAACTGCAAGTGTGCAGGCCTGTGTTTTCACGTGACGGCTGTGACCTACAGCAACTGACAACACCGAAGAATAAAGCGCCTCGGTCTTTCCAGCGCCAGCCCGCTCACAGATGGGTTTTTGGTGAGTGAGTGGCAGAAGCGTCTTCAGTAAAGAGTCGGACATCAGTATGTGAAGCGTCTGACTGACACCTGACAAATGTCACTGTCAGGCCTCTCTTTGCTTTGCCGTGCACATCTGAAAAACCCGGCCGAGGCATCTTGTCCTTGAGTGGAATCACATTGTGGACAACCTGCTCCTCAGGTGCCCTCTCATCCAGTGTTGTCACAAACAATGCCGCTGGCCGGTCACTCTGCTCTGGGAGAGTCGTGTCCTGGTTATATGTGGGTGAGGGTGCGCGTGTGTGTGTGTTTTCTTGTATTTTCTGTGTGTGTTTGCCGCCACTCATCTTCCCTTCAGACGGGGCTTGGAGCTGAGCCCAAGCCTCCTCCTCTGTATCTCATTGGAGCTAATTAACTCCTTAGGACTTTATGATTGGGGGGATTGCTTGGAAGCACTGAACCCCATCCAATTAATTAAGAGCTAAACGGGCAGCGGCGCTCGCCCCAAAGACTCCCCTGTCAACAAGTTGATTTTCAGCTTTTCTTTATTTTGCACGGGGGGCCCCTGATGTTGGTTTACAAGCAGAATCCTTGTAATCAGCAGTCAGTGACGCGATGGGGCAGCAGTCGCTGCTGCAAAACAGGCTGGCAGCGACGGCGTCTCCACCGTGAGATGAGCTCAGGGATGTTTCTGTTTGGCTCAGTCACCTGTCACGAATCACCTCTGTCAGCCTTGTCTGCGCTCGTCTTGATGAGGTTTGAGCGCGTGTGTTTGTGCGTGTCCCAATGCGTCTCCTGACGGGCTGTGCTGACGCTCTTTTGCTTCTTCTGTTTATCCAGGTCATCAAGGACCCGCCGCCGCCGCCTCCACCATCTCGTCCTCCACCGCCCGTGAGTCACAATTGTTTTATTTTCAGGTTTGAAAATCTGTGCGGTGCAAAAGAAGAAAATGGGAGTCAGAGGAGGTTCCAGAGCTCAGAATGGTGCAGCACTGAAATTTCAGGGAAACTTTGCACGTTTTGAGAATCAGGATTATTGAGCGTCTCTCTGAGAATTTCACAGGGCCGTTATCGCTGCATTGGGCATCTAACTCGAGCCAATTCAGACTAAAACTAAAACCATAACGTGTCCCTTTTACATTTGTTTGTGTACAGATCATATAAACAAGATCACATTTTAATTAGTGAGCTGGTAGATGGATTTTTGAACTTTGGACAGAGGCGTGCTCGCTGTTTGCCCCGTGATTTCAGTCTTTCTGCTAAACTAGAGTAATCCCAGCTCCAGCTCTGCACACAGACATGAGAGTGATGGAGCTTGTTTCTTCTCATGATGAAATGAAGTCAGATTGCATATTTCCCAACGTGTCGAGCAGTTCCTTCAAAAAATGACTTTAGAAAAGTTGGTGCTTGTGATACACCTTTCGTCTTCACTGACTAACGATTATCGTAAAAGACTGAATCAAAAAGCGTCTTCTGCAATACGAGATTCATTAACAGAAAAAGATTTTAATGTTTAACTGATTATTTTAGTTAATTAAATTCCAGAGGGAAACAGTCAATATCAAAGTATGTAGCTGAGGTCTAATATTTTAGATTTCACTGTGTAAAATCTAAATTTTCACACCATTCCTGAACTGAATCTCTGTATCCAGACGGATAAGTGGATCCGGGTCATTTTGTGATACTTAATCACCCCTAAGCTGGACCAAACCTCACCATTTTAACTTGTCTATAACATTTAGAGCAGGGGTGGGAACTCCAGGCCTCGAGGGCCGGTGTCCTGCAGGTTTTAGATCTCACCCTGGGTCAACACACCTGAATCACATGATTAGTTCATTACCAGGCCTCTGGAGAACTTCAGGACTTGTTGAGGAGGTCATTTAACCACTTAAATCAGCTGTGTTGGATCAAGGGCACATCTAAAACCTGCAGGACACCGGCCCTCGAGGCCTGGAGTTCCCCACCCCTGGTTTAGACAATCAGAGAGTTGCCGATGGAGTTACTCAACCTCCTTGGTGAAAATCATTTGCAGGTTTTTAAAAGCAAAGTAAAATACCGTACTGCTTGTAAAGCTTTACACTAAATTTCCCAGCATCCTCAGGGAGCTACTACCTCTTGACTTTTTCCCCCCAGAACGGGGGTCTCAAACTCGCAGCCCACGTCACCCCTACTTTGTTAGGGAGGATGTGTTTGTTGTTGAGTGCAATGTTGAAATAAGTTTTTTAAAAAGCAAAAAACGACTTAATATGAGCAGAGAGCACAGACACGTTGAGGGCTGTGTTAGTTCAGAGAGTCAAAAACGAATGTCTGCGCATTTATTTTGTTAAATACGAACAAATTTATAGCAGAAAACCCGCCTGAGTTTAGTTTAGTTCCAGAAACATTGTAGCGTAAAGTAGACATTTAAATATCTGGCTTATCATTGGCTGAATTTTTGCCAAACACGTTAGCATGATGCTACAGTTTTGTTTAGTTCTTTTCTGCAGGGCACAGGATTACAGTGTAAATGCTTCTGAAAGCTTTACCCTGTGTGGTAGTTGATCCCATCCCACTGCAGCATTTTCAGTTTGCGGCAGATGGAACTGTAAACGTCAGCGGAGCGATACGAACGGTTTCCCCTCTGCACTTGAACACGCGCTGAGCCAGGAGTAAGGCCTACGTTTCCCTTCCTTCCTGACAAAGTGACATCATCCCGATGAAAGGAAACGTTGTTTTGGTGTGCAGGGACAAATATGGACGAAAGAAAATAGAACAATAGCAAACACATCATTGCACTTCCTCCCCTTTGTCATTACAGTGACTCTGATTAATGTCATACATATAAATATGGAAAGAAAATTTGCACACACTCTTATTTGACACACAACTATGTGTTTCCTGGTTTTGTTTTCTGTGTTTATTTCTTAGGAGCCTGAGCCGCTGCCCAAGAAGAAGTGGCCAACTGTGGATGCCTCGTACTACGGAGGAAGAGGAGTCGGAGGGATCAGTCGGATGGAGGTCAGAAACTCAAAACTATTGGCCAACATGCTGCTTCCGTTCTTTCTTAGTGAAAAGCTGAACGAAACAAGCAAAAACAGCTGAAATATTCCAAAGGTCAAAATGCAGACAGCAGGAAATGACACATATGTGTGGTCCCGTAAACTTGCATCATCATGTTCAGTCTTTTCTGCGAGGCGGGAACTTTGTTGAGTTACGCAGGAATCAGGAGGAGAAACCCACCGACCGAGCAACTGACTGGCTGACTGACCGGCCGGGCCGCTGTCCTCGTCAGCCCACTGATGCCTCCGACATGACAGGCCCTGCCATCTCGTCCTTGGCCGTCGAGGGCTGATTGGATCAAGTCGCAGCCGGGATGAAAGATTGAGTGCTGCTGTCAACTTGACATACCCACCTCTCCTCTCTGCTTCCCCCGTCTCAACTTCCAGACCTTGGCAGCTCGCTTTGTTATCCGCCTCCTCCGAAGGGAATTCAGGTTTAAAAGCGAGCTGCCCCTCCCCCTCCTTCCTACCTAGCCCCGAGGAAGTTGGTGGCATGGCAGGGATTTCCCAGCATCCTCGGGGAGCTCCTACCTCTTGACTTTTCCCCCCCAGAGTGTTGCTGAGATCCAATCCTGGCTGTTACCTTTCTCTGTTCTTCCACTAGCGTGTTGATTCCCATCGACAGGCGCGTCTCCACATCTGAAGCCCCCACTCCCTCCCCGCCGTCACCCCACTGATAGATAACGAGTTGCTTGTAAAGACCAACCCGTCCGCTCCTCCGCATCCACATTTAAGACGTCATGCTGAGAAAACCACCTCCGCCGCTTTGCCGCTGCCAGCATTTCAAACGATTATTGAGGTGACAACGTATCTTTTATTCATGGCAGCCTTTCTCTTTTCCTGATGATGCGGCAGGCCGGCGATGTATCCCAGAGATGATTCTGAAAAGCTGTTCTATATTGTCACGGCTTAACCTACAGCTTGAAAACTGTGTTGCTAATTAATCACCTCACCCCATTCATGTGACGGTGGGTTTCTTTTCCTTTTTTTATCTCCTCCTTGTAACAGATGTGATGAATTCAATTAAAAAGCAGGACAGCTTTACTTAACACACAGGCTTGCTTTCACACGCTGACACCCCCCCAACACACACACACACACACACACACACACACACACACACACACACACACACACACACACACACACACACAATAACACATTATACCAAATGTAAACGTCCTTATTGATAAAAGAATCCGAGTGATTTTTCCAACACGTACAGATCTTTTACTGAAGCTGTGGTCCTGAAGCTAAAGTTGGTCACAGATAGAGGTGTTTGGCCAGGCTCATCACGCTGACACACTGCTGTAGTGATCACAGACAGTCCTCACAGCATCTCTAATCTTATTTCCTGTAGTTTTTCTCAGACTGATGGACCAATCAGGTGTTTAACTGCTTAATTGCCCTCATTTAACGTTTCTATTTTCTTGTTCAAGGTGCGCTGGGGGGAAAAAGGCTCTACTGAGGAGGGGGCCCGGCTGGAGAAAGCAAAGAATGCCAAAGTGTCCATACCACAGGATGTAGAGGAGCCAATGATCAAACGGCCCACTCCAAAGCCCGCTCCCAACCATCCACCCGAGAACAAATGGTACACTCCTATCAAGGTGAGAGTTACTGACTGACTTTAGGATTTTTCTTTTCCTACTTTGGGTACTTCTAAATGATACTGATAGGAAAAGTCTCAGCTTAAAGGCCCATTTACTAGTTCTCCAAGGTTCATCCAGCAAATTACACTCATGTGAAAATCTCTAAATTGTGGTTAAAAGTTAAAGCTGTCTTTGGGTAGTTGAAAAGAAACGCTTCAAATTTGATTCCCTGTGAACTGTTAAGACTTTTTTTATTACCATGAAGTGAAACTCTTGAAATAGAGAATGGTCGAATATTCATTTAAGAGGCCACGACTGGCATCTACGGTGGAAAACGGCATCCATGGATGTCTAATGCTTTGTGCGTTACCTTAAAGATCAGTCTGTAGAAACACTGGTTTTGAAAATCTACACAAGATTACGTAAATAAAGACAACCGACACAGTTCCGTTTCTGTGCTTCATCAGGGTCGTCTCGATGCTTTGTGGGCTTTGATGCGGCGGCAGTACGACCGAGTGTCCCTCATGCGACCCACATCAGAAGACCAGGTAAGTCAAAATTCATCCCTGATGTTCTTCTCAAACCTAAAACAAACTCGAAGCTTCTCAGCACCGGTAATTTGCTCTAATGGAAACAAAATATTTGCATATTAGCCAAAAATACAAACTCATTTGCGATTGGTGAATTATGCAGGAGGAAGTCATACCGAGAGTGAAGTGCACACGTGTGCAAAGATTGTGCAGTGCTGCTTTTTAGTTGCACAAACCAACAGCTTGAGGCAGTGAGTCAAAGTCTCATCAGTGGTCATCAGTGCAGTTTATAGTACACAGGAGCAAAAATAGAAAATATCCTGCAGTAGTCAGCAGCGTGGATGTTCTTCTTTTTCTTTTTTTAAGTGGTAAATGTTCCTGTAACCATTCCATGAAGTCCCTAATCCCCTCTATGCCTTAATAGGAATACTTTTATCCCTCCAAATCTTTAAAGTCACCGCAGTTACACTTAAGAGCTCATTGTTTTATTGTTGTATTGTATCGCAGCTCCTCTCGGCAGAGGAAGCTGCTGGCACAAGTTGTGCCTTGTGTTGTTGTTACCTAAGGGAGCCAATGTGAGCTGCAGCTGCAGATACTCACAGAAGGAAGCGTGACAGGGATGACCTAATATGGTTATGCTCTGGGTTTTTTGGTGTGTGTTTTTCAACCAGTGTAAAAGAAGAGGAAGCAAATCGACTCCACAAATCGGCGCAGTGAAACCTGCTGCTAAGTCAGTTAACCAGATGTTTTTATATATTTTTATATATTTTAATTGCTGACTACAATCCAAACACAATACAATCTGCTGTGCTCGCTGTGCTGTATGCCAAATGTCAGAATTAATGGTGAGATTAGAATCAAGTTGCAGACAAGTGGAGCAGCTATATTACTGTGGCCCACAAACACGTCCTTGGCTTTTCCTGGGCTGCTTCTTCTGAAGTCTGTGAGGTAATTTTAGAAATTCCCCGTCAGTCTCCTTTTTAACATTACACAGCAGAAATGTATTAGTATTAAAACTGCCAGGGGAAAACCAAACGTGAATCTTGAAAGAGAAATGCGCGGACTCTTCCAAAGGACGGTGCTTCACGGGCACAAGCTGTGCAGGCGAATGGGCCAAAAAATCTGCACCTGTATGGTGCACATACATTATTTCCCTGTTGTCTCCAACTTCTGTGCATCTTCCTCTTCACAGAGGTTAGAGAGCAGGAACCATCCAAGCTTTTAGTAGTTTAGAGATTGATGTCAGGCTGCAAATCTCTCAAGTGGAGTCGTGTTTTGCAACATGGAAAAAACCCGAGCCAGTGGGCCAGCTGTGAGCCTGCCAGTTGCTACTCGGGGTGTCACAGTGCTGTTTAGCAAATTTCAGAATGCCAGAAGATGCACTGGTAAAAATAGATAACAACTCTCATAGTTCCAGTGAGTAGTGATGTGACAGATCACATTTTAGAAGATGTTTAGATATAGTGGTTAAAATTCATCAGAATCTCACTGCGACGTGTGTCGCCAAAATTTGAATGAAAGTATTTTAAAGCCATGCAGACACTGATGTTTCTGAGCCAGTGCTGATTTTAATTCCAGCTTTTGTTTTTAAGAGATGTGAGATGTTTGTATTAATATAGAGTCTTACAGTCTTACTTTACATTAGCAGATATTCTTATGATCCATCATTCTGATACGACTTTGGACGCTCATGTTAACTTGGTTAAAGTATGGACTAAAATCAGTTTATGTACTGCAGGATGTCAGTAAGCCCAGATGACCCTAATATGGTCATCTCAGACATGCAGTTCTGATTGTGAGCGCAGAAGCTCCACCCACCTGCTGATCAAACTTTATTGTTGAGAGGGGCAGCCAATCAGAGAAAAGCACTGCTTGAAAAGAGGAGGAAGGGAGTTTAAACAGGTTGTTTGAAACTCTGATTTATGCAGATCTAATGTGGTATAGGCTGACTGTAGTAATGTGAACATTTGGACGCTCTTCTTCATAGATTTCGTTTCTCTTTCTATTTAAAAACAGAAGATTTTTTCCACATTTTTCACCTGTTTTATACATATTAGATTTTTTTGAGCTGTAGTTATATATGCAAGTCTCTCAACTCAGCAGTAACCACACTCTCTCCTTTCATGTTTGTCATTGTCATGACGACCAGTAGCCAATTAAAATTTTTGCTCATTTGTACAGTGTGGTGTACCTCAGTGTCACAGTGAAGATACTGAGATACGATACAGAGTATTGAGTTCAACCATTGCTGTTGATACATCAGTGATGGATCAATATAGAACATTATAGAGCTCAGTTTTAGGATTTGCGACACCTTGAGGTGCTGGGAGCTGTAGTAACGTGTAATCTGGACTTTTTAAAGTGACAACCTTTTAACCAAGTTAGTCAAGACATAAAATGAACATCGGTGGAAGTCAATTAGAGGTCTCGTGATCTGTTTCAAACCTGTTTGCCTTCCTAAGCGACTGAGCATCAACCAGTTATTCTCTACAAGAGCGTAAACAACTCAAGTATGATGTGAAGTGACAAAATAAATTGTTAAAAGTTTGTTAAATAGGCTGATGCTCTTTGAGTTTGTTGAAAGGCTTCATGATGAGACTAAACGTGCATATTTACCTGCAGTACAGGGTTTTCGTGAAGTGACAGGAATTCCCCTGCCCGGTATTCATCCAACTGTCTGAATGTGGAAACATCACGGCTGCTCCAGCTGTGTAGAAGATGACTGATATTCCCACACAAGGGGTCACCTCTGTCGCTCTGAGCAAACTGTTTGGAAACAGAGTGAAGCCCACCAGTGAGTACACAAGTTATGTCAAAGCACGTCGGCCGGAGGAGGGAAGGCTGCTGCTGCTGAAGTCTCGCTTCATTCTCATGCCGATCACTGCGTCCACATTAAGTCTGTGATCAACATCGTACACACAGGACGCGGGAGAGAATCAAACAGAGGGCCACGAAGTGTGTTTGAAGTGATGTCTCAACTGAGAAGCAGTGGAAGGTGTTTTGAAACCTAATCGCATTTTGGAGATGATTATTTTAAATCGCCTACTGGCTCACAGTTGAATTTCAGCTGTGTTGCTAACATGTAATTGATTTCATGTGAGTTTCGTAAGATTCAATCAATCTTTCATCCTTGATTCTATCCACAAATATGAAATCCAATGAACCGTTCAGCTGATTTGATTCACTTTCTAACTCTGAAACTAGACAGTCAACTGCTAAGTTGTAGCAATTTCCAGGCTAGTTTTTTGAGAATCTTTTGTTAACAACACAAATTCTCAGAGTTTTTGGGACTTGGGATCCTTACAGGTCAGACATCCTGAATGATTTAATGATACTCCTAAACCAGAGTATTTCCACTAGTGAGACTACATCATGTCTGGAACATGTGAGGAAAGAAATGGAGCCTAGACCTGATTGTTTATCTCGATTTGTGGTTTTACATTTCATTTTCCATTTTAGTATTTTTCCAATCTCTATGATAAAACTGGCGCTGGTGTCACATGTTGCCTTTTGATTGGAGTGGAAATGCTTTGGGAGCTTCCATGCATCTATGTTATCATGGCAAATATCTCATATTTGACATTCATTAGTTGTTAGAGAGCTTATTTCGAATCCGTACGCGCTGCTGTTGTTGTGCTTCTCCAGCCTGGCCCCGCTGAGACACGTGTGATATCGTTCTGAACAGATTCATCAAAGTGTGAGGTGTCTGAACTGTCCAGTGACAGGTTAGGTGTAGATGGCAGAGCAGACAGTGACAGAGAGAGGAGAGCGGCGGCGGCAGAGGGAGGGGACGAGGAAAGGAGGGTAGCGGTCTTTGAAGGCGGACAGGAAACCTCCAGGGTCATGAATTTTTCAACACGCTGCTTCCGCAGGGTTACAAGGACTCGTACAGGTGTAAGGAAGCAGGTTGTCGCAGACATCTGTTCTGCACGGGGACCCGGGTCTCCGTGCTACCCCCTCGCTCCTCTCCATGCTTCCATCCCTCCCCCTTCTCTTTCCCAGCAGTCTCCTTTTGTGTCTCCCCCTCCCTCCCTCTCTCAGTGCTGCCGCCCGGAGCCAGACCGCTGGATTGTCAGCAGATGCAGAAGAGAGACAGAAAATGAGAGTGAAACAATTTTTTTTCCCTTTTTTTTGTGGTCTCACATTTAGCGCCCGAGGGCCTTCAACACCAAAGGTAGAGTGGGGGTGGACACAGCTGCAGTGCCGAACTTGCCCCAGGCACAAATAAAGAGATCTAATGCGGTTTGACTGTGTTGTTGGTGAGACCAGGGAGCCGGGGAGGCACTTCAGAGCCAACTTAGCACAGCAACATCTGCCGCCAAGTTTTGCCGGGGATCGACTGGGGACAGCAGGTAGAGGAAGGTGGCAGAGAGAGAAGGGGAGGGCGGGAGAGAGGGAGGTTGGCCTTATTCTGATGCTCTCTCAGGCTCTTTTTGAAGAGGCGGCGGTGTGCGTGCACGCATTTCTTTCTGCATTTTCCAACGCCTACCTCTGAATTCTAGGTATTGTTTTCTAAAAACAGCTGTTTACAAAATGTCCAAACAGGGTGCATCACCATACATTAAACCCTCCTCATCCTCCTGCAGATCAAAACGCAGGAGAAAAAAACGGAGAAAAAAGGCGTTTTGAGTTCTTGTGAGTCCGTGAGGATTTACAGTTGAATTTCCATTTGTTCCTCTCAGGCTCATCTGTTCCTCACCAGGGGGATGTGTGGGCTGAGTGTGCTGGTGTGCGCGGAGGTTAATAGTATTAGCTGACGCTATTGCTATTGGAAAAAACTTACTTCTTTGTGGGGAGGTGGGGAATCTCCCTTCTTGAACGTTGAAATGGTAGTTTAACGAGGTGATGGGTTCTGATCCCAGGGGTAGAGAGAGGACACAGAAGAGAAACAGAAGCCTTGTGTTTCCTCCCACATCCATCTCCTGATGTCATTTTATCCCAACCTCTGCAAAGGTTCTGCGTTTTTATCGAGTTTTATACCTTTAAACTAAATAGTTAGAGATGCTAAATCCAATCAGGGGATTATTCTCCCTCAGCTAAAGAAAAGGAGAATGGATCAAAGTCAAAACATAACAACAAACTACCGGGATGGTACAAAAGGAGCCCACGAATCCTCCTTCCTCAGCTGGATTGTGGATCCCTCTCCCTGCCTGTGCTTGTTTCTCTGACAGCATCAGTGTCTTTATTTAACAACCATTGATCGAGTTGTGGACGGCATTTAATTAAGTGACTGTGAGCCGAGCGACTCCTCAGACCTGCTTGGGAAGGAGGGGGAGGAAGCGATGGACGTTAAAGGGAGGTGTAAAAACAATTAAAAAGGACCATCTCGAGCCGAGGGCCACTCGGGGCAGGGGTGACAGTCTGCTTGCCAGGCATGCGAGAGAGCGCGGTGCACGGAGGTCACAGCAATACACGCTTCATTTTATGTTCTCCATTCTCAGCAGCTCAGTGTTGTGCCCTCGTGTTTTTCTGTTTGTGTTTATCTTCTTTCATCAGTTAAGATGCGACGCTATTGTTTCCTGAAATAGAGCCGAGGCAAACAGTGGAGTACGATTTTTGCTTTTCATTTTCAGTATTTAAGCCTTTAACATCAGTAAGTCATCAGTAATTACAGAGACATGATCATAATTACTGCAAACAAACACGGCCGTGGCTGAGAGGATTGGCAGCCTGTTTCTGGCCTCTGCACTGCATTTTTACATCGCGAGCCACGAGGTCACATTTTGCGGGAAATGTTCTTCCAGTGCAAATGGAGCTCAAGTTTCTCTCAGAGTTTTTCTCAATGGCAGATGGTGGAAGGAGTGAACGACTGATGGCAGAAAAAAGTCCAATATGTTTACAATCTTCAGAAACGCTTTCATCATATCATCATCTGTCTGACGAGCACTGGGAGGTTTATGGAGGCATTTTCTTAAATAAGTTGTACCATTACTTTGTTTCTGGCAATATGTTCGCCAAAGCAGGGACTCCATTAAGTTTCTTCCTTAGTAGTAGTAGTGATCGTTTACAACACATTTTTGGTTGTTTTGAAAGAAAATTGCTAATGTCCTTGGAAGAGTTGCTCAGTGCATCAGCAAAACTGAGGTGAAAACTCAGAATATTAACTAACCTAATATTGTGGCAGAGCCTCAGTGCCAAGGTAAACCATGAATGGAGAAATGGTTCAGTGTCAACCCTTTTCCAGTGATGCAAAACAAAAACTAGCAGATTACAGACAGGAAGTGAGTCTTAACATGTAAGAAATGCTTTGTAAGGTTATTTAAAATCCATAAATATAAAGTGGACTGAACTATTCTGATACACCAGGCTCTCCTGTCACCTCTGCATGGCTGCAAGTCATCCAGAGAAAACGCACAAAACATAAAAAAATGTTGAGTTGAGTTTTATCGTGATGCTCTGTTCATCTGTAATCCGTCAAATTCGATGTCCTAATGTAGTTCTCGACCAGTGTCGTACACTTGCAGCTTTCACTGAGTCTGCAGATCTAAAGAAACTCCTACAGAGGAAAATGAAACCGTTTCATCCTTTTAACCAGAGTTCATGATCACAGCTAAGATTAAGACAAACGATTAGGATCTTTAATTCACAAAGATATGCCAGTTCATTTACAACAGCGGACCCCAACCCCTGGGCCAGTCCGGGAGTCGTTTGGTACCGGGCCACGAGAGTCGAGGCTCGGGTGTGAAATTCATGGTTTTTATCGTTAACTCGGTTTTCCTGGGTCTTTTCACGTGTGTTATGAATAAATCTTCTTTTTTTTCGGTACCGCTACTAGTTTTATTTTGTTGTATTTATCCGCGACACCTTAAAGGCCGGTCCGTGAAAATATTGTCGGACATGAACCGGTCCGTGGCGCAAAAAAGGTTG
Source organism: Astatotilapia calliptera (assembly GCF_964374335.1). NCBI lineage: Eukaryota > Metazoa > Chordata > Actinopteri > Cichliformes > Cichlidae > Astatotilapia > Astatotilapia calliptera. Next base: position 36,324,428 of record NC_137433.1, on the reverse strand, counting down.
GGCACCGCTGATTTACAATATGTGTTGGTGTCTAACATGTTACATTCAACTGAACATGTATGATTTAAAACAATGAACAGCTACATGTGGTGGGCTTGGTGAGCCTATAGAGAAATATTATTAATGTACTAATGTGAAAATGACTTGTAGTAATGCCTCCAGTTGTAGACTACGACTGAATACCACTGAGATTTAATTGTCCAATCAAATTTAAACCTGTGAAAAAACAAATCAAACCTGTGAGTTGCACTGGAAACTAGGAGGCTGGTTAGGGCTTGAGAGATGCACAGTGATCCATTTATACAATACAGGGAATAAAAAAAATACTGTGAAAGAGGATAAACTTTAAAACTCCACCGAGCATGTCTGAAAACTCGTTTATTCTTCCGTCAGCAGCTTCTTTCTTTGCATCTTTTGTCGCTTCGTCTCAGTATGTAAAGCAGAGCAAACATTTGTTGAATATAAAAAAAAGAAACCCACACAAACAGATGCACACATACTCATCCTTTCACGCTTTCCTTGCTTTTGTCTCGTTGCATTACAATGCCACATTGAATATGGTGAGAACATCTTTCTTGAAACTAATAAAGCCGTCAAACTGTATCGTTCGGTGTAAAAATAAATGCCTGATAGAAGCCAAAACATGACACATCCTTGTAGGGTTTCGGCGCTGGAGAAGGCCGTTTTGCTCTCTCCACAGCTGGTGAAAGGAATAATTTGGTACCTAAATGCTATTGCGGCGCTAACAAATGCCTAAAGAAAGAGTCGATAGCAGCGCTAACACGGCACAAACGCGAGGTGATGCACGTGGGAGGACTCCTGCATGTTGACATCAGTCAGGATGTTTACCGTCACACGGACAAATGCCTCGCTGAAGCAAATGTAACACTTAATTTCACAATAAAAGGCTTTAATCGAAAGTAAACAACCTGGCAAATGACATTAAGTTGAAACAAACCTCGAGATCAGAGAGCATGAGATTTCCTAATTAACAGGGGTAATTGGAATTAAACCAAGGCGTCACGAATAATGAAGCGTTGGGAGAAGAGACTATGCTTTATCGAACAGGGCTGGAGTTGACTCTGAAAAACAAAGCTGCAAATGTTGCTCATGCTTGAAGTTTAACCCCCAGCTACTGTTAAAATGATCCCTTCAGTTTGAGGATGAAGGCATTAATTCAGGGGCTTTTTGCTCTGCTAAGAGAGAAGCGCGGGTTGTTCTTCATCACACTGCGTATGTGCTGTGTGGGCTTCGCTCAAGAAGGAGACGGACAACAGGCGACATGTTGTAACTGGCCAACACGGTGAAATGTAACATTTCAGGGAAATCTGCAAGTCCTTTAGTTTTTTTGTTGAGTTTGTAAACTCTGTCAGGTTTTCTCAGTTTCTCATCACGGTTGCTTTGTCGGCAGTCCTCCTACACATACTTTCAAAGGGGGTTTAAAGCCGTTAATACAAAACCTAATGGGCATTTTGCAGATCGGCTTGGGTGCTTACCTGTGACCGATAATTTCTTTTTAATCAGAAGGAATTACAGGAATTAGTAACAGTGGATTACAGAAAATCTACCGCTCAAGAGAGCAACCAAAAGAGCGCAAGAGAAGAAAAAGCTTCAGTTTTTGCTGTTTTCCAGCATTTAGATGTTGTTTAAAGTCACAGTGTTGCAGACGTGTCAACAGTCTGCAGAGCTTGCACGTGTTTCTTGTGTACAAATCATATTTTTCTCAAATCCAAACCCTGTCTTTTTAAAAAAGTGATATGTAAGAAAAATCAAATAAAAATAATCAGATGTTTTTAAAAAAATCTGCTGATGAAAAGTGGAAAGAATGTATCCACTTTCTGAATTTTACATTCATTTGTAACTCAAATTTAAGCTCGCCCTCTGTCCTTTCTCCTTGTGTGCATTATATAGCAGAGAATGCAGCTGAAGTAGTGGCGGTGTGGGCTGCGTGGGGTAGCGCCGGGCCCTGGGCCTCATTAGTCCTATCAGTGGACGGCCTTGTTAGCCCTAACAAGTAGCCAGCTGACAGCTCCATTCAGCCGCCGCTCCCCCACAAGAGAAGTGACAGCTTTAACTACGGCGGAGTGCCGCCGATTTACGAGCCGCGCCCACGCTCTCTTAACCAGATTAGTTCTTTTTACATTAACCGAGGAAAAGTAGGGCAGATGTCCGTGTGACTGGCTGTAAATTTGATAATGACCGCCATGTTAATCCCCCCCCCTCCCCACCATCCCAGCACATCCTCGTTCACGACCTGGCTGGTAACAGGATTACCGAAGAGGGGTCCCTCGTGTGTGTGTGTGTGTGTGTGTGTGTGTGTGTGTGTGTTTCTTTAACCAATAAAAAGGAAGCTAATTGTTGTTGGTGGTGACTGGTTGGAGAAGTAAAATGAAAAGTGGTGTAATGTGGAGAATCATGAGAAAATCACCATGAGACAGACACACACACACACACACACACACACACACACACACACACACACACACACACACACACACACAAATTAATTTTAGGTCTTTCCAAATTTCTCAGAGACTGATTCTTGGATTTGTTTGGTAATGAGAAAAAAAAACATCCTGTAACAGCAAATGTAAACGTGTTAATTGAAGTAATGACGCAGATTTAGGACATTTTAATATGCAGTTACACTCTGACCAGTCCAGGCAGGCAGATAACAGCTTGTTACTTGGAGATAAACGTGTGCATTTTATACACTTTCTGTATTTTGAAGTATAAATTATTTGTGTCTTGTAATCTCTTCATTTTGTGTTTTTGTAGCCTCAGTGTTGCCTCATGATTTCTCGAGCAAACAAAGAAAACGGAACAAAACAAGCTGTTTGTCGGACGCTTTAATATCCTTCCAGATTTAATGTCATTTCCGAGCATGTGAAGAGTCTGACGCTGGATTAGCTCGTGTTTTTCCCGCTCCCTTAAATCTCATTCTGCACTGAAATCCACTTTGCGCACAGCTTTATATATTAAGTATTTTCCAGTGTTGCTGAGCTCGATACTGTTTTCTGGGACGGTCCAGCACCCCCGCGAGTTGGGCGGTCTCCCCTTTTCCTCTCCATTAGCTGATCGGTGTTGTTGTATTTGGGTGGCCAGGGCTGGTACCTGCACCCGCTGTCCCTCCCTCTCCTCTCCCTCCCTCCCTCCTTCCCTCCCTCCTTCTCCGCCTGATACGATGTGAACTGATGTCCTGCCGGTGCCTTTTTTCCCAGTACCCCTCAGACCGGTCGGCGCGGTGGCGGCGGCGCCGTGTGCCGAGCCTTTTCTTCATCACCTATTAAAATCAAAGCCCCGTCGTTTGGCGAGGACCGCTGGGATCTTGGCTTTAATTAAATTACATTATTGTTAACGTCAGCTTTGCCGAGGCCAGCTCTGTCGCCTGCACTTTGCCCTCCTCCTCAGCTCACCTCCTGACAGACATATAGGACTTGGAGGGGGGGTTACGGGATACATGAAGTAATATATTCTAAAGCTCTCCTCCCATCGATTTGAATTTTTAAAAAGATGAAAGCAGGGAGTCGTGTTATGCAGGGAATATGTTCACAGTGAATATTCAATTAGCCCGATCGTATTTTGTATACATAAATGTAACGTTGTGACAGTGCCGGCTAATATGTAGTGAAGGGCCCTCGCACGCAGCTTCATGCAATAAGATCCATTCTAAACAGTTTGCGTTGCGTTTGATAGCAGACGTACGCTATGAATAAACATGTAAACATGTGCCTCTGAGCCTCAGATGGTAACTCTCACAGTGACGCTACAGTGCAGCAGTCTTTAAGTTAATTCTTGTTTTCATACTTGTATAATCCTCGCTCCTTCCTGTCTGCGGTAATGCTGTTTTTCTTATATCGCCTCTAACACGAGCTTATATGATACTCCTTCTCATCCTGTAATGGAATTAAACTTTTTACCAGCAGAATCAAAATCACTACCGACTGATCTTTGGTAATATTTGTGCTTGTTTTTAATGTTTCTCTGGGAAAATATGCCGAGTGGCCGGCTGAACATCTCACCCTGTGAGCCTCTTTCTTCCATTGTGAATAGAGGGTGCAGTGAAGTGTCACTAATGTGGCTCTATTCATTTGCTCGCAGGCTTGAAATGTGTCTTCATGACAATAAACACCCCGACAACCTCCTCCTTTCTCCTCTGTCCCTCTCTTTACTGCTGCTGTTGCTCCTCAAAATCGTGTCGATAACACAGCTCCTACAGGTTAGCCACTTTGACACCCCTGCTGGATACTTCTGACAATAAAAATTCAACTTGATTCGATTCTCCTTTAGATCAGTGAACAGTTTGAATGGTCACTCGGCCATAAGAAAACCTCAGCTTGTAGGAGGAGGAGCTCGTGAAATTGAAAAATAATTTTCGTGCCAAGGAGTGATGTCCAGTTTCTTTCAGGTACACTCAGCTTTACAAACAGACTCCTGCACAGACAAATGGGAACGTCATATACCGCACACGCCCTCCCAGTTTATGTATTTAGGGTTTCCCAAAATAAATGATTAATTTGTAACAATAAGGTCGTTTAAATATCACATCAAAAGCATCCCACCTCTGGATATTTTCATCTCAAAGGAAGTTTGAGCGGTTTTAGCTCGGTGTTTTCAGAATTAGACATAAGAAAGCGATTCTTACAGGACTGGTCCTGTTTGCATGTTTCCATTTTCAGCCTTCACAGGGTGATGAAAACATATCTGGGGAATTAAATAGGTGTCAAATGTGGTGGACATTCCAAAAACTGTAACAAATTATTAGAAAACTATATAATTCTGGAATTTTTCGTTGAGCGCTCTTGGCTAATAATGCTAATGTGATGTTATAATACAAAAATTAAAATTACAAAGACATTGAACTTTATTTGTGACAGTTATGTTGGAATATTAGCAAATACTTACGTATAAGTTAGCATCTGTTACATTTAAACTTGCTTTTATAATAAGTTCACACAGCAGCAGCTAAACTTCACCTGTTGTAGTTCGGAGCCGTTTTTAGTCTGACTGGGGGGGGGCAGCAGTTACAGCTTCTGAGAATAAAACTGCACTGGCTGCTTATCAGACAGAGACACCAGTGTGAGTGTTGTAAGTGTGTAATTACTGTCACTGCCTTCAGGGGGAGACGAGCATTCTCGTCTGCAGGCTTATGATGTATCTATTAAACCGACTAGTAATGGTTAAAATTAATAAAGGTAAAATATGACACATGCTGCACTGAATCAGCCAGAAACTTATTATTGTCAATTACGGATTTATTAAAAATATTTCCTTCTTTTATTTTATTGCATTAATATTTTTAAATATTAAGACGTCCCCACGGTGCTGACTGTATCTCACAGGAACCAAATGTTCGGCCTCAAGTGGCCATTTAAGTGAATTAGCGGTGCCCCTGTCACCGCCGTGAAAGGGTCACTTCTCAACCAATTACCGGCTCCACCTCGTTAACTCTTTCAGCGCCGGGCTTCTGTCGTTTCTTTAACATCCTTCCTAATTAGGCTAATGAACTTAAGCATTAGCTCTTTCATTATAAACTGTGGGCTCAACTGCTGTTTAAAGATGCTTTAATTTGAATTCAATTTGACCTTTTAATTAATTTTTTTCCCCCGTGACCTTAGATGAGAAGAAAAGCAGCTTAAAACCTGGTTTAATTATTTACACAGCGGAGCATTGTTTTATTATTTTTATATGGGTGTTTTATATTAAAGGTGTGTTAAAATGTTTCTGATAAGAAACTCCAACCTCCTGAGGCTCTTCACTGTATATGCCCAGTGATTTAAACAGATGTCTTCTGTAAGATACTGCAAAAAGCTTCTTTTTTTTCTTTTTTCTTTCCAGTGGTTAAATTCTTCAACCAACTGGAGCCTGAACATTTCATGAATAAATTACAGTATTTCATAATTGATTGAGAGAAAAGATGCAGATGTGACAATAGTTGGCAGAGCAGCACAGTAGCTAATTGAAAACACTCTTGAAGGGCTTCCAGATGTAGTTGTAATTTTGGGGGGATCTTTCTCACCTCTGGAAATATCCTTAGTGCAGTTATTTTTTTTCTACAGTCAGAAACAGAATCAAGGTTTCATTTTTATAGGACGATTTCACCCGTTTCTCTCTCTGCCCACACCAATTTCAGAAGCACACCCATTTTTACTACATATTTTATCAATATGTCATTTATTATTATAATAGATTTATCTAATGTTAATGATGATAGTTTGTAAAACAGCTTATTAACCTTAATGACAGTGTGATCTTTTACAATTGATCGGTTGTCTCAACTTCAATTACACTGAGTAATGATGATACAGATTTAATTAATGCGTAAGTGCTCTAATGGCTTTCTTTAATACCTGTACAACAGCTCACAAGTGCATCTTTTAGTGGGTTTTTTATTATTTTTTGACATTTATTTATATCAGTATAAGCCGGAGGCACAATAGCAGATGTTTACTGAGGGGCACACCAGAAATACGTAGTTTAGTGCGCCTAAAAGTGCAGAAAACGATTCTTTTTAGGTGCAATACTGCAAAAAGAAAAGCGCGTAAAAGAAAAATCAAAAGAAACAGAATGAAACGTGAGCAAAAATTAGGTAAACTAAAGCGCAACATACTGCGATGGTAAACAATCTTTAATTCATCTTGAAGCCGTGTTTGTTGATGAGCTCCCAACGAGATAAAGCCTCCATAGAAGTGCAGAAATAAAAACACAAAAAGAATCTGTGTTCCTGAGTCGTCCCTTTGCTTCTCTGTGGTCCGTCTGTCTATGTATCTGTGTCTCAGAATGAATGCCTCGAAAGCGGCGTCCAATCCCACTGTTGGGGAGCACAGATGCACATTCAGTCCTGTGTTCTCTGCAGTCTTAATAGTGTTAACCCGTCAGCTGTCCCCACACTGAGGACACAAGCGTCTCCAGTGTTTTCGCCACTAAGCCGGATTTTCACTCTTTCTCGCTGAGCAATTAGCCAACACAACTTCCACTTTTCATCTCTTCAGCAGAAAACCATCATCCGCCTTATTTTTTGAACTTTCCGTGCTTCTAATAGCGGGCGTTTAAAAATTGTACAAGGTAAAATCTTAAAGTTAGATTAAAAAATTATAACACTCTTAGCTAGTAAACAGAAGACAGTATTTAGGCAAGAATGTTTTAATAGTTTAACATGCCGAGTAATTTCAAGCTTATGGTGCTTAATCACCATTTTCTGGAACCTAAATTTAACTATGCTTGCCCTTGGGTACCAAAATTATCAAAGTATCAATGCATGAGCCTCGTATTCAAGTAAATATTGTCATATTTTAAGCATTTTGTCAGTTTTTTTTAACATGCAAACTTAGCCTGTCTCAAAGCAGGCCTTCAGGGGAACGACAAAGCACGTGAGCTAGTTTACGTCAACTTATTTTTGAGTTAAACAAAAGCAGTAATGAAACATGTGCAGTTACAATATTTAAATCATTATGTGATCATTTCCCATTTTTTCTGTTTGCACAAAACTTAAATGGTTCTCCTGATTTACATAGGTTTGAAATTCCCTTCAATATTTTTAAGGTGAGCAAACTCTGGACAGACGTCTTTGTGCTGTCATCATCTAAGCCAGTTACAGCCCACTGCACTCGTAGTGTCACACTTTGGGTCGTTTGGGTTTCATATTTCTCAAACCGAGGTCTGAAAAATTGTCATCCCACTGAGAACATTCTAGTTTTTTATCAGCGCTGCTGTGGAGGACTAGCATGTGATCCTTAGCCCTGAAGTTAAATGCGTGTTTTCTGCAGCACAGGATGAAAATCCTTGCGTACACTTTGCTTTGCCATCTGGTTTGCGTGACAAAAACTTTCTCTCTTTTCTTTTAAGGCACGCTGTGAACTTCCAGCCACTCTTCTTCCTCCCCCTTTTCCCAGTCTGCCTTGCTCTTTCTCCCTCCCACTGTACATCTTTCCCTTCCTTCTCCCTCGCCGCCTTTGTCTGCCACCTTCGTGTCTGACTTTGCCCTCCTCTTCGTCTTTCACACTCCCTTCCCGTCTCCATCCTTCTCTGTCCGTTCACATCGGGACGAGGGGCGCTGGGTGCCTGTGACAGTGCTCCTAATTAAGACGTAAAATTGTGGGCAGCAGGTTTCTGAAGGTTACACTGTCTATACTGCGGGAAGTGATAAAGAATGGAGTCACTGATGACATGTGACGTTTTCACCAGGGATGATGCAAACCGCTGCTAATGAAGCCAGAGCTATTGAGGAGGAAGCGATGGGGACAGGGGGTCTCTGTGTATCTGTGTGTGTGTGTGTGTGTGTGTGTGTGTGTGTGTGTGTGTGTGTGTGTGTGTGTGTGTGTGTGTGTGTGTGTGTGTGTGTAGGGGGGATATTAGCATGTGTGTGTTGATGTGTCTATGTGGCCTGTGGGATTTCAGGGGCAGTATATTTGAGCCAATTAGACAGGTCAAGTACGCGAATTGCTGCCCTGCACTTAGACTCATGCAGTGTATGATGGTCGTGCTGTATTCTGCAAATATAAGATCATTTCTATGGCTGGGTGACGAGAGATGCTGTCATTTACTGACTGTTAATTATCTGCATTCAGACTTGTTACCCAAAGACATTTGTAAAAAGTGTGTGTGTGTGTGCGATTGAGTGAGTGTGAAGCCTTTCATCAGCATCTTTGCACGTGTTCTAGAGGATTTGGGAGTTTAACCGCTCTATCTGACAATGTCTTAATAATTTAGAGTAATTGGAAACGTTTAGTCTCACTGTGTCTTTGATGCTGCAAGGATAACCTGATAATCTAAGTTTCTGTGTGAGAACTTCATGATGCCTTCTGCAGCATCTGCGTTCACCCATTCTCCTGCATATCAGGTGATACACTATAAGAAGTGTCCTGTAATTACAGTTCATGCTATTTGTTTGAATGCTTGAATTTTAAACGTTTTTTGGCTCCTTAAAGCTGCTTTGTGCTGTTGACACGGCGACCTAATCTGGAAATAAGTTTGATCTGATGGTTGTTCAAATATTTTCGAGATATTAAATATTTGGAGTAAAATCATGGTGGGAAAAACTGAAGAATTTCTTCAAGTGAAATTATATTATTATTAATTTATTCTTCAGGAGTAGAGGTCAGATGTTTTTCTCCAAGATGTCACACTGACTTACATAAAGCAGGCAAAGGCCACGCATCATAAGACGGTCACAAGTGCAGTGGAAACACTAACTGCACTTGTGATTTTTACCTCGTGTCTTTCATATAAAATCCCAAAGTTTCTATGCTGACTTTTAGTTTTTGTAATAGCTCTATGAAGCACTTCTCTTCTTCTTTCTTTGTAACCTAACGATATCTGCTGGAGTCGTGCAACTTGTAACGTAGAATTAAAAATTGTGTGTCTGTGTGTGTGTGTGTGTTTTATATTTAGAATATAGTATTTGTCTTTCAAAAACTTTCTTTTTTATATAAAGAAACGGCTTTGAGAAAGAAAATAAATGAGTGAATAAGTTGCTAAAAAAAAAGACCTGGTCAAGCGTGCTGTGCTGACTTTCTTTTCTTGAGTTATTCACACTGGGTGCTACAAGTACGTTTCCCTTAAAAAGTATTGAGCTTCTATTTCTAAAAGTCCTAATTAAAGAGGTTTGCTTCTTGACTTCTGAGCCCATGCATTGCACTGGCACCAGTATGGAGAAATGTTGAAATGATGGCAAATTACACTAATTAAGATTTAAAGTGCCTGTCAGTGTTCAGTGCAGTCATGTATAGATGTAAGAAGAACTGAAATAAAGCACGAGCTGGAAGAATATTTGCATCTTCTGTCTGCCCAGACAGACACACCTGTGGTCTTTGCACATTCAAATTTGGGTTATTTATTGAGGATAAATTCATAAATGATGTAGTGCTTAAGAAGAAATTGCTCAGTCCATTTGTTTCAAATAGACCAGTTTAGACACAATCTATGAAATAAAGATGAGATGATGCTATAGCCAAACACATTTCCATCCAGATGCTACGTCAGTGTCAGATCCCATCGCCGCCGTGTCGAGGGTCTGCTGGCACGCAGTCAAGGCCAAAGCATCTGCGGCGGATGTATGAAACCTGCACGCTGTAAAATATAAAAACTGAAGCTCAAGTCAAGCTTCATCGTCCAACAGCTACGCGCAAGTGAAACTGAACTGAAAGCGAATGCATAAAACATGACAGCTGGCGTTTTCCTTCAAACGAAATAATCTTGACACACTATGTTGAAAAGCGCATAATAAAAGACTACAGAATGAGGCGCCGCTGATTAGCATGCATGTCGCCCTAACAGTACAGCTTGACTCCCCAAAAAACTTGGATACGTGCAGCGACATGCTCTCGGCCAGTTAGCGTAACATCATATGTGGGTCCTCCTGGTGAAATATCTTCTCGAGACTCGCAGTATGCACATAGTAATGAACTGCATGGCCACCAAACTCGCCATTAGGAAAACGGCGGCGATATTAGCCTTTTTAATGCCACGCAATGGAGAGCGGACCCGCTCGCCGTTGAATAATTACACTTAAGACTGAGTGTGTTTGAGATCGGGCTGCAGGCAACTGCGAATGTCTGTAGTCTCCAGCATATGCAAATAAATTACCATAATGCAGATCGTGCTCAGAGTTTTGCTCATGGCAGCAGCAGAAGTTGAAACGAGTGTTGACCAACTGCCTGGAAACCCGATTAATTAAACAGTGCAATCAGTGTTACTGCAGAGATTTAAATCGTGAAAAGAGCAGCGACAGAAACTTGATTTTCACATGTGGAGCTTCACATTTGAAGATTTGGAGTCTCTGACTAGAGGCCGACTCAGATTCTTAGCTAATATTGTTCTGATGGATGTTTCGGCGTCGATCTTTTTCAACAAATATCTGTTTTTCTTTCAGTGAGTCACCCCAGTCTGTAAACTAAACTAGTGATAAAAATGAATTCATATTTTTTTCTAATTTATCAACTAATTGTTTCTGAAATAAAAGGATTGAATCATCACTGCTGAAGTAAAACAAGGAGGACGAATGACTAACATGACATGACCAGTATTTATCTGACAGGAATCCCTGGCAGCTGTGTGACAAAACTATTTTCTTTTAGGTGCAAGGGAAGACGTTTTGTGATATTGTTGTTGGCACTATGAAACTGAGAACATATTTCAAAATATCTGATCACCTTAGGCACTACACTGCTGGAAAACGTGGTTTAACGCCTCCATTTCTTCTTCTCCTGAACCATAAGCAGTCATGAATTTACAGTAATCATTAAATGTATTTAAGAGTCAGCTATTTAAATTTCAACTGTTGAATGGAACAAACTTAATACCTCAAAGTCATACGAACATCAGTCGTTTTGAAAGGGTTCCAATCTCGTTATCAGCTGATGTAAGAAGTGCTGACAGAAATGTGAGAGGAGAATCTGATTCAGCTCTTAACTCAAACTCAGACCTGGAAAACGTCATGCATGCACTTTTTTATCTGCTGCATCCCTCCTTTCCTTTCTGACTGTATTATATATGTTTGTCTGACCTCTTTGTAAACTCTGTGTTAAAGACGTTGTGTACACTATGAGATTTACATGTTTCAAACAAATACTATGTGCAGCGCTCGCCTGCTTGTGACGGTTAATAGAAACATACAGTTGGACTGCTGGATGTCAGTGTACATGTGGTACAGTTTTCTCGCCGCCGCCTCTAAGCTGCTAAATCTCAAACACGATCGCGGTGCCGCAACTCGACAATCCTCACGAATTCATTGGTGTGAGCATCTGAGCCCAATGTGAACTCTAGCCCAAATGTGACACGCTGGCTCTGGCCATATGCGAGCTTTTCACCCCTCCTCTCTGTGCTCATACTGGTGTTGTGAGTACACGAGTCACGACTGTTGGCTGTGGCAACACTCTGACTCACATAACCCCTCATAAAAGATCGGGCCAAGCTCTCAGCCCAGGCCAAGCCAGGCCGTCTCTGCATAAGACTGTAATTGATTTGATGGACTGTGTGCCGTTCACACCCCTTCCCCAAACAAACAGTCCGCCCAAGATTTGTCTCCATTGAGACAAAGAGGCAGTGCCCACCCTCCTCTTGCAAAGAAACACTCTGCGACCGCCGGAGAAGGCAGCGCAGGCCTGCCAAACTTGCTAATTTCACTCCTGTGCCTCAGGGAAGGTTTTAGTGTGCTGTGCAAGGATTCATCATATTGCAAATCAAGGCTCCCGCCCATTGTTATACCAACTCCCAGGTCACCCAGAGTTGACACAGGTTTGCAGGCAATTTCTTGCCAGCATGGCGAACACTGCTCACGTAGGACAGTTGTGAGAACTGTAGCTGCCTTTGAGAGTTCTTGAACAATCTAGGTTTCTTTAAGTGTAACACGCTCCAATCCATGCAAGTACAGCGCGGCCTTTTTCTTTAAAGAAACTCCTCTTGACTTTGCATTACTCAGCATAGTTTTGTCTCAAAGCGTGAGGAGTAACTTTCCAGTGAACTCTTGGCCTCTATAAAAATGTGCCTCTTTCACCAAATGTGCTTGAACAAGCAGAAATTACAAAAGTAATGTTTTTATAACTGAAGCAAAAACTTGATTGAACGTTTTATTGTCTGGATGTACAGAGCTTGAAACACCAAAGGGTGATTTATGTATGTGTTTGCTGATCTCCTGTTCACGATTTTGGAGTGTAAGCTCTGAGAACATGGTAAAGGTCAAGGGCCTGTTGTCACTCCAAAGGCAGCGAGGTGACTCAGTCGCAGTCAGGCTGAAGTTACAAAGGCGCTGTATTCCTGAGAAGATGGCAGGCTAGTGTGTCCGGACAGTGACCCTGCTGAGCAGAGGATGATGACTAAAATAGACTTACTGGAGAAAAAGTGGGGTTGTTTTAATGAAAAAGAGTTGATTTATTCAGTTTTCTCCTCTTTAAAACCTTTGGTAAAAGCCAAGTGGAACATAGTATGACTAAAACATAAATCTGTCATGTTCTCCTGACATTGAACTGTTTGCATTGGGACTTGAGCTCAAACAACAGTAGAGTTTTTGCCCCCTTATGAAGAATGGTTGACTTACTAAAGAGTCATTTGTTGTTGTGTGTCAGCAGAACTTTATGGAGACCTGAAGTTAAGTGATGACGATAACAACAAACTTACTGATGTTTACGTAGTTGTTGAGCAACATTAAGCGTAACACTATGTTTGCCTTGAACGTGCTGGATAACTTGTTAACCTGACTGAACTACTCACCACTACAGTCCAAAAAAGATTGTTATTGCCGTCTGAATGTTGGGATGTGCCTGCATGAAGCAAGGAGAGCAATAGTGACAACAAATACAACATTAAGTAGGTGAGAAACAACATGGGGGAAAAGAAGGAGCTGGGGTGGAGGTGGGTTGCAAAGTGGTTTGCAGATGTGCAGGAATGTTTGGAAGGCTAAAGCCAGTTGAATGTTTTGAGGGCTTATCAGATGTCAAAGTCAGGGTTTGCAGCTGAGCTTGACTTTGTATCTCCACTATTGTTTTGTTTTCATATATAAGATATTTTGCATTCTTTATTTTATAGGGATAATATTTGAAAGCAGTCAGAGGAGTAGTATATAAAAGATAGAGGATTTGTTTTAAATTGATACATTGTGTTCAAACATGCATGTATTAGGACTAACAATGACACTATAGTAAAATAGATACTGTAACATTATTAACATCCACACAGTGTATCTCAGTATGGTGTATACCTAAACTGTTACATAGACAAGCATTAACAATCAGGTGTGTATATGAGGCCAACTCAGGCTTCATTCATCAAGTGTCAGCATTAATTTGGACTAAAAATTTGTATTATTGTGATATTATTTTGGAAAAGATGATAAACTAACATGCAAAAAACACAGTGAAGCCAAATCACATCCACTTGAATGTTGCTCACAAAATAAAAACTTGTTTATAGCTTTCCTCATATATATTTCTTCGTCTTTGTGTGTGGGTTGCTGCTTGTGTCTTCTGTGCTTAGGACATGTTAACCCAGCTCTCACAGTTTGTAGCCCATGTTCAAAAGCAAGAAAGACAGAAAGAAAGAAAAGCACACAAACACCTCCCTGTAGTCAACGTAGCTTCAGGCTCCTTCTCACGCTGTTATATTTCCAGCATCACTGGCCGATGATCGCATTATTTACTGCTTGTATTAACATGCGGCTTGATAAGCATATTTTCCTCAGTAGAGCTAACAAGATGCTTTATCGCCGAGCCTTTCCGCCCGCCGTAGCAGGCTGCGGCCACCCGCTCGTATTTCCACCCTGTGGTAGTTTACAGCCTCGTAAATAACAACTTTTCTCCAGTCGAGATTTAAAGCTGGAGTTTTTGCCGTAAAATCAGATTTAACTTTGAGCGTGAAGACAGATTTTGGCTGTGATTTATACACACAGAAGCTTTGGTGTAAATCAGCCGCAAGCTCTGCTAAATAAGCAGAACAACTTTGGAATATATACAACACAACAGCACAGAGTTCAAAGTCAAAATGACAAAAAGGGAAGAAGAAAAAACGAACCGGCCCCTGCCTTTGAGTTTCAGTGAAGCCGATGGTTTAAGGTAACATTCTTAAACTTTAGAAAAATCAGGTGTATGTTAACTGTTAAAATTGCATATTTTTTGCAATATAAGTAAAAAAGATATTGTTTAGGAGAAAAAATTGTGCTGTTGTGATTATTAGCACACAAAATAATCCAGAAGAAAGCTTTAAATACCACGAATGACTAATTGAGTGTGGGAGAAGGAACTTTTCTGTCTGTCAGCGTCCAACAATAACAAGGCAGCTACAGATGTTCACGTCCTGGCAAAGATGAAATAAACCACAGTTGTCAGAGAAACTAATAATAACTAATTCATCAGCCCACAACGCAATTATCTCCTTTGTGTCTGTGATTAGACACAATTTGCCATTAATGCTTTTGTTTTACCTTTTTTGTAATTGTAGTTAATCATGTCAGCAGCGCGAACGCTGCATCGCACGTCTTTGGCAGTTCACGCCGGCACGTCGTTAGCTGCAAATCTGCATCTTTAATTTGTTGATTAACTCTTAAAAGAGGAACGAGGGGCTGTGATCTCGCTCTCGCTAATTGCGTCTGAAGGATCAATGATTCAGTAATGATACAAATATGAGAGCTTCTTTTCTTTAGATTTGGGAAATCGTTTTTTTTTTTTTAAAGAATCGGCAGGAAAAAAAATATGAATATTCATAGCAAATTAAATCCAGCGGAACTGTTAAAAGTGTCACATTCAAGGATAACACCAAGAAAAGTGAAACAAGTAGAAATAAGTATTTAGGATTTTAGGTCAACCTAGACCAGCCCTCCCTCTCACCTGTCAACCGGGCAAAAAGCCAAACCCGTTTCCTCCTGCATTAGTCTCATCAGGGACTTTAATGTGTGGCACCCTGTAGGAGGGGACCCGCCCTGGCATGTGCACAAACACACACACACATACACACACACACACACACACACACACACATATATATAAACACACCGCCCCATCTTGACAGCTCACTCCAATTACTGGCCCTCGCTGTCGCATGGCCTGCATCTCCACTCAGAGCAGATCGCATGTGACCCCGTCCAGCATGCCGCTGGTGGAGGGGGAAGAGGGGGACCCACGCAGGGAACAGGAGCACGCACACACACACACACACACACACACACACACACACTAAAAGGACACTTTCCAAAAATCAAGGCCAATCAAAGAGTTTCATTTCAAACTGAGCTCTTCAGCACTTGAAAATATATCTGCCTCCTCTGACGAACACGACTGGCATCGAAGTAAGAGCACATTGCTGCTAGTGAGTCATCTTAAGACCTTTGTTTACAAATAGGTTGTGAAGATTGAATCATCTGTGTTTTTCAAATATTGACAGATTCATTTGAGGCAACAAAGTTTGGCCAAAATGGATATTTGCAATATTTGTATAAAAAGAACCTTTAAGACTAAAAAAAGGAAGTAGTATGTCGGTGGTTTCCTGAAGGTGTCCTGTTACTACGTGACGCGTTAATTATGTAAATAATTGGCGTTAATGTTACAAAGAAAACTGGAAACCGAAGAGCTGAAATCTAATGTCAAATTCTTAAACATAGCATTGAAAAAATAGAAAATGTGTAATAGTTCAAAGACACATTTATCCTCTTTTGACTTTTTTCAGTGCTTTTAGTAGTTTTTCTTAACTTGATTCTCATCCCCACATTCTTTATTTCTTTGTCCTATTTTGAATGTTACAGATCCATAAATGATGAAGATAGCATTTGAGGTCACATTTGCGGCAACATTTCAAATATACCAACGAAAAAAATGCATTTTTCACTTGTGCAAACAGACTCGCGCTGCAGAGCTGCTGAGTGACTGATGAGCATTTACACGTCTGTGAATATCATCAGTGCATTTCTTATTGTCCTGTGGAAGTTTTCTTTCCTTGAGGAGGGGCACGTGTTATTCTCCCACATTTAGCTGGAGGATGCACTGATATTAAAATATGTTTGACTTGATGACGACTGCAGAAATGACTTTCTGTTCATGTTGTAACGCCAGAATCGCACCAGCTGACTCAGAGCGATTGTTGTCACCTCACTGCCGTCTGTAACTTTGAAATATTTTGCATTGTAAGTCCAGCATGCACGGTGTTTAGTTATCCCCCAGCGTTGTGTCGTCTGCAAAAGCCTGTTTGTTTGCTACCTTGCTTCACATTTTTGCAGTGTGGTGATGTGTCCTCGAGCAGAAACACTGACATGTCCAGCAGCTACACGAATCCTATTTGTCCATAATTTAATTATCGGTGCCTTTGTTTACTTTAAATGTCTAACGACCCTCAAGTTTAAGCAGCAGCGAGGTTTGTTCCTCTGAGCGTCACACGCACAAATATTCCGCACGCTTTAAGTTCTAAAAGATGCTTGTTGATGATGGCCGAGAGACATGATGTGAGCTTATGTTTTTAGTGCAGTTCCGAGTGTTTGTGGCGTCTCTCCTGGCCTCTCTGTGAGGACAGTTGTGGTGATGACGCATAATTTGAAAGTACAGATGAGCCCACTGGCTCTCTGTGGACACTGATACACTGTGGCACCCAGAAGAAAAATTAACAAATGCCCCCCTTCTTTATTTTTGGTTTGGCGTCCTCACTCAGAAGCGTTGCACATGTTATCTGAGCGCGTTGCACTGTAGATCTGAGCTTTTGGGACACTAAACAGCTGACTGTCCGCTGCAGAACTGGCTCCTTTTTGTTTTATTTGTTTTTGCAGAATTCCGGTGCTGCTAGTTCGCATGTTTTTACCTGAAGTGTGCAACAGCTTAATACCTTTTTTGGAATTTTAGGACAGATTGGATATATTTATTGTGCCCTACTTGCACCAGAGAAACTTTTTCTATGTATGTCAGTAGTTTTATAATGTCGTTCTATAATTTTCTAGTTCCAAGCTGCCCACTTATCCGCTTTTTTACTCCTATTTGAAAGCCGCTTGCATTTTTAGAAACCACACAGACGGCTGAAAAAAGCTCAAACATAAAGTATCATGACCGCTTGGAAGTATTTAAACTTTTATCAAAAGTACACGGCGCTCCAAACAGGTTTTTGGGAGCCATTTAGCACCAGCAAAAGCTGTGACTAGTTCTTCCTACAAGCATCTGTTTAGCACTACTAGCTAAATAAGAGACATAGCAGTGTTTTTGTGAATGCATTACACAACAAATGTTAAAATTGTGCAGTATGTGGGCATCACGTGGAAACGCAGGGAAAGATTTCGTCAACGAGGAAAAAAAGAAAGAAGCCTAAATGCGAGTCTGACGCCTCACGGGTCTCGGAACAGGCTATCGGCTGGCTCGCACGTTGTACAAAAGTACCATTGTACCAGGAGAAGGTGCAGTCTATAAAGCGGCTCTTCCTTGGCACAGAGTGTTTCAGTCTGTCCATTAGCTGTATACCCAGTTGTCGGACTGGAGTGGGTTGACTTGGATGAGGCCTGTCTAAATCGCTTCAGCACATATCAGCCCAGGAACAATCTCTCCTCTGTCTGATCCTCTTGGCACCACTCCACGCTGATCCTCCCACGGTCTCTCTCTCTTATGATTATTTTATCATTTTAAATTCTTTATGTCGCATTGCCGTGGCACCGGCCCCGCTAGAGCAGAGTGACGCGTTGGCCATACAGTACATTCACACTACAGTTATTTGGACGGCGCTCCGGTGTGGCTCTGTCCCGGTCCCTCGGTTGGATTCTGCTCGTCCATTAGTGCCATCTGTGCCTTCATGCGCCGTCTGTGAGGGCCCCGTTGACGCCAAAACGATTGGCATTTCTCTGGAACAACCAGAGGGACGGTGCCCAGAGCTTTTAGCTGCCAATGATGTGCACTTATTCTGACAAAACCAGAGAGGATGGGGGTGAGTGGAAGCAAGCAGGAGGCCTGGGCAGGAAACAGCTGCACCTACAGTACTGCTGCTTCCGGAGATATTGTTTATCTCTGCAGCGAGAAACGCACGATGCAGAGGCTGTTACAGGACGTGCATGTTAGACATTTAGCTGGTGCTTTACTGAGCACGATGATCAGCTGCGTGCTTGAACAGGTACAGGTACAGATTAGCGCCTGCTTACCAACAAGCTCGTCCTCATCATCAGGTGGTTAATCCTAATTTAACCGAGCACAGACCTCAAATGTTTGCCGACATGTATTTGTGCATTAAAATTACACCTTTTCTGCAGGAAACTGAGAGGTTGCCTTGCCTGCAGAGTAGTTTTTTAGCTTTATTTGCAAGTAAACCGATCACACATGCAAGAAGTTAGAAGTGAAAGAATGGCTGTTCCTCTTTTTTCTCACAGACTTCTTGGAGATTTTGATGTAGAGTTGTTCATAGTTTTTCTGCCAAGTCAGGTAAAAAAGGAGCTACGAAAAGCCGAGATTATCCCAGCAGCATAGACCCAGTAGTAGATACATCTGTCTGCTAAATATCAGGCTTCAAAGTGTTCATTTGATGTGTGTGCAGAAAAAATTAGGCTTGAAAGTTGTGATAACCGAAGGGGGGGATACACGTCCTTGCCGTTGAAGTAATCTATAATACAAAATGAAGACGTGGACTGTGAGAGACAGTAGAAGCAGTAGCGTGGGATGTGCATGAGAGTGGAGATAATGATCGTGTACGAGGCATGAAAACAAAACCAAAGAAGTGAAGAAAAACTAAGAGGGCGAGCACACAGCAGCCAGGCGGGAGAGGAGTGAGATAGAAAGATGCAAGTGTGCCAGCAACAGTTGTATTGTCTGGAAACACTGGGCGAGGAAGGGGCTGGGGTCTTCACAGCGTAAACGCATCTGTTTTATCGCCTCCGGGTCGCGGCACAGGGCGGAAAACAGAGGAAAATAAAGGCTAGTGTGTAACTGAGACGTGCAAAAGCGCGACTGCTGTGAGTTTGATGCACAGAGAAGAAACATTAACAAAAAAATCTACAATCTAGATTCTTGTTAATGTTAAATGAATCAGTTCTTGACTATAACAGCTCTCAGATTTCTGTAGATCTGATCTTTTGACTTTGGCCGCTGACTTGCTGTAATGGTTAGAAAACGAACTCTGCTGCAAGATCCTCCCGATCTGATCGACACAGTTTTCAAAGTTGCAGCAGAAACGTAAAAAAAGAAGCAGCCCAAATAACTCGACCTTTTTCTTTTCTGCCTTCAGATTTTCTTTTCCGCTGAAATATTCTCCTGTCTGCAAGAAACGGGAGCCAGCAATGCTCTGACAGTCTGCAGACCATATGCTGCTGCCTGTTAGCGTAACTTTTTTACTGCAAGCTGTCGCTCACTCCCTCTCTGCTCCCAGGGTCAGTCAAGTAGCCATCAGAGCCCGATTTCCCATCATCCACCGCTTTATTCACAGAGAAGCAAAGCGGCGTCGCAGTTTGAAAACCCATGAAATATAAATATAGTGTAGAGAATTCAACTTTATCGTCACGCAATTTCAACTGCAAATCCTAGTTACTGAATTATTAAAGATGTCTGAATGTATATATCAGTACTACACAGACCTGGATATTTATATTTAATTCCAGCACAGTCGCTGTGGTGCACCCGTGTCTTCGTTGTGCGTGTACAATGACAATAAAGGGCTATTCTGTTCTATTCATTCTATTCTATGCTAATGTATTAGGGGCTTGGACAGTGACTCTCTGGAGGTGTCTTGCATTAGAACAGCAGTGGATATTTCAGGTTGGGATCATTGTCATGTTTCTGGAGACAACATCTTAGGAGCTTCTTTTATTGTCTTGCTGAGGGAGGCTGCAGCCATTGGGGAGTGCCCCAGGTTTCTCAGCAGAGCTCTGTATAATCAGTGTGATGATGAACAGAATTAACAGAAGGTGTCAGTGATATTTAAACGGTGGCCAATTAGTGTATTTAAAGATTCACAGAATATGTTCTCAGTTATTTGGAGATTCTGGGCGGAGCCTTTCTGTGTGCATGTTCTCTTCTTTTTTCCGGGGACTCCAGCTTCCTCCCACAGTCCAAAGGCATGCAGTTAGTGGGGTTAGGTTAATTGGTAGCACTAAATTGCCCATATATGTGAATGTGAACCTGTTCAGGGTGGTACCTGCCTCATGCCCTATAGCTGGGATAGGCTCCGGCACCCCCACGACCCTCATAAGGACAAGAGAAGAGAATGAATGGAACAGATATCACAGCAGACGTGGTGCAGTCTACAGTCTCCTTGGGACTAAAGTTAACATATCGAGGGATGTGCAGTTTCTGCACTTTTGCTTTGCAATAGGTTATTTTCTGGTGTGAATTAGACTCCTTGGACTTTGTGCTAACATTTAATCCTTTCTACTGATTCCTTGTTGAAAATGTATTTCAGGAAGTGTTTTCTATGCAAAACCTTGGTACAAACAAATATTGATCCATTAAAGTAAATTGCAGCATATGCAGGACTTCTAGCCTCAGCTAATTTTCAGACTTGACATGGTTAGGTTTTTAAAACGCAGTATTGTTGGACAGAGATGTGGAACCAGCAGTAAACAAAGTACAAGGCGGAAACAATGACTTTTGATATTTGGATATATTCAGAGTTTAACACCCAGCATCAGTGTTGGATCTTTTACTGAAAGGAAGCAAATTCCAGCGGCCAGCTTAGTCCAGAGAACGGATGTTGTTACAGGAGCACACGATCCAGTCTGTGCTTTATCTGTCTGCATACTTTTGACCATGCAGGTGCACGTTTTTGGTAGTGACACAGAAGCTTAATGAGTATCGAAGTGCGTGTAGTATTGTGGCTCACTGCACTATAGTGTTTGCATATACGCACAGCTCCTAAGGCCATTAAGTAAGAACGGAAACTCTTTCCTGTTTTGGAACTTTCCTCCTGAAAGTCGTACTTTTTTGCCAGCTTCTTCCGAGCTATCTGCTGAACTTCACAGCAGTACTGAAGGGAGTTACTGTTTTTTCCTCCAATGTACCTTATGTGCTTGTGTAATCTTTATTCATCTCTTTACAATCAGTAGAAATGCCCGAGTTGTCAGCGAGCATCATGTATTTGGCCGAGTCTCAGGTGGCTCTGATTTCCCAGCAGGCCAGATGGCAGTGCTGTGTGGGCAGTGTATATGTGTGTGTCTGTCTTTGAGCATGTGTGTGTGTGGACGAGGGGCTGTGAGAAGAGGGCCAGCAGCCTCATGAAGGGAGGATTGCTCACACTCTGGCTCTGTCCTCTGTCCCCGTGCAGCTGTGCTTCTCCGTCCAACTTGAACTTTTAATTTGTTCAATATGTGGCAGAGGACACCGAGTAAAACAGAACACATGTCTGGTGGCTGAGGCTCGACAAGCAGGGACTCGAAGGGGAGGATGACACCGCGCGGAGTTGTTTTTTAACATGTCGAAGTCTGCTGCTTCCGGGAGATCGTGGATTTCATAAGGGAATAGTTCACACCTTTTTTTTAATCAAGCGTTTGCTTTCTTGTACTTGGGTTTGAACCAACGCTGCACAAATACACAAGGTGGCTGCGTGTTCTTAAAAGTCTCAAACATTTACTAATAAAAAACTTAAAAAGTATTAAATCGATTTGAGTTCACGTCACGTGGATATGTGTTCAAGTTTGTAGGAACGTCACCGTGTGAATTTCCAGCACACGGTGGTGTTAGTTAAAGTTTATATGGACTCTTCTGGTCTTTTTGTCTAATGGTAACAGTGGGATGCTTAATTCACGTAGCTTAAACATCTTAAAAATACAAAAATCTCATCCTGCAGGTCTCTGAGGCAAATTATATTTGCTCCTGCTTTAGACGCACTGATACAGTCTGATTCTGCATTATTGCCAGTTAATTTTTCCTGGTTTTTTTTATAACAAATAAATTGAAATTGTTATAAAACACAACAGATTAAATTGCACCTTTATTTCTCTTCAGATCGCTGCTGTCAGTGTGATTTAAAAAGTGGATGTTTACATTTTTTGTTGGGCTCACAGAAGTCTTAAATAAGGTTTAAGAAAAGAGCTTAAATTAAGTTAAATCAAGTTAATCCATAATGTAACTCAGGAAACAACAACATGGTCACATGGTATCGGATTTGTCTGTTTTTGGTGTTTTGTTTATGAAAACTCAGCAGATTACTAAAACTAAGCAGCTTATAGCTTAGTTCAGAAACCCTAAAGAATTGATTCCTTGATTTTTTTGAACATGGAAGGAAACTTTGCATTCATCTTTCATAAAATTTCTGTCCCTGAAGAACCTTCGTATTTATTAGTTAACAGGATACCCGGTGAATCCTCATCCGTTGGATGGTAGCATATATCCATCCCTGTACAGCATCTACTTAAAGTCAAAGTGTGAAGTGTAGCAGTCTCACGAAAGAATAAAAAATCACTGGTGTCTAATCCTTACTTCATATTATCTCATTCAAAACATATTGATATAAAGAGGAGCCGTGAATCAATCAGGAAAGTTATCAGTGTTTGTTATCGATATCTCATTGAATTAGTCTTAAAATGCTTATTTATCCTTGATCTCATCAGCACAGGATAGTGTGTAATGCACTGCAATGCAAAGGCAGTAAGGCCCTTTAATACAAGGGAGGAGGGGCAGGCAGTTCAAATGTGGTGCACTGATATTAGTTTCCTGCACAAACAGAACAAACATGAAAAATATGAAATGAAGTCCTGAGCAAACTCTGCCTGCTAAAGCTAAAATGTCCTAAGTCTCTCACCAATATGTAATTTAATTTGAGAGAATGATCTTCACACAATAGTGAAATAGTTCAGAGAGGATATCAAGTAATATTTTGGCTTTTACACTGAACCTCTGGGGACTCCTGTGGTTTCTGGAGGAAGGATGTTGAGGCCTCAGTGTGACGGACTAGACGTACTTGTTCATCCCAGAGACGTGCGGTTGATTTGTGGTGTGGTATCTGCTGAGGTGAGGAAAACAGCCTCCTGTGTTTGTTGCCATCTGAAAGTGATGTGATGGAGGTGACTAGGGATGGGTATCGAAAACCGGTTCTTGTTGAGAACCGGTTCCCACTGTTTCAATTCCTTGGAATCGTTTGCCACTTTTAAAAACGATTCCCTTATCGATTCCAGTCGCCCCGAATGACGTCATCACGTTGAGTAGCGTCTTTTACCCAGTAGGAAACACGGCGCCTGAGCGGCACAAACGCTCAAAAGTTTGGTTACACTTTATGAGAAAGGATGACAACAGGGCAACGTGCAATACTTGCAAAGTAGAGATTTCATCAAAGGGAGGAAACACTACGAATATGCAAAAGCATTTGCTCAAAAAACACGCGATTGCTTTCAACGAATGTCGTGTTTTTGATCCGCTCCGGACTAGCGAAGCTCAACTCAGCAGCAGCGGTAGCGTTTCCACGTCCTCTCCCGTTAATACTGCAGGTAACTAATCAATTAGCATTGAATATTATGTTAGCGCGATTTACCTTATTACAAAACCTGCTATTACTGTGCGTTGCATTTAGATAACCATGATGAGACAGACAGAGTCTGGCTGGCTCAGATGCTGGCAGTTCTCGCTGCAGTCTACCGGTAGCGTCTCCTTTCAGGCCAGGATAGACGAATGTCACCGAGCAGTGACTCAGTTTGTGGTCAAAGGCTTGCACCCATTTGCCACAGCAGATGCCCCCGATTTCACTTTGGTAAGTGTTTAATTGTAGGCAGGACATTACTGGATATTCTTGTGTAATTGCTACAGAATAATTGATGTTAAACTTTGTTATTGCTACAGGAGAATATTTATTTTATTATTTTACATATACATTTTTTTTCCTGGGGACCCTGTGACACCCCATTGAAGAGCCGTAGGCTGTGGCTCTCTTAAGATCTCACTGTTGGGTTTGTAAGGCCATGTTACTCCTAAATTTCTATCTTGTTCAAAGAGAAGATATAAAACACAGTTCTAAGCTAATCGACTTTAGTGTTCTCTTTAAAAAAAAAAAGAATCGATAAGGAATCGAATCGTTAAACAGAATCGAAAATGGAATCGGAATCGTTAAAATCTTATCAATACCCATCCCTAGAGGTGACTGTGTCAAAGTAACATGTACGCGAAGTGTAGTTTTATTTTTCATCTCTCTGAGGCAGCGGCACGACTGTTGGACAGTCTCCTCACTTTTATTTTGATGGTTTAGTTCCTGATGACCACCTGTGGTACTTAACAAACACACTGTTAAATTCGCTGTCGTTGCTGTATTCAGACCCATGTAGACGTCTCTGATCTCTCGTCTCTCGGTCGGACAGACTTTAACTCCATCATCTTGAGCTGCAGAGCAGTAAAGAAACTTTTATCACCAGCTCCGGTCCAAGATGGTGGAGGTGGTGTCCGAAAACCGGATCAGGAAGTTACCAATCTGAGGAAGCTGATTGTTGCTTTGTTATTTATTGTTACAAAGGATTTATGATATTCTCTAAAAATGTATTTAAAGATTTTGGGTGCACATGCTACTGCTTCATATACAGCGAACATGTTTCATTGGGACAAGTCTCTTATTTAGTGGTTTAAATTTTGCAGACGATCGATGGATACAATATTTCATAAGTGTCAGAAGCATTTGTCGCAGTCGTGTTGGACGTGTGATCTTTCTCATTGTTAGGGTCACTACTCTGACATATGATGTGTGCATCATGAAAAACCGCGGCCTGACCTCGTGCCACACGTGGTCACTGTAAGAGAAATGCAACATGCATAACTGTACGCGAGTACTTTGCAGTATGAATTTGCTGCTCAGCTTACCGTATTTTCACGACCATAAGACTCACCGTACTAAAAGGCGCAGTCTCAGTTATGTGTGCCATTACTGTATTTAACACACACATAAGGCGCACCTGATTATAGGGCACATACAAGTATGCGTGTTTAAAAATAAAGCAGGAGCAAAACAAAGTTTGGTACTCACATTTTTATCATCAATCAAACCCATCGAAGTCCTCATCCTCTGTGTCTGAATTGAACAGCTGCGCTAAATCTCCATCAAACATTCCAGGTTCACTGTCTTCACCGTCAGAGTCACTTTCCGTGCCGTGCGGCTCCTCGGAAATGATGCCGGCTTTTGCGAAAGCTCGAACAACAGTGCCAGCAGACATGTTAGCCCAAGCATCTACAATCCATTGGCAAATTGTGGCGTAACTCGCCCGGCGCTGCCTTCCACTCTTAGTGAAACTGTGGTCTCCACCGGTCATCCATCGCTCCCAGGCCGCTCGCAGCCTTACTTTGAACGGGTGGTTCACACCGATGTCCAGCGGTTGGAGTTCCTTTGTCAGGCCTCCCGGAATGACAGCAAGCTCACAGTTCATTTGCTTCACAAGTTTTTTCACATCGGCTGTGAGATGGGCACGCATAGAGTCACAGATCAACAGCGATGGTGATGCGTGGAAAAAACCACCTGGTCTCCTTACATACACCTCCCTCAGCCACTCTTTCATCATTTCCTCATCCATCCAGCCCTTTTCATTTGCCTTAATGATGATTTCTGCTGGAAACTTCTCTTTAGGCAAAGTCTTTCGCTTAAAAATCACCATAGGTGGCAGTTTCTGTCCATTAGCATGGCAGCCAAGCACAACAGTGAAAGAAGACTTTTCATACCCCGTTGTGCGTATCACTACTGTGCTGGTCCCCTTCTTCTCCACAGTGTGACTCACCGGGATGTCAAAAGTGAGCGGGACCTCGTCCATGTTAGTGATGTGGCTGGGCTGGATGTTTTTGTCGCCGATGTGTTTGCTGCAGTAGGAGCGGAAGATGGCCAGCTTTTCCTTATAATCCGCTGGAAGTTGCTGCGCTACCGTAGTCCTGGTCCGGATGGAAAAATGGCACCGTTTCATAAAACGAAAGCACCAAGACGGACCTCCTTGGAAATGTTCAATTTTCATTTCTTCTGCTAGCGAAACTGCTTTTAGTCGAATGGTGACCGTCGAAACGCTTCTCCCGCTCGTTCTTTGCTCGATGATCCACCGCTCGAGTCTTTCCTCCAACTCGGGCCACCTCGCCTTATGTCCGCGGAAACTCAGCTGCGTCTTCTTGACCTGTCGGAGCTTGTTTTCCAGCTTCCTCCACTTGCGAACCATCGATTCATTAATCTTAAATTCTCTCGCGGCTGCTCGATTTCCATGTTCCTCCGCGTAGCTGATGGCCTTCAGTTTAAACTGTGCTTCATAAGCGTGTCTCTTTGCCATTTTCAGGGTTGTTAAAACAACGATGTCCTGCATAATGCACATACCTGTTCTTTTATACAGGTATGTGCGATTGTCCGGTATATACGATCAACGCCCACACTTCACCCTTTAGCGTTCTCATGGTGTTCTCTACTACGTCCTCTTACAACACACAGGGGCACTGCACTATAGGGCGCGCCGCACTTTTTAAAGAAAATCTAAGGCTTTTATGTGCGCCTTATAGTTGCAAAAATACGGTATTAACATTTTGTCTCAACCAGAGACGAGTGTTGGAATAATGAGTGATGAGTGTTGCTGTTGGATTAAGTAAGCCCTAGATTAACTAAGCTACTGTATACGCTGCAAAGCCCTAATGTGGAAAAAAAGTCTCTGTTCTGGTAATAAAATCTTTCAAAGCCTGTAGCTTATCACTGCAAAATAAGCATCTTGCAACTGGATTACAACTCTCATGCTTGCAAGTGTTTTCACACTACAGTCCAGATGGGAGATTCGTTCTGTAACCTAAATGGATTCTTCTTTTCGTGCATCTCCTTTTTTTTGGTTTCTGATATTGTAAATGTGACAAACTATACAATCAATTAATACACCAAGCCAATACAAACATTTGGAAAGCAGCTAATTCTCCATCAGCTGTGTTTATTTCCAGCAATCTCCCAAAAACGCCGAAGGAAAAACATTTCAAACTTGTTCTGACAAACCCAAGTTTTTCTTTAGCTCATAAATCATTGATGGTTTACAAGTTATTTGCTTAATTAGTGCAAGAAAGTCTGGAATGCATGCTCAGGTTTGTGTTATTCCAGCCAACAGGGGGACCCAGAAAGTTGTCACGGTGTAAGTCCACCCTTGTTGCACGTGTCCCAAAACCCTGCACATTCAGGAAAGTATTCAGCAGTGAACGGAAAATAATATTTTCCGCTTCTTTAGTGAAATGAAAGCCGGGTCCGCAGCTGTGCCGGCTTACTAAAAGCATTTCATGCACAAACATTTCAAACGCTTCAGACTCCAGGTTCATCTGTGTTCATGTCAACAGCAGACACAGTTCACTCTAAATAAGTTCGCGAGGACCCGAGTGATTGTGTGCAGATATTGCTTTTAAATAGAAAGTTGACTCTGGAAACAGTTGCAGTGCACACACACACACACACACACACACACACACACACACACACACACACACAAGTTATGAAAGCCGGTTTGCTAAAGCCAAAGCTTTCTGAGGTCATGTGACATTTCTTGAAGAGTTTACACAACCTCAAGTCATCCCCTCTCCAAGTTGATGTCAGTAGTCAATGCATATACACATGCAAACATACAGTATACAAATGCAGTAAATGAAAACACTGAAATAATAAAAAAGTAGACAGGGACACCTTAAATATTGCAGTTTCATATTACTGAAAGGCACCGAGATGTAAAACAGGAGTGCTGTGAAGTTTAAACCTCACGCAGACATGTGGCAGCCAATCTGTGGTTCGAATTTGTTGTGAAAATGCACGACTCGAGCACAAAAAGAAGGAAAAGTACTGCTCCTTAAATTCCCTGTTAGTTCACTGAAGCTTTGCTGGTTATGATTTGCAGGCTCGTTTAATAGCAAGAAAAAAAAATCTCGCAGAGTTTAGTCGCCACTAACAGTTTGCAGAGTCTCACAACCTCGTGCAGCAGAGATCTCCAAAGAGTTGTGGGGGACTCGAGCTGCTCAGGGTGTGAACGCTGCGAGAGATGAGAGTCAAAATCACACATGCAAACACGCGCACACCAATTCACTTCTGGAGCTGTGCCTCAAGTAACGAGCCGACAGTCCAAGTGACAAACATGTTGTCTGAGGACTGGACGAACGTGGACCTCTGCGGCTCCTCTCCGCACGCCGCGAAGGCCTCCTAACACGGCTGCGGCGTAGGTGGCGACGGCCCCGATCAGATTATTATTCCTTCCACTTTGGAAGTTTTTGTTCTCGTGCTGAGAGTCTCGCAGAACAAAACTGTGAGTAAATGGTGCGTAAATCCTGTGATTTTTATGGTGTTTTACCTCTACGGTACGTTAAAAATTATCACAACCTTAAAGCGTTTATTTTGTTTATTTAATATATTTATTAATTTATTGCAAGCTGTTTCCATTAGTTTCAATTGAAAGCCAGCGGGGGGTGTCTGTAATGAACCTTATTAATCTCAGTCTTCATTTGGATTTGATGACCCTCTCTGACCCACTCCCCCCTCCTCTCGTCTCTCCACCTCCCCGTCTGACTAATCCGACCGTCCATCCGCGGTCACGCTGCCGTCCGTCTGATGAGCCTTCACCGACGCTCCGTGCTGACATATTCAGACTATTGTTCTGCCGCTGCGGGTGGCACAGGTGGGCCTCCGTCTCTCCAACATGGCCCAGTTACAATGCAGCGCTCCCTGCCAAGTCAGGCCCCGTTCATCCGGGAACAGGGGAACTGGAATGGGTTTGACCGTATTGTGCTGCACCTGCTTCGCCCTCGCACCATATCCCCCTGCTTCGCCTGCCATTCTGCCACTGCAGAGAACGCTTCTTCCCTCGCAAGCCCCCGCAACGTAAAACCCGTAAAATCCACTGAACTTAGCCGCTCTGATGGCCGCGGCCAAAACAGCATCTGATGTGCCTTATTTGTTGACTGTGTGAGATTAGTTGCAGAGGGTACACGTCGAGGGGCTTATCATGCAGAGATGGAGCAAAGCCCCCACCCCTCCACCAAACACCCACCAGCCTTGCCAAATAATGAGAAATGGAAGAATCTCCAGCTTGTCTAAAGCCCTTGTCACAGTCGGTCCGTGCACACTTCTGCTCCCGAGCCAGACTGTAGAGCAGATACTGTAAGAGCTCCGGGACCAGAGGAGCTGGCTGCTGAGCTCCACATTCAGCAGGCAGCTCGGGAGCCAAAGTCCTGGTCATTTTTGTCCGCCGTGCCTCAATAGGAAGCATCCACCTGGACGGCGTTAGGCCTGCATGTGAAAGAATGTGCTTTTGTTTCCACAGAAGGAGAAAGAAGCAGCTGTAGCGCTCGAACATGTGCACGTGTCACCGTGTCGGTACAAATGCAGCGCAGGAAATGAATCGGGGCCTTTCAGATGAAATCTTCAAAGCGTTTCAGCTGCCTCTGTGTTGAAAAGCAGAAATAAAATGTTCATCTACTCTTTGCTGCTGTGAGTCAGTGAGCTGCTCTTCCTGCAGAGCAATGCAGCCGTGCAGAAATCCTGATTTTATGAACCCTGCCAGCCGCAGTACCTGTTCATGAGTTTTGCAGGACTTGCATAAAAAGCAGGCTGGTTTTTTTTCTTCTTCTTTAAGCTCATAAATCCCATAAAGGTTTGATTTAGGGATTAATTTCCAGAAAAAATCAAATGTATAGAACTCAATCGATCATGTTAACGATGGGATTACAGAAACTTTCCACACAGGCAGCCCAGGAGCGCCCTCGACCTCAGAAAGTTAAGGGTCCAAACTGTACTCTTGTTATTCTTGAATGTGTGAATTGACCATTCGCCAAACCTAAACACCAAAAACTCCATGCAGAAGATCAGGAGATGTTTACATGCTGGATTTTCCTGTTTACTCTCCTCTTGTGCAGTTGGTCTGTGGCCTGTGACCTCTTGGCCTGTGTTTGAACCAGATCTCTCGCCTCCCAGAGGGCGCCAGCTTTGCGTAATAAAGAATCAGTGAAATTACAGAACAACCCAGTAAAACAATGAGTGAAAGACAAATTCCACAGCTAGCATCAGTGAATGAAGTGTAGCTGAGCACCTGGATGATGCTGGAGTCAGGCTAAAGGAAACACAGAGAGAGAGAGAGAGAGAGAGAGGAGGCTCACGCAGGCAGAGATGTGAGGATGGAGGCTGACGGGCTGCTGGGGATTCGCTGTGCGAGAGCTCCCTCTTGGTGCCAGTCAGCCTACTGTTAGTGAGCAGGGCGCTGCTGCACAGAGAGGCTCAGGCAAAGCTACAAACACACAAGATAAAACAAAGCACAGGGACGACTGAGATCTCTTCTATTTTGAGCTTACTTTATTTTTAAAGCACTGCTGCAGGGTCACCAGTTGATTCTTCGTTTGATTGAAGCTGAGACAAAGATTTCAGCTCGGTGTAGATTTTGTTTCATTTGATTTATTCTGAATATCCATCCCGGTGTGTTTACACGCGCTCTGTGTGTGTTTATGAAAATCTTCTTCAGTTTGGTTTTTTGTTTTGTTTTTGTTGTGCGTGGGGAAGGGGATTGTTTTGTGAGACCTATATCAGTATTTTGTAATATAATCGCAATATTGATTGATTTGTTTTGCTGTCTGAATTATACTTTTCTTTTTACCAATTTAAAGAATATATAATATGTATAGAAATATCTCCCACAGGAATACATGTTTTCAAATTCTGCAAATTCAAAATCAAATGCAAATCATTTTATTTAATATTAAGACATTTTAAAAAAAAATGTGTAATTTGCTTGAAAAACTGCAGTAAAATGCAAAGTGGACGTTTATTACTAAAGTTTTAATCCTCTCGGTGTGTGTGTGTGTCATTTTCAGGGCCGGTGTGTTAATTTCAGCCGTGTGCAGCACGCGTAAAACAGAAGAAGAAGAACTACTGTGTGAAAACCAGCATGTGCTGATTGCTGTGGACAAGAGAAGAATTTCAGGTTGTTCTCAAAGACGTGTAGCCCTGCAGCTAAAACCACTATCTGTTCGCTCTGCTTCACTTTGTGCACAAAGTTTCCCCCTCTGGTTCTTTTTCCTCTCTGCAGTTTTAAAAATCACACAAGGGGAGAACGATAGTGCTCTAATTTTCATTTATTAAGTTATTTACTAGATTTTCCTCAAACCAAATCTTTTTATTTAATAAAAAAGGCCAAAGCAGGAATGCAGCGTGCCCCAGAACTTAGCACTCAGACACGGTTAGCTTTTCATGCGCACCAAAGGCTTAACATATTCTGACCATATTGCAGCTTCTGTGAAAAACCTCATTTCGTGGACACAGACAGAAGCTATCTTTAAAAAAAAAAAGAAAAAAACATGGAGGAAGGGGCTGTTTGCCTTTGGCGTGGAAGTCGGAATAATCCCAGCGGGCCTCGCAAGTGCAGAAGTCCACTGCCTTTTGGCAATGTCTCATCACGACTCCTCTCCAACTTCGGCTGTGCTGGATGCCTGGCGGCTGCCCTTTGACTGGCTTATCTTGTCATTTTAACACTGAGAAGTGCACACGCATGACAAATTGTAGACAGGATGCCCCAAGGTATTGGAAGGCACCAAGACTTTGCCCTTTAGTTTTTTGTTTTTTTTTAATACACCTTCCTTTCATTATGCACTCGGGACAAGGAAATTAATAGAGCGTTATTCGACCGCAGGACAGCCTCCTGACCGGGGTGATCTCCAGCTAGGTTTGAGGGATTGATGCCTTTAAGACCTTGACATGGCGCTTGGTGTTTTTTGCCCCTGTTTTCAGTTCAGTCTGCTCCCTGCTCAGTAAGGCGTAGCACATCACAAACCATAAACAGGCCTATCAGTTAAGAGTTTTAAGATATAGATGCGGCTGCCTCGACACTGCCCGACTCTCCGTCTCAATTCTCCGAGGGCTCCCGAGCTGCGTCGCAACTCGCTAGTTCGCTCAGCAGCGGAATATCAAAGTTTAATTAAAATAATTAAAGGCAACAGCAAGCAGCAGCCTGTGAAGACCTGGCTGTCTGTTTTTTATGCCTTTTGACATTGAATGACCTATTACCGCGTTATTCACAGGAAAAAGAGGACACGGCGCCACGGTGACGGTGCACCGCGTCCAAAACGTAAACCCAAAGCAGCGGATGCGATGGACGGATAAGTATTGTTCATTTCCAGAAATTATTTCGTCCCCCTCCCCTTCCTCCGCCCCAACCCAAAAAGGAAGGGATATGTACTTAAATATATTGTGGATTTCTCAAGCGCGCTGTCACGACGCCAATCCCAAATGATGTTAGTGTGAGCGGAAACACTGTGGGGGAGGAAAGGGGGCAGCAGCTGAAGAAAAAGGCTCGAATGATCCAGTCACTTTGGATACCGTACTTCAGACGCAAAATGGATATTCGAGTCGAAACCTGACAAAGCGTGCCGGCTTTGACGGGAAGCGGTATAGACAATGACCAGTGGCTGGGTCAGTGGGATGTCTCTGTGCAAGCAGGGAAGCTTATCAAATGACACTAAAAATAAGTTCAACAACCATCAAGTTTGAGGGGGAACGGGCGAGCGTCTCGCATTCGGTGGGCACGAGGGTGCGTGAGACGGGCGGCGAGCAGCACGCCGGACTAATTATTCCTTTGTTTCCTCTCCGTCCCGATCGGAGGGACATAAATAATTCCGAATCGAATCCTCGGGGTGCGCTGGTATTTATGTTCGACTTAAACGCTTTTAGCCTCTTGCATAATTTTGCAGGCTGACATTTAATAGGCTCATCAGCTCTGGACTTGCAGGGGACGGAGAAATTTTAGCACTTAGATCTTGTCTTCTTTATGTAGCGACCGAGAGCACGGGAATATTATTAACCCAAACTAATGAGATATTTACATAGCAGTCACAACACAACTCATCCTGCTTACAGCATGTCACAAGTCACCGCTGCGTCCCCTCCCCACACCACATACGCCGTTGTTGTACATTTAGAGGTAACAAATCAAATTTGCTTGTACCTCTCTGTAAATTAATGCTTTTTTTAAAATAAATGCAAGTATTTTTGTACTTTTTTTAAAACATCTTTACAACAACTTTAAACTTCACATTTTGATTTTTGTCCACTTTTAACAAATTCCGGCTTCAGTTCGATATGCATGCACAACTTTCTGTATCGGCTCATTTCATGTGCAGAATTGTAAATTATCATTTTAATATCTTCAAGTCTTTTTTTTATATTCACGTAGAACCTTAAAGACCAAGTTCGACTCGCATTCGTGTGAGCCGCTGCATCTTCTTTTGTTTTTAAAGCTTTTCTGAGTTTTACACTGTTTTTATTTTTAATCTGATTTTTTTCTGTCACTGTTGTACACTCTGCAGTCTGTTGTATCAAATATACATTCAACAAAAAAGTGAACAGTGTTTTTGTGTGTGTGTGTGTGTGTGTTTTTTCTTCCTCTTTCTCTCTTTTTAACACATGTGTGCTGGTAGGGGTGGTCATGCTAAAGGCTATCTTTAATTGGGCCCTTACAGATTTATAGGGCCCGACAGGGAACATGATTATACAGAGTGTGTGTGGACAGAGTGGACAGTGTGCAGCCTCTCCCCCTGTGAAGTCAGTCACCGGAGGCACACACACACACACACACACAAAATCCCTTCAAGGTCTTCAACGCCCCAAAAATGAGGTCTTCCATTTAGTAAAAAATATGCGCTCGTACACCTTCTGCTTTATCCACATTTGCATGCTGTGACAAGATGCCAGCTGAGGTGTGTGTATGTGTGTGTACGGGTCAGTTTGTGTGTGTGTGTGTGTAGGCTGTATATACAATAACCCCAACGCCATGTTGAGGAAGGATTTGTTGTGTCATGAAAACACTTTTTTTCTTAGTTTAGATGCTTCACTCATGAGTGTTGTTCAGCAAAATCTGATTTTGAATGTCCTTTCTGGTATTTTAAACATCGAGAAATAATCTTGTGCAGTCCACGAGTCAGTTTTGAAGTATAGTAAAGATGTTACTTATTCATAAAACTGAAATTGTCTTCAGATACCAGAATTTTCTTAGTAAAAACCCTTTTTTTAAAAATGAATCAACTTTTTTTAAACCTGCATGTCTGCACATCGAGCTTTTACTTTAATCTATCAAAAGTAAAAGTCAGCAGAGTGTTGTTAAAGTACTGAACAGACCCGCACGCTGTTTACTAAATTTATAAATGTAGCAGTGATCATCATCTAACAGTCGAACGAGATCTTTAAAGAGTCTCGATTTCTTTTTCCTCTGAAACAAAAACACAGGATTAAGACTAATTAACACTGATTTAATTTAATTGTAATTATTTATTATAGTCTTATAGAGCGATTTTTTGTCTTCTGCCTATGAGATCAGATTAACTTTGTTGATCCCACACAAAGGAATTAAAGTAAAAGCAGTTTCAGTGTTCAGAAAAAATAAGTAGATGGAAGATGATGGCACTGGGGAATTAATGTTTTCTGAATAACTGACTAATCAATCGTTAAAATTAAAAGTATTCAAAACGTCCCCAGTTATATAATCACAACACACACAAATGCATTGACATATTGACAGCAATAAAATAGGAGTCACAGTCTGATCATTTCCTTTCAAGTAACTGAAATCTGACAATTTTTACAAAGACACTGAAGAAAAACTCACTTATGGCCTTTAATTGTTGATTAGTCAAAAAGATTTTCTTTTAAAGAAAAAAACCTCTACATGCAGCATAATTCAATAATGAACTAAATCATGAGAAGACTCTCGCCCCTTCACTTAGCTTTTAGAAAACAGAGACATTAGAAATCATCTTTTTCCTAAAAATGAAATCGCACAACTCTACAAACAGCTTTAGTGAAATATCAGCTCGTCTGCTCTGTTTACCGTTGTGCTTAGGACGGCAGCTACACGCGGGGTTGTTTTAAACAGAGCAGGCTGCAGGAAGCACTTGGTGATAATCTGACTTTAGTATTCAGCCCATAAAAGTTGACATTTCTAGACTGAAGTCTGGTGTATGACGACTTCCTCCACAGGGTGGGTTTATGTAGAAGCTGGCCTCTGATTTTAAACTGCAAACATCAGATATTTATATAAAACACACTGAAATAAAGGAATGAATTAAAAGATAACTACAGAAGTAGAAACTGGCAGGCATGACTAATCTAACTGCAGGTAAAGATGTGGTGATGATCAAAATTACATTTTTGCATTTTAATTGTTTTTTTTTTAATACTAGCAAATTAATTTGTAGGATATTACAAAACACGTGTTCTACCTCAGCCTCGCTCTAACTGGATGAACCCTGCTGCTGTTTCAAACACGATGCATTTTCATTTTGTTAATTTATAAAGTTTTTTTTCCTTCTTCCTGCATTTTGCATGATGAATTTCCTCCTTTATTCTTTTTTTTCTCGGTTTGTGTTCATCAGTAATGAACGCTGTGCAAGATCACATAAAAATGTGAGTCCGAGTTTCTAGCAAACACCAGCTGAATGTCTTCACACAGAAGGGGTAAAAAAAAATCACTTGAGATGAAATAAGTCCAACGATCGAGTTGGCTATCCTTCTGGGAAAATTGAGCCGTCATCAGAGCTACCAACAAGACCTAAAAAGCCTTTTTTTATCATTATGAAGGCTGTGTAGCCATTGATCTGTCTTAAATACAAACAATAAAACACATAAATGAAAAGAAGAAGAAAAAACAAAATGCAACTGCAGCGATGCAGTTTGTCTTCCAAAAACACTCTTCACACATTTTTCACTCATCTGCTTTATTGCCTTTACTTCACTGGAGCCGCTTTATATACCATGCTGTCATTCAAGCTTATACATCATGTGCTATGTAAATGGACTCGGTGCATATGAACACACTGCTATACTAGAACAAACAAAATAGTTTGGAGATGAAAAGACATCTGAGAGGAGAATAAAGCAGCCGATTTACCCAAAAGATGTCGTGTGTTTAAAGAAGCTTAGATGCTGCACATATTCTTCATTTTAGCAGGAAAGAAATTCACAAATGCGTTACAAAACAGAAACATGAAGCGCCGTAGAGGAGAAGTGAATTTTGGTGGTAATTTTCTGACTGAACGCTGGAGAAATTCACGTCCTTCCACTGTAGCGGCGTCTGCCTGCAATTCACTATTGTATTTCAGATGGAAACTAACGTCGTGCTTGGAATAAAAGTGGCACATGAGGACAGCGGCATCCGAAGGTCTTTGCATTCTTCTATTTTTATATTAGCGCTTGCAGCCAAGAAAACAGCAAGCAAACTCCTAAATCCATCCTGATCTGTGCCACAAGGTTCTGTTTTCACAATTTGATGGAGGGGGCTTAGCTGCCATAAAATTTCAACCTCCACTTCCCCTGATAAAGTTTCTCTGGCAGGCAGCGAATGGACTTAAGCAGCTGTTGCCCCCCGAAAGCCCGTCTGGCTTCCCAGGTTATCCAGATTTGCACAGTTGTCTCTGAAATTCGGGTAACTGTGGGATCAAATGCTGCAGCGCTGCACAGCCGCTAACCTTTCAAAGCCCGAGCCCAGACCCTGTCAGATCCAGAGGGCCGTCCATCCGCCCTAAGAACAGCTTGTTAGAGTTGACAATTGATTTTATGCATTGTATTTCCGAGAGCATTACAACTAAATCCCCTTCTCAGGCGATATGGAGGGCTGCTGTTCACTGACGGCTATGGAAAATGCAGGTGGGAGGATTAAGAGAGCTTGACGGTTTGGGATTTCAGAGCTTTATCTTGATGCTCTTTCCTGTGAGCTTGCTGTGAATTTTTAAGCCCAATATACTATATATGCTGATAAAGATTTAGGACTCCTGTAAGATGATTAGAGTGTTGGTAATGGTGTACATTTATTTCAAGAGAACAGCAAAGTAGGGGAAAGCCACATATATGTAATGCAAGTCATAAAGCTTTAATGTGACGGAAGAGAAGAAAATACGTTGTGTGATTTTCCAGTGGCTTTAAGTGAATGTGGAAAACTGAGATGGAAGGTGCAACTACAGTGACTCAGTTCTGCTCTTAAATGATGTTATCCATCAAGACAAAAGCTCCAGGGCTGACAAACAAAGTGCCAAAAACATCATTTCACGTAGGTACCCGTGATAAAATGCTTTCTGATTGTGCGTTTGACTTTTGTTTTGTTTAGTTTTTAATAAATAAGCCATTTGAACATTAGAAAGGCCTAAATCTGTGCATTACTACATAAATAGTCACTTTCAGCTACAGGTGGGTGCCATTTGCTTTACCTACCCTAGTTTCAGTTACATCTTGTTTGTGTTTGATGCATTTTGGAATATTTCAATGCAACTATTTGTCATATATGGCTTCCCATGCACTAATAGCACATTCCTCAGTCCTGCAGGTATTAGATCTCACCCTGGGTCTACACACCTAAATCACATGATTAGTTCATTACTAGGCCTCTGGAGAACTTCAAGACATGTTTTGGAGGTCATTTAGCCATTTGAATCAGCTGTGTTGGATCAAGGACCCTGCAGGACACCGGGCCGTGAGACCTGGAGTTGCCCACCCCTGGTATAGAAAGTGCTTCTCACCCCCATCTGGTCAAGGTGAATGGCTGCCCCTCCATGAGCCTGGTTCTGCTGGAGATTTCTTCCTGTTAAAAGGGAGGTTTTTGTTCTCACTGTCGCCAAATGCTTGCTCATACAGGGTCATCTGATTTCTCTGTATTGTTCTATACCTTAGAATATAAAACATATCGGCACTGTATACATTGAACTAAATTGCAGAAATGTTTGGGGGGCACTTGGCAGAAGTCTGATTCAACAGAAGTCTACAGGAAAACAACGCTTCTGCTCCCTTCATGTCTGGGGTCTTATCGGATATAACATCATGTTAAGTTTACATTAGAGTCAGAAAGGACAATTAAACAGGAAATGTGATTGACAATTACGCCATGAGCCTGCAGTCTTACTGTTTTTGTACAGTCGACCCTACCCTCGGTCATTTAATTACAAAACTCCAAAATGGTGAGGGCATTTATTTCATATACAGTCAATTATTAGCTGTAAACCAGCCGATTGTTCCCAGGCGGACAAAATACATCCAAAAATGAGCTCTGGTGGCACGTTGGTTTTCAGTCAGGTCCCTCACGTAGCTTCACAAAAGATAAGGCTATCACAGTGGCTATGTCCATCTTTATTAAACATTCAGTGTCCTTTGGAAGTTCCTTGCTAATGCTAACAAGCTAAGTCAGCAAGTTAGCCAAGTTAGCTAACAGCATTTTTATTTAAATAGCCTGAGGCTCCAAAACGGACAAAATGTTAAAATAAAATCAGGTTTAAAAACAGGACTCCGTACACCAGTGGGTAATATCAAGTTGGTTTTGTCTATTTTTCTTATTTAAGTTCTATATGAGTTCTATAACTGAATTTCCCGGAGGAACCCACCCGAGGGATTAATAAAGTTCTAATCTAATCAGTCTATAGTCTGTGGTTTCAGAGTGTTTTGCATCATTTTGCATCATGTGTGAAAAAATGGTTTAAAAAAATACCATCTTGTATTTGACATAACATTTCAGTTGCCAAAATAGTTTAACACACATGCAGCCCTGTTAATGTTTAACTGTCTAATCAAAACAGGACTTAATGCATATCAACCCTTAAAGTATACTAGTACAAAAAACAAGTTCTAACTGTTAAATTCATTTAAATTAACATATGTACCATCTTTAAACAAAGATTAGTCGAGTAGAGGTCTACGAACTCTAAGTTCTTGTAAAGTGGTTCATGTTTATACATTAAAAGGCCATTTTAATTTAGTGTAGATACAGGAAATTTCTTTATAAAAGTCTTGAAGTAACAAACATTTTAATGCCATTTGCCATTTCATTGGCTACAGTTAAGAAAACCTTTCCATTTACCACTCAGGTGAAGTGACATGATAAGCAGGAGTTCCTGTGGAGTCTGCGTGTGCTTAGAGTGTGTGTTTAAAGTAAATCTCTATGATCAGTTTGCAAACGTGATAAATATTAAGCTAAGACTCTGGCAGTGGTGAGCGACATGACAAAAATCTTGTGTTGCTTTTTGAAATCGCTTGTGTGAAGTGTTTTTGAAGCTGTTCTAAAATGAGCAGATGGCCAACACATGCAAAAGGTTACGGATGCCATTTCTGTGCTTTGTTTCCCTCTCCAACCTATTTCTACTTATGCGGGGGAAAAAGCTCTTTTCACAGTAGCCGGCATTTGCACCTACATTTGGGCTGTGCTACGTGAAGCTCCTGCTAGGTATGAAATAATGATGGCATAATATGTGTGTTGAAGCTCCACGGGGGCATATGTTGAGTCAGGCGGCCAGGGAGAGATCACCTGTCCGGCCGGAGGGGTCGGCAGGCCGTCTGGAGCCTGATAATGATAAACCTCCAACATACTGGCTGTCAGCTCATGGCAGGTCTTCTTTGAGCAGAAGATCCACGCAGGCAGCCGCGGTCGCTTCTGCTCCACGTCTGAACCCATACTGACCCACTACCCGCACTGATGGATGGCCCTCTGAGCCAATCGCGTGGGGCTCTGGGAGCCTGGGCTGAACCGATGGGGGTGGAGCTGCAGCAGACCCGGGTCGAGTCACCTTGCCAGCAGCGCTCTGCGTTGCACTTTAATGAAGGCAGAGGGGAACATTGGCTGGAGGTGTTTGTATGTAATCATGTCACATTTCCAAAGAGGCATGAGCAGAAGAGGCAGCAGATCGCCTCTGACTTCTCCAGCAGATGTTTGGAAATGGTGCTAATGTAGTGGATTATGTCTGTGGGTGAGCAAGCAGTGAGAAGCTCTGATACTAATGAGAACTGAGTTAACTTTGGTGAAATGTGCTTTTGATTTCCTGCACAAAGAAATGCACGAGGTAAGCAGTGGTGGTGCTTCACTTTGCTATTTCTCTGTAGTCTGTTACGTCTGGGGTTTTTTACTCATATCACACATGCCTGCTTTGTAGAAGTGTGCTTAAT
Source organism: Astatotilapia calliptera (assembly GCF_964374335.1). Taxonomy (NCBI): domain Eukaryota; kingdom Metazoa; phylum Chordata; class Actinopteri; order Cichliformes; family Cichlidae; genus Astatotilapia; species Astatotilapia calliptera. Next base: position 36,284,165 of record NC_137433.1, on the reverse strand, counting down.
TTCCTACATGATAAACAATAAATTATGCTCCAACACAACAACACATATGCAAGCAGACAGGTATAAAATGACTGAAGAGACCAAATGTGTTATGTGCTCTCCTTTAGCTTTTAGTCTTTTTTAGTGTTACTTTCTTTCTTGTATCTAGTATTCATCTATTAGTATCTGTTAGTTGTCCCTGTTTTATTCACTTCCTGTTTTTTCCCTTCTGTGTGCTCATCAGTGGATGATTTTCTCCACCTGTGTCTTGTTTCATAAGCCCTCTGAGTAAATACCCCTTTGTCTTCTGCTTGTCTTCTAGCGTCTCTCCTCTTTGCCCAGTTTCAAGGTCTGTGCTTTTTATTGTTTTATACTGAGCTTTTAGTAATCAGCGCTACATAAAAGGCACTTTTTGCCCCGTTCTTGTTCCTTCTACCTCCGAACTGATCTTGACGCTCCATAAGAGGAAAGATTGTGACCTGAATGTCTTCCATGTTTGGTAATCCAGGTAAGGAAATCAGAGTTGATTCCGTTCAAAGATCCAACAACCATTATTTGCAAAATGAAAACCATTATTGTGGATATGATTTGAAGTTAACAACTGAAAAGTGTTTACTGATGTCACAGATGCACCCATTATTTTCCCACAGACTTTTAGTGGGGTTTCCCCGGCTGGCCATTAGAAAGCTTCAGTTTGCAGATGTCAGAGCTCACATGGAGAAACTAAAAATAATCCCAGTTGACCAGTCAAAGGTTTTGTTGACTCCATTTGGTGTTAGTAATCGCCTGGAGTTGCACATTAAGTGCGTTATTGTGATACCTTCTGCATTTTACATTTCAACAGAAGTAGCTCTCTCTTATTTTGAATGGATCAAAATAGAAACTGTATGTGTATGAATGCAGGGAGCTCAAGAAAAATACAGTTATAGCACAGTGAAATGTTATCCTGCAGAGAGGTGTGTTGGCTGGATCTCACTCCTAGTGCGTTACAATCAACGTTTTATGGCAGTTTAACTGAATAAAACTTTGATGTGTCAGAAAAAGGTGGTTTAAACTTAGCGACCTGCAGTAGATTCAAAGTGTGAAGATGAAGCCTTCACAGTTTGGGACCTCTGTGGGGTACAGGCCATCCAAGACGTTTATGCTCCAAGCTCAGTGAAAAAATGTTTTGGGTCCAAAAGAGAAAAACCAAGGATTAACCTTCCGGTAGCTAAAACCAGCTTTTTGTACAGGCTACAGTATTAACAAGAGATTTCCAAAAATACCATCTGACTTCTTTAAGTGCATGTGTTTGGATCCTTTGTTGCTTATAAGAAGCCATTAGTTATGGTATTAATCACATGTATGTATTGTACATGTCATTAAAAGGGGCTGCAAAAATACCCATGAGCATCTCATCAAAACTAATATTAAATTTAAAAACACTGGTCTGAAACCCGACAAATCTGACATTGGTGTTTAAATAGTAGAGTTTTGCTGATGTTCTGTTTCTCCATTCTTCTCCCCCTGGAGATGAGGTCTGCTCGGAGCTCCCACTCCCAGCAGGCCCTAATCTAGGCCAGACTGCGGAAGGAGGGCAGATCTGAAACGCTGTTTACAACCTCAGCTGCTGCACTCGCTGGGCCGAACAAACACAGGCCTCCCACATGCCCGGTGCCACTTTTCTCCGTGGCTGGCATCGTTTAACATTACGATATTTTCCCGGTGTTTGCCCACGGATGATGAGGCTCTCATTGCTATGCATGTGCCAGATGAATCATAAACCTATACCATATGCCATCGCAATTTGCTGATGGGCCCAAGCTGTTTTGGTGGATATAAAATCCAGGGATTATGGAGGCTTGATCCTCAGTGAATGAGGGGAGAAAAGGACAGGGAGATGGTGAGAGTGAAGGGGAGAAAGGTGGAGGCTGGTGCTCGCTCCCCGCTTTCCTATTGGTCCACTGCAGAAAAGGTAGTAGGCAGGGCTGCTGATTGATACCTCTCAAACTGTGTAATTTAGCAAAGTCTGCGAGGTATTAGCTAAACCTCGCAGTTTGTAAATGCAAACAAACAATTTCATGTGCACACAGACAACAACATGTTTGTCACCTTGTCCCCAGTGTCATATGGTGGTAATTGAAGTAGCTGTCAAAAACAAAGGGACAAAAGCCTTCAGGGAATTACTGTTGTTGTCATTCTCCTCCCAGAAAGTGAGAGTATTACATGTGCGTCTATCATCCTCTTTGTTAGCACTAAAGCTCATATTTTAGAAAGAAAAAAACTGTTTGTTGACAGAAGGTGAGGTATTCCACTCTGCAGCAAGATGAGTTTGATTGTTAACCAAAAACAGGAGTTAAGAGCTTAGTTTGCATCAGTGAGAGTGGATGTTTTTGTTTTTCCTCCCGCAGTACCTGAACACCTTTCTCTAAAGTATCTCGTTCCAAGCTGAGGGGGTTCCCATGCACTGCTATAGCAACATAACATCTCCAGCATTAGAAATATGGAGCGGGTGCTCAGTGTATACAGTAAATAAAAGCATAATAGTGTTTTACATTCAAATCTAATATTTTACTTTTTTATTTCATTCCTCTTTCTATGGTTTTCATATAATATCAGCCACAAGTCTAGTCTGAGAACGTAAAAACACATTAAGGACAAAAGCAGTTGTCTTCTTATTGGACTATGACATTTCATTATGTGTTTCCCTGATTGTATTTTTAAATGAATTAGTTTAATCTGGAAATGTTGAGATTTAGAGAAGTGGACTAACAGTTAACTGTAAATCTGGATTATATTAATGAAGGTAGGATATGGGTACACAAGAAGAAGGGAGGATGAGTGGTGCTGTTTTCACTTTGTTTCATGGTGGTAAAACCCAATAAAGGTATTTGGAGTACTGTGGCACGTGTAAATTTGTCTCTGTTCATCTGTTGAAAGATTTTGTTTACTCGATATTAGCACAACTATGTGTGCAATGATTAAATCTTGCAGGTGTGCAGTTAAAATAAGAAAATTATGGTCATTTCTAAAGATGGGTTTGATATTTCATAAAGGGTACTAAAAGTATTGTGGGAAAATAGTCATATGGCCTTTTTTGTTTTCTATGTGCAACCCCCCAAGATGGTCTTTACAGTAAATTTACCAGCATATATACGGAGAGAAGATTAGTATTTAGTGTTTGAAAAAACTTCATCGGATATAGAAATGCTTTATCAGTCGTTCACAAGATGATTTTTCATTTCTTACTGCAACACTTAAAATATTGAATTCATTTTGTAACAGTTTAGTAATTTATGGTACAGAAACTTTTTTTCTCCAGTACATTAGTGGGTGGCAGTGGTTTGCACCATCACCTAACAACAAGGAAGATGGCAGATTTGAACCTGTCGATCGGCCTCTGCCTTTCTGTTTTGTGTTTTTTCCATCTCTTAAGTTGGTTTTATACAGGTGCTCCAGCTCCCACAGAACAAAAACCAGTTGCTCGTTAGTTCAATTGGCTGTAAGTGTGAATGTGAATTTGAGTTTCACCCGAATCAATCACACAGGCTAATTCGTAAGAAAATTTTAAATGACACGAGCACTGTCACTATAAATAAAATGAGTAAACCAGATCTACTTGTCATATTTAATCTCTTTTTGCATATAAGAGATATCCTGTGTTAGTGAAAGTCAGACACTTCCTGTGTGTTCCTCTGCCACTGTTGTGTACATCCTGAATACTTTGTTAAACTGTACAGTGATGTTGCAGCTTGCACATATTGCAGACAAATTAATACTTCAATCAGAAGGCAAGAGCCGGCCTACTCTAGAGTGGTTTCTCACCCCGGTGTGAAAGGTCAAAAAACAAACCGATAAACAAGTAAAGAGGCTTAACTCATTTCCAGGTTTTGATTAATATCAATATTTGGCTTACAGACAAAGAATTCATGTCACGCTACAGACAGTGGAGGAAGAGGATTATGTCTCACAGCAACATTCGAGCAGTTTTAATAGGGAAAAAAAAGAAAACGGTACAGTCCAACTTTCTATTTAACTTTACTGCACTTTTAAAGGTCACCTGAACTTAAACCTTTGGTACCTTCAGAGGTTTAATGTATCATTTCTTAAGTAATTGCACAATAGACTCGGGAGCACCAGCAGAGAGAGACCGCACTAACCACCATAACTCAAACTAACAGCATGTATAAGCGATTACCTCTTACTTTTTAATTGAGTGGGTTCAGAGAAGCTCTAACTTCCAAGTTTTACGAGTCAGGGGTCTTTTAACGCCTCGGCCACAGTAATTTGATAATCATTTTCATTTGGTAGAATGCTGGCGATCAATCTGATGGATGACTTCATCAATCCTTATAACGGAGTCGTATAGGCCGCAGAGTCTGAGTGTAAGTCGAGAGGCCATGAATCGTCCCTTTATGAATCACATCCCAACTAAAACTTGATTAGTGAGCTATTGCAGCAGGGAAATACAGCCGCACTTGATATTCATTAAGATAAGGCGTTACTGCCAGCGTTACATGGTTTGTGACAATAAATTTCCCATTTGCATGAAAATGGGCTCCGAAATTTAAATGGCAAAAATACAGTCTAGCTCATTGTGGCACCGTTTGGCAGTGAGGAGTGGAATAATTTATTCATGAGGTTGGCAGGATGTTGTGTGCTACCATCTGAAGTGTGTGGTGAAGAGTGCTGATACTTTGTTGATCTTTCCTAAGTGAATTTTACTTTGTTTTTTTTTGCAGCATGTATTATTTATTTTTTTTAGCATGTATGGTGGAATCCATGTAATTCCAGGATTTTTCCTCCAAATCCACCAAAAGCACCTCAGATCAACACGGTGAAGTCAAACAACATGACGGCTGACCAACGGACTGAGCCGAAAACAAGTCACATCGCTGATCCCAGTTTTATTATGTACATGTGTATATAATAATTCCCTACCTACGTTGGCCTGCCTTTGTTTTGTTTCAGCCTAAAGTCTTCAAACAATTGGTGAATAAATCATATTTTTTCCATCCTATTAATAACTGAGATTATCCTCCTGATTATCCTGTTTTGCACTCCAGCCTCAGCAGACCAGATCAGGTCGAAATAGTTACTGCGGACTTTGATAGACATCTGTGTCAAGGTAAACACAACAATAGGGTGGGTTTTTGTTTTTTGGGGGGGGGGGGGGGGGGGTTTGTGGGGTGGGGGGGGGGCACTTTGGTGTTTTGGCCACTCAGCTCAAAAGCACAGATTATAATAGGAAAGATAAGATGAGGAAAGAAAATATTAAAGAGAAAAAACAACTTTCGATTTTAATTTTCTTCCCTTTCTGTTGCTTTCAAATTTTTTTGGAAAAATTATTCATCCACACCGATCATTATTGAAATTCATTTTAGCCTCATATTTGGTCAAAAGGTGATTCAATTCTCAATGTAATTGTATTTATATAGCACCCAATCTCTCTCTCTCTCACACACACACACACACACACACACACACACACACACACACACCACCCCTTGTCCTGTATGTTAACAAATATTAACGATTACATTTAATAACAAAGCCTAACTTTAGGGGTAAAAATAGAAAGAAACAAACCTATTTTGTAACATATAAAAAAAGATGTTGACTCACAATCAAATTTAAAAATAATACTTTCAAGAAAAAATAAATGTTTTGACTGTTTTTTTTAAGTTTTTACTGATGTTCATGACACTTGGAGGCACCATAGAGCCCACAGGTTGCTTCCTCTTTATCCCATATTAAGTTTCACCTTTATAGTTGTTTTTGGTATAGCCCCCCCAAAATTGTGAAATTTGTAAAAAGCAATGGTTTTAGTTCATAAAAACATTAAGTGAGACACAAATATCACTAAACCAACACCATGTGAGTTGCTGACACTGCAGCAGGTTTGGTTAAATGGCAGGCTTTTCACCCTGTGAGAGAGAACGTGTGCACTAATCATCAATCAAAATATGTATCATAAAACAGAGCCATTATTTCGTCATCCATCTATCCATGGATGGATAGATGATGGTCTCCATGACAGCCCGGGTCATAGAGGCAGCAGTCTAAGCAGAGATGGCCACACCTCCCTTGCTGCAGCCACCTTCTCCAGCTTCTCCAGCTGTTCTGACAGCACAATGACTCATTTCCAAGCAACCAAGAAGCTTTATCTCTGCAGCATGTCCCAGGTCATGCCTGGGGTTTTCTTTATGTTGGATATGCTAAAACACCTCACCTACCAGGTGTCCAGGAGGCGTCCTGGTAAGATGCCTAAACTACCTGAACTGGCTTCTTTCAATGTGGAGGAGTAACAGCTCTACAGGAACATAGTCTGACCAGTAAATTGACAGAACTCCTCCTTGAACTCTCATCCACCGTTTTCAGCTTCTTTAGTCTTGGCCACAAATTCCCGAGTGCAAGTTGGAGGTCGTTGCTAGATGAAGGCAAACTGAGAAACATTTCGTTATCATAAACAAACATGTAACACAGGATAAAATGTCATATATGCAGATTGTATCAGAACTATTTATCAGCTTTTTTCAAGTAATTGTTTAAACATTTACCTATTAAGTTACTACTTATTAATAACTCAAATAACTGCCACAGTGTAGCAGATGATGGACAGAGTATGGCTGTGGAAATACCTCAAAATACATACTGTCCCTAAAATCAGAATCACGTTTACATTTTTGTTTGTGTAATTACTGTAAATGTGTTTGCAGTTTGTTTCTCATTCACACTCACTCACACACCAAAGGTGGCAGAGCTGCCATGCGAGGCGCCTTCGGCATGTGTCTGTGCCAGGGATCAGATAATAGACGACCCGCTTTGCCATCTGAGTCACCGCCACCCAGGCAATATTTTAACAACCAAGAATTTAGTGGAGTTAATGAAAGAGCTTTAGAGACTGCTGTTTCTGTGCCTATAATGGATGAACTTTCCATAGTTATTGCAATATTCTGATTTAAAGCAATCTGCACCAGCAAAAATAATTCCTGAACCCTCCGTGTATCGCTCTCACTATTATCGCCTCTTCCTCATTGACTTGCACTTCTCCCAAATCCTGTTCGGACAGTTGGCTGGAACAGCCTCCATCATCTCGCTCGCCTGGACGGATGAAAGTGAATGATGTTAAAATGAAGTGAGAGTGGCCCCTGGGGGCCTGTGTGGCTCTGCCGTGAAGAAATCTAGCTCCAGCTCAAGATTTCCTTGACATGTCCTCACCTGAGCAAGGCCTTGGGCGAAGGTTGGCCTCATCTACAACCCTGCGCTGCCTCCTTCTAATACCCCCCTTCTTTAAAGAAACACAGTCACTGATATCAGCCTTTCAGTCCAGGCTAGAAAACCTGTCAAGCTGTGACACCATCAGCGTCATCCAGTCTCATCTATTCTTTGTTTTGAAGCTAATGGTAACTGTCAGCACTGTAACAGCAGTAAACGGCAAGAAAAGATGACACCAGGTATTGTTTTCAGGTGCCATGTGTAACATTTCAAAAACATCACATTGAGTTTTAGTCTTTGGTTTCACTATACGATTTTTTTTTTCCACACATTTTATATATTTTGGATTTTTTTTTTTGTACATGTGGCGCTCTGTTGTTTACAAATTTCCACTTTATTAGTAGCAAATGTCTCTATTACATTTAAAATAGGGTCATGTGTTTGGAGCAAAGACTGTATAAAAAAGATGGGCACGGCCCTTCTTAAGTCAGCTATTGGTTTGTGGACTCTTGAAGAATAAGTAACACTAAAAAAAAAGAATAAGGACAGCGAGGTGGCACAGTGGTAAATTGAGGCCTCTCAGCAAGGTCTTGAGTTCGACTCCACCTTCTGCCGTGGCCTGTCTGTGTGGAGTTTGTATGTTCTCATGTTCTGTGGGTTCTCTCCAGGTGCTGCGCCTTTCTCCCACAGTCCAAAGGCATGCATTTAGTGCGATTTGGTTAATTGGTGATTCTGATTGCCCATCGGTGCGAATTGTTGTCTGTCTCTATGTGATAGCCCAGTGACAGACTCATGACCTTTCCAGGGTGCCCCAAACATCCCCCACCCCTGCAACCCTGATAAGCAGAAGAGAATGGATGGAAAATAAAGTAAAAAACCATCCATTAGATCGCATTATGCTTGCTAATTAGTCATAACTAATAATAATAATAACAATAATAGCATTTCACTCACCTAAACCAAAAAGCAAAGGAGACTGGCACAATGAGGTGACTCACTTAAGTTTGCAGATTGTCCCAAAAGGTTGATTCTGTTCATCTGGACGTAGCGTTTGATCGATGATTGAGCATGCATCAAGACATCTTGCAGATAGCTGCCTGTACTGGCACCAACCTATGGCTACACCTTCAATCAGGCATAACTTTAATCAATTTCATACAGAAAGAGAGATGAATGTGTGTGCACTAGGGGAAGTTCTCTCCCATGAAAAATAGCATATACTAAATAGCGCGTACTGAATGTCTGGCAAATAAATATTATCCAGTACTGTACAAACTGTCTCACATACCTCACTTTCCATAATAAAAAAGTCTTCAAACACTTAAAGGGCCAGCTTATATAAAAAAAACCCTCTGCCCTGTATGGCAGATAAAAATTAGAATATTAGGTACCGATGTCAAAATCTCAGTAAAGTTGAATGTTTTCATATTGTTTTATTTTTTCTCTAAGAAAAACCACGTCGAACCAGCTTTGTGCCTGTGCTTGGTTATGATGGTAAACATTCAGTCTTTATTCAGTGTATAATGCATCGCTGCTTTTTTTTACACATGCCAGGTCTCTGCGTCACTGCTACATAAAGTTTACCTTTGCAACCTTCTCTGTTGCAGTTCCAACAGTTTCCAGCTGTTTACTCCAAACAGCTGCTTTCAATGTGCTGTTTGGAGGCATTTTCATACAGACCTTGGACATGGAATAATTTTCAGGAAGCCCTTAAACACTTTGCTCTAAATATGTACTGCTGGATGTAAAAGTGTAATGAGGACTGTGGTAATGTGTGGCATGATTATTTTCTTGAGAGGACAGTAGTGTTGTTTTGTTGTGGCTATTTGTAGATCCTGTATTTTGTGTTGTATTTGCTGTACTTTTTTAATACTTTGACATAGTATGGCTTCTCCTTTGGCTAGCCCTTGTAACGTGATTTGATCTCAGTGGGACTTCCTGGTTAAATAAAGGGAAATAACATGGCAGTCTTTTGGGACTGACTCACTGAAATTCTTTTTTTTTTCACCGTGTCACTGCTGCTGTTCTGCTTCTAGAAAAACTTCGAGAAAAACTGCTCTATTGTTAAATAGCAGCTCGAGTATTTACGATGTCATTAATTCTCACTGTCGTGGCAGCATGGACATATCTAGACCTGTAGCAAGTTTATTTACTTGGCACTTATTAAGACCTAGATTACCTGCAGTGGTGTACTTGCACTTGCGTTTCTCTAAAAGTTAAACAATGGCATAAAGTTAAAAGTTTTAGATAAACGGTGTTTATTACTGTCCATATGTGAGTTAGTGCAGCATTACATCATTGCTGCTACAAAGTCCCCTCTTTGTGTCTTCTTACATATTTGATTTGTCAGATCAGTGCACTGATAATGAATTGCATGTCAGTAAAAATCTTTGCTCGGTTTGACGTCCATGTCTTTGTCTGTCTAAGAATCTGCCTCAAAGTCCTCACTGTGTCACAGTCCATTTAAAATAAATGAAGAGGAGGCTTTTTTGTATAATGTTGTTGCAGATGAGGGTTTGTGTTAATGCAGGTAAGTCAGTGTGCAGAGCTTCCAAACCACAACAGTTATACGATTATTCCAACTTTCTGTAGAAATAAATACAGCTAATCAAAAGTTTCCACATTTACTTACATGTTTCGCCTGCTTCCACAGAGATCTGTGCAGAGATCTAGACCTACATCATTTAAATGCATTTATTACCTGAGTGTCACATGTCAGAATATGTTTGATTCCATATAAAACAGCACTGTGCATTTACTGAATTTGCTGCTAACACACATATCCTTCCTCAAAGGGCTTTAGCCAGTGGGATCAGTGAAAAACCCATGGTCTTGATTACATTAGAAATCTGTCTCTTCAGAGAATTCAGTCAATGCTGTATAAAGATCCGATGTGTCCCTCAGGGTTTTATCCAACAACAATAATCAGTATGAGAGAGCACATATGTATTTTCATTTGTACTGTATGTACTACATAATCCTGTATATTTTATTTGTCTGGAGTTACTGCTGTAATCTCCAATAGCGTGACCAAACTTACGTGACCTCCAAACTTACACTGGGGGGATCATTGGCTGGCGGGTCGCTGATGTTATTATGTGGACCAAATGAAAATCTGTTGGGGAATTTTCTGACATATTACACAGCTTAACTCTTAGAGTTCTTAAGGCAGAGCGGAAGTCACGGCAGGATGGCCCTACAGCTTATCCTGTTTCCAGCTATCCTGTAAAAAAAGACACGTATTAAAGACCTTCCTTTAGAGAAAATCAGATGAGATTAAAATATGTAGAGCATGTCTTTTCTATAGGGAACTGAAGAGGAGCAATTTGTGAGTTTCAGTCACGTGCTATTATACTGCATGAAATGATTAAATGTTATTATAAATACAATTTAGCACTATGTAACATCACTACATCCTCCAAATATCCCCATAAAGTTTTCTGTGACTGAAAATATTAACTTCACAAAGGGATCATTTAAAGCGGGCGGCTCTTGTTTTGGCATATTAGTTTTGCTGGATGAATCAAACTAGCATCTACAATTATTCAAATACACCTTCAGATGAACAACAGCATATAGAATATTTCACTGTGTTGTTATTTATTAAACACAAACTAAACTAAAATTCAGAAGCAGTGTGGGGAAAAACAAAATAGCCACGAGCTTGTAGATCCATGTTTAGCGGTAAGAACTTGGACATACCGTACTTTTCGGACCATAAGGCGCACTGGATTATAAGGCGCATTACGCGAAACAATTGTCCCTAACCACCAGAAACCCCCACGTTAACTTTTACCGAGTGGAAAAAAGTTAGCGTTCATCCTCTACCTTCACTGTGCTAATGTTATGCTAACATAGCTGTGTCGCTAGCAATCAAGTAGCACACCATTATATACCAGCCCAACTTCAGTAACCCTACAAACGTCACTGCTGTTTAGTTTTCTGTCTTCATTTATGTTGGAAGTGATAGCAGAGCTGTACGTTTGAATTTTTTCAGAAATCTCTCAGTCAGAACATGCTATATCACGTTTAGGTGGAAACTAGCGAGCTAACTTCCTGCTAACTTCTAACTCTGTTAAATTTAATAAATTCTTTTTTCATGGATGCCTGGATATTAAACTTACCTGGTAAAGCAGCAATACTGATCATTTTATTACAGATGAAAGAATTTAGTCAGTTTATAACTCTCAGTGATGCCGCAGTGTTCATTTGACTTTGGGACCTGAAGTAGATGGCGTTTTGGACCCAGATTACTCCGCGAGGCTCCTGACTACGGCAGCCGTAATGCTCTGACAATCCATCAAGAGGTGTGTACCACATAAAATCGGTTCGAGGTCAATAAGCACAACCAGAATTCCTACATAAGGCGCACTGTCGATTTTTGAGAAAATGAAAGGATTTTAAGTGCGCCTTATAGTGCGGAAAATACAGTATTCATTTTCTGTGTTACTTTATCAGTCCCTCAGTGTGGAGAATTTTTGGCCCAATCTTTACAATGTTGCTTCAGTTCATTGAGGTTTGTGGGCTTGCGTTCATGCACAGCTCTTTTAATTCGGTCAGGTTAAGGTCTGAATTTTTTTCCGGCCATTCTGTTGTAGTTTTCCTGCTGTGCTTGGGATCATTGTCCTGTTTACCCATTGAGCTGAGCTTCAGCTGTTGGACAGATGGTCTCAGATTTGACTCTAGGATACTTTGGTGTACAGAGGTCGGGTCAGTGACTGCAGGTGCCCAGGTCATGTGGCTCCAAAACAAGCCTAAACAATTTCCCCTCCACCATCGTGGTGACAGTTGGTATGACAGCTAATCGATTCTCATTGGATTCTAATTGGTTCCGCTTTGAGAATCATGTTATTGTTGGATTATTACACATCTTACACAGAACATTCTGTAAAATGACTTGCAATGCATTTCTCATAAGTACTAGTTAACAATATTTAACAGTCCCACACACCAACACAAATCCCCATCCTAATGAGGACACGCATACACTCTTTGTCTTAGTATTTAGGTAGAAACACCAAGCTGGGAGCTCAAAGCAAATATGAAAACCAAAGAGACTTTAGAGTCGCTGTGGTGACTGCTTTACTGTAAAACCAGTTCTCCATTCCCATCCCTGGTTCAGGAGGCTTTCTCCTGGCAACCTTTGCAAACATAAGCCTTACTTATTAGTCTGTTTCTTACTGTACTTTCATGAACTTTAACATTAAACATGCAAGCTAGCTGCATTCATTAAATGTGTGTGTACAACATATAGGCACACATGCTATGTGTTAAGTAAGTAAATAATAAAATACTGGAATTATGAACGTCTTGCATGATTTGCACCATCCAGCAGGCCATAGTATTTGTCAGATAAATAATAGATACAGATGCATAGATACAGTAACAGATCTATTTACATAATTTCCTTAGAGATTATTCAAGTATTCTGATTCTGATATAATTCAAATGTGATGTTAATGCACATTAAAGACAAAGTGGGCAGAGGAAAAAGACAAAGACCTCTTTGGGTTGAAAATGAGTAGATGTGCCTTCAAACACAGTGTAAGTCATCATGAGCCACAGTTATATGTGTGCATTGGTTCATATGTTCCCACATTTCAGCTGCTGATGGTGATTTGGGGGGAGAAACTGTGGGATAACTGTCGTCTTTGCCATTCCTGAATTTTCCCATGTAATCCTATTCATTCTGTTAAAACGTTTCTGCTGTTGTGTCTGTGCACTGATGCCAGTGAACGCCTCGTGCTTAATTGTGAGATTCATATGATTTAAACCAACATTAGAAAACATCTTAACCGGTTTGACTTCATGACCATGACCCTCCCATAAATGGAGCTGAGACAATAAAACAGTTTATTTCATAATCAGTATTTTTCATGTCAGATCAACACACATTTGAGGCTCTGGAGAATATAATTTGTGTATTTGACACTAAAATACTTTAATTCATGATAAGGGAACATGTCACCCACTACAACAGTGTGAATGCTTGTTGTGTATCTGACTACAATAAAAATCGAAGGCACAAGCTTTACCGCAGCCTTACCGGGCTGTGACAGACACTCGGCAGTTCCTTCTCTGACACACTCGTTTTTTGTTTCAATCGTGGAAATGGGACTTCTTAGGACTAGGAACAGCCCTTGTCTTTTAATTACGACACACACTCAAATTAGCTCCTATTGATGCTGTTGGCTAAAACAAGTTAAAAAGTAATACGCATTAAAAGCGTGTCTAAATTTTCGTGCATCAAAAACTCGTGTATCTCTTGTATACATAATTATAGGAAGCCTCGGGGAGAGATAAGATTGAATTCTCTATCAATCAAAAGTCAGAACTGCATGTTAGTTCAATTTCCATAAATATTAATTTCTAAATACTGTTAAATTATTTGTATAGCACATTAATTCTAAATTAATTGAAAAAAGGAATCTTTGTGAATTGCATAAATGTGTGAACTACATGCAGATAATTAAGTACATAAATATAAAATGAAAAGTTTAGATCAAACACCTCAAGCTCCTGTTATATGATCCCACAGCCATTTCCTGTCTTTAAGGCTATGCACATTAATTATAAACCTCACTCAGAGACCCAGTATTAACACAGCGTGTCATTAATAAGGAAGCGAGAGTGACATGTGAAGGTCTCACATTGTGACTAATTGAAAAGGCATCAATCATCAAGGGCCATTTTACTTGCCTCAGCACCTGCTACTGTATGGAGGAGGTCACACTTTGAACAGGATTCAGACAACTTAATCTAGACAAATTAACACGGCGGACTGTGCCAGTAGGATGTCTGCCATGTCCCTGATCTCATCCTGCTCTTTCACACAGAGTTTTATCTCATGGGATCAGGTCCATCTTGGTCCCTGCACCCCTGAGGACATTTCTGAAGATTGTAAAATTCCTTTTTTAATTTTTTTCAAAGTGTAGCATGCAGATATTCTACTAAAACTACAATCCCAACAGCTCCAAAAGTTGAAATGCTGTGCAAAAATTAAATAGAACAATCACTGAAAACCTGTATTTAGCTTAAAGAGAAACATGTCTTCATGTATGCTCAATCATCCAGGTAAGGAAATCCCAGAGAGTTGATTCTATTCATCTGGATGAAACGTTTTCAGTGTGAGAAACACATCATCACTCATCCAAGTGACTTCTTCAGTCTGACCCAGTCCGTCCCTAAAATAATACAGAGAAAACCACAACAATCAGATGAACCCCTATGAACAAGGGCTTTGGTGACAGTGGGAAGGAAAAACTCCCTTTTAAAGGGAAGAAACCTCCAGCAGAGCCAAGCTTAGGGAGAGGCAGCCATCTGCCACAGCTGGTTAAGGGTGAGTGGAAGAAGACTGGACTAAAACACACACTATGGAAGAGAGCCAGAGATTAATCATGACTAATGATTAAATGCAGAACGTTGTATGAACACATAGTGAGTGAAAAAGCAAAGTGAAGAAGAAACACTTCATGGGAAGCCCCCGCAGCCTAGACCTGTTGCAGTGTAAAGGAGGAAAATTAAAGTTAGACGTCATCCAGGTCTTTATGTTTTTAAGACATTCCTGCAGTTTAACTAATTGGTGTGTGTTATCTGCTTTCACTGATAGATAAAGGTGCTGTCATCTGCATAGCAGTGAAAATGTATACGATGTCTCCTAATGATGCTGCCTAAGGGAAGCATGTATAATGTAAACAGAATTGGTCCTAGCACTGAACCCTGTGGAACTCCATAATTAATCTTAATGTGTGAAGAGGACTCTCCATTTATATGAACAATTGGACCTTGTCAGATAGCTACAATGATACAAACCACAACCACCAGCAGTATCAAACGCTGCACTGAGGTCTAGCAGGACAAGCACAGAGATGAGTCCACTGTCAGAGGCCATAAGAAGATCATTTGTAACCTTCACCAAAGCTGTTTCTGTGCTGTGATGAGCTCTGAAACCTGACTGAAACTCTTCAAATAAGCCATTCCTCCGCAGATGATCAGTTATCTGTTTGACAACTACTCTTTCGAGATTTTTTGAGATAAAAGGAAGGTTAGAGATTGGCCTATAATTAATCAAGACAACTAGATTTTTAATCTTTGTAAGTTCAAGGCTTTTATGTAGTTCTTTAACTACTATCAGTTTAAAGGCCTGTGGTACATAGCCGATTATTAGAGATAGGTTGACCATATTTAAGATTGAAGCATTAATTAATGGCAGGACTTCTTTGAGCAGTCTTGTAGGAATTGGGTCTAAAAACATGTTGCTGGTTTGGAGGAAGTAATTACTGAAGTTAACTCAGAAAGATCAACTGAAGAAAAAGAAAAAATGGTACTGAAAGTAGCTGTAGATAATGTTACGTACGTGATGTGGTGTGAGTCATTTTTTTCTCCAATGATTAAAATTTTATCTGTGAAGAAATTGATCAAGTCAGTCAGACTAGTTAACATTAAAGGAATGGTTGGGTCAACAGTGATCTGACTGTTTGTCAGCCTGGCTACAGTGCTGAAGAGAAACCTAGGGTTGCTCTGATTTTCTTCAATCAGTGATGAATAGTAAGATGTCTGTGTAATTGTAACTGCTATTATGAAGAGGGAACCCATTTAAAGAGCATAAAACTTTTTCTACCAGGCTGCAAATGTACTTATCTCACTGAAGAGACCCATTACTGTCTTAAAAGTTTCAAAAGCAACATGTTTTCTTATTCAGGATTTCAGCTGCCCAATCGTTCAATAGCCTCTGTTGTCATATTCTCTGTGTCAAAGCGAGTCAATTTTTTTCCTGTGTTACGGCCTAACAGGCCCTCCTATCATAAGTATACTTTAAAATCAGATAAGATGAGATCAATTTATTTCAGATTTCCATAACAGGATCTAACATAAACATAGTTTTGTCTTTGCATGGAGTTTTAAGTGTGAGCACAGACTCCAGAAGTGTTCCTGAGCTCGTGCACTGATTTCCACTACAGATTCACATCTGCTTTTTAATGCAGTTCTGCATGATCACAGATCACAGCCAAATAACGGTTTGGGGCCTTGTCCCTTGAGTGCAGAGATTTCTCTGGATTCACTCAATCTTTTAACGATATTATGCTTGTAGATTATGAAATCCACAAAAACGTGAGTCTTAAATTATTAAACCATTTGCTCAAGCGGTCTCTCACAGAGTGATGAACCCCTCCCGCAGCTAAAATCTCAGTCTTACTGTGAAGCTCTTTTAATATCAAATCATGTTACCAGCAAATCATTTGCACTTTTGGAATTAAGCAAGACTTTAAAGTGGGAGTTTTCAGCTCTAACTTACTTGAGAATATTTAATTTCTTCTAAAAGTTGAACATATTATGGTCTTTGTCTGTGAAGCAGGCAAGTTTGCATCCAGCATTCATAGTTAATCTCCTTTTCACTGACAGTGTTGTTTAACTGGCCTTGAGGGACTTTATCATCTTTACAAGCAATAAGCAAGCGCTCAGATCAGATTCTGGTTCAGGAAAAAATAAGAAATGAAAGACAGTGTATGAAATATAGACAGTGTTTGCACTGCAGTGAGGGGATGAATTAAACTAAACAAGTAAATTCATAACAATTGAATTTGGTATATAGGATATTTTAACTTCTTTTATTCTATACTGCTTTGTAGTTGAAGGTAGACTTCATGCCACTGATTTGTGCCACAGTGGATGTATTTGCAGAACTATATACTTTTGTACATAAAATAATTTAGCTTTATTTATCCTACTACACCGCAAGACCGCATTCTAATGATTCTGCTGATTCTAATGAAGATGAAGATGCAGTGGATTGTATTACATACTAGAAATCACCGCTAAAACGTCTGCTTCAAAACAAACTTTCAGATGGGATAGCAGAAGGAAAACATTTCTGCCACCAGATATTCAGCTCACTTGATTTCTTCACAATTTAATATGCCAAATAAATCCTCTTTCATAAGTCTTTGAAGCTTTATTCCTGTGACTGATCTGCTTTTTCTGTTTTATAGCAGCCAAATGACAAACACATTAAAAGAGGAACAAAGGGAGAAAAGAAGTCACTGAGCAAATATGCATTTTCCTTATCTAATGGCGATTTAGATTATATCACTAGATAATCCTTATGCATTTTATTAAATTATATTTATTGTTTGTCTCAGTCAACGTTCATGTACTGTGCAATGGATGCAATGAGTACAATCCACACTAAAACAGGAGAATTGCATGCAGGAACCTCTGATCTTGGAATGACCGTGAACTACAGAGAAGTTCTGGGAAATGAGAGAGGTAGCAGCTCTGGAGACGGGATGAGAGATCATCAATAACCCACCGCCCTGCACTCACTTCAGTGTTTTCCTTTCTACACTTGTCATGTATTTTTCATCCCCGTGTCCCATCGGCTCAGGATAGGTCACTCCTGAGCGGCGCTCCTCAGCAGCTCCAGCTGAACAGATGTTGGGAATGGCAGATGAACACAACTTAGGACCCACATATGCTGCACAATCAGGAGTGTGGAGTGATTTATTCATAGAAGTGAATAATGTAAACACACTTTTTAGTGAGCGGCAGTCTGCTTTGGGTGTGTGTGATTCGGTTCAATTTAAGACAAACTGATGTTAACGTCACAGGAAATAACAATCATGTCTCATGTCGGGGAAAACTGCACAGATGTGGAGAAATGAGGTTTCTCTGAGATCGCTGAGATCTTACAGCTTCCTAACCTCTATTTTATATATGTTTATATAAGATCTTATATGTAATTATACGTTTAGGGCGCTTTGACTGTTGTGAATTGAAGGTATACAAATAAAACTGGATCCTGCAACAAGTGTGACATGATTTAGCCGTCATGATCTTTGGTCTATTACTGGATTTTTAGCCTTTTTAGAAGATGTTTAAGATAAGATGTGTTCTGCTTGGTTTTTATCATTCTTAGTTTCTTTATGTTACGTTGAGGGTTTGCCAGCTGGGTGGTGACTTTCTTTGTGGCATTCACATATTCTGCCCATGCAAGGTGGGTTCTTTTTATGTACTCCAGCATCCTCCCACAGTCCAAAGACATGCTGTTAGTTTAGCTGGCGATTTTAAATTGGATTCTAAATTGTGAATGTGAGCGTCAGTGTTTGTCTGTGTTAGCCCCGCGACAAGCTGGCGACCTGTCCAGGCTGAACCCTGCGTCTTGGCCTATGACAGCTGCAACCCTGAAGTGTATAAGCAGTTAAGACGGATGGATGTTTGATTTCATTTTACATCCCTGTACTTTTAAATTTAGTATCTCTTATTGCTGAGTTCTTATGTACTGTGTTTTAAGTCGTATTTTTGACACTGATGCTACTGTGGGAGGTTTTTTATCCATGTTTTTGTATTTTGGTTTTGCCATTTTTATCTCTCAGTGTTTCCTGTTGCTCTCTCCGTTTTGTATTTCTCTGTTCGGATGCATCAATTTATTCATCTTTCAGCATATTTTTTGTGTTTTCGTTTAAATAAATTTGCAAGAAGTTTCTTTTTCACCTTCTATGGCATGTATTATGAGGTATTGTGTGTATAGATTTTCGAATGAAAATGAATTTAGTCCATTTTGGAATAAGGCTGTAACATGACGAAATGTTAAACCAGCAATGTGAACACTCTCCTGATGGCTGTATATGACACCCCGGGAAGGATATAGTATATCTTCATTTAAGTATATCTTATACTGAGATATTCAGTTTACTAGCAGATTAGAAAAATGTCAGAAAATACTGTAATTACAAAAGTTTATTTAAGCGAGGCAGACCTTACTGTAAAGGGAATGCCAGCATTCCTGCACGGTTAATTCGAGCTCCCATCTTCAGATGCCTGTGAGAAAGGATCGGATATCTCAGTGGAGCCACTGGAGGCACCGAATGAGTTAATTACCTGCCTCCCATCCGGTGAGTTAGATTGTGCTGTTGAATGGTGAATTAGATATCTAAAATGACCAGTGCGATTGTCATGACAGCTCTCTGTAAGAATCATTTCATCTGCCTACATTACTTTGGAAGACGTGATTAATGAAGCGCAGCGTCCTTCACATTTTTCACCCACTCTCCCTCTCATTCCCAGATATACTGATCTGCTGACATTTACTTAAGTTTGGGCTAATGTATTAATTCCAAAGATAATTATTCAATATACTTTTGTCACTGTTGATATAGCTCAGTGTCACCCTGCGTGCTCTCCTCTGAGAGTTTCTATATGACTTTGCCAGATGGGAAGCGGGCTGCTGCAGAAATCTCGTTCTATGAAAAAGGCCATATGTGAGAAGGAGCACAGAGAGAAAAACAGACGTGAGGAACATGGTTTCTACAACAGAGGCAGACAGAGTACAGCTGATTTATTTCTGATGCACCAGGCAGTGATGGAGATCATAGATTAGGCTAACCAATCCCTGACATATGAACATTCACCATGCAGTCAAAAAATTGGTTTAAAACCAGTAGTAAACAAATAATAACAACACTAAGTCTTCATTAGTTACTATGTAGCTATAAAGATGCATGTAGCCACCATAAAATAACCCACTGGTTTCTGAACTGCTGTTTTAAAGGCTTGCATTTCACATCAATAATATTTCCGATGTTTTGGCAGATTTGATCATTTCCCAGTTATCAGTCTTGTTCTCGTCACCAGAAGGCTCAGATGGTGATTATCATTCATTCTAATCGTGGATAAATGGAGAGTGTACTGCCTTAGCTATGACTGGGCAGTCAGTTAAACTCCTTCCCACATCAAGACTCTGATAACAAGATTCCCGGTTCACAGGTTTAATGACACAGGGAGAGGTGAAACTGCAACATACAGTACAAGGCATAATCACGTTTACTTATTCACCATGTAAATATATAATGATGAAAATATATAACCTGTTTTTTTAATACAAGCCAACATATAATATTCATATGAATTACTTCCCTTTTTAACTCAAATACAAATATTAAATTATGATTCTAACAACTTTTGCTGTGATGAATTCCTGTAATTTGTTTGTAATTGCCCTTTAACTAACTCCATGAGCGATTGCTAGCGTAAATTGTAGGAGATTGTTTTTAACATTAAACTTGCAGAAAAATCGCCTTCAAAGAAAATGATCCTTACATGCACATAAAACATAAAACACGTCTGTACATACACACAATTCTACCAAAGGCATAGGATGTATGTGGATGCCGCTGAATTTAACTAGCTAAGGCCACCATGCTGCACAAGCCTTCTCCTCAATTCACAGACTACTTCCTTTTTACATTCCAACATCATGTCCTATTACAGGCGACACTGACAACGGTCCCCAACCTTTAAGGTGTCGTGGATAAGTACAACAAAATAAAATAATACGACAAAAACTGTGGTACTTTGTAAATATAATAATAAACGCAAATTCACTCTGTATCTGTGTAACTTTATTAGATAGATAGATAGATAGATAGATAGATAGATAGATAGATAGATAGATAGATAGATAGATAGATAGATAGATAGATAGAACTTTATTAATCCCTCGGGTGGGATATATATGTATATATATATATATATATATATATATATATATATATATATATATATATATATATATATATATATATATATATATATATATATATATATATATATGTATGTATATATATATATATATATATACACACACATATATATAAATACAGAGACAATATAAATAAAATATACGAAGGGGATAAATAGAATAAATAGGAATAAAAATAAAAATACAAGTGAATTGCACATTTCAAGTATTGAGTCTATTGCACCGTTGACTATTTACAAAAGTATTGCACAAAAGGTATTGCACAGTGAGGTGAAGAGGCACTACAGCTTAGTTGTTCCCTCCTTTGTCCTCCTGTTTCTCCTCCCTCTCCCCTCCAGAGAGGAGTTAAACAGTCTGATGGCGTGTGGGAAAAAGGAGTTTTTAAGTCTGTTAGTTCTTGTCTTTGGGAGAAGCAACCTGTCACTGAACAGACTCTTCTGGTTGTTAATGGCCGTGTGCAGAGGATGCCCAGCATTGTCCATAATGTCCAGCAGTTTCTTTAGTGTCCTTTTCTCTGCCACTGGCACCAGAGTGTCCAGCTTCATGCCGACCACAGAGCTAGCCCTCCTGATCAGTTTCTCCAGCCTGGATGAGTCCTTCTTTGCTGTGCTGCTTCCCCAGCACACCACACCACATTAGCAGTGTCCTCCTGACAACGCTGAGAGTAATGTCCTCCTCTCTGCCCCTTAATGCTCTCTGTTCGCTATGGTAACGCATAAATATTTCTTTCAAAATAAGACGCACAACTACAACACGGGAAAAGACCCAGGGAAACCGGTGCTGTTTTCTGTTGTTCCTGTTGTATTTGTTGTATTTCCTCTGTTTCTAGTGTGTGCTGCTTCTGTGTTCCTGAGTTGTGTTAGTCTTCATGCTTTACTTATTTGGCTCAGCTTTTGTTTTTTCCCCTCTTTGTTGCCCTGCCTTCACTAGGTTCACCTGTGTTTGATTGGCTCCACCTGTGTCTCGTTCCCACCTGTTTCTTAACCAGTCATTACTGTGTGTATGTATCCGGTTTCACTTCTTGCCAGAACCAATTTTTTGCTCATTTATCAATAAAAGACTTATGAAATCCTTATGATTGTTCTTTAGTAGCAAAGTGTATGAAGTGAAGCTGTCAGTTTACTGATACCACAGTCCTGCTCTCGTCTATGAATCCATGACTCGCATCTGTGAGGCGTCGACCAAACGAATACGATCACAGATCCCAAGTTTGTTTTGCGAGATCTCACAAAAGTCCGGCTTAATTTTTTTTCTCTCCCATGTCCCTTGCGGGGCTCTGTACTTTAGAGAGGATGAAGCCCTCAGCATTTAATTAGGACATCGCCTAAGTAAGGAGTTTCTGACCTGTCCAGCTGTGAAGCAATACAAGCTACCACGAACCAAAGAGAAGTTATAATGCTTCTGTTTGTATGTTCACATGCAGCATTGAAGCATCAGCCCCTAAATTATTTGGAATAAATGTGTCAGTCGCAGTGAGAATAGCCACTGCAGACTTTCCAGGCAGAGAATGGGACTCTTTCTAGAGCTGAGTGGAGCTTTTATGCATGAAAGGAAACTAGGATCAATTTTTCAAAGATCACTGGAGTCATCTGTCAAATAGCACACTCAGCCTTTCAACAAGTTGGACTGCCAAAACATCTGGCTGAGCTATAGCCGCTCAAGTGGGATCCACATGCCATCAACTTTTTTTCTCTTAGATTTGGTATTGTCAGCACTACGACATATCCCCTAAGGAGCTGGAGTGCAACAGGTGTGGGGCTGAATGGGAAACCTATGAGAAATAACTTGGCACAGATTTATATTTCCCTTCTAAGTGTGATAAGACGGCATTGTGAAATCTGAAGGAGTGCAGGAACCTAAAACTCCCACTGAGGATTGAAGCTGATGAGGTGAAACCAAAACCTTGTGAAGAAATCTAATCTTTATAATATATAGTCTGTGATAGTGCAATCAAACATGAACATTAACTGAACATAACCAGATGTTTAGTGATATATTATCTTCTGCTTCTTTTCTGTCTGCTCTGGGGGTCATAACTCCATCATTCACATGAGGATCATAAAATGTATTCTCGTGTTTTTCTTGTAATTTGAGTTGTTTACATTCACTGGTCTATTGTTTATCTACAGTTTGACCACAATTCATGGATTTCCTACCTAAAACAGACTTTTATCAATGTTTTGACACCCATATGAATGACAGCAATGGATTATACTGTATGAGCTGGATTGAGTACTTCAACTTGAAAACCAAATTTTCCAGGCTTTGTTAGTAATTAGAGATACAGTACACCATTTTGGTGGGTTTTTTGTAACCAAACTTCAAGCCCAGGGGTCAGATTTGATTATAAGATCAACAGAGATGGCACACTCGTACGACAGGGATCTGTCAGTCTGAAGGTAGACTGTTTGCGTGGGTTCTCTCCGGGCACTCCGGCTTCTCCCACGGTCCAAAGACATGCAATTAGTGGGGTTAGGTTAACTGATAGGTGTGAATGTGGGTGCGAATAGTTGTCTATGTGTTAGCCCTGTGACAGACTGGCGACCTCTCCAGGGTGTACCCTGCCTCTTGCCCTACAGTAGCTGGGATAGGCTCCAACTGCCCACGACCCTGACAAGAATTATCGAACGAGAATGGATTTATCAACAGTGCTGTTGACTATTTTCTATTAGATTTATACAACTAAAACTCTTTTTGCCTTCAGTTTGCAACATTTCAAAGCTTCTGGTGCAGAATCTGGGCCCTTTCCTCAGATCACCAGTCACTGTTTGCAAAAGCAGATAAACATCTGCAAAAAACTAAAAAGAATTTAAATCACCATCAACTTGTTTTTGAGATTTAATGTAAGCACATGCAAACTGTGATTTGCTCAAGTAGCATTTATTTACATGCCAGGCCTGCTCAAGCATGACCGGTCAACAGAACGACAAACCAGAAACTGGAAACCAGAAGGATGTTTTAGTTGTTAAAAATCTTTGCTCAGAGATATTTGTCTACAGAGATTAGATTTCTGCCATTTCAAATGTGAGTAATTGTATCACAGCAGTGTTATAAATCAGTAATTACATGGAAATGACACATAATCAAAAGTTCAGTAAAAGCTGTACAACTGTAGGAGTCTGATGCATTATGTCAATGCACTGATTTTGTTTAAATGGTCACAATTTAGGTCAAAATATGTCTTTGACTGTTATCTTTAGACTTTATTTTGTGGTGTTAAGAGTAACTACGGGGACTGAAAGGGATGCTTTTAAAAAATGTAAACAAAAATGAATGAATAGGAAAAAATACCACCAGAGGTAATAACAATCAGCCAAACTGAAGCTTAGAAGATAAGCAAAGGAATCAGAGGAGCCATCAAATGCCTGGGCCATCCTGATCCAGAAAGGAATGTGGCATCAGGAATCTGTTTGAGTTGGAAACAAAGCCTCTGAACAGAATTTCCTTTTTGCATGTCAGTCGACACAAAAAGCAAAACAGCAGGAGCTGGAGGAAGCCAGAAGAAGAGCGCATCACAGCAGCGTGCTCGTCAACCACACAGCAAAGTCGACATCACAGCAGTGCACGCATCAGTGGGGTTGTGTGTCCGAGGCCATCTTGCAGATGTCTTTGTTGTGTCCTCTCTCTCCGGGCTGACTTGGCCACTGTGTTTGTGTGATAGATACTAGGAGACACGGGGGGGCTGTCTGTAATATTTCAGCAGCTGTTTCCTTTATGCAGCTGCACCGCTGCAGACAGGACACTTCAAATCATGCTCATCGCTGCCACCACTGTGTGTGTGTGTGTGTGTGTGTGTGTGTGTGTGTGTGTGTGTGTGTGTGTGTGTGTGTGTGGCAGTCCAAAGGGATCTAGTCCCTGACGTCATAGTGAGACTCAACAGAGTCACGAGGGACACCCTACATCTATCACTATGGATATGATCAGCACAGGTTCACTGCAGAGAGGGCAGGTCGTGTTTGTGGGAACAGAGCATCACTAGCTGAGTTTCTATCCTTTATTCAGTTTTTTCTTCTCATCTAAATACTGTTTTAATTTCAGTTTTATTCAATACTCTTTGTGAGCAAACTTGCACATTTGACCTTAATGAAGTGTCTTCTCTGCAGCAGCTCTAACTTATGATTGATGTTCTGGGGGGGTGCACCTTTGTTTGGCATGTGCACCTCCCAGAACAGGTATTAAAAAAGAAGCCTCCTTTTCACTTGGATTAACAGTACAGTAATAAGCTGTCACTTAAAAAATGTAAAAAATATAAATGACTATATATATGAGCAGTATTTCTGAAAACAGTGGCAGGTAGCTGCATATCTGAAGAGAAGACTAAGTGGATGACAGAATATGATGAGTTCTTGCAAACACTGAACCAGATAGTTTACATTTTAAACTTTCCTAAATGTAAGACTCCCTCACTTTTATATCTACATTCATTTAAATTTTCTCAGACTAGACGTTTGACTTGTTAGAGATGTGGCCCCTCACCTCTGCTGACTCTAATCTCCGAACTGGACCTCAAGCTTCAGATGTTAGCGCCTTTTGGAGCATTCTTAACCTGACGAATAATATGGACTACTGTGCAATTGCACACCTCTGCAGAAGTGTGTGCGACGGTTCTGGTGAATGCAGTTCTAGTAGTCATTCAGCACTTAGAAGATATCTGTGTCTGCGTGTTCCAGCCTTATGATACATGGATGCAGGTGGGTGACCAAGCTCGCTAATATCAGGTGACAATGTAAAACTTCAACCGTCTTAACCCATTTTTTTTAAAAATAGCATAGCAATGGCCTTGATGCTAGCATCCAGGCTTCAAACTAATATCCCCAAAGGCACTGGGTCACTCTATCTGTCTTTCATATACAGTTTATAGGCCAGACTAAAGATTAATGAATGGAAAGACAACAGTTGTTGTTGATGAATCGAGAAAAGTAAAGCAAAAATTAGCATTGTGTTGTTATTCCCATCAAAATCCTGCAAAAGATGATAGATAATAATACAATGGGGCCAACAAATCATGAAATGTGGCCCGCTCCGTTACTAGGCTCACACAATCATCATCGATGACAGCCTTCAAAAACACGTACCCATCGAATGCCTGTGTCAACAAAGATTTCTCCCAGCCACAACGAGACAGCCCTCTTTGATTTCCTCATTTATTTTTCATTTAAAGCTGAAACCACATTGGTGTGCCCATGAAAAATACAGATTTCACCCTTGTCCAGTTGGGGGAAAAAGATCCAATGAGGCAGAAAGACACATCAACAGGGAGGAGAGGGCAAGAGAGGAGAGAGGGGAAAATACACACAGCGTGTCCTTTGAGCCGGTGTCACCCTGCTGGGCGGAGTTTGACATTCAGACCATGCGACAAGGCTCGGCCCAGGGTGGACGGCCCCCCTGCAATATTAACTCTCATTTGGAGAGCAGCTGTGGCTATGAGCATGAAACATTGAAGGAAACAGCTGCCATGGATCCAGTGCCATCGCACCACCTCTCGCACTGTCTATTAAAGCGCCCTCCCTACTGTTCCCTTAAGCCTGCATGAAAAAAAAGCACACAAACTGGCTCTTATTCCTCATGTAATTTCCCCTCTAACTTCAGTCTCAGGGTGACTTAGT
Source organism: Astatotilapia calliptera (assembly GCF_964374335.1). Lineage (NCBI taxonomy): Eukaryota > Metazoa > Chordata > Actinopteri > Cichliformes > Cichlidae > Astatotilapia > Astatotilapia calliptera. The sequence continues at coordinate 36,257,846 of NC_137433.1, read as the reverse complement.
CTGTCTGTGTGAGGCTTCAGTGGCCTGGGAGATATCCCCAACATCTGGACAACAAAAAGTGCTTTCAAGGCCTCACTGTCTTAAAGACTGAGTGGGCTGTGTGTGACTACAATCAAGGAAATTTCTTAAAAGTGTGGCTAGACAAAGACCAATAGGGTGTAGACAAGGAAATGTTTTCTAGATGTTCTAATGCTGAAAGTTTGATGAGCACCAGGAACAATGAATGCTTTATTCTTATGAAAATGTTAAGCATGTTTTTTTAAAGATATCAGTGGGACCTCCGAATTGTTTCTCTGCTCTTTGGAAATAATTTGGTCTCGTCAGCTTCATCGGGCATGTTGACACATGGTGGATTTCTTCCTCTGGGTTTTGGAGTTGATGCTTCAGTATCTGTAGCTGTTTTCACACGTGCACTGCAGCCCTGAAAACAGCTGCATGTGAGAATACAAATGTTGGACGTGGTTGGATGTTTATGTGTTTAAGCTCTGCACAGAGTCTGTGTGATATCTAGTCACACCCATGTAAAAATATGGCAGGTCACTGTCAGCGCAGTTCACAAATGGTGAATGCTAAATGAACATGAAGAGTGCCCTTACAGCTCAAAGCACGCACCGGTACTGATACACAGTATTATACGATGTTACCTTTGTTTCTTCCTTTTCTTGTTCGGAAACTTCAGGACCAGCTCATCATTGCTTGATGTTGACTTTAAACATATTTTCCCACAAACACACAGCCCGTTCGGTGTATGTTTACTGTATATGTTACACAACAGACTGCTCATTTGTATGCTCAGGGTGTAATGGCCTTTAAGTGTGTGTTAAAATGTTACCAACTTCTTCACAAGGCTGTTAGATGTTTCCAGCATGATCTCTGTTGCTCTCTGTCACTGATTACAATAGATGATATCGACGTATTGAGTAGTCTGGAAGGCAAGGTACTGATACTGACATTCGGTGGAGTCAGGGTACCAACTCTACATTGGTACCCTCAAAAAAAAAAAAAATCCTAACTCTCTGCTGCTTTTTCTTTCAGGGTGTAACACATGTTGCACGTGCACATGTAAATACTGATTTTGACTGGAACATTCAGGGCCTCACAAGCCCAAAACCGTGCAGGGCTGTGGCTATCACTCTGAAAGCTATAGAAGCTCTCCTTCCATTTAACTATCACACATTCATAAGACGTTCAGTGTTTTAAAAGACCCTTGCCTTGTAAAGTAGCTCCTTAGAGACACATGCTAATTTACTTTAGCTTTAGGAGGGGTGGAGGGGCGTGACAGCAATAAAGGTCGTCTGTGATTTCTAGTGACAGGCTGAAAGTAAGTGTACAGGCGTATGAACCTGAAGCTCCGCAGGGACCTGGACCCCCTGGCGTTCTCCTAGTAGCTGTACAAGCTCCCATCGTCCGTGCAGTGTGTCAGTGACTGATTCAAAGGCAAATGGCTCTGAATTATTGATCAGTCGGATCACTGTAGCTGCGGATTATAACCGTGCGAACACTTTCCCGTCTCTGCTTGTGTGTTTAGCCATAATGAAAAACAGCAGCTCACAAAGTGACAAAGAAACGTCATGTACAACAAGAATACGAATAGATTCCTCCCAGAGAGCTCGTGCTGCCATCATCAATGTAAATGAGGCCCTGACTCTTCGCCAGAATCGTGGACAATTAAACTGTTATTAATTATTCAAGAGTGGAAATAATTGATCAGCAAGGTTGAAGTGGCTGTGGATTGTAATGGCATGGGCAGTGCCACTTTCACAGGGGATAATTAGCAACAGGGGTAATTACACTCACAGCCAATTTGTAATACCAGCGTTTCTTAATGCCTAGTGTGTACGCCGCTGTCTGCGGGCAGTATCAAGCTTTAAGCTAACAGATTTTCTTTTTGCTCTGCATTTGACATAGATGATCACAGTCATTGGTTGGTGGTGCTCCCAATTACTGAGCAGCTTCCTTATGGAAATACTACATCCAACTTTTCAAAATATTAAAGTAGATTTATTTTTAGTAGTTTTAGTTGACTACTGTATTTTCGCACTATAATGCGCACTTAAAATCCTTTAATTTTCTCAAAAATTGACAGTGTGCCTTATAATCCAGTGCACCTTATGTATGAATTCTGGTTGTTCTTATTGACCTTGAACTGATTGTATGTGGCACACAGCGCTCAAAAATCTGTCAAAAAATGTTTTAGTCCGACTTTGGTAAGCTACGAAGCCGCACCGCTTGATGGATTGTCGGAGCATTACGGCTACTGTAGTCAGGAGTAATCTAAAGTCAAACGAACACTGAGGCATCATTGAGAGGTAAAAACTGTCTGAATTATTTCATCTTTAATAAAATGGTCACTGTTGCTGCTTTACCAGGTGTAACAATTAAGTTTAACATCCAGGCATCCATGAAAACAGAATCTATTAAATTTAGCGGAGTTAGAAGTTAGCAGGAAGTTAGCTTGCTAGCTTCCACCTAAGCATGATATAGCATGTTAGAACTGAGAGATTTTTGAAAAAAATTCAAACTTACAGCTCTGCTATCACTTCCAACATAAATGAAGAGAGAAAAATAAACAGCAGTGACGTTTGTAGGGTTACTGAAGTTGGGCTAGCTGGTATATAATGATGTGCTACGTGATCGCTAGCGACACAGCTATGTTAGCATAACATAACCAGTGGAGTTGGAGGATGAACGCTAACTTTTTTCCACTCGATAAAAGTTAACGTGAGGGTTCCCAATGGTCAGCGACAAATGCAATCGCATGGCAGGATGCTGTAAACAGACCAAACTTCAGTCAGGAGAACAACTGAGAGAATCCATCCACAATACGAGGTTAGTCATTAATATACTGCAACAACATGGGAATAGAGCAGCTGCAAGAGAATTCAACATTAATCAATCAATGGTACAGAAGTGGAGGAAGCAAGAAGAATGAGTTGAGTAAAGTTTGACTTATATGACTGTCTTGTTTCGCTTAATGTGCTTTATGGTCCGAAAAATACGGTAAATACTTGGAGACGAAATCTAAAATTGGTTCAGACTTAAATATAAAGTGTGAAAGTTTGCTGTGTTTTTACTGGTATGTGGTTTATAAGGAGTCTTATTTTCCTTCCATTTTGTCACCTTTTAAAGAGGAACAGGGAGCATGGGAGCTAGCTTGAGTCGGAGCACTTACTGTAAACTCCCAAGAGCTTCAGGGTAGTATGTGAGTGTGCATCTGCACTGCTGATAATGCTAACCAGATGCAGTCATTTCCATCCACCATCCCCTGCCATGCTTTGATCCATTTCCATATTGACTGGTCACCTTGGTCGTATGTGTCTGAAATTACCAATTAGTACCTTGTTTCGCCAACTGAGGAATCAGGGATGATGTGTCACTGCTGAGAAGGTGATTACTGAAAATTATAGGCCTGTGCAAGAATTCACTAGTCAGAAACGTGCTTGTAGAAACAGCAGTATTTACTTAGTTACAAGACTAAATATTTATATATGTATTTTTGGTGCAGCACATTGCTTTTCTGGCAAAATAAATTCAGTATGTAGTTATAATCAAACTATAGTATGATTATAACTACACTGAGCTCAGTCAACACTTCACATAGAGATTCACATACTGCAACACAGCTGGGCTCCCACCTCTCAGAGTGCAGCTCTTAGTCAGTTTTCTCTTAATTATCAGTGCCGAATGTGCGACGCAGTGATGACTCAGCCTTTACTACCGCTTGACATTAGATAACACTATGAGAAGTTGAACTACAGTAGAACTACCCTAAGCATAAATGTGGTTTGTCAGATTGAATATGTTTATATGATATACAAACTTTTTGGTATAAGGTGACACTTCTTCACACCTCACTGTTCATGGAAAAGGTTTTGTATTCAGTCCAGAACTGGGTATTCCCAGTTTGTCATTCCGGGTTCTGTTTTTTGTTTGAGTTGTTTGTGTCGTGTCAGAGCTTGATGCGCTGGTTTACAGCAATAGTGCAAAAAGTCTCTGTGTGTGAAAAGGATCCCTTGGTGTCACATTTAAATACATTTCTTGTGTCATTTTTTTTTAATATGCATGGTTACTGTTATACGAGCTACTGGTAGTGACCAAAAGAACAAGATCACAGATGCCGCTGCTCCTCCACATCGAAAGGAGCCAGTTGAGGTGGTTCGGGGATCTGATAAGGATGCCTCCTGGGCACCTCCTGGGTGAGGTATTCCGGGCATGTCCCACAGGGAGGAGGCCCAGGAGCAGACCCAGGACACGCTGGAGGGATTATATCTCTCAGCTGTTATGGGAACCTGTTCCCCTGGATAAGCTGGAGGAGTTGGCCGCGGAGAGGGAGGTCTGGGCTTCTCTGCTTAGACTGCTGCCCCCACAACCCGGCTCCAGATAAGCGGAAGAAGATGGAAGCTTAGATGGATTGATGGATGGATGGTTACTGTTATAAACTGAGTATTTTAACTCAAACCAAGTAATGTACCTTAACCTAACTAAGTAGGTTTTGGTGCCTAATCTTAACCAGTGAGGGAAAGAAAACGTAAAAAGTAATTGAGTCCAAAGGAATCAGCAATTAAAAACAAGGTGAAGGCAACAACGGTACAAACACAACACAAATTATTGACACAACACAACATCCATGAAATGACCAACATATACAAGTCTTTTAATTCATTAGTAAACCCCTCATTGATGAAGCACTAATTAAATAATTTTCTGCAGCTATGTCAGACTGCTAATAAACACCATATTATCCAGACACCTTTTTGAGTTAGAATCTCATACAAAGAGCTGCTACTCACAAAATAATAGAAACTGCAGAGGCGGTTAACTGAAAAGTAAAAGCACAATGAATCTCATTATGCTATATGTTTGTTCCTGTTCTCTTTATTGTCACTGTCTAACACACTCTCCTCTCTCCGATTGGGCTGTCTCTCATTTCTCTCATGATTCATTTCCAATGTGCCCTTTGCAATTAAACCCGGGGGTTCCTCACTTAAGACCGACAGGCCAGGGGAGGCGGGTGTCAGCTGAGACCATCAGTCATGCATGGACGCTGCTGTGTGGCTCTGTGGATGTGATAAAAACCAAAGCAAGGCACTGCAAACAACTGCTGCTGTGCACGCACGCACACACACACGGATACACATAAACAGTCAATTATCAGTGAAATAGCACAACACTCTCTTTCTTCTGTATACTGTTTCCCTTTCAGCCTCTTCCACATCACGTCGTGTTCCCGACTCTCTCCCCGTCACTCTCTGTTCCCCTCCCCTCTCCCTTTCTCTCTGCAATCTCTCATCGTCGCTTTAGCACATTAATTGACTCATTATTCCAATTCGTACTCGGGGAGGGGGAAGGGCCCGTTGATTAACGAAGGCAGATGCCCAGTCTCTGCAGAGGAGCTCCGGATCGCTGTTGTTTGTCCCGTACGTTTACAGGAGTTATTAGAACAGCTCGAGACTGCTGGCTCGAAGGTAGAGGAACATGTAAATGTTCTGACAGTCACTGTGATGTGTGTGTGTGTGTGTGTGTGTGTGTGTGTGTGTGTGTGTGTGTGTGTGTGTGTGTTAAATGGGTGATTGTTTAATTAGCACATTAACGAAAAGATAACTGCACCAATTTGATTATTTGTGGGATTTGTGGAATAGTTATGATGAGGAGTGAAAAAGGTGTCGTTCACAGTGAAAATTAAGAATATGTGAAAATTGTGTGGTAAACAAAGATAAAACTGAGATGTGATCATCACTGTTTGTTTTTTGGGGTGATTTTTCTTTTTTGTCTTTTTTAACAAAACCTAGTTTGAAAAGTTTTGTTCCTTTGAATATCCTCTGTAGAAGGAGAGGCTGTATAAACTGCATCCTTTAGGTCAGCAATGTTTGTCCATTTAATTCAGTTGTTTCTTTTTTCTGGCCCAAAATAAAAGTAGCAATCATGATCTGCCTCATTGCAGCATTGGTACACTTTTGATTTTTACATCTTTTGTCAGTGCATATCATTGCAGCCACATCATCTTTGAGTTTTGGATGCAACTGCTGCAACTGGTCAGACAAAAGAACAAACTTGTGACAAGCAAATGATTGATTTCAATAACAAATAATATATAAAAGTAGAAACAGTGGTTAACATGCTTCCTTACATATTAAAAACACTGGTCAAATAAGAGACTCCCACATTTCTGTGTTAAGAGCAAATCCAAATCAAGATCTGTATAAATATCCAGTTTTTTCACTAGTTTTGCCTCATACTGCCACTACTGGTAGTATGAGGCAACACGTGGACCCCACAGAGGTTACACAGGTAGTCCAGCTTTTCCATGATGGCACGTCAATGCATGCCATTGCCAGAAGATTTTCTGTATCTCCCAGCACAGTGTCAAGAGCATGAAGGAGATTCCAGGAGGCAGACAGTTAACCTAGGAGAGCTGGACATGGCCGTAGAAGGTCCTTACCTCATCAGCAAGACTGGTAGCTAAGGACGAATAGGATGAGCACTGCCAGAGCTACAAAATGACCTCCAGCAGGACACTGGTGTTAATGTTTCTGACCAATGATCAGAAACAGATTTCATGAGGGTGGCCTAAGGGTCCAACGTCCTCTAGTGCCCCTGTGCTCACTGCCCATGCTCACCATGAAGCCTGATTGCCTTTTGCCATAGAATACCAGAATTTGCAGGTCCACCACTGCCACCCTCTGTTTTTCACAGATGAGAGCAGGTTTACCCTGAGCACATGTGACAGATGTGAAAAGGTCTGGAGAAGCCGTGGAGAATGTTATGCTGCATGTAACATCGATCAGCATGGCCGGTTTGTAGTGGGATAATGATGGTCTGGATATCCATGTAGGGACACAGGAATCTACAGGCTGGGCAGCCACACCCTGACTGCCAGGTGTTGCAATGAAGTCTATCAGGCCCTACGTTGCAGTGGGTCCTGGGTTCCTCCTGGTGCAGGACAAATCGTCATGAGGCAAGAGTATGCAACTGATGCCATTGACTGACCCCACGCTCGCCTCAACTGAATCCAATAAAACTCCACTGGAACATTGTGTTTCAGAACATCTGATGTCCTGGAGCAGAGTAATGCCCTGGTTCAGATCCCTGAGGATACCATCGTTCGTCTTATTAGAAGCATACCTCGACGTCAGGCATGCCTACAAGCAGACGGGGGGGCGGGCTTGCAAACTACTGAGAACTGTTCTGTTCTGTTGTGTTTTGGGCTGTCTTTGAATTATTCCTCTGATATTTTTGAGCAGTGCGAATGTTAGGAAACTTCTGAAATATCACCTTAACATGCTTTAAAAAATATCACAAGCCAGTCCATGTCCAAATATCCTTTATTTATGATGTGTAAATTAGTTCCAGATTAGCCCCTGTTACACCCATTAAAAGATATTAATGATACTTTGTAAAAAGCAAAAAGCAGATTTAGGTCAAATAACACTTTCTATTACCAAATAATTTTTTAAGATAATATTTATATTTATATTGCATATCAATCAGCAAAAACTCAAAGGAGGATATTCCTCCTGTCTCATGTCCCATCCCCCACCTCCATTCTCTGTCTCCCAGTCCGTCTTCATGTCTCTCTGTATGTGACGCTAGCATAAGATTTTTAGGCCATATTTTTAACCCCACTGTTCTGTAGTGACAGCTCAACATTTAGCTGCCCTGACAAGTCCAGTTAGCTACAAGCCCAAAGTTTACCTGACACAGGGTGGCCTACTTATTGTCTCCCGTCTCTTTTCTTCATCCACACCCCCACCCATCAAATCTACCACCATCACCACCACTCTTAATCCCGCTTTCCTCTTTCTGCACCCTCCTCATCTTCCTACATCCTATTTGAGGGAATTAGGAGAGAATCAATCATTCGTCAGGGCCTACATGTTGTTACAGCCAGCCTTACTTCCCAGCCAGGGTATCTCTCTGCTATCTCTAGGCGGACAGCATGGGATGGAAGGGCAGAATGGGAGGGGGGATATCATATGAAGAGACCAGGAATGCAAAGTGACGCAGGTTGGAGCTCTGGTGGCCGTTGAGTTCCTCTGACAAACTGACTGCAACACCCTGGGGCACTTTTTTTCCCTCTCCTTTCTATATCTGTCCAATTCACTCCTGTAACATCCCCTCCACCACTACCACCACACTGTTCTGTCATTCAGCGAGAAGGGAAGCCATCATCATCATTGTTGCAGCAGCCAGTAGGAGGTCCTGGAAACCCAAAGTGATATGTCCGTCCATTTTTTGTTCTGTGCTTGTGGTCTTTCAGTGTTGCTGACTAAGCAGCCTGGACCACAGCTGTCAAAGGGAAAATCTGGCAATTACAATGAAAGATGAGGTGGAAGTGTATACACCGGTGTTATGAGAATACTTTGTGATAACTGAGCTTTAACAGAGGCTGTCTCAAAGGATCCACTTAAAAATAAATCACCATTTCAGCAGAGCCACTTGGAACTTCAGTGGATCCACCAAACTGACCTGGAAACTTTCACTATCGCTCAAGTCAGTGTTGACTTCTCAACCCAGATCTTTACTGTTTTCTCTGGCTTTCACGTCGGTAGCTAAAAGCTAGAAGGTTAGGCAAATAGGAGGAGCAAAATGGAGTTACAAGGAGCTCTCCTATCAGATATCCATCAAGTCCATCAGGCAGACACATAAACAGAGCTTCAGAAAATATTTAAATGTTGGTTAGAGACAATGTATAAAGATGGACAGGCCCTAAGTGAGACACAGAGCACTGGCTCCAAAATGCTGTGCTGTGATGCAAGACCAGGTGTGTCTTTGGATTTTGCATTAACTATTTGTACATGCACATGGATACAAAAAGTCATGGATACATTTTTGGTTTATTTAATCATTACTGTATCCAAATGTTTTAGGCACTCATTTACAAAGAGTAACAGAAACGAGTCCTGTACCCACAAATCTACTGTAAATGGAACTGTGTCCCTACAGGAAGTTGAGTGTTGATGGGAATTAATGCAGCATAAAACTGTAATTCATAGTAAGTAGGATGTGAAAAACATTGGTCATTTTCTTATTTGGAGCAACCCAAAAGAAACCACCATCTTTAAAGCTTCAAAATTCATAAAATTGTATATTTGCCATATATTTATTTATGCGTCAAAACTAAACTGTAAAAATATATCGAGCTTGTGTCAAAAACAGAGCTTAATTCAAAATAATTTATTGATTTAGAGCAAATGAACCAAAGACACAAAATACTAGTTAATTTGCAGGTTTAGGGTTCCTGCGGTAATCTGCAATATAATGGATTATTGTACCAACACGACTATGGCATCTCCCCCAAGTTGCAAAGATGTTTCTCTTCCCATGAGTTGTACTGCTTATCAGTTTCTAACAAACAAACAAAAAAACAAAATCTTTTTGTCAAGTAAATAAATAAATAAACAATGTTTAAATCATCTGACAATGTTAGGACCAAGTAAGTGCATTGTCACTGCAGTGGTTGGTCGACAGACAGAAAATTGTTCCTACGTGAAACTGCTCAGAACAACCTCTGTTATCTGTTTTTCTATAATTACATGATTCAGTATTTCCTGTTCGTGCCATTTAGTTTCAGTATATTTAAGACCAAGCAGACATATCTACAGCTGATATCTCAACAAACACCAAAACAAACTAGATGGATAAATAACACCAAAGGTTAGAGGGAAAATATCTAAATGAAATTTTTGCTCAACCGTATCTGTATAATATCTTTAAATAAAAAACGTTTTCTCTCCTTTCTCACCCAAAATAGACCAAATAGGCAAATTCTCCCTAAATAATATCTGTTCCTCACAGAGGGCAGCAGCAGTCGAGCAACACCACATTAAAAAAACGTCCTCAGCAGTCGCTCCAGTGTGCAGCTAATCGGAGTGAGTATGTTGTTCTCAGAGCTAATGTCACCTTGCTATGAAGGCACATATTGCGCAGTGTGAGAGCAACTGGTTTTCAGCCCACACAAACAAAACAGATGTTGTGGGTGTCAGGGGTCGGTGTGCAAGCTGCACGGGCCTTAATCAACTATTTAAACAGCTGAGAGCTAATGACGTCATTACAAACACAGATTAACAGGAACTTCAACTCCCTCTGGTGCAACTGGACACATTTTCATTTGAATTATTTGTGTCGTATGCTTTTTAATCTCAGCGACGGGCCACATTATCTGTGCTTATTCTTTGAGTGAGTTTATCTTTGTTTGTTTGCATGTTTTGGATTTTATACATTATATCCCAGTATGTGCATAGTTTAAATATGGTTTCTTTTAACTTAATATCCAAGCACAAGTTAGTGGGGCCATGTCCTCGGTACTGCGCTCCTCGTTCTCTCCAAAATGTTTGAAAACCAGCCGTTTGCTAAAGATCTGGCAACAATTCAGCTTTTTATTAACCTATTATTGCTTTTTACAACCAGCAGATTTTTATGATTAGCTTTGAAATGCTAAAAACCACTGTACAAGAAAAAAAAACGTATGTAATGCCCAACACTACACACATCCTTGTAGCCACATTGGGGTTCTTCGGCACTCAGTGTACAGTTCAGTTAAGTTTGCTTTCATCAAAATACCGGTATTATTGTGGATTGCAAATCTGTGTGGCTTGGCTCCAAACATTTGGAAGAGGACGCTGTAAAGTTTTGATGTAGCGTACTGTTTCTGAAATCCTCCAGGCACGCCAGCTAAATGTACATTAATAGTGACAGCTATTGAAGTAGCATCAGGGTTAAAATGAGACTTGGTTCATTGTTAAATTTAATGTAATTTACAGTAAACCACGTCACACACGCCTTAGTAAGGACACGTGTGAACTCCATCAAATACGTATGCAGTACGACCAGCTGCAAAGAATAACCGCCCACACCGTTTCAGTACCAAAATCGGCACTATGCTTGTTTAGTAAACACCGACTGTATTTGGTATTTGCACTGCTGCAGACCATAAATCTGGCCCTAACAGTTTGCTTCCATTGGCTCAGATTCAGCACTCTGTTGAAGTAGGCTAAGTTGCTTTCATAAGGATATGTTTGGTTTCCAAGTGCTTCTGGCTTAGCAACATGTTAGCATTAGGCCACTTTTCCCAACATCCGATGAAGAGTAAAGACCTTTAAGAGCTTTTATGATTGGCTTTACAGGGTTTTTTGTTTGTTTGTTTGTTTGGTTTGTTTTCTTCTTCTTCTTCTTTTTTCCTAGAAAGGGTTTTTGCTAGCATGTGGCTAAACCTCCCTCCAGATGTTATAGCATTCAATATGAACACGGAGGACCAGGAGGTCATTTCTTTAATATAACAGGACACAGGGTTTTGATGTTTATCCCAAGACATATACAAACAACTGCAGAAAACATCATTTAAAATATCCTCATTGTCTCCAGTGGTAAATGTTATGTTTTTTAATTGTCTTATATGACAAAATAAATATATGATTTCCCATGTAACACTTGGGGAAAATGGTTTTACTGGATTTCAGTCAGTCTATTTCTTTTTCATTTGTGAAGTCAGGAGGTTTGGATTTATAACTAAAAGTGATCAGTTTAATGTGGAATATATATATATATATATATACAGGATAAATTCATGAAGGAACTCTTTTTGCCAAACTTCTCGCTCTCTCAGAAAAGTCATCATACTCAGTGGCACGAGATTTCTGCTCGTCTGCTGCTAACAAGCTAGCACTAGCATGTGCTAATATAATTGTTTTGGAGCATCTTCCACCAAGTCACCACCCTCCTCCCCCCCATGCTTTATCGAGACTTGCAGATGGTGACCCACTCTAATAATAGTCACTTAAATAGGACATGACTTTCTGATGCGCACATATGTTTGGTTCCTGCTCCCTCCCTCTCTCTGTCTGTCGGTCTTTGTGTTTGGCCCATTTGTTTTGCATCTCACTTTGTGCGTTGAAGCGCTGGCCGCTCGAGGATCTTCCTCGCTTGTCGTATGCTCTGACGGACGGCCTGCTCATGCAGAGCAGCCATGGTGCTGATGCCGGGCATGAAATGAAACATTCTCTTTATCAACTTGGCATGTCAACAGAGAGAGAGAGTGTGGGCTGAGGGGGGAGAGACGGAGAGAAAGGAAGATTCTCTGAAGACAGAGGAGAGGGTACAGAGGGGTATCCAGACAGAGAAAGATATTATCACACATGGCTAACTAGCCATGAGCCCGGTCAGGGAAGTCATTTGACAATGCATGTGCACATATGTAAACACACACACACACACACACACACACACACACACACACACACACACACACACACACACACACACACACACACACACACTGTTGCTTCAGACTTGTGCTGTGCTGAAATCAAAGCCTCTCCTCAGCCCACGTGGAGGGAAAACCCTTTGCCATGACAACACAATGTTATTAAACTCATAAAAAGGATAGATTTTAAATTCTCTTAAATGATTTTATGTTCTTTAAAAAATATATTATAAATAAAAGTTACACCAAAACCAAATCTCAGCATGTTCCAGACACTCTAATCAGATTTCAGTTTTCAGTAATGCAGTAATGTAACAAGTTACTGTACTAAATTCAGTAATCACATTACAGTTACAATTATGTTGTTACTTCCATATTTTGATGTATTGTATAAAAGCTGCTAACAAAGGCTGTGATGAGCAGTCAGACTTGTAGCGTTGGAGCCTCCATTTCTACTATCTATCTATCTATCTATCTATCTATCTATCTATCTATCTATCTATCTATCTATCTATCTATCTATCTGTCTATCTGTCTGTCTGTCTGTCTGTCTATATAAATAATATATCTATAGATATAAGCAGGATTGTACATTTTACTATGGAGTGTACTGCAACTATGATGTGAGTACTCCATAGTTGGGTTTTGAAGAACAGTTTCTTTGATGCCCTTTTGCTGTCTATAGTTCAGTACATTGAAAGCCGAGCCCAGTGCACAGTCCCTGCTTCATGCCCACAATCTAGTGATTGCTCCATTTTCCTTTGTCAGTGCAAGCTGCTGCTTCAGACTGCTAAATGCAGAATATATGTAAGGAAGGTTCAAATTCACTCTCTTTTAATTCTTTCTAGTTATGAGCAAAGAGCATGACAAGGATCTTACATATGTCAGAGATTATAATGTGTGCCAGACAAACTGCACTCGTGGACATGCCAGAACCTCGTGGAATGATCCCTTGGTTATGACAGAGCCCTTTTTATTTCCCTGATAAGACTTGACTGTGGTGGTGGTGGTGTGGCGATGGGTTGTAATGCTGACTCCGACCAGAAGAGGGCTCCCTCAACCTCTGGAGGCCTTAGGAGGGTTACAGCTGCAGTGAAGGGGCATGTGAGTCAGGAGAGGGTGAGCTCAGAGAGGGTTTATCGGCTGGAAAATCTGAGTGGATAGATCAAAAATACTAATGCTGAGGGAGAGAACGTGCATGTCTGCACAACCACTGCTTAGCACAGAGAGGCTCCCTCCACACTGCTCAGTTCCTCAGCTGGAAACTGGGATTCCAGGTGTGCTGGGGAAAAGAGCACTTTGTGTTTTGTGGAAAAGTGATGTTTCCACTTAGAGTTTAAAAGTGCAAAAATTACTGAAACTGATCTACCACACCGGTGATAAATTGGTCACTCAGTGGGGACTTCTGGGGAGGTCAGTGGATGCCACCATCAGAGCAGTCTGGGTGTTTTAACGGCTCCACCGTGGGCGACTCCGATCTGACACACCTCACATCCCTGTCTATTGGAATAACGCGGGGGTGGTGTGACAGAACATGTTTCCCCCGCTGATATCTTGTTCCCCCGCCGGCGCCATCCGACAGTCAGAGTTGCCGCTCCGAGGAGAGCAAGGCTTTATAATTGTAACCACATCCAATTAAGTTTTCAATTCAGCCCCCTATTAATCAGGCCAGTGATCAGAAAGGCAGAAGCCACAGAGCATTTCCTGCAGAGACCTGTGAAGGGAGCAGTGTCTGATTCACAACAAGAGGATCGTTTCTGAGGGGAATATTTTTCTGCCTCTCAGTGTTTGGGCTTAAACTGCAGGAGGGGGGATGTTAATTCTGTGCCACAAAAGCAACCAACCGTTAACAGAGAGTTACATCCTGTTTAAAAGTTGTTTCACTTTATCTCCTTCCTTTTTCATTAGTTTATGTGCATCAGATTGTGGTTTTGGAGGAGCTTTTTCTTGTTTTATGGGTTTTTATGTAACATTGTCAGTTAAAATCACGTTTTGTTTTAATTTGATTAAACTTGACATTTTTAAAAATGGCTGCTGTGCCCTATCTGCCAGACTACAGACACCTGACAGTGTTTCTTGAACAATGCATCTCATTACCTTATGACCATTTGTGACCTTTGTTTAATTGCTTTATTTTCCACTGTGTATTGAAAACATACCAATAATCACAGTGGAAGTCCAGCAATTTAGTATTCTACTTATCAGTAATATGACTTGTGAGAAACAGACAAAAAAAAGGTCAAAATTGAAAAAGCAAAGGCAAAGATATTCTGACTTTTAGCTCTCAGTGCAGAAAAAGCTTTCACCTGGAATTCTGTCCCAGTCACACCAGTCAATAGTCACAGCATTGCACTCTACGTTTATGTGATTATGAAGCAGAAAGCTTCAAGGCTGAAGAATGAAGCCAAGTCAAAGGTGACAAAAATTGCAGTTCCTCTAACGTCCACTTGAGGCTGGATCTAAAAGCCAGTTCCTCCCATTTTAGACTCACATGTTTCACTATCCAGCGTTTAAAACATTACAAATCATGTTTATAGACTCATACAAAAATGTTTTTGCCCATATTTGGATAGTTTCCCCTGTTAGAGCTCATCTTTTTTCATTTTGGGTTTGGCCGCTTTAATTGACAGCTGTCTCGACACGGGCAGGTAGTATCTGTGAGCCAGTCACTACTAGACCTCTCCACTGTATTTGCTCTCAGTGGCTTTTTGAACATATTATTGACAAATAATATGGTTTGTTGTCCACTACAAATCATCCAAAAGGTTTTTGCTTCAGGATAAGTGAATAAAATTCTAGTATTATTTTAGTCTGTCCCTTAATACTAATTAGCTCTTATTTGCATCTTTGCACTTCAATAATACAGTTTATGGATGCGCCTGGTTAGCCAGCTTCATAGCAGATAACTTGGCTTCCAAATATATTGACGTCTTGGTCCAAAAGTTCCACACAGTGGCGCCTGAAATGGAAGCATCAAAATGACAAAACCAATCCAAAACCAGTACTTGTGTCATGGTTGCTGTGTCCATTATTCACCTCTGCTGTGGTCTGGTTCTGTTAGAGGTGTCTTCCTGTTCAAAGGGAGTTTATCCTTCCCACTGTCACCAAGTGGAGTTTTCTCTCTATTATTATCAGGTCTTTACCTTGTATTGTAAAGTGCCTTGAGGTGACTGTTGTTGTGAAAAATTCACATTGAACTTTTAAATTAACGAGCATTTAAGCTAACATGTTTAGCCAAGGAGTCACACGAGCAGACATGGACCGAGACACTTCTTGTCCATGACGGTGAATCAGAGGGTAATATTTCCTGAGTATTTAATGAACTCACCTGAGACTATATTGGAGATATGTTACAGAAGAAAAAACTATAAACTGCTGTATAACTATAAAACTGTAGCGGGAGAAACAAACATTGTTTTTCCCTCTAATAGAAAATTAATGTCCAAGAAAACAGGTTAATAAATTGATTTTTGCTTTCTGAAATGCCACGAGCCTGTGCTGAGATTTAATCAGGCCATCTCTGCCTGATAACTGATACCCAAATCCCAAAAAGGCTTTGCCCCCGATATGACACAGACATTTTGCTGGTCATATCCAAGCCCTGGGTCTTCATTTGATATTATTATTGTTATTCAATTTTATGAGTGGGAATTTCCTTCAGTTTGACCGTTCCTCTTGGGATTGTGTTGAATGTCATGTAAGTGTGGAATGTGGACAATAAGCTGTACATTATCACTGAAATCCTTCGGCCATAAACTATGTGCCCATATGTAACCCAAAGCCTTGGGGTGTGACAGGGGAAGTGTATTGGGACATGGTTATAATCACGATCCATCTAATGGATCAGGCTGATCTAATCCACAAATAGTTACAGTTGAGCTTTGAGCTGCTAAATCCACACGCAGCTGACTGTCAAACAATAACAGAAATTGAAGTCGTTGTGGCGAGCTACCTTTTTTGTAATCCCCGTGATGAGTTAAAGTGTAGGAGAGAAAGCTTTTTGTTGTTGGACAGATTGTAATCTACGTGACAGCGGGGGACAGTCACCCCAGCTTTGATCTGAACCACCGTAACGCACGGTGCATTTATCGCCTCACTGAAAGAGGTTTTAGTTTAATCTAAAATATTTGTTAGCATTTAAATGTTGGTTAAATTTGATGAACTCCTGCTTTTAAAAGGAGCTTTCAGTTATCTTTAGTTTGATTACATTTTCATTATCAGACTGTAGTTTGGGGGGGTATACTTGAGCCCAGCTTACTTTTGATTCCCTCCAACTTTTTAAACCTTAGATCTTCATGTTTTACACATTTAACTTCACTGACGCAACAGAGGGTCACTCATTCTTATTACAACTTTTTATTTAGTTCATCTGTAAATTGGACCATGAAGGAAAATTTAGGTGATCGCAGAATAAACTGCTAACGTCTAACTAAACCGTCGCTGCTCGCTGAAAACGGCAGAACCCTAACAAACTTTGGCTAAACCCAGCAGTCCTGATGGGAATCCAAATCATTGACATTGAGGAATAGACACAATAATCACTTTAAGTAAAGTCCAGCGAGTGATAAATAAACTGAAGAGTGGTAAGTCACTGGGCTCAGACTGAATTCAAGCAGAAATGCTCAAGAATGGTGGAGAGCCAATCTGCCGAGTGTTATTTAACACCTGTTCAAAAGTTTGGGGCCATGTGGACTCATTCCAATGTAAAAAAAAGAAAAAGAAAAAGGAGACAAAACCTTATGTGAACCACAGAAGCATGAGCTTAATAAACCACTAAAGAAAATTCTACAGAAATTTAGAAAAGTAAATAAAGTTTATACACTAGCCATTATGTGAATAGAGCTGAATACTGTAAATGGTGAAGCCTTAAGTCTCAGTGTGTTCCTTGATTCCGCATAGACAGATTAGAGTAAGCGCAACGTAAAATAAAACTTTTATTTTGGTAAATCTTGCTGCCAGCACTTGAATGTAATTTAACACTGGAGAGTGTTATAGTATAGCCAAGTAAGTTAAAAAGATCAATGATAATTAAAAAATCTAACTTGATTAAACATCATACTATATAAGTCTGTACACTGGCTAATGTAATATTATTTATTTCATTAATATTATTGATAATTTCATTGAATACTATTCATTTGTTATCTTTGATGAAAGCTCAGCTCTAATGGGACAGCAATGTGTAGGTATGCATGTTCTGAACCCAGCAGTCTCAGTGGGATAGGAGGGCAACAAAAGGTGTGTGTGTGTGTGTGTGTGTTCAGTAATACACGAAACAGATTTAACTGCATTTGAGGAGAAAGTGGTGACAACATGGCTGACTCATAAGTCTGCTGTCGCTCAGCATGTGAAACAGGGATAAGCCCTCAGCCTGAACAATAGACTGGGCCCCCTGTACAGGCATCTGACATGCTTTAGCTCAGATTAGTGTGTAAAATATAGGTTATCCTCCGAGGTGACAAATGGGCTTCATAGAAGTCTAAACAGTGATACTGATTTGACACAGTGCTGCTGTTTTAAAGCTCCCCCATTATAAAGCTGTTTATTTGTGTATTTGATAAGCAATATGCAAATAGACACGTGCCATAAACCAAGTTCTTTATTGCATGCTTAGACACGTAACCCATAAACTGAATGAAATCATTAAAAAATATTTGTTATTTTTATAGTCGTAAGATCAAAGTGCAGATGTTTTAAAAGTTATCTTATACTGAACAGCTACAAAAAGATTAGAGCTTTATTAGCGCCAAGAAATACATGCTCTTAGTGGGAATGGGACATATTAAAGATTAATCGTCACTACAATAATGTAAAGTAAAGCAACTGGTCACAACAATTAATTTAAGCCATTCATGCTCAATAAGTCAGTAACTGTACATATAATATTAACTAGGAAAAGTAGCTCTATTGTTTTACTACCCGTTGCTTTTAATTCACACATTTGCATTTGTGATAGGGGGTAATTAGGATCTATTTATTATTCACACAATCCCTCATAAAAGGCTAATGAGCATTTGTTTTGACGACAGTAAAAATGCAAGAGAAAACGATTTATATTTGTTAGCACTCACAGGTCATTATGCTGCAGCTATTTGTCAGGGGCGTAGCATCCCCGGCTTGATCTGAGTCAGGGAGAGAGATCACTCATTCATTCTTCCTCTTGGGACAAAGATCCAGCTGTATTTCTAAGAGACATTATTATTATTATTATTATTATTATTAGTAGTAGTAGTATTATCATTATTGTCATTGTTGTTGTTGTTGCTTTTATGGTGTATTTGTTTATGGTTTATACTACCTTTAGTTTTTCCACTGACGTAATTTAACTGACGCTATTATTAGTTTTTGTGTAAAGCTTTAAATGCATTAAATAAATAGACAAAGTCATGTTTTTGTCTCTTTGGAGTCTCAGAGCCATAATTTAAAGAGAGAGTTTGATGCACAGATTTATGAACAAGCTCTACGCTGTCTTTGGCTTAGAGCCATGTCAGTCAAATCATAACTGCCCCAAACTACATTTTTTAAAAGCGTTTTTAAAACTTCCTAGGTGATTTATGTTTTGTTTTGTTGTTTTGTTTTTAACTCACCTCCAATGTATTTTAAAATGTCTATTTTGTGTAGTTAATTAAATAAATTGCAATAAATAAATAATTTATTAATGACTTTTAGAAAAATGTGATGGAAAGGAAGATGGAAACTTTGGGGTGGAAGGGGCACCCTAAGGTAAGGGTTACGGCAGAGATACTTGTCACACTACAAACTTAATTTTTTCATAAATTTTTAACCGGTTATGTTAAGAAAATTTCCCAAAAAAACGTTTTACTGTATTGAATTAGCCATTAAGAGCTAAAAGAATATATTCAAAACATTATATATATAAGAATATATTCAAAACAATCAGTGTTGCCAATTTAGCGACTTTGTCGCTATATTTAGCGAGTTTTCAGACCCCTTAGCGACTTTTTTTCTAAAGAAAGTTGCTAAAAAAAGACGTGAAAGCGTGTATTGCTTTTACTCTCAACAAGCAGCGGGTGCTGTAACGCAGTCAGTTCTTCTTTTACTCTTTTACTCTTATGCTGTTTTGTGGATCACAAGGTTTAAAACTACTTATAAACACACACACACACACACACAAAGTAACTCCACCAAAGTGCCTATTTCGGGTCACTTGCCGGTCCAAGCCCGGGTAAAGGAGCAGGGTTGGAATTGTGACATTAAAAAAAACAATAATTGCTAAAAGAAATTTAATTTGTAGTTCTAAATAGACTCTAAATGCATTTAGGACGTTTTTAACTCACTTTATGTCTCTTCCACGATGTTATTTCTCTCTCCAACAACATAGGTTACAATTAGATTAGCATGATCAATTATGCAAATTAGGCGATGACGTCATTTAGCGACTTCTAGCGACTTTTAGGACAACCAATAGCGATTTTCCTTACTGAGGAGTTGGCAACACTGAAAACAATGAGTTTTTTGCATTCCAGTGAATTTGAAGTCAGCTTGCCCCACCCCTTAGCTAGCTTATAATTTTCTGGAAGCTCAAGTTTGACAACCTGGCTTAGTCTGAACTGTGTCCAGAGAGAAAAAATGTCGACAGGTAAGACGTACCAAAAATAGTTCAGTAAAGTTAGCATAGTGACTGCTGAGTGGAAAATACGTTACATTTATGTAGTTAGCTTGTTTAGTTAGCTTAGCTTAGCTAGCCTGAGCTTGCTTGTTGATAGCTTAGCTGAGATTCACACTAGCTAGTTAAATGTACAGGTGTTACTGCATGGCAGCCAGGAAGGCTCTGTCAACTGCAAGACTTGATACATAGGATACATGGTCATTCAAATATAAGTTGTGAAGTACAACTTAAAAATGACTCGTTTGACTCACTGAATCCTAAAAGAACATATTTGATGAAAGTTTTAAATATAACTCCTACTAATCATTGAGACAATACTTTTACCAGAGAAATTAGCTGAGAAAATAACATGTAAACAAAACAAGTTAACCTTTGAGCATTTTTCTATATTGTGTTACAAAACTGCAAATATGATAAAACGTACACTATAGAAGATATGGAAATTAAAAACATTAAAACAATGAGCATTTTCATGATGGTGCAAGCCTTTAAATTATCCCAGGTATGGCCTAAATAATACACGATCTGACGAATGAGCACTTTCATTTACATTTCATTTGACAACTTGTGCCACTGTTCTTGATGAGGATGCTCCTTCACAATATGTTCAGCATCCATCGTGGTGGAAACAGTGTAGAAATAGTGTGTGGAGTGATGATTGAGGGGAAATATCAAAAAAGCTCTCCCCTCGATGCAGCGCCAAGACATTAATGGCTCAAAGGTGAGAGGGCCGATGAACTAGCATGTCTCCACTCTCCTGGAGGCCTGCTGGCCTTCACCTGTTCCCTGTCCTCTACTCCTCCACCGAGTTTTCCCCCCTGCCCCGCAACAGACGTCTTATCAAACGTGACTGATTGCTGTAATCTGGACTCTAGGCAGCCATTAAGCAAATTACCTGAATCATTGCGAGGATTAGTCTCATTAACACATGATTAGCATCAAATTAAAATAATGAGTGTTTAACTTGTGATGTCTTCCAGTTGTTGGAACAGCTTGATCAGCCACACCAGGCTGACAGAGGGGGCAACCCTGCGTGTCAGGGGTCCTAAATTGGCAGGGGCCAACCGTGGTGAAGGGGATGGACCTTCACTGGATTACCAAGAGTCGGCTGGCTGAAGGTAAACCTTTAATCTCAAGGTATTTTGCTGAAACATGTCACCCCAGGGGTTGCATTATAATTTGTACAATGTCCAGTTTGCCAAACTCAACACCAATATACAAGTGTCAGATTTGACAAGAAAGCTGTCCAGAAAAAAAAAAGGAAATATGGCATTTATTTTATGGATTTTGTATTTATTTGCACAAAATCAAAAACATTAATGCCAAATAACATCAAAATACTTGGTTAAAGCTGTGTGAATGCCGAGCCCAGAAGCCAGACCCTGAACTTCAACAGGTAACAAAGGCAGTGATGAACAGTCAGGCTGCAGCCTCCATTTCTATCCACTGATGCTTCTACAGTAGAATCACTGTAGTGATAGCTTCAAAGTGTCTTTGTGTTGATTTTCATTTTTGCTGCGTGCCATCAGCTTTGTGTTCATGCCTAAATACTAAGAGAAAGATCATGCACACCCTGATTAATAAATTGAATAAATGAATAAATTACTTTGGTAAACTGTTCTCTTGGGAGTAACTGATTACTTCCACTGCATTACTTTAAAAGAGGACATGAAACACTACACATATAAACGCTAATTTACACCATTGAGTCCTGCTCTCAAAAACTGACATAGATGTAACTCTGTCTGTGAAGCTGGACTTAAGAAATAAGTCCTTAAAGTTAAAGTTTAAAAAAATGTTTAGCACCACCTTCAGTCAGTACGGAACGTGACTTCATATGGTTGGTTGGTTGGTTGCGGCTAATAGCTAACATAAACTAATGTAAGTCTAACTAGTGACAGAATCGATTATGAAAAAATGACACCAAGGGGATGTTAAAACCGAGTATATACTGTCTGCTTTCGCTGTCTGTCTCTTTAGCAGTAAGGTTGTTCAGACTGACAGAAACATATTTTTCCTCCTCTGGCCGAGTGTACCGAGCGACAGGATCAGTGCTATTTTATACAAGCAAATTCAGACAGTTTACAACATAACAGCTCACTACATGCACATCACACCACAAATGTAACTACGTTTCTTACTGAAGCACAAGCACAAATCACATCAGCACGTCTGCAGTGCTCCGAGGAAGAGATGCCCACTTTTTGGAGACCTTGTTTTTTTCCCCCTCACATCATTTCACTGATTAAATTACTTTATTATATTAGTGATCAAAAGCGAAGCCCACATGTATGTGAAGGAGACTGTAATGTGGAGATTTTTATTTCCCTGCAGACATACTGATGGATCTTAGGATTTCCAATCATCTTGGGTAAGAAACAGTTTTGTTTTTTGTGTTTGTGAACCCTGTTTGGTGAACCCTCAAAGCAGAGCCAATGAGACCCCAGTGAGGATGAGACCCAAAGTGATAGCTTACCAATAATATTATATAATGAAATCGAATTTGCTAAATTCTTATCAATTCCCATCCATCCCTAATGAAAAGCAAAATAAAATTGTGCTTATTCATTAGTTATTTTCTTCCACAATTTAATTCATTATTATGACTTTATTGTTATTATTGTATTGTTGAGATATCCTACTGTGAGATGTGATATAATGTCACTTATTAATTCTATTAGGTCAATTTATAATTTAAAAATTTAAACAATTGTGAGTTAATAGTTGTATTTATTATGTATACATGGATTAAAAACAACAACAACAACAACAACAAACCCAAGGCTGTATGACATCTATTTTAAAACTTGCTGGTAACAAGATTTAGAAAAACCTTCGACTGTTCGTTCAAATCCCGGAGTACGCAGACATTTAGCAACATCTGTCAAACCATAATTAATCAACATTCACAGATGTTGCTTTCTTTCAACCTGTTGACATTTCCCCAAAAAGCTCTTGGAACAGAGAACATCAGGTTACTTTAATAAATACCAAAATGTTCCACATTATCATCCATACAATCCACCATCAGGCCCTTTTCACCTCTATGAAGTGAAGATGAGCAAATGTCCCGAATCAGCAGAGGAGTGCAGTGCACCTTCTGCTCTTATCTCAACAGAAGATTTATTTTAATACCAGAAATGCATATTTAGTAACCGCTAAGTGTAGTTAAAAACTCTAATGCTAACCTGCTGCTTGGAGATTATGGACACAGAATGATATTATGTTTTATCAGAGGAGCGGGGGAGTGTGGATGTCAAGTGCTCGCCCAGATGCACGATTTAATACCATACACACTGAGTACAATTCCCTTTTTTTTTGTACTAATGAAAACAATAGCAGCACTAAACACTTCAGCCCACATTTAATTTAATCTTTGAGGGATTATCTTCTTCGGCTAATGTCAGAGTGTAAGAAGCCCTGTGAATATTAAATACATTTCCTCTGCAGATGCTCCGGCAACATTGTCAGGATAATGTCAACAGATTTTTTTCTGAGTTTCTTCATATGGGTGGAATTACTTCATGAAACATTTATGGGGAGGCGTTTGCCTTTCCTGAGTTTTCCATTAAACTTGAATGTCATGACACGAAGGGGCGGGGTTTGAGGATAAAATTTGTGTTAATGGCCTTGTGTTCCTTTGGCTTTGGCTAAATTAAAGGGCTTAGCAAATCCATCTTAACCGTGACTATACTGCCACGGGGTGAAGGGAGGAGAAACCCGCTGCAGCATTGTGCAGGATATTATATCTTAGAATAATCAGCTGAAGCTCTGATTCAGTGTGTGGTATGAATTGAATAAATTCATGCATTAGTTAAGTTTGAAAAACTAACACACACAGTTTGATCAAAGTTGTTTTTTGATTGTTCTGTTTGAAAGGGAACCTCTTACACTTTTATGCATGTTTATATATGCACGCACACGTGCACGCAGTATATTAATTAAGTCATACTACCAATACGTTTGGCAGGAGCCAGTACACAGCAACACACTACCAGGCATGAGAACAACAAAGTGTGTGAGGTGAAATATGATGATATGATCCTGTAAGAACAGAAGCAACATGCAGAGATAAAAACAAGTTCAAACTGTGTTGTGTGGTAGTCAGAAATAAGTGAAAATTAGTTCCAGTGCAAAACTAGCAAGTTGACTGCAGCTGTGCAGTCATTGGAGAGCAGTTTGGGGTTGGACGTGATCCTTAAAGAATATTTGAATGGTTCCCTCTGAAAATTGAATGGTATTTTTGCTTGAAATGCTTTGCTGGAAGTGGATAACCGTCCCCATTAACAGTTCAGCTTGTCAGCTTCCTTTTTCCTGATAGTTTAAGCAGAATGCAGCTTGTTGTAAATGGTTCTTATATAACACTTTTCTACTCTGCCTGAGCACTCATGGTCCTTTATACAACATGCCTCATTCAACCATTCACACAAGCACTTTTTTCTATGCTTTTTCCTACTGAAGTGCTAATCTAATATTCACACACATTCACCCCACAGCCACTCCTTGTAGTTCCATGTTTTTAAAGGGAGGGAAGATAGTAAAAAAGTGACTGTATGAATGAATTTGGATAGTAGAGACAGAAAACAAAGAGAAAAGAAGAACAGAGGAGAAAAGATGTAAATGGGTGCTTATAATTTGAGGTTTTTAAAATGATGACAGGAAACATACACGAGCGGACTCACAAACAGCCGAAGTACAGAGATTTTTAGGCAAGACACTCTGTGTTTAAACATTTATATTAGTGCTTCAATCTAAATGTAGCTGAAACAAAGCAAATAGAGAATTGAGTGTAACAAATCAATACCAATCCATGCCCTATCTGAGGTCAGTCAGAAGTACAATTTTCAAGATTTCTTCCCCTGAAAATGCTGTAAAGACATCATGAACTAGTTGTCTAGTTCTGTGGTGGAAAACAGCTTTCTATCAACCACATTTATGTACTGTTTGCCATATTTAATTGACAAACGGTAGATAGTTTAAATTTTTATCAGAGGAAAAACACAGAAAGCAGATTTTTTTTTTTTCCATGTTGGGCATGTTTGCTGTATACTTTATATTTCACTCACTTATTTAACACCGATTGTGTTAAATATTATTTTCTTTTAAATGGAGATTGGTTGATGGTTTGACTTGATGGCCGTGAACAGAGTACCACCTTGAATTTCACTTGTCTAAACATTGTCGTTTCCAAGTATTCATTAAACATTGCAATGTCAAAACGTTGTAAACTACTGTGGTTTTAAGTACTTTCTGAGCAGGTCTAGGTTAACTATTGACACGGTGCTTGAACAGACCCTCGGGTATGTAAAAAATCAGAAACATCATCAGCTGTGTTGCCATTTTTCCTCCCAGCAAAGGAAGTTTACAGTAGCCTGTCTCTGTTTGTAACCAGTGTGGATTATACAGTTGTATCATCCGTAAGTGACGGTGCCGATCCTTACTAAAATTCAGCAACTCTAAAATGGCTTTGGTTCTTTCTGAAATCACTTATAAAGTAGACAAATTTAATACCCAGAGCCAAAACTCACTAGCATTTGCATAGCGGCTGACAGTAATTTCCCCACATTGTTATTGCTTTATGTCTGTCTGAGCCCATCTGTGATCTCTGTAGCGGCGAACGGTATTTCTCACTGAGTGCACTGTTGGGCTGGCGTACTGCTTTTTTCTGCAAGTGAATGAAAAGTCATCCTAAGGACATAGCGACACAGCCTAATTGCAGTTGATTAATAAAATACTAGCGCAGGCACCAGTTGGCAACTTCATTATTATGTTTCTCAAACAGATTAATTGCGCTGAACAATATGAGCCTGCCACCAGTGATAGCAAGACTTTGGATACAAAGGCAGTCATCAAGACTGAGCCTGGCTTACATTAGTCATTTTAAATAGCTCACTCAATGATTACTCTCATGTGCAATCTCTGAGGTACAGGGATGTGGCGTTAGGAGCAAGCAGATGCCCAAATGTCTAACAAGTACAACTGATCGTTGTTTTTCAGAGCAAAAGACATTTAAATCACTGTCAGTGTGGCCATCATGAAAACAACTTTGCAATAAAATCTTTATATTTATCAGAACATAAGACCCAAATATTCCACATACTCATAGTGCCCGTAGTTTTTGCTTAGACTCAGTTAATGAACTTAAGCTGAAGGGAAAAGAGGATCCTTCCCTCACGACAGCAAATAGCCAAGGGCAATAGCCGATAACTAATGTGTGGAATATTGCAATTAGCATGGCAAAGTACTTACAGGGATCAAATTAAAAAATTCATTAACGCTCGCACTTAATTAAGAAACACTTTTCGGTTTACATGATAAATTATGACACCTATTAAATCTTCCACTACAAGCTGTAATGGCCTTCTTTGCTCCTGGGTATAGGCAGTGTTTCTTTTCAGGTTCAAAGAACTCTCCAAGGAACTTTTATTAGGAATAATGTTTCCCTGCAAGGGATACTGGAGCAGCCATTTTAGAGAAGACGTGCTAGCATTTCCCCCCCTCTGTTGCTGCTGTTGCACCTCGGCATCTTCGCTGAGCGTGTTACTCTTAATTGAAACAAGATCGGAAAGAGGCTTGAAATGGGTGTTTAGTTTTAGGAGGATTGAAGTAATAGGTTAAGGTTGAAACTGATAATGTTTGTGAGAAAGATGAAGATACTGTAGAGGTCTTAAAGCACTTTATACTGCGTGGTGTTGGACTGTAGCAACATGTGTGTCATTATTGTTAAAGAAGGAATCAAATGCTAAACTGCACCAAAAACAGATCTCAGCATGTTAGCCTACCCAGGTTAAGTCTATGTATGGGAAACACTACCCTGCTATGTGTATTGACCTTCACGCTCCTCAGTGGTCATTAGACTTTTATTTTCTCAGTAAAAATCAATTTCATTGGTTTTAAAGCTAGATTTTAGATTTTAGAAACATAAAATAGAAATGATCTTCATTGCATACAGCTGGGAGAGTTTAAAAGGTTCCTAAACGTAACCAGAAATGCTAATGAGATGTTGCGTTGAGCGGCCCGTGAAGGCTACAAACAGAGGGGCCTTGTTTACTTCAACATTATAAGACATTAAAACATCATGTACGTTTCTACTGTCACCTGGTTATAGTTGTTCAAAGTCATGCACCTGTAATATATCAATATGATTATAGAAATCAGCCACTGTTGTAGAGAACAGATTACTTTTTTATTAAGTGAGTCACTAAAATCAACATGCAACAGCTTTAACTGAAAACTATGAACTGAACTTCTGCTGTTTTGGATAGTGGCTATAGCATGTTATTTATTTAATGATATTTCACTTTTTTACATTATCAATAAATTACCTATAATTCAAAAATGTTTACATGAACCTTGAGGAGTGGATTATCTGTTTACAGCCTACATGGTACCTGTGATCTTCTAAGATAATAATCAGTGGTTTGGCTGCAGGCTACAGTGTTTTTTAATTTAATTTTTTTTGATTAAAATTACTTCTCCTTTTTTCCAGAGTCATGCAGAAAAAGCTGTGAGAAAACAGCAGTAAATAAGCAGGAAATGTGCACTGAAGTTCAGTCAGTGCTGTGTTCTGAGGCGTCTGTTAGATCCCTGAGCAGGGAAGCCCTGCAGCCTTAATCATCTCATTTATATACCAAAGATGATTCCACACACCGGTAAACATTAAACTTATCATCTCAATCAAGCAAGTAAATAAATTTGATTTGTAGAACAGCCCTCACTGATGAACCTGTTGGTACACAATGGAGTAAGAGGAGATTATATCAATGCAGGCACCTGAGGTGGCCTAAATATGCCACGGATTTCTCATAGCAGTCAAAGAGCCCTTGACAAGAGCCCTCTTGAACTTTGATTGGCTCAAGTGGCCATCATAGACAACCTCTTTATTGCGGTAATCTTGGCTTTCTAATATATTCAAAAAGGCAGCTGAGCCTAGGCGCATACTGTAAATTTGGCACAAATTTGCTCACAACACAAATAATTGCCTAAAATCTCCCCCTATGTGCACTACTCTGAATCAAAGTATTGGACAGACAGTTATCTGGTCAGATACTGTACCACATGTTGTAATTTCTCCGTTACATATTTTTCAGCCTCCTTTTTCATCAGCCCTTTGAGTAAATAATTGGCAGAGCGTGTGACAAAATGGCCGGTAGTCATGAGCGTGCAAATCTGCGGTTAATTTGAAGCATCGAAGCAGGGCCTGGCTCACTTCTGTTAGATTATTTAAAACAAGTGTCCAGAGCCATGTGCCATGACAAAATTATTAACTGTGTATTTCATAATGTTACTGACAATATGTTAACGTGTTTTTTCGCCTCCCCCTGCCGTGAACAGATGGGTCCTTTTACTTTATTTTCCACATCAAGTATGATTATTTCTTTGTGCCAAAAGCCACCTGCCGTTCCTTGGTCTCTGTTCTAATTATTTATGTTGGTAATACACAGCAGGACTTGTTATCAGTTGGATGGTATCTTAATAAAGGAAGGCACATCAACATATTGACATCATCTTCAAGGGGAAAATTTATCACTGCACAAAAACAGGGAGAGGGGGGTACCAGAGCGGATCAGGCCATGTGCCAACACTTCCAGATCTGACCTCCTTTTGTTCCCAGACTCCTCAGTTTGCTCCCCAGCACACATCTTTGGAACCATGTGATGATAATTAGGTGAAAGCCCATTAAAAAGTCAAATAAGAGAGAATACATTATCATTGAGACACCAAGACCTGATCATTTTCAGTTGTGTGTGTGTGACAGAAAAGGACGCAGTGATCCAACAGCTGATTGGAAAAGATGAAAATGTCTTTATTTGTTTATGGCACGTAAAGGGTGTGATCACAGCTGGTATTGTTTCTTATGTCCAATTTACAATTATAATGTCTTTTTGGTCGCTCGTAATTCTCGATCTGCTTTCAAAAGAACTAGTTCTTGTAAATATACAGTGGGGCAAAAAAGTATTTAGTCAGCCACCGATTGTGCAAGTTCCCCCACCTAAAATGATGACAGAGGTCAGTAATTTGCACCAGAGGTACACTTCAACTGTGAGAGACAGAATGTGAAAAAAAAATCCATGAATCCACATGGTAGGATTTGTAAAGAATTTATTCGTAAATCAGGGTGGAAAATAAGTATTTGGTCAATAACAAAAATACAACTCAATACTTTGTAACATAACCTTTGTTGGCAATAACAGAGGTCAAACGTTTACTATAGGTCTTTACCAGGTTTGCACACACAGTAGCTGGTATTTTGGCCCATTCCTCCATGCAGATCTTCTCGAGAGCAGTGATGTTTTGGGGCCGTCGCCGAGCAACACGGACTTTCAACTCCCGCCACAGATTTTCTATGGGGTTGAGGTCTGGAGACTGGCTAGGCCACTCCAGGACTTTCAAATGCTTCTTACGGAGCCACTCCTTTGTTGCCCGGGCGGTGTGTTTTGGATCATTGTCATGTTGGAAGACCCAGCCTTGTTTCATCTTCAAAGTTCTCACTGATGGAAGGAGGTTTTGGCTCAAAATCTCACGATACATGGCCCCATTCATTCTGTCCTTAACACGGATCAGTCGTCCTGTCCCCTTGGCAGAAAAACAGCCCCATAGCATGATGTTTCCACCCCCATGCTTCACAGTAGGTATGGTGTTCTTGGGATGCAACTCAGTATTCTTCTTCCTCCAAACACGACGAGTTGAGTTTATATCAAAAAGTTCTACTTTGGTTTCATCTGACCACATGACATTCTCCCAATCCTCTGCTGTATCATCCATGTGCTCTCTGGCAAACTTCAGACGGGCCTGGACATGCACTGGCTTCAGCAGCGGAACACGTCTGGCACTGCGGGATTTGATTCCCTGCCGTTGTAGTGTGTTACTGATGGTGACCTTTGTTACTTTGGTCCCAGCTCTCTGCAGGTCATTCACCAGGTCCCCCCGTGTGGTTCTGGGATCTTTGCTCACCGTTCTCATGATCATTTTGACCCCACGGGATGAGATCTTGCGTGGAGCCCCAGATCGAGGGAGATTATCAGTGGTCTTGTATGTCTTCCATTTTCTGATGATTGCTCCCACAGTTGATTTTTTCACACCAAGCTGCTTGCCTATTGTAGATTCACTCTTCCCAGTCTGGTGCAGGTCTACAATACTTTTCCTGGTGTCCTTCGAAAGCTCTTTGGTCTTGGCCATGGCGGAGTTTGGAGTCTGACTGTTTGAGGCTGTGGACAGGTGTCTTTTATACAGATGATGAGTTCGAACAGGTGCCATTCATACAGGTAACGAGTGGGGGACAGAAAAGCTTCTTACAGAAGACGTTACAGGTCTGTGAGAGCCAGAGATTTTCCTTGTTTGAGGTGACCAAATACTTATTTTCCACCCTGATTTACGAATAAATTCTTTACAAATCCTACCATGTGAATTCATGGATTTTTTTTTTCACATTCTGTCTCTCACAGTTGAAGTGTACCTCTGGTGCAAATTACTGACCTCTGTCATCATTTTAAGTGGGGGAACTTGCACAATCGGTGGCTGACTAAATACTTTTTTGCCCCACTGTAAATCCTTGGAATATGTAAGTGGCTTTTCTGGAGAGGGTTCTAGCAGGTTGTGACTTTTACAAACAAGAGAAATCCAAGAAATCCAAGAAATCAAGGTTTGCTGTTGTTATTGTGGTGAAATGCAAAAATGCAGCGTATCTTAG
The DNA here is from genome assembly GCF_964374335.1 of Astatotilapia calliptera. Classification (NCBI taxonomy): domain Eukaryota; kingdom Metazoa; phylum Chordata; class Actinopteri; order Cichliformes; family Cichlidae; genus Astatotilapia; species Astatotilapia calliptera. The sequence goes on along the minus strand of NC_137433.1, from coordinate 36,227,327 downwards.
GTGCATCTACTAAATATCTCAGAGTCTCAAAGTCACAGTCAGAGGTCATATTTTCTTAAAATCTTGGAAGTAACCAATGAATTTCAAATTGATACCATAGGTGCCGCTACTGAAAATCTGAGACGCATTTGAATTGTGGTGACCTCGACCTCAAGGTCAGAGGTCAAGTTTTCTGAAAATCTTGTAACCCCCCCCCCCCCCCCCAAAAAAAAAAAACAGGTTCAACACCTTCGTTACCCGTTTGATAGGATGCAGGTCTAAGCTTCTTCCACATTGACTTCACCTTTTAGACTCTGAGACTATTTCCATCTTTTGCATACAGCTGCATACAGCATACAAGCCTCAGGTTAAATAGATTCTGGCTTTACAGTTTTTCTTTTCCTCCTTGGTTTTCAGCCTAGAATTCAAACACTTTCGGTGATAGTGTTTGTTGATAGATTTGATTTGCATGAAGTTCATTCTTGTGTATTTGGATATGAGGACATGGTTTCCTATTTTCCCCAAGAGGACTGCATCTTTGAAAAGCCACTACTTGGGCATTAAACATTGAAAATGATTAAATGGAATCAATAAAGACTTAAACTTATACTGATGAACGATCAACTATCCAAAACATAATCACATGGTACATATTTAAAATCAAAAGCCTGATGAAAACAAAGAACTTTTATGGTGCTTCTGACTTGGACAAGTAACGTAAAGGAATAAAGGAAGCTGAGAAAAATCCCTGTTCCAGCAATGCTTGTTCGCAGATGGGGGAAATGTTACATCAGCAGTTCCCCGCAGAGCCAGAGAAAGGAGATTGAGTCAAAATATTGCAAATGAAAGTAGCAATTAAGTTAAGTATTCACGGCATTTCAAAGCGTCCTGCGGTGGGGATGGGTCACTCTTAATCAGGGCTCCACTGTTCTAAAATATAGAACACTTGCAATTAAACATAGTCGATACTTTAATCCCTGAGAGCTAAAAATGAATACAACGTAATTACAATTCCACATGTACAGCTCTGCTCATTACTAATGTGACTGGAAAAGGATTCAGAAATATGTCATTGATGATGGCTGATGCATTATAATTACAGATTTCTCTATCCTTTTTGAGCTTTTCTATCCATCCCAGGCCAAACACAAAGGCTGACGTATTAGTCCACGAGGAAGCTGGATTTAAAAGGGTTACAAAATCTTTATCTACCCATTTAAGAGCATATATGGTGCAGAGAGGAAAAGCCATTGTGGAGCTCAGACAATGCACTGACCATAAATCCATAATAGCCTTTAGGATTAAAGAATATGCTCTCCGAGTTTAATTACATATTGCTTCTGAGAGGTTTACCCCACTGGGATGAAGAAGCCCACTGGCTGTCCTCATGACTGCAGATGAGGGAGAAGGCTGGAAAATTAACAGAAGGATTTATTTAATCTCAACTAGTGAAAGTTTTTGTATGATAATACATCTACATTTAGTTCCATGTGGCTGTATAAAGAAAAAGAGGCCATCTTATAAAGGACATAAGCTGTGCACACACAGATGTGCAACACTTTTCCTCAGAAGGCTGCACTGACTTGGATACAGTGAAGCCCTTAGATACAGTTGAAGCGCTGATCAGCTGAGTATAAACCAGGTTCAGGTTTGAACAAAGGTGCAGACTTGAATATAATTAAGAACGTGATGCATTGAGTATTTCCTCTTCAGTCACCTTTCTCACTCACTCTGTGTTAATAGACCTCCCTGCACTGAATCATACTTGTTATTAATCTCTGGCCGTCTTCCACAGCATGTCTTTATCCTGTCTTCCTTCTCTCACCCTAGCTGGTCATGGCAGATGGCCCCGCCCCTCCCTGAGCCTGGAGTTTCTTCCTGTTAAAAGGAAGTTTTTCCTTCCCACTGTCGCCAAAGTGCTTGCTCATAGGGGGTCATATGATTGTTGAGTTTTTCCTCTGTATGTATCATTGTAGGGTCTACCTTACAATATAAAGCGCCTTGAGGCGACTTGTTGTGATTTGGCATTGTATAAATGAAACTGAATTGAATGTGAATGGAGGAAAGTTTTGCTAAATCCATGCTTGCATATACAGTGTTTCCCTCACACAGACTTGGACAGGCTGGCTGTCTTGGTGTACCTTTTTTATCAGTTGCAGTTATTTGCTAAAGAACTTCATACCACAGTTAAATGGGTAGTTTTTGTTGTGCTTTGACAATATGCTGTAAGCTGGAGATCTACTCTAACCACATCCTGCAGGTAGGTGGAGAACTGGGTGCTGCTACTCCAGACTCATGGAATTCAGGTAGTCATATATTAACTGAGATGGCAGCAGAAGAAACACAGCTCAAGTTCAGCTGTAGTGCTTTTTCAACCTTGGTATACCATGTAGGGTATCTATGTATGTAGTCATATCTATGTAGCAACAACAGGCTCTCAGTTGCAGGTTAAATTACAGTAAAACAGAGTTTTGAGACTAATTGAAACCATACAGGGTGGTGCTGTTAACACTTAGCAAGCTACTTTTTTGCTGTCTTTGTTAACAAATTCAGCTGTGGGAACATAATGATAAGCTAATGTGTAATAGGAACGCTGCAGTGATAGTTACTTAAAGTGACCTTTTTAGTTTACATAGATATTCAGTTAAAAGTCATAAAGGATTTCTTAATAATTCCATTAACTATTAATTCACTTTTGCAGCTCCAAGGGTCATTTCTATTTAACAAAGAAAAAATAAACTCTTGAGATTAAAGAGAAACAGCCAACTTAGTTCCAAACTTATAAACTATAAGAATTTACTGTGCTTACCTTTAAAAATAAATAAATAAAAAAGCAACTGCTTAGTGACCCAAAACTTCTGAACAGGTGTGTACTGGTATTTGAACTTGTTTTGTTCTTTCTTCCTGGTCCTCACAGGTTAATATTCCCCGTTGACTGTGGAGCCTTTAAGAGGCGACAGGTTGTGTGTAGGAAACTGTCAAAGGGCGCCATATGTTTCTTCTGCTCTAAAGGACAGTGACTCACTGAATGTAGGTTAGCACCTGCTTCATAAATGTAATACTGGAGTGAACTTTGTCGCGCTGCAAAAGAAACACCTAAATCTGTAGATGATTTTTTTTTTTTAACATGGATCATTTATTAACAAGCTTTTTTTATGTCTTCCAGTTAAATGATACCTGCAATGTCATGGGGAGGAATTCATTAGAGCCGTTTATAACAGGTCTTAAATGTTCTCGTTTGTTTTTTAAAGTCTTGTAGTGAACACACTGAAAGGACAGTTAACCCTTGTGTTAAGAGTTTGCTTTGAATTCCACTAAACAGCATTGAGAGTTGGCATAAAAAGTTTAAAACAAAAGAAGAGCTCACCTAGCTGAGACAGACGAGCACAGTGCTGCAGGACAGTGGCACAATAATTCAGTAAGTTATGGAAATTACTTCTATTGAGTACACTTCTTTGAAGACTATGGGGGAGATTATTAGGTTGGTTTTAATTAGTATGCAAATGTATTTCTTTATGATCACTTTCATCCTTTCTTCATTATATTTCATCTCTCTATTTATCCTTCACGAAAGAGAAAGATTCAATTCACTTTGTCTTGTGTTGGAGCGCTAATTTATTGCTTGTAATTAATTTCAAATGCATTAACCATTAATCAGACACATCTGTACAATTATGTGCTAAGAATCTCTCTTTTAGCTTACCTTCCAATTCTGCAGCCTTACCATTTACCATCAAAGAGATCTAATTTGATTGCCCGAAAGAGGTCAAACAAGTATTTGAAGTGAGATTTTACTGTCTCAACCATTTTCACTTTTTTAGTACAGAATGGTTTTAATAAATCATTTTCTCTCACTCATCTTAAAATCTGTGAATTAAAATGCAGAAAGAGAAGATTAAACAAATTCACTCAAACTAATTTACCTCAGTCACATAACTGCAAATGTAATTTAACAGCCTGTGAATTATTTTTGCAGATTTTCTTTTATCGTGTTTTATTTTCTCCTCTTGTGAAATGATCACAGCTTTTCAGCCTAAAGGATTTCACTAGTAATTTATCATTTAAACTGTGTTTGTAATGAAAACTAAATCTTACAGCTGCTTTTGTGGTTTAACATTAACAGAAATACAGATGGATAAATTTGCTCCAGAGCCACTGAATTCAGCCATCTGAGTTTAGATGTGCTAAAAGTAAAACTGCTTTTCAAAAGTGAAATTAGATTTGAGTAAGAATGCACTGAGACTATCGGGACTAAGAATTGTCCTGATAGTCGGTGATCTTCTTACACCAATCTTTTCTATATGTACATGTGATGATTCTGAAGTAACTGCCATTTTTGTTTTATGAGTAATTCTACGCTTGTAGTTCAAGTGTAAGTTATTTGCCAAAAAGAGACATAATAAAGAAAGTTTGTCATCATCAGTTCTTTGAGCCGTGATATAAAAGGCTAACATTCCCACAGTCCTAAGATTTAACAACTGCAGATGTGTAAGGCTGCTTAATTGTGACAGTGATCATCAGAGACATTTATTTAGGTCATTATTAAATCACAATTATTTACAGTTACTCATCGACTCTGGAAACGATGCTTTTATTGAACTTTGTAATAAATGAATACATAAATGTGAACTGCCACAACCTGGTGGCTAGAAAATTTGGTTTTTCGTGGAGAGGCAGAAGTAAAGCCAAAGTGTGTACTAGATTGGTAAAGATAAGAATTATAATATAAAGTATAATATTATCTTGTTTTGGAGGTCACATTTACTAATGAAAGTGAAATTGGAGTAATTTTCCATCACTAAGTATACAAATGATCATAATGGTCCTGTTTATTCTGTGTCTTTCCCTTCGTTTAATATTATAAATTGTATTTACTTTTTGCCTACCGTTGTAAAACAAAACCATATCATAATTAGATTTCAGTCACGTTGGCACAGCATTTGTTTGAGTGTAAAGATTTTCTTGACCTTGGGATAATTAGCTTATTGAAATACTTAACCCAAAGCCTTTACATAAACCTGTGTTTAGTCAAAGCAGTGGGATGCACACGGTGGAACACGGCTGAAAAATGTAAACTTTATACACTTTATAGTCGAATTGTATAATTTTCTATTATTTTAAAAGATTTATCGACACCCTAATACATGTGTCAGGTCTGTATTATTCATTAACTAACGAAAAAAAATGTGAATTTTATGACATAAATTGAGCATAGTATTGGCCACATAGGCCACAAGCTATAGCCTGCCCACAGCTGCTCCACTCTGCTTGCTGCTTGGCAACCCATCACCAAAGTTGCTTCTTATTTAGTGCTTGAATTGTGGTTTTTGGTGTGAGTAGAAAGTGTTTTTTTTACCAGTGCCAAAATATAGGCCTTTTCTGCCTCTTTAAAAGTGGAAAATATTTATTTTGTCTACATCAGGGCTGAGGAGCTCCAGGCCTCGAGTGTCGGTGTCCTGCAGGTTTTAGATGTGTCCTTGATCCAACACAGCTGATTTAAATGGCTAAATGACCTCCTCAACATGTCTTGAAGTTCTCCAGAGGTCTGGTAAGGAACTAATCATTTGATTCAGGTGTGTTGACCCAGGGTGAGATCTAAAACCTGCAGGACACCGGCCCTTGAGGCCTGGAGTTCCCCACCCCTGGTCTACATGGACGCAAACCAGTACATATAACACCAGCCAAATTACGATTTTTGTTCTTTTTTGACTATAGTTTTGTTTGTTTGTTTGTTTGTTTGTTTGTTTGTTTGTTTGTTTTTCTTCTCCCACACTCACATCTGCAAGAGGGAATCATGGCTAGATGTCTTTTTGGTTTTGAATGTTTTCGAGATAATAAAGATTTCAGTTTTCTGCAAGCGACACCTGCAGAAGCCATTAAATAAAGATGTTCACCTGTAGGTCTCATCATGTAGCCAGCTAAACAAATCACTCAGGCTGTAATCACTCTGTAATTATCCACTCATGGGTTTTTCTCCCCCTCAGTTTTATTCAGATCCTAAACTCCATTGATCTGGCTATCTGCTAATGTGAGCTCAAAGATTTCACAGCTAAGTAAAACAAGATTCTTTTGTTAAAACAGCATCTTTGCATATTACAGTGAGAACAGTGGGGGTTGATTAAGTAGACCCTTCCTATGGACCACTCTTGTTGCTTTCTTTTTAATCAATGGCGACTAATAAGATCCTACAGAGCATCTGTGCTTACAACGAACAAGATCACATTGTGCCAGATCACCTGCACTAACCTTCTGTCGAGTTACAAGGGCTGTGATGTACAGTGACTGCTTCAATCAAACCAGCAGATTTGAATATCCACAAGACTCTCCAGTAACAGCCTCAGTGTGAGATTTATGCCCTCATTGAGAAAATTACATTCACTCCCTGTCCTCACTGTTTGGCATCCATTACAGTTCATTATTATCTTCTGAAGGCGTACAGCTCTGTAATAAAAGGGGAAAAAAAAGAAAAGCGGAAGTTTGTGCCTAGATTGGAGCATAAATTGTCCCGTCCCTGCTGTTGCAAAACGCCGAGCCGTATCTAATTATTTTCTTTCTCCTGTTGGGCCTGTGTTTCTGTAAGTCCAGGCATGCCTTTAACCAAAGTGGGAAAGCCCTGATTCATATGAGGCTTTCTTTCTTTTCTAGTCATGGGTGACGAGATTGTGAAGCATCTTGACAAGTATGTTCATGTTCATATTCAGTTAGATGTAATTCACATCTTATACAACAAATCTGTGGCATGCATGTTAACATGGGAACTGAAACCACTAAACATACTGTACAGTGCTGAGGATTTAAGCAGTTGCAGGAAACCTTTGCAAAACTTGGGGTTTGGAAGGGAGAGGAAGATGATGATGAAGTCCTGAATAAAACCTGCCAGCCCTGATTGTCAGATCAGTATAGTATAGCAGAATTGTGGCAATAAACTCACCTGGATTTTATTGGTGATATCGCATATCTGTGTTTTTCACACATTTAGACACCATGGTGGTTGGTGTGTGTGTGCACCTGCATAAAAGTGTGCACTGAGAAAAGACATGCATCTTCTCAAATTAACTATTATACTAATTTATTCTTCTTCTCTGAACAAATTGTAATACCAGTAGTATTTTATGGTGGATAAAAAATGAGAAATACCAGGATTTTTCTTGTATGCTGCCACATAAAAAACAAAAAATATGAAAAAAAAAATTTTTCTTGAAACAAATTCATTATAACACCTGTGACAAAAACAAATAAACCAAAAATATTTTAGAAATCTGACAAACTTTAAGTCTAAAAATGACTGAATTCACATTTTTATACCCAAATTTGTGCTGGCACACTGGGCTTCTCTGAGAAGTTTCTGAGAAATTAATCAAGTATAACATTCATCCACTAAAACGAATCTTTCTGTTGAGGAATTAAATAACTGTAATTTGGCATCTTAATTAAAAAAAGAATCCTTCACTACAGTCTGCTGTTTTTTGTAAATTTTGAATTTGAAATAATATTTGAGCATTAATTTCGATTAAAGAGCAGTGTTGCTAACTTAGCGACTTTGTTGCTATATTTAGCGAGTTTTCAGACCCCCTTAGCGACTTTTTTTCTAATGAGCGACTAGCAACAAATCTGGCGGCTATTTCTGGTGTTATTGGAGACTTATATGAGGACTTTTTGACGTAAAAGCAGTCCCCCCCCAGCTGTTGTCAGAGCAGGAGATGTTCACTCCTACGCATCCAAACTGCAAATGAATCGTGCATTAACGAAGCTGCTGCTCCTGCCCAGATTGTAACACAGGGTGAGAGTAGCGGTAAATGTGTATTTTTCTTTTTCTAAAATACATCATTCCAATTAGGGGTGGGCGGTATAAACGGTATACAGTAGAAACAATATAAATTTGGCCAGCGGTAGAGATTTCGACTATACCGCTCTACCGCGATAGCGCGTGTTGATGGTGTCATCAAGCTGCGCCTGTTTTGGTCGAAAGCATTGCAGTGGCTGCACACAACATCATCTGCAAATTATGCTGAGCGACAGTAAAAGCAAAGAGACGAAGCACTTTTGGAATATGGGGAAAGCCAAAAACTGCGATTCCTCCATTTCCGTACCATTGATTCATTAATGCTAAATTCTCTCGCAGCTGCTCCGCCATGCAATTGCATTTGTCCCTAACCACTAGAAACCCTCACGTTAACTTTTATCAAGTGGAAAAAAGTTTGCGTTCATCCTTCAGCTTCACTGTGCTAATGTTATCTAACATAGCTATGTCGCTAGCGGTCACGTAGCACATCATTATATACCAGCTAGTCCAACTTCAGTAACCCTACAAACGTCACTGCTGTTTAGTTTTCTGTCTTCATTTATGTTGGAAGTGATAGCAGAGCTGTACGTTTTAATTTTAATTTTTAAATTTTTAATTTAATTCCAATCACTGCAAACTGGGAAAACGGATGTCCTTGCAGAGCCTTAACTCCATCTTGTACATCTGATTTCGACTGAAGCAGTCTGGTGAGGCTTGCTATGTCCATTTTGATAGTTAATGTAGTTTGTTACAATGTTATGGTTAAAAAAGTTCTTCTTTTACTGTTACTTTTTGTGGATCACATGGTTTAAAACTACTTAAAAAGACATACAAACAAAAAAAGTAACTACGTCAGAGTGCCTAATTCGGGTCACCAATTATTCAAATTAAGCGATGACGTCATTTGGCGACTTCTAGCGACTTTTAGGACAGCCAATAGCGATTTTCCTTACTGAGGAGTTGGCAACACTGTTAAAGAGTTTGTGCTACTTAAAGGATTTTGCTTACTACCAATACTGTTAGTTTATGACAGCCACCACCCGACCCGAAGATTGCCATCACTATCTGCAGTGCAAAAGGAGATTTTAGAGGATGGCCTATTGTGAAACAAGATCCTTTGTGGGCAGGCAGATGAACAGTATTGAAGACTGCCACAACAACCACTGAGCCAGCTGGTGAACTGGTAGTAAAACACAAGATGGCAAAAACTGTGGCTAGCTGATTAGCAGTGACTGGACTTTCCACTGGTAAACTATCTGAAGTTTTTCTGAGATGCTAAATGAACATGCGTAGCTGGCAATCACCAAAAATCTATTTGTGGGAAAACCTGCATATTCAGTGTGTATGGCAGTCATTTCAGCTGAGCATATAGATGGACAAAACTAATCTGATGGCAGTGGCAGCAGCTAGGCTAACAGCTGGGGCAGCTGATGTTAGGGCTCAAGCAAGGGGAGATACCCTGTGTAACACACACTCACACTCTCTCTCTCTCTCAGCCCCCCTACTTCTAACGTGCTCAGTGAGGAGTCTTCATAAATAATCTTCCAGCAATCTGCCTCTCCCTTCACTCTCTTATTAATTACTTTTACGGCCAAAATCAAACATCTGTCATGCTAGAATATACAAATTAATTATGCAGCTTCTCCCCATCAAAATCCATATAACATTGTTCCTCGGAGTCTCGCTGGCTTCACAGCGGAAGGTGTCAGTACAGGACATGAGACCGTTTACGTCTTCTCTGTTATATCTTTAGATCTTCAAAAAGATCTTAATTCTCCTGAGGCAACAATAGTTGCAGGAGAATTAAGAAATAAAAGTATTTTTCACTTGTTGTTTTCATATTAATTGTTTTACCTAAACATGATTTTTACATATTTGATCTTTAATTATGCAGAGAAAATAAACAGAGCATAATTACTACAGTGACTACCTAAAAAAAGTTTTATTTTTGACGTCATCCTGCTGAGGATAAATGCATAAAACTGAATGTGACAAAGCTAAGTATGTCTGCTTTTCCAAAATAAGAGAACAACTATGAAGTGTCATTTCATAGAAAAAAAAAAAGCTTATCATTGGTAATTATGTTTTGTTCCTTTTTCCTTGTGTGCTCAATTATTTTTACTTATTTTCCCTATTTCTGGATACTCTGCACGTAGCCTTTGTCTCAAACCAGTATTAAAGCTGAAAATGGAAAGGAGAACAATAAACTTAGCTTTGGAAATAGATGGTGGAGAAATATAGCTTAATTTTAAATGTAGCGTCCTGATTTTTGAGCAGGTCTGTTTCTAAATGACTGTGTATGCAGCGAACGGTGATCTTCAAGGTCCACGGGCCCAGTGACAGAAGACAGCTGTCTGCCCATCCTCCAGCTTAGCTCTGAGGTGTCCTGGGACTTTGCCTGCTTGCAGGTCAGGACCCTAGAGGGGAGGCACCATTTGGTACCAGTTACTGAGCGGCAGGGGTTGCCGGTGCCTCCTTCTCTCCTTTCAGTCAAGGTAATGTTGGCCAGGCAAACCAGAACAGTTCCTGGCCGGCTGACTGGCTGGCACAGACAAGAGCTACCCATCATGCCACCGTGGTGAAGGGCCTGGTGACCTTGAGACAGGATGGGCTCCTCCCCCCTCAATGAGTTCTAGACTGCTTATAAGAGGATGAATGGATGGAGGCACATTTTGTACCTCTGTTTCGACAAGAAACATGATGCATGAGTAGACTTCAGTGTGATGCATCTGCAGGCTTTATCGGGCATTAGTGCCTAGCATGTTTGCCAAGGGGCAGTGCAGTGTTGCAGGGATAAGCCCTCAAGTTTTTGAATGTTTTGAAATCCAACGTGTGTTAAACTTTTCCAGTGTGAGCATGGAAAAGTGTCAGTCTGTCCCCCAACCCTGGTTGGGTGTGGAGTTAAGAAAATGAATGGATGGATTTAAAGATTTCTTTAAAGATCTTTCCTGCTCATGTTCAGTCTGTTGGGCTTTACATCTGTGAACAGCGAATCTACAGTCGATTAATTAGCGGACAATATGCTCACAACTATTCTTTGCAGAGGAGAAACTCCAAAATGTTTAATAAAGTATGCAAGTTTTGAAATGTAGTGACCTACGCTAAATTTAGCTGTATAAGAATAACTAGGGCATCTTCAAACATTTGATAACAAGGTGTTTGAACCTCCCAGAAATCTCCACTTTTGAACCTGGCATCCTTTGGAGCAGCCTGACCTCACACCTGTATGCACACATGGTATGGAAGTATGTGCCTGCTGCTGCTATGCTAATCTCAGTGCACATGCCTTTTGTCTTTGTCATCAAACAGAAAAGGAAATTTACCAATCCAAACAATTTATGACTGTTAAGCGTGGCAGCATATATTATGACAAACAACACATGCTCCATTATGCCAGCTGGTGTAATGATGTGGTAATGCCAGACTCATTAACTTCTGCACACAGTTTATGGTGGCCTTTTATGACAGAATTAATTGATTCACGCATGCATTAAAACAAAAATAACTGGAATGAAAGTGCAGTTGGATGCTGGCCTCTAATCTGTCATAAACATTTCTGGTGGTAAAGCAGAAAGCCTTTAGGATCACAGCTAGCTTTGCATTTCTTACTCAGCAGGTAAATAAGTGATATGGCTACATCATAAACAGTCATTAATGAGATCATCTTTAAAAGTGTTTGTTTTTAGTTGGCAAGTTTCTGAAATTCTCTAATTATATAACTGTTGTCATGTGTGACGTTTTCCTACGTCACTGGAGCTGTTTGTTGTTTAACCACGTGTGCACGTTGAATCTTTATTCATTATTTGCTCGACCCAGCTGTTAAATGGAACGATTAATGTTTAAATTGTATTCACACATCATTTAGACAAATGGATTAGATTTTACAGATTGTGTTCAGTGCCACAGCTCTTATTCTTTTCTCTAAACAATCGCTCGTTTTACCAAACCTCTGATGGTAAAGTCAGTCTTACGTAATTTACTTTGCCTCAAAATTGTAAGTTCCCACGGCGCGAAGTAACGTCAGGGTGACATCTTTTATATGTCATTTCTTGGCGTGGGCTTTTTGTCCACTTAGGGGGTTGTTTTATAACACCAGGCGACTCTTTTTCCCCAACATCTACTAAACGTCTAGTGTTGTCGTCCGTGTTGAACGTTTTTTTCAATGTCAAACTTACATGTCAGACTCATTTTAGATGTTGTTCTGCTTCTGTAGGCTCTGTATGCCCGTGTTTCCAGGGGTTGTTGTTTTTATAGACCATCACTTCATTTTTGTGTAGTTTTATTTATACTTTTGTATGCATCTCCAGTTATCAAGGCAAACACTGACGAGCAGAAAGTTCAGTTCATACACACACAAACCTCTGTCGCAGCTTCTCTTGGAGCAGGCTACCGATCACAACCACATCCACTTCCTCTTACAATCGTGAGCTTTTTTTCAGAATAAAACAGGATATCATGTATAATGCAAATGCTCTTTTAAACTTATTAAAACCATTGTACTCATTTTAAAAGGTATTCCAACGTTTTTCTAAATACTTTAACCATTATTATTTTACATTTTAAAATGGATTTGGATGTTTTTGATATTTCAACACATTTTAATAAATGACAGTTTTAACCTAGTAACAAACAAATAAGTTCATGAGTTAAAATAAATAAACCAGTAAAAAAAAAACAGGAAAATGTTAAATTAAGAAAAAAACTCATTTGTACTGAACACATCGATAGACAACACATAATAAATCATAATTGTTCTTAAATAATCTGTATTCATGTGTATCATCTCGATAACAACAGTGTTGATATTTGTAAAAAAAATGCCCAGTCCAACGTTCAAATGTTGAACGCCATATTGACGTCCAAGTTGGGTCATGGTTGCGCGTCCAAATTGCGGACCGTGTTTGGACGTCATATAGATGTCCAGAACTGGTCATGGACCGACGGACCCAATATAGACATGATCTGCACGTCTATCTGAGGTTCAGTGTTTTATTGGGTTTGTTTTCTGTGTTTAGTTGTGTTTTTTTTGTGCGTCAGCAGACAGCTAATGGTCAGATGGAAGCAGAAGACAAATACTAGATAGCGCTTTCTGCAGTAGCTTGTAAGCTCATATATTTAAAATAATATTTAAATATTTATAATATTAATTGAATTGAATATCAGATAGTGTTTTTTTTAAGCTTGAACAAATGCCAAAGAATTTATTTTTTGATTTATCAAATTTTTCTCATTCAGCTCTCCGACCCCCTAATTAAATAATCAGAGATGTTTTAGATTCCATCCATGTGGCCACACTGGAAACTGACTTTGTGCCTGTGCACGAGGATGATGGGATTGAAGTCCGTCTTAAAAAATGATTTTTTGGGGCCTTTTCTTTGAATGTACCACAAAACATTTTTAGAAGTAAAAGCTCTTTTGTTGATTGGTTTGTCGAATTGAGCTTTGAAGATGATTCATTACATGAATGGCAGCATTATGTCTGATGTCTTAATCATGGTCAAGGCGCAGTTTAGATCTCTTTTTCTTGGAAGGAACCTCTATGGAAAAAGAGGATTTTCTTCCAGCATATGTGACAGTGAAAGCCTGACATTTAATCAAAGATAGAGCTTGCATCAAACAAAAGAGGAAAAGAGGAAAGGCTCAGTCTCCTACCCCAGATGACACACTACCCAGACATCACCAACAATTTAAGCCATATGTTTAAGAATTTCCCTCAAATCTCTGAGATGAAATGAAGAAAGGATTTAGCTGGGAGATCATTTTCTGTGCTTGTGCTGTGATGAGGGTCACATCAAAGCAGTCCCAGCTCTGCATATTGAGGAAATGATTTTTATCTCCTGGGCTGGACTGGAAGGTAATTGTATACAAGCTGTTCTCTGCTCCAAACATAATGAATTCCTTAATCCGAATCCCATTGTTACGAACCGTGCAATTACTGGGGATGAATAATCCATCTTGCGAAGCTGAGCAGATATTGGTTTTAGTAAAGGTCACTCAATCAGTGGATTATGCGGGAATTTGTTTCACTCACACTATTTAAATATGTTGTAGACATGTACACACTAACTCTGCAGTCTCTAGGTGCTGTATTTTATTTAACGCACACCTTCCTTTGAAGAGCTTTAGTCTAAAAATTAAAGACATGCAGAGGAGACGTTTTCTCCATGCTCTCAGTCGCACAACTTGATCGTTATATGGAGTTGGCCTTGGATATATGTTATAAAATAGAGTACATTCTACTTACATAAGCGCTTGTAAATAATGAGATTAGATCTGAGCTATTTCCTTGATAGCTTGGTAAATCCCATCAGCTGGAAAAGATCTCCAGAAAATGCTGAGTGAAACTTGGATTATTCCTCTTTTTTAAATAAGACATTTTCCTGCTGAACCATTTAAATTGTAGAATTTTTGTGGGATTAAATTCAAGCACCAATACCATGCTGTTACTACAAATTTGTGAGGCATCATTTATCTGGGTCGTTAATACAGAGAAAAGTAGGAATTAAGCAGATATCCGTCATATGATCCATTACAATCCACCTGTATGAAAATCTTACTGGTGCCGTATTAAGGACAAAAAGTGTGGGCTTTCTGCAAGCTGAAGAAGAAGGACTTTGTCTTTGAATTTTGATGGTACAAGGAGACACTTTGTCTCTCTTCCTCACAGTTCAAGGAGCCTCGGCTCAAAACCTGCTCAAGATTTCATGTCTTGGGCAATCCTTGTCACAGCTTGTATCACCTCACCGACAGATGTCAGTGAAATCAGTGACAGCCGATCATGCTGATCCCCCCCGTAATCATGTGCGATGATCCTGCCGTGACATGGAGCTGTGGGAAATATGTCCGACAATACCAGTGCCGCAGGCAGATGCACCAGCATCCTCCTGCCCATGCCTACCACCTGCCCCACCCCATCCGCTCTTCGCCACCTCCGTTTTTATCCCTCCTTCCTTACTGAGCTGCAGCCTTGATCTCTCCATTAAGCCTCTTCCCTCCCGGCTACTGTGTTTAACTGCTTATGCATTTCTCTTTGACCCTTTTGACCCACACATTTCTCCTACTGTGTCATTTCCAGTGTACAACATGAGTGGCACGGAAGATTTGTTAGATCTGTGTTGCACTGCATCGTTGGTAGTTGTGTGTGTTTTTTTTTGTTTTTTTTTGCTTACCTTGTGCTTTTGGCCAGGTCATGCATGCCATGATGCTCACAGAGGGCTGCACAGCTGCTGTCCCTGACCGGCCCTTCCTCCGCGTGGCCACAACTCTGTGAAAAAGGCCACCACACAAACACAGCCTCCCTAAAACACAATGTGGCATATGCTCAACTAAGGAAGCCGCATCAAACATTCTTGCAGAGCTCAGCTCTATGTGGCTTCTCTCTGTGAAGGCCCTGCGAGGCAAAATGTTTCCAAACAATTTCACGTTTTCATGTTGAAACCTTGCACACAAAAAAAGAGGAGAAAAAATAGAGGAGCTTTGCATATTCACACACGCCGCAGGCTAGCACAGTTGCTGCTGCTAGCCAGTGTGTTTCGAGCAAAACCTTGACAAAGGTCACAAACAATTTGTCGTATCCTGTTATTAAGAGTGCTTTAAAAAAAGGAAAAAACAGCACTGATGATCACTTTGCCCAGCAGCAAGCTTCATCATCTGTAGCCATTCCAACATATGCTTGCGAGATAATAAAAAATGTGGCATTAAACATAGCAGCAGATTGAATTTTGTTCCAGGCTACATATAGCAAGTCAATCCTTCCCTCTGGAAACCTATTTAATATAAGGTAGTTAATGCCAGTGGTCATGATGATGTTTCTTGCATAATATAATTTATAGTGGGTAGAGGTCCATAAATGGGAGGCCTTGTAAAATATTTCCATTATGTGGGGAATGTCAGTGGGTAATAAAGGCTTTATTCTACTTTTTATGGCTCTCAATCTGTTGTTGTTCCCAGCAATTTTTAAATCTGTTAAAATTCAGCGAATAACTTGGTGCGAGTGTTAAAAGCAGGAAATATCAGTGAGTCTTTTACAAAGTGACTCTTGGGGTACGACTTTTTGACTGCACATAAAAAAGACTGCAGGTCCAGTAAAGCGAAAGTGCGTCAGCTCGACTCCTCTTTTTATTACCTCTGCTTCTCTTTTTATGCAGAAATTATACATCTTTCTTTAACAGTGCTGTAAAGGTTACACAGTCATTTAAGCAGCAGTTCAGACAGATTGATGTTTATGTCATTACAGCAGCGAATGAAATGTGCCTCTCTCCCCTCTTACTCCAACATAAAGCAGAAATGAGCTTCATCCATTGATGACATTGGAGATACATTAGAGTCAAAGCTGGGGAGAGGAAGACGGTAGTTATTAGCGGATAGTCGATGCGTTACCTGCTGATTATGATAACAGAGTACCCTCTTCAGTCACATTGACTGGTGCTTTTGGGACGAGTAAGTTTAAAAGTTTAATTGATGGCCATCATTGGAACTACAATCCTAGCACGATTTTGTCGTGCCTGTACCATCAGTGTACATCCGGTTTTTGAAAGCAGAGGTCACTGATTTATTGGAGCCAATTGAATTTGAAAGCACTCAACCAAAAATGTTAAATCGTTTCTGTCAGTAATCCTTCCAGATAATTAAGGTCTTTTTTTTAGCAGTCTGAACACTGTCGTAAGAGAGAGGATTTTGATGTCCACCAATCAGACACAACATTGAACCTACTTACAGCTGAGTGCATAGCATTTATTATTGACATGGTGCTGTGTATTGTTAAATTTGCTTCTCCTGTGCTTCCTGTTTTATTTTGAAACTTATACTCTTACACTATACTTTTCCCAGTTGTATTCATCTGTTGCTTGTTACTCTATTCAAACTTGTCTATAATTATGTGATGTGCTCATCAAATCATTTTTCTCCAAGTGCAGCAGAGGTTTGTATCAACTTGAGATTAGCTTTAGTTAGTCCTCCTTAAAGAGCTAACAGTTCCTTGGAGGATAGCACTGCAGGAAGGCTGGCTGAAAGGCACACTGCAAGCCCACTGAAGAGGGGAAGTCATGAAAGACATGAAACACCTTCATGACATCAGGAAAAACCCCGAAGATGCGTCTCCGTGCGTTTGAGGGTGTATTCTGGACTTAGGACCACTATAAAACATCTGTAACTACACATTACTTTTAAACATGTGGCTGTTCACCTGTCATGTGGTACCAAATATGACTGTAGCATTAAAAAAAATCACTAAATTGTCAGCTTTCTTTGTGTGCACTAGGGAGTGTAATGAAATGTGGATTGTACTATACACTTACAATAGCACATTTCTTCTACTTTTATGGCACTATGATTTGTCAGGGTTAATTAGTGGCTAAATCATACAGATACACTTGCATTAGTGCTGCTCTTTTTGTCTGCACCAATAGTACTTTGACTCTCATTTCAGTTATCAGTGGGTACAAGAGAAGCTCTGATAACATTAAGGATTTCTTGTTAATCATAATTTGGTTTTGCTGTATTGTATTAATGCCTGGGTAATTTCTCTCTGGCTGAGGCAGCACTGACCAATCACACCACTAAACCCATAAAATTGCACCAGCAGTCAAATTAACACTATTGTGTTGTCTCAGCTAGAACATCTGAACTGCTGTCATCACCATATGTTGCCATACTGTAGATAACTATTGCCTTCTAAGAGTCACCTTATCTGCTTATGTACCGAGTTAACACAGAGCAGAGGCTACGTGTGAGATTTTAATACCATTCTTCGTTTATTAATAGAGACATAAATTGTCAAGTCGAATCCCCGACTTTAGCATAATCAGCTTTCTGCAGATAGCTGGAGGCTCTTCAGGACCACTCCTCTCCCCCGTGGCCCAATGTAAACAGACAAACACCCCCCCACCCCTTTATACTCAGTGACATGTGTTTGTTTATTTATATTTCACAAATATCATCTGGCTACAAATGTCTGTTCATCCCTCCCCAGGAAAGAATAATCCACAAGATGAAAATGTGTCTCAGTAGAGCTTAGCCTGTAAGATGCTGCAATTCGACCTCAATAAACCCATTCACAACGTCCTGCCTGCCCTCCCATCTAAAAAGAAAAAAAAACACTTCCTAAATCATGTATGCTATGAATTAATCATTGCCTCATTTTGCTCTGACTTAAGGATGAGGCATCTGTAAACCATCTCTTTTAAAGTGTGTCAATATGCTCTCTGCAGTCTTTGGTGTTGTAATCTTGGGGAACGACATGAAATCAGATCAGAGGGGTAGTTGGAAGGTGACAAGCAGAATATCAGCTCTGGTGTTTTTCGATGATAGCTTGAGATCCGGCTCAGATTGTTATTTGCTTGGTTTGGGGATGTCGTTACGCGCTGGTCTTCGGATTTTGGATCGTTTCATTAAGGCCATAAATACGTTTTCTTAGAAACTCCAATCATTTCATGTCTTTCTTTTTGTTGTTGTGAAAGGAGAAGCAGAAAAAAACCCTTTGAATATAATAGTTTGTTCTATTATCCGTACATGCATATTTTGTCACAAACATTAGTAAGACGTCTGTGCACACACAGATGTAATTACTGATATCATCATGCTAGAATGAATCCATAAAGCTCACTGGAGGCTGGTTCTCATAGCGAAAACTTCTCTGCATAAAAACATAACTGCGCTGAGACTCTTTTTTTTTTTGTTTTGTTTTTTTGTAAATAACAAATGTAGTTTGCAGTTAGGGCTTCTATGGCTGGACGGTTGTGCAACCTGGAGAGCTTCAGTGAGAGGTGGCGAGGGAACACAGGGAGGGAGGCAGGGACATCAGCACGATCTGCAACACTAGTCACGGCAGATGGACATATCACAAGGCCCGGCGCGAAGTTGCTATAACACATAATGTTGTTTGTGCCATGTTTCCAGTTCTGAGTGCCGGGCAACCGGCACAAAGGCCTGGATCCTGAACTGAAACAGCTTGACTCGGTGTAATGAAATTGCCTGGATCCCAACTGTATCCTCGTTTCTGCATCAGTGTATTGGAACAATCGCTTTGCCAGACACAATGGGGAAAAGCCCGAGAGGATGCTGAAGATACTCCTCAGCACTTGTGTTTCTTTGAGATTTAAATTAAGAAATGTCTTGCTCCATTTGTTGAAGTGAACGTAGTGGTAATACTTCGATTCACAATGACGTACCCAGACTCATGGATACAATGAATATCCGTCTTTTTGCCTCCCCCACTTCCCCCATGTTTTTACTTGAATTCCTCACCCCCCCACACCCCCCACCCGCCTGCTCAGCATGGAGCCCTGTTCAAATGATCCTCTCTATTGTCTGCTGCTGGTACAAATCCAACAAAGTGGGTTTCACTTACCACAAGATGATTATGAGCTCAAACATTACTTTAGTTATGGGTCAATAGCTTAGGATTTTAATCTATTGGCCCCAAAACTGCACCATCATCATCCTCATCACCATGAAGGGTTTCAGAGCTTTGGCACAGATGTCTTTGGGTAATCTTTTGGGTGCAGACAAATATGCAGAGAGCATTTACTGTACAGCGATACAAAGATGTGAGAAACTTTCACTGATTAGCATACTAACTGTCACTGAGTCATGTGCAAGTCAACACAAATTGTGAGTGTGAAACTAACATGGACTTCGAGTTATTATCCACTAATGCAATGCTTATCATGCTCTTCTCCCAGCTCCCATCTGTAGCCAGTTTGCTTTAAACTGTTTGCAGTAATAATAAGAAGGGTGCCTATAACCGTTATTTAAAACCATAAAACCAACCATAGTAAATATATAGCCAAGGAAGTCCAAACACAAAACAAATTCGTCAAATAAAGTTCATTAAAAAATGCAAGTCGATAAATATGAGTTTTAAGAGGTGGTTAAAAGCTGAAGCAGATGTAGCAGATGTGCTTATGAATGTAATGGAGCTCATGAGGTTACAGATATTTCATGTGGGTGTGGAAGAGCTCCATAAAAAAGCATGATTGTGCATGAGTTTATTTGACAAAATATTATCACATTTAGTAAAATAGCCATGGCTAGCCATTTTACTGCAAGAGCACATCAGGTTTTGTATAAAATTATACAAAATGCTTATTTATGTCAAAAACTGAACTGAGAGAACTGAGAGCCTTTCTTTTTGTAGGCATACATATTTACAGCATGCCATTATAACATATTATATTTTATACTGTATGAACCAGTTGTATAGTTGTTCATGCCATGGAAATACTTTGTTTTCTACCAATTTGTATAGTAGTCTGATACCTTTGAGAGGATGAAAAGAGGATGTGAAAGCAAAGGAAAATGACACGAGTAAAGTAAAAGGGGGAAAAAAGAGAATAAAAAACGGCAGGATGATAGCTGTATTTTATCTTTTATGTGACGCTTTTTACCCTCAAAAGAATAAGGTTACTGTCGGATTATGGGCTTGATGGTTTAATATTACAGATGCCTAATTCTTAGACCATATGCTGTAATCGTAGCAGTAATTTAAGCAGCATGAACAGTTTTTTGTTTTTGGGGAGAGAGTAAAAATTGAGTCACCTTAAAATGCAAGCTTCAGCTGAATACCATGTTTATCTTGTTCCAACTGAACTTCAAAGTCTTTTTGTTACTCAGTTCAAATGTAAACTACTTTCACAACTCTGTCTTTAAAGCCATCAGCATATGAAGGTTCTCAATAAACAATAAGTGCTGTCACAGTAGATAGCAACATTAAGATATTAAGATTTGACCTGGTCTAGCCTGTAGCTTCCATTTCTGACCCCCTTTTTGACTCCACCACCTGTTACAAAGGGTATAATCTCCATCTCATCTACTCATTTAATCTCATTTTGCTCCATTTCGTTTAAATACTGTTCGGGAGGATACTTTACATATTGAAATTAGGAAGGATGTATGATGAATGTTTAAGAAGGGTTGACTTGTCCTCCGATCCTGTCAGACCTTGACCGCTTCAGTGTATTTGTCATATTACTAAAGTTAAACATGCGTGCAGATGTTGACCCTGACTGCTGTAGATCACTTTATTCTTTTCATAGGGGTAAAGTTGTTTACTCTATTGAACCTCCCATAAACTTCCTTAAAAGTACAGTATGATATTTATAACATTTATACAAAGGAGCTGTCTGTCCTTGACCTTTTAAATCTCGTTCTGGATATTGAAAAACTGTAAAGTACTTTTTGTCATGCTTGTGTCGAGCTCTATGTTAAAACAGCTGCTTTGGTAAGTGTCAAGCTAATGTCAAAAAATAACTTGACCCTTAATATCTTGAGCAACAGAGAGATCTACAGTTAGAAAATTAAAAACGCCCAGGTATGATTGATGTGGGACAGGAGTGAAGGTCTAGACCTCAAAGTATCTTTGCCTCTGTCGCCAGCGAGGAGAGAGTGATTCTTTGCATGACGATTAAACTTTGAAGTGTAAGGCCAGATCACCTTTTCTTCCAGTGATTTATCTCCCTGTTCCCTTGACTATGTCTGGGGGCTTCTGACACATGGGCGTGATTTATTGCTTCTGATTCATTTAAGTTCTTGAATAAACATTGTGGAAAATTTCATTAATATCTTCAAAGGTTTAACAAAAATGATACCTGTGATGAAGGGAAGTTCTGCGGCACTTAGTGTATAAATATTCCCGACAGGCCAAGGGTAAACGCACTTATCAGATTAGAGGAAATGGCTTTATGGTTTAATAAGAGGAAAGTTGCAGGCCTCGGTTGCAATAATATGGATGACATGTTTGGATATCGTTATTATTTACCTATGATGATTTTGACTCTAGTCTTTTCTTTCTTCTGATGGGTACTTCTGTTGTCTGTGACATCGTTTTAATTTATTTATTTTACAAATAAGTCCCATTGAGATCAAAATCTCTTTTCCGAGAGAACTGTACAAAATTTGTCGCTGCTGTGTGAGGGCGGACACTCAAGTTTATGAATGCAACAACTCGAGAATGATGCGACGTAGGTTTTTCAAGTTCATACCATAGGTGCAGCTGCTAAAATTTCAGATGATTAAAATCTGTTCAATTCATTTTTATTTATACAGCGCCAAATCACAACATCAGTCGCCTCAAGGTGCTTTATATTGTCAGGTAGACCCTACGATACAGAGAAAAACCACAACAATCATATGACCCCTTATGAGCAAGCACTTTGGTGACAGTGGGAAGGAAAAACTTTTTAACAGGAAGAAACTCCGGCAGAACCACCTCAACCTAAAGGCCAAGGTCAGAGGTCAAGTTTTCTGAAAATCATGTGTATGCAATAACTCAAGGAGGAAGTCGCCTAGAATGTGTCATAGTATAGGTGCAGCTCCTAAACTCTCAGGAGAGTTTGAATCCCAGTGACTTTGACCTTAAGGTCAGAGATCAGCTTTTCTGAAAAACACCTAGGATTTTCACATTTCTAAAATAGGTGTATCTGCTAGAGTGAGCTGTAGCAGTCGTGGCCACCAGTAATTTTCCTGTAATATACTGTAAAATTGGGCATTTTAACATGGGGGTCTGTAAGGATTGAGGCTCTTTTGCAGCCTCAGTGGACGAGCTCCACTGGCTGAAGCCGGGCAGCACAGGAATGCAGTGTAACCCACTGCCGCATGAAGGGTGGTGCACATCCCAACAGTGAACCAGTTTTGCACATTGATAATATTAATAATTGCAAACTGTTAACAACAAGGGCAGCAAAAACTCATGTTGTGGGCTAATCCTTTACATCAAAAAGTTCAATCACCAACAGATTTTTCTTCTTTAAATACATTTAAAGACATTTGTTGTTTTGAAATGTCACAAAGCTATGAAATAATGGAAAGCACCCAAGCCTAGCCTTGTGTGACTTTTTTAACGCCCTTATACTCAGCTCCACTGTCGCTCTAAGAAGCATCAGCTGAATAACCCCTTAAAACTGCAACATAATCATAGCCTCAAACCCAGATGAAGCATTTTTTCCACTAGCCCTCCACTTGACAAAAACTGTTTATATTCAGCCCGCTAAATACATTTCAGCTGTGACTTTGCTTGAGACAAAGCATCACATTAGTGTGGTGGAGATTTTAATTAACGCTAAAAACAAAAGGCATTTGCTGCTGCTCATTTTGACAGTCCAGATATAAGAAGTGAAGCCTGTGTCCATATGAAGTAGCTCACGTCGGCCTGTAATAGTGCTCAGGGATACTTGTCGGACGGCGTGCGGCTGGTGGATGCTCAGTGTGGAAAACAGCAGCCATTAATTCCATCATTAACATTCCTTCGTACAGCACTGCTAGCACAGAAGGCTTCTTTAATTAAATCAGCGAGGAGTGCTGCAACAGTCGCCATAAGGCATTTATTTGTCTATACAGTGTGCCTACGGACGCATCCGTCCAGGCAGATAGTCATGCGGTTGTGGGGCATATTTTCACATTAAGCTCAAGGAAGGAACAGCTCCTCCTCATCACAATGAATCTGAGCACGGCTGCTTGTTTTCTGTGTGACTCTTTGTGAGTGGGTAACAACAGCGTGTTTTTACACAGCTAAGCTGCTACGCTGACTCGGACTCAAAAATGCATTATTTAAATGTGTTTTGTATATTATGATTTCACATTGCAAATGTAGCAGTTAATTATTGTAATAATAATTTTATTTAAGTCAGTTTCCTAAAGCCCTTACAATGCGCTTTAAGTGATGCAGCAAGTAATAGAATACAGTATGCCAACATAGTGCGATTGTATAAATCCATCAATCACAGAAGAGAACAATGTGAAAATTAATTAAAAAGTAAAACAAGTAAAATAACTGCAAGATTATCAAGAAATTGAAAAACGTGTATTTTATGATCAGAAGTTAATTTAAAAGGCTAATTATTGCAATAAATTATATTTGGAAAACTTCTATGTGTTTAGAAAAAACATACATAATAATGTTCACATTACTTTAACCACGTATCTGATTTAAAACACTTGACAATGTGAAAAACTGAAAGTAGGGGCAGTGACTTAAATACATCTCAGATAAAAGCTAGAGAAAAGCTCTGTTATGTGTTTAATCACATGCATAAAGAGCCTTTTTGGATCTTTTCACCCACTCGTTGTTGCTCATGTTTGCCTGTGCATGCTTGCAGACACGCATGCCTGCACACATGCCATTGCATCTGTGTTTATAATATGTGCATGTATGGCGTGACAGAGTGGCAAGATCACGGAAGGATTTCCCCAGCGTCCCAGGTGCCAGAGTGTGTGCTCGGTGAAGGGTGAGGACCATCTGCCGGGGCTGGGTGAAATCAGTGCAACATGCAGGTGCTGAGGTATTTATCCAAGCACGCAAGGTAAAAAAAAAGAAAGAAAAAAAAAAAGCAGGGGTCAGGACCCACAGAGAGTGGGGTGTCTGGCCTAGAAATTCAGACCTCATGGTCAAGTGCAGCATGCATAATTTAAAGGTCTGTCACACTTTTTTTTGGTTAGACCACAAAAGGCTAATTGCTTCTGAAAACTGGTTATCTTGCTGCTTTGTGATGGTAAAAACTCAGTGAACTGATGACCGGTTGTTTAATACATTATGTTTTTGCTGTTCTGATGAGTTTAACTGCTGAAAAAAACTCAAGTATAAGATGTGAATATAGTAAAATACTGTATAACTAAGTGAAATTTGAGAAATGATGATGCAGCTGTTAAACACGATCTTTGTAAGCGTTACCTTTAAAGTAATAATACTGGATTTGTGCCCCAATCCCAATTAAATCCCCATTGGGTATTATTTGTAGCAAATCAGTGTGTGCAGTAAATACTGAGGTGCATGGGTGTACGGTTATTTGGCCATCCAGTGGACCCTCTATTGGATTAAGTAAAGGGTGTTGGATGGATTGTTTGTGATTGACATTGTCTGCACATTTAAAGATATGAAGGCGTTCAATGTGCTGAAATATTGTTCCCCTTCTTATGCACAGCTATGCTGTTTGTCCAGTCTGTTGTTCATTGTGACATCAAAATGCTTCTGCAGCTCAGCTACTCCTACCTCATCACGTACGATGTTTATTGGCTGATTGAAGGATAGATTTGACATGTAATCACAAACTTTTAAGTAGCTATCACGTACAGATATTGTAGAAAACACGAGTCTTGAAATTGTTGGCACAGAACATTTAGGTTGGTTATAGGGTTGCATCTTTCAGAATCAAGGAGTATCTAAGGTCCATTTTAAATGCCACAATGTGTGCAGGCGGTTGTACTTAAATAATTGCAAGGCTTCTGCTGATCATGTACTCACTAAAATATGAGCAGCGTAAAATAGATGTCATGTAGAGAATGTTAAAGACAGTGGATTGCTGATGTCTGAAACCAGTAAGTGTTATGTACAGAAACCAGTGAATCCGCTGCTGCCCCAGATCTGGGAAAACTGTTTATGAGCTGTGGGAACCTGGCTGAAGGAATTTGTTCCATTAATACCTCTTTTCCAGCAAAGCGGTGCCAGTCTGGAGCTAGTTCTGTCTTTTGAAAATAAGCTCACATTTTAAGACATCTGAATATGGTTCTGGCAAAAGTTGAGGTCATTTCCATGGCATGAAAATTTATTACTGACAGAGTCCCAGGATCCCATCCCAAGTCAGTGGTGAATTTCTTTTGGTAGCCCCTCAGTTAGCCACTGACATCAGTGGTTCCAGCTATTTTGTCATGTCATGCTTGTGTCAGCTTTTTGCTTTCAGTCGTTGGCAAAGAAATTAAATGATTTTAGATTGGGCACCTGCACCATGTCCATGGGAGAACTCAGACCTGTGAAGCCTGGCTCACACGAGACAAGTTCGTCCAAAGGTGTTAACTGGATTGAGAGCGGGGCTGTGTAGTTTTTTCCACTTTAAAATAGGACAACAGTGAGCAAACTGTTGTCCTGTCTGAACAAAGCTAGATGAAGCTTTGTTCAGACAGGACAACAGTTTGCTCACACTTTTATAATTTTACTTATAAGACATTTAGATTTTGACCAAATTCATGGAAAAACCAACAAGGTTGAAGACAACTGTGGGAATTTGTCAACACAACTGTCTTTCTCCTTTTCTGTTACTTTTCCAAAAGCCTGTTCCTTCCTTGGTTCCTTATTCATGTTTGTTTGTTTTTCCCCTGCTAATTTATCTATTAATATTAGCTAAAAGTTAAAACTATAAATCCTGCCACCAAGTCCAGAACATTCATCAAATATGAAGTTGCAGTATACATGTCTAGCCCAATACAGAGCAACCCTGCACCAATGCTATGCCATCAATACATATAACACATGCTCATAGCATAAACCAATTAATTCTGCTTCCATTATTTATGATGTGCCTCTGTCGTTGAGGACACTGAGATGTTGAAATACACACAGCTTAGAGCCCTCCAGCCTGCCATACATAATTCTTTCTGATGAATTGTTGTACAGATGTTTGCATGTTCTGTCTGCAGACTGCAGTACACACGCTCAACAAAACCCATCCTTTCACTGTAATCCTGCACGCAGGGAGGGCGGGTGGATAAAATTAAACAGATATGCTTATCTAAACTATTTATTAAAGAACCATATCCGAGATATAATCCTAATATGTTATCCAGAGCCGAGGGGATTTTGGACGTACGTGTATTGCAGAAATCCAGGTGTATGGAGTTGTAAGTCGGAGGATTAGTAGAAAGGTTATTGTAATTTTTTAAATAACACAAAAGCAGATTTCATTATTAAAAGGCTGAACGGACCATCTGGGAGGAGGAAAGTACTTTAGTTTCATCCACTGCGATGTCCTGTACCATACCTCCATGCACCAATTATTATTATTGTTTTTCATCAGCCCCGACCACAGGGTCAGTTTAAATGAAAAGCATTTACAAAAGTATATCTGACCATGTACCTGATTTGTAGTATGAGGACACCACAGTCTCTATGAATAGATTAACAGACTGTGTTATATCAGAATCACATTATTCACCATGTACAGTGGTTTTTGCTGTAGTACTGGGCGGCTTAACCTGTACAAAGGGTACACCGGTCTGATGCAAGCACCAACCATCAACCATCTGTTGACCTTAAATGCTACTGATAAGTAATAAAAATGCACAAGTGGAGCCTTTCTACTTATATTTAAACAAGATGACGATATCGGACAGCTCCACCCAGAAACATGTACACCAACAGTGTACATGTTGTCAGTGCCAGTGGTCACCTTACTGGGAAAAGATTGAAGTTTATGTTACACAAAAATTAATAAGACTCAAAGGATGTAAATTGTTTGGTCTCAGGATTGTCCACTATCAATGACATTCATGATTTTTTGGCTTCTTCACCTGCATTGTAATAACATTTTTCAATGAGTGCTGAGCAGTAGCTACTGTTGCCTCAGTTGACCCAAGAATGCCCTTGGTTTGGACCTGGAGTCCACATCCTGCCTATCTGGCCCCTCTTAGAAAATATATTCTTAATTTCTTAATCTTAATTTGGATGAAGATGACTGTGGCGGGGCGTGGCTTGCGGATGCCGTGCAGGTGCGTCCGCCTCCTCTGCACGGCACCGCAGGCCACGCCCCTCCACAATGACATGCATTAAAAACCCAAATCTAGTTTTTGCTGCAGATTTAATTTGGAATTTGTGGTGCTTGTGGATATGCATGCATGCATATGTTTAAGGAGGCACATACACACTTTCCTAAATTAAAAAAGAAACAAAGCAAAAACTTGCTTGCATTTGAAGCATGTAGAGCATTTGTCTGAATGTCATAGATGCTATTGCGTAGGCCTGTCGATGCCTGTCGACAAAAGACAATGAATTGAACAACCTTTATTTTTTTGAGTTTCTCCATTTCCTTTATAGATATAAACAAACGAGAAAAATTAATACAATTTCAACATGACATTCAAGTAAACAGCCATTTAGGACCATTCATTGCCTCAACAGTAAGAACAAAAACGACGCTGAAAAAATAAAGAGCAAATAAAAGAATCTAACAGTATAATTTGCAGTTAAACGGAGGAGGGCACATGTAACCCAAAACACAGTACAAAGCAGGGAAAACAAAAGTGAGGAGGAGAAAGTGCTGACAGACTCGCTGTGTGTGCGCTGCTGTGCTCATATTCATCAGACTCCCTCAGCAGACTCGTGTGACACCAGCCACCTCGTTTTTGAACCACGCTTGCAGCTTTCTGTGACAGGTACGCCAGCCAGCATCACCGTATCCAACCACAACAGCCGCGACTCACGGCCCGCAGGTTCATCCGTTCTGACGGATATTTTCTGTTTGTTGCCCGAGGGATTACAGGCCCAATGAAACAAAGGCACAAACATAATGTTTTGTGTTGGAGCTGCTTCTATCTCGTGTCTGCTTCACAGACAATGCAGTTGAAAGTATTTTTTCCCCGTCTGTTTTTTGCTGTGTTGTTTTCGTGTAGATCTTGTTCAAAGTGATATTTCACCACCAGACTGGACATTATCTGCTCACAGGTTTGTGGATAAGCTGAATTTGGAAAACATTTTTAAGCTTGTGGGTGACTCCTGCTCATCCATCTGCTTTATTTTAGCAGTTTTTCATCACTCTCCCGCGAGATGAAATGAGCAAGATTTTTTGAGTTTTGGGGGTTTTTTTGGAATCTTTTTGTTAATCTTTTTATTTTCTTTTGCTAAACAGAATAATGCATGCATATATACCTAGACATATAAATACATTTGGAAAAAAAAAGTGTAATTGCAGTGTTGCAGAAAATTTGCTATTGGGAACAAAGTCTCGTTAGGGCCACCTCAGGGGTCATTATGCTGCTCAAGGACATCCAGTCAGGACTCATTGCCTGCAGAGCCAATCAGGCCTGTGACCTTCTGCTTACAGGACACACTCTTTAACAGTCGGGCCCAACCTGCCACCTCACAACATGGTCAGATCCCCCAGACTGCTCATTTCACCACGGCAGCACAGACTGCTGGTATTTACAGCTGATGAGCACGCTCAGTGGGGGCCTGTACGTTGATCTATGTGGAGAGTCACAGTCATGCTTTAGCAGGGGTAAATTCAGAGGCATCGCACAGTCGGGGTTCTCACAGCTTCAGTATTGTTTAGAGAAAAGGGGACGTTGGTGCAGAAGGTCAGCGACTCCATACACAACACAATTAGAGGAAGACACTGTGGCGTGACTGACTGCATATCTGTAAGAGATTTTCAGTAAAGGGCCTAGTGATTATGGGTGAAAGAGGTGCATGTCATGTAGTAGCAGAGAATGTTAACTAGATTTACTGAAGTACCAGAGAGGAACAATTATTCTCTGGTTCTGTCCTATGACAGATGCACAGTCTCTGGAACAATAGACTTCTTATATAAGATAAACATAGGCTAAACCTAATCAAGATGTTTTGGTGCCTCAACCTAACCGAAGAGGTAGCAGAAATGCTAAAAATATAGATTTGCCACCATCAAGATCAACATCAGTTACAGCTTTATTAGTGCCCATGTATCTGATGTTGATAGGTGCACTGTGGAGTATTAACAAGCCAGTATTGACTTTTGGTTTAGTATTCAGCTTCTAACCATCTTGTCAAAATGATCATATTTTCTTTAGCATTAAAAAAATGATTTATTTTTTTTTAAACAGTTTCCAAAAACAAGTGTTTTCGTAATAAATCAATCAATCAATCAAAGGATACTAAGGTGTGCACTTCTTGGTGTAAAATTAAATTAATCTTTGCAGAAGAATAGCAAACACCACATTGCTAACACATTTCCAGTCAGATGAGACAGAGATAAATTTGTTTGCCTCAGATGGAGTCCAGCATGTTTGCCGTGAACCTGGCCAGGACTACCACAGAGAAGGCATAGTCCTGGAGGTAGGAGTGTGAGGATATGGGGCTGCTTGAGTGCTAAAGGTGTTGGGGAGATGGTATTTTTATAGATGGGACCATAATTGCCTGTGGATACCCAGACACCCAGTCTCCAAGCCTGAAGAAAATATTTCTGCATAATTACAGTCAAGAGCATACTGCCAATATCAGTGACCTCACATGTCATCTGATATAAAGACCTTAGTTGCATGTCAAAGAAACAGGTAGAACAAGGAAACCCAGTTTGGACTGGTTTGTGAGGTCATCAAAAACAAAATCAATGTTTCTCACAGATTTAGATTGTTTGTGGTGGAGATATGTGCACATGCATATACTCTGCAAAACAGGGGAAGGAGCTAATTTCAGGTGCATCAATCACAAATACTATTCGTTGTTGGACTATTCTTTGAAGATTTTCCCTCACCTCAAATAAATGCACCTCAAATAAATTTGCATAGTTGTGGCAGACTTGTGAGGCTAGCTGGAGGTGTTTGCTATGGACCTCATTCTCATAGTTTTGCAAATAAGGCTTACAAAGCAGTGACACCTGAACCAGTTCTTCTGCTGCTGTAGACTTAGAGGAGGCCTAACAATCCCAGGTCTGCAGAGCAGCAAGGCCGTTGTGAGGCACAGTCCAAGGCAGCGGAGTGGAAGTCCAGCCGGCTAACTGATGAGATATTCTCTGAAAACGCAGGTGAATGAATTTGAAAACCATCACAATATAAACCTAGCTTGCAAGCCAGAGACCTGAGATAGGAAGCATTGAGGCTAGTTGCTCGGTAGCAACTGAACTTTCAAAATAAGAGAGCGGGAATCTAGCTCAGATGTTGATCAAAAACAGATATGTAATGTTTCTCCTAAATGGATTAAAAATCATCAGTAAAAAGGTAAAACCAGTCTCCAGATTTGATTGGCTTGCTCTTAATACATTGAGGACAATAAAGATGATCTAGTTTTAAACTATTTGACATTTTCAGGATGTTGCGCGCTGGGCACACTCAGAAACGATGGTTTCACCCTCAATAAACATGAAGCAGTAATTTTGAATAAAATGTAACTGAAGTATAAAGTAATGAAAGGTTTATTTATTCAGATAATTAGTCATTAAGGAGAATGTACTTGTGAACTGTGAATGTACAGCAGTCAAATTTGATTTGACCAGATTCCCTTAAATGCAATATTTTACATTGTATTTATGTAACAGAACGACATGAAACATTTACATGTAATTAAACAAGTTAAAGTCATTATTTTAAGCTGATTTGTTTGTTTGTGTATTCTCACATATGTTTCATACTCCATGTGTCATGGTGTCGGCCAACGCCTCTGGAGTTCCAGAGTGTCGAAGAGTTTCACTTGGCAACATTCAGCTCAACTTCAAACTCAAGAAAATATCAGAAAGATAGAGATCTTTTATGTTGCTGGGAAAACAGAATTAATTATCACCATAACAAATGTCTGCTGTCTTCATCTGTGGGTGTATGTGTTTATAAGTGTGCTCGTGTACTTGTGCTTCTGTCCAACGAAGATCGAATTTCAGACATTTGGTGAGAGGACAGCTTTACAAAGTGAGAATATTTTGGATCATCCCCAAGTCTTTGTGAGTCCAAAATGTATAACTTTTTCATTTGCGCCTATCTTTAAGGTTGGTTATACTGAAACGACTAAACGGTGTGTATTTAACGTGGCTGCAGATGCTCTCTGAGAAATGTTGATCAGGTTTGTCAGGTTGCACCTGTCGTGCTGACACTGCCAGTGCTCTCTCAATTCATTTTGTCACTAAATAACATGTAGGATATGAAGATCATTTGGAGATATTTTTATTCCTTAAGCATTTTTGAGCACCCATCTTTTTTGCAGTATACTTTAAGTCTAGTTTTTAAGTACAAACCTAAAATTAAAAGAAAAAAAGTGCAGTTACATCAGCGCCTCTACTGCTGTGTCTATCCTGTATTAACTGTTCATTTTTACTGAAAAATGAATGTTTAAATGCTTAAGCTTACACAAAGGGAGCCTATATCTCCAGGAGTTCATTACCAGATACTCAGAGTTCAGCACATGGAAAGAATCATCTAAAATCCTTTTGGCCGGTTGAGCAGTGGGCTGTTCAAAATGTCTTGGGGAGTGACTTCATCCTTCCTGCCACTTTCACACAGTAACCTCTGTTAGCCTTATGAGGATAAGTAAGAATGTGTGTCATATAATGTTGCAGAGGTTATTTTTGGGGTGTTTCAATACTTCCCTACACAATACAAAAGCAGAACAGGTGATGTGGCTAACACTTTTTGTTCTCACTACTAGCATCAGTCATCCCCAAATTAAATGAATGAAATAAAGAAGGTTAACTGCTGACTGGTCTGTGACTTTAAGCGTAAAGAATGATCAAACTTGCACATCTTTAAAAGTTTGACTACTATAATTTTTTGTGTGTGTCCTTCTTTGGGCTCTCTTCCTCGCTCTTCACAGATCACTAGCAGTCCTCAGCAGCCCCGGCCCCCGTCCCGATGATGTAATTATTTCCCAGCGGCACCTGGGAGCAACGGCCGCCATTCGGAGGCATCGCTCACAGCCAAGTATGCAGATGTTTCTAATTGCTTTCCATTACCAAGAATAACAGCTGTTTATATCTATCAGCAAATAATTCACAAGAGTTCCAGACTGTTAGGATAACATATCCCACCTGGTCACCATCACCGGTTGTCAACAGCCGAGTGCAATGCTTGCCAGGCCTCTTGTTTACTGAATCCCCCGATAAGCTCAGGCTTAGAGTCACCTTCAGCCATCTTGCTTTGCACCTCTCAGGGTTTCCTATTGTATCTTACAATTCAATCTTTACCGTTCATGACAGCGCGGCTGGTATTGTTCTCACCTTGTAACTCTGTCTGTATGTGTTTATGTGTGTGGTCCTGGTGACATGTACTCTAGCAGCAACTACCACAAAGCCAGTTTAAAGAACTTAAGCACCATGATATGCATATTTCTGACATGTAAATGAAGGTCAGGCATCATTCCAAGAGCACCGATTAAAGTTCTCCAGAAGGAGGGCCAATAGCCCAAAAGCTGCCTCTACTGTAATACTAGCGCGGTCCCCAGACCACCTAAGGGGGGTTGACCCCTGCTGCAACAATAGAATCAAAGACAACATTGTCATTTCTTATAGACAGTATTTAGTTCATTTTGATCAATTTTTTTTAATTGACCTAACAAAGTACCTTTTTAAGATTCTATTTTGGTGTTTTTATCAATGTTACTGATTACATCAAAAATGTTAAATACATAAACAAATGTAAATGTAACAACTATAATTCAAACACACACACGGTTAATTGTTTGAATTGAGAAATTCAAAGCAAATTCTTGATAATAACCAGTGTTGGTCAAGTTACTTGAAAAAAGTAATCAGTAACTAATTACTGATTACTTCCCCAAAAAAGTAATCCCGTTACTTTACTGATTACCGTATTTTCACGACCATAAGGCGCACTTAAAAGTCTTAGATTTTCTTCAAAAAGTGCGGCGCGCCCTATAGCGCGGTGCGCCCTATGTGTTGTAAGGAGGACGTAGTAGAGAACACCATGAGAACGTTAAAGGGTGAAGTGTGGGCGTTGATCGTATATACCGGGACAATCGCACATACCTGTATAAAAGAACAGGTATGTGCATTATGCAGGACATCGTTGTTTTAACAACCCTGAAAATGGCAAAGAGACACGCTTACGAAGCACAGTTTAAACTGAAGGCCATCAGCTACGCGGAGGAACATGGAAATCGAGCAGCGGCGAGAGAATTTAAGATTAACGAATCGATGGTTCGCAAATGGAGGAATCTGGAAAACAAGCTCCGACAGGTCAAGAAAACGCAGCTGAGTTTCCGCGGACATAAGGCGAGGTGGCTCGAGTTGGAGGAAAGACTCCAGCGGTGGATCATCGAGCAAAGCGCGAGCGGGAGAAGCGTTTCGACGGTCACCATTCGGCTAAAAGCAGTTTCACTAGCTGAAGAGATGAACATTGAACATTTCCAAGGAGGTCCGTCTTGGTGCTTTCGTTTTATGAAACGGTGCCATTTTTCCATCCGGACCAGGACTACGGTAGCGCAGCAACTTCCAGCGGATTATAAGGAAAAGCTGGCCATCTTCCGCTCCTACTGCAGCAAACACATCGGCGACAAAAACATCCAGCCCAGCCACATCACTAACATGGACGAGGTCCCGCTCACTTTTGACATCCCGGTGAGTCACACTGTGGAGAAGAAGGGGACCAGCACGGTAGTGATACGCACAACGGGGCACGAAAAGTCTTCTTTCACTGTTGTGCTTGGCTGCCATGCTAATGGACAGAAACTGCCGCCTATGGTGATTTTTAAGCGAAAGACTTTGCCTAAAGAGAAGTTTCCAGCAGTAATCATCATTAAGGCAAATGAAAAGGGCTGGATGGATGAGGAAATGATGAAAGAGTGGCTGAGGGAGGTGTATGTAAGGAGACCAGGTGGTTTTTTCCACGCATCACCATCGCTGTTGATCTGTGACTCTATGCGTGCCCATCTCACAGCCGATGTGAAAAAACTTGTGAAGCAAATGAACTGTGAGCTTGCTGTCATTCCGGGAGGCCTGACAAAGGAACTCCAACCGCTGGACATCGGTGTGAACCGCCCGTTCAAAGTAAGGCTGCGAGCGGCCTGGGAGCGATGGATGACCGGTGGAGACCACAGTTTCACTAAGAGTGGAAGGCAGCGCCGGGCGAGTTACGCCACAATTTGCCAATGGATTGTAGATGCTTGGGCTAACATGTCTGCTGGCACTGTTGTTCGAGCTTTCGCAAAAGCCGGCATCATTTCCGAGGAGCCGCACGGCACGGAAAGTGACTCTGACGGTGAAGACAGTGAACCTGGCATGTTTGATGGAGATTTAGCGCAGCTGTTCAATTCAGACACAGAGGATGAGGACTTCGATGGGTTTGATTGGTACTCACATTTTTATCATCAAACTTTGTTTTGCTCCTGCTTTATTTTTAAATACGCACACTTGTATGCTTGTGTGTTGTTGATGATGACGATTACCGGCAATAGAAATGTGAGTAAGGTACCGAATTCAGGTTTGCTCCCGCTTTATTTTTAAATACGCATACGGTACTTGTATGCGCCCTATGGTCCAGTGCGCCTTATGTGTGTGTTAAATACAGTAAGGGCACACATAACTGAGACTGCGCCTTTTAGCACAGTGCGCCTTATGGTCGTGAAAATACGGTACTTATTTTCAAAAGTAATTAATTACTTAGTTACTTAGTTACTTTTTAAAAACACGATTTACAACCTGAATAGGTGATAAAGCGATAGATCTTTCAGCCCAATTCTACTTTTTCTGCATAATCCATCATACAAAATGTAATCA
Organism: Astatotilapia calliptera; assembly: GCF_964374335.1. Lineage (NCBI taxonomy): Eukaryota > Metazoa > Chordata > Actinopteri > Cichliformes > Cichlidae > Astatotilapia > Astatotilapia calliptera. The sequence continues at coordinate 36,192,395 of NC_137433.1, read as the reverse complement.
AATGGAAAAGTCTCTTTTTAAAACTTGTTTTATTCGTTTTAATCTTTTAACTTTATGCATCAAGCAAAAATGTAATTATATGCAACATTCTCTGACTGGAAGAAATTTGTTTAATATTTAAACCTATTTTCTGCACATTTCAGCACATAATTTTTTTTGTGTGTGTTTACACTCAGTCTTTCAAATAGATGCAAGTAAAACACAGCAGAAAATAAATAAAGTCACAGACTAGCAGTCCTTTTGCTCTATTTTCACCTGTAAAGCAGGAGTAGGGTAGGCGGAGGTTTACCCTGGTGCAGGTGTGCCGCAGCGGTCAGTGGAAGAATCCACGAGTTTCTCTGTGAGTTTCCCATTACGTCGTAGCGCACTCGGTGCTTGCTCGGAAGTTTAGGGGGTTTTTTTCGCTGTAAAAAAACGTTTTCTTCCCATGCACAACGCTAATGGACACTAATGTTTTTGTCACTTTTTATGGAATCAAACTCAAAGTAAGGTCCGTACTTCCACGCTTTAAACGCTGCACGCTCATACTCTCTCCCGCACTCGATATATGATCCACTGTTGATCTGCACACAGCTGTTGTCACGAACGTCGCACTTGCTTACGTCACTGTCATGAGACATTTGCACAAAAAAATCACGGTTTTAGTAACGCAGTGACGCAGCGTTCCTACGGGAAAGTAACGGTAATCTAATTACCGTTTTTGCGATAGTAATCCCTTACTTTACTCGTTACTTGAAAAAAGTAATCGGATTACCCATCCCATCTCTGATAATAACACATCAATTTAGTAAATGAAAGTATAAACAGAGCGCTCACTACCACAGACCTCTTAAAATTCACCACACAGTTGCCAACAACAGAACAAGGAACACGTTTACAAAAACCCATGAAACAAACGATTCTTTTCTATTATTTTTATTTTGACTTATATGCTCTTGGCATTTGATGTGCAAATATGCTGTTGCACATTTTTTATGTTCTTTGAAGAAAGGGGTGGTCCCAGAACTCATTGTGCTCGTGACCTTTATGATTCGATCTCAGTTATTATCACTCCAAAGAGGGAAGGGGACTATAATTTCTTCTCATCATATTGCACACTTTAATCACGCTCAGTTAATTTGAGGTCGTGGGCATTACACATTAACTGTATGTTACAGGCAAGTGGCAAAGTTCAGGGCTGAAAAATGAAGCCACTGTGCAAGTTCCAAAAACTGCAGTTCCTCCAATGAACACACGAGGCTGACTCAAAAGGCGAGTAACTCCCCCTAATGTTTTTTTTCATGTTAAAATGTCCACATTCACAGTTGTTACAGCCCAACATGTTCCCATCTTCATAACAGCTGGAGAGCAGGTGATTTTATATGTAGGTGTAATGATACAGGTATACCTCACAGATATTATGCTTTGGTGTGTGTGTGGTACAGCCCATGCAAGATTTTGTGATTAATTTGGGGTGATTCAGATTCTTGTTTTTTTACTTAACAATGATTAGCAGACTATGTTCACTTTTTAATAACAATCCACAATGTATATTCAGGAATAACCATCGTGTGCTGACACACCTTTGAGGACCCAGTTTTGTAGATACTTAGAAATGTGATTGCATAAGGCCTCAGCTTAAAGATGTGCTTTCTGAGTATTTCTCTTTGGAGGGAGCCAGTCAGCAGCTGGTTCCACGTCTTTGCCTGAGTTGTTGTGCTGCCAGAGTGAGCAGACTCGCTGTGACTACGGAGCTGTTTTATTTCTAAAGTGATGACTTAGTCGCATGGTGCTTTAAATATTATTGGCTTTGCAGAACCTCTACCATTTCTCTTCATGGGGCATCGACCTTAATTTAGTCTATCAGTGAAATCAGGGAAGCTCATCGCCATCTCTCCCTTTTACCTCCACGCTGCCTCTCTTTATGCTTCAGACTGTCAAGTAGCCTTCAGCATCCACCTGTGAGTTTAACATGTCTGCCATAATCACGCCCCAGTTTGAAATGCATAGAATTTTTATATTTGGGGTTCCTTTCAGAATGGAAAGAAAATGGAACAACAGCACTGAAAGCAGTGGCAGTGTCCTGATATACCTTTGGTCTCGTGATGGATTGCCGACTTGCCCAGGGTGTACCCCGTCTCTCGCCCCATGTATAGGTAGCTCCTTTAATACTTGCCCATTGCTGTATTTTTACATAAACAAGTGTAAAAGCCCCCCAAATCTAAAAGAGCTAAACATATTTATAGCAGGATGTCACAGATGTTTACATTAAAAACAACATGCTGACTAGAATAGAACACCAGAAATGAAGTCTGCCTTTCAAGCAACAGTCCTGTTGTCCCTCATTTACGATGTAAAGGCCCAACCCAGTATTGTGTGTGTGCACTGTCTGACATGCTGGCTGTTGGGAATGAGCCATCTGACGGGGAGTGACTGCCAACAAGAGCAGAATGTCATTATGAGTGGAGGCTGCTGCGGGCCTGCCACCATCATAGGGAATTCATCACCACAAGTGATGATGATAATGGACTTTGCTGCAAATGACTTTGGATGAGCAGTGTTTTTGGCAAGCGGCACGGGATCTGACTGGAATTTTTTCTCCGTACCTCAGAAACAGAAGAGAAGGCTACTGGAATTCCAGCTGGGATACGGAGAGGCCGGCAGTAGAAGCGCTGACACTGTAAACATTTAGTAACATTTTGGTTAACTGCAATTTGGTGCAATAAATGAACGTATTAATTGGTTACAAACTACTTTCTTGACCTTAGCCACATGTGTCAGTCATTTTTAACCATTTCCTATGTTTCCTAACGACGTTTCCAGCAACATGGCAAACACTGCTTTGTAACATTTTAATAAATCGAGCTCCATAATTGGCCTTTTCCATCACATTTGCTACACAGAGAGCCCAGGGATTCAAAAATAATTGTCCAACTTTGCCAGAGTGCTCAGAGCAAAACTCATCAAGTGGTAAATTCTAACCGCCTAGCATCGCCTCCACAGGAGAACATAGCTGTGGGGAGGTGAAAAACTGTGACGACTCCATTATGATCTACAGGAAAAGGAAATCTAACGAGGCTGTGGCTCATTATAAAAAGTGACAAACAACAGTTAGTTGGGATCACGGAGGTTTTATCACAATTCTTTTAGTCAGTCCCTTTCAGTGAGTATGAAATGCCTCATTAAAGCAGCACACTTGAAAGCTTGCACGAATCGATGTGAGATCAAAATGCAGGTTGCCGTCATGAGAGGGGACATTTCATGTGCAAATTAAATATAAGGTGAAACAGCTCGGCGATAGACTGTTAAACACATAATTAGCAGATTCAGCCCCTTTTTTTTCATAAATGCAACATTCTGTTCATGCATATTCAAATATGCGCCCTGCGCTGCCATTTTAATTGGTTAAAGAGTTTCAACTGACAACAGAGAGGAGAGTGTGGCGGGTCTTTTCGGCGACACTCTGGACTCGCCTGAAAGAGCCGTCAGTCTGTCTGTCATGCAAAACATCTTTCGGGGTTTGTTTACCAGGCATGCAGTGGAGTGAGTACTCTCTGGCTGCTAATGTGACAGTTGCACTCTGGCTTTCAGTTCAGTGGACATGTTGTTTTGGAGAGAAAGCAGGAGGATGGTACCCAACTTATCTGATTACCGATGATGTACATCACACATCCCCGACCGACTTTGCAGCGAGTCAGCCAGGCGAGAAGGAAAGGATGTTGGATATCTGTAAACAAGGCTTGACTGACGTGGCGGCAGACGATTTGTGAGGCTCAGCTGAAGAACTGTGCCACATGCATGCCACTGAACTGAAGGAGATCAGAGGAAAGGCAGGCACACAGCAAGACAACACGGACCAAATTGGCAGTGCTTTGTCACCTTTGTGTGCAGCTTTGTGACACACTTTTGTCTGTTTTTTTAAAATACATCACAATGATAGAAAAACTCTGATACATACATTTACAATTTATGCAAAACAGAAAATTACATAACAATACACACATTTAGAGATTAATGTGAAAAGATGACATTGTTAAATGGACGATGAGTTAAGGAATGATGGATAGATACACAAAGCCTTTGTGGTCAAATCTTAGTCATGTTAGCCCAAAACCATGTTCCACCCTGAAGTTTTAGGCTTTCCTCTACTGTGTGAATTTAGCCAAAAGAAAAACAAACTTCAGCAATATTAGGTAAAATAATTTGTGAGAGTTTAAAGATGTCTGTTTATAAAGTTTCTCCCCTTCAAATATTTCATTTGAAGTTTTTTGCAAAATTGAATAACTGGGTAATATCATCAGCTTAAGGCTCAGTATGTTCCTCACTAGACCATTAATTGTCCATCAGCTCATGTGTGTAAACTCAAACTCCTCCCTTTATATGATAGCCCTTCCATTCATGCATCCATCCATCTTCTACCATTTATCCGGGCGTAGGTCACAGTATTCTAAGCAGAGATGCTAAGACCTCCTCGGCCATCTCCTCCAGCTCTGCCAGGGAGAAGTAGGGGCATTCACAAGCCAGCTGAGAGCTTGAATCTTTCCAGCATGTCTGCCAAGGCTTGTTCTCCCAGTAGGACAGGCCCAAAGCACCTTACCTGGGAAGCATCCAGGAGACATCCTGGTCAGATCCCCAAAACATCTCATCTGGCTCCTTTTGATGTAGAGATGCAGCTGTACACTGAGCGCCTCCTCGGGCTCCTCACTCTTTGTAAAGGAGAGATGCTGATATTGAAGTGTGCACCTGCAGGAAGAAGTCCTTCCTGCTAAGCAATATTGAGAACTGAAAGCTGGCCAATGAGTCAGCCTCCACAGATGAAAGACATCAAAGCCCCGGGCTAGCTGGTTAGCAACGAGGTAACTTTCGGAATGAAAGCAAGGAGGTTGCCCACCAGTATATTAATTGTGCATGAAACTAAAGAGATCAAAAATAGCAGTCATACATATTTATATTGACTACCTAAATAAAATCTGTGTGTAGGATCAGAGCTTTGTGCACTGCTGTCTCAATTTAACTGGAAAATTGAATTATACTTTTGCACTCGTATAGTAGAGGAGGCACATCATTATCTAAAATATTATTGTATGTGGAAGAATTAAGAATTAAATTGGCCTAATCCAAAATGGCCAAAAAAGGGACCAAAACCCCAAAGAGCACCAAAAGAGCATTCTCCATGTAATCCTGACTCTTTAACATATAAACATTTCTAGTCTAGAGTGGAAAGGCAACAGTCCCCTCTCTCTATCATCATGAAAAGCTGAAAATCTCAAATTAAAGCAAAGCAAAACTGATCTTAGTGGCACATCTATACATCAGCTACACTTACTGCATTAAAAGCAGTTGTTAGGTGCTTTCTTTCCCTTTTACGTTCTCTCTGATTGTCCCACATACATCCTGTTGCCCTGTGTAACACACGAACAGTATGTTAGAACCTAAATATGCCTGGGTTTATTGGCAGATGTTTTTTCATGTTACAGAGTACAAAGTCATTTCTCTACACCGCTCCTATTGTTATCATTTCATTCATGGGTAACTCGTGATTCATCGTGTACTCTTATTTTTCTCATGGCTAAATAATGCCACAGGGACTGTGCTAACTGTAACCACCCGTAATCTCAATTTGCAATGCATATGTTTCAAAAAGAGCCTCACATTCAGTATACAAACCCCCCCCATGAGCACTGAGGCAGCAACTGTGTATCACAGGTCCATTAATATGCATAGCTTTGCTAAAAGCGCCAAAGTGACCTACATGACAAGGTTCAGTATACACTCCAACTGTGTGCTACACTTGTGGGACTTAGCTGCGTGTGCTACCTTAATTAGTGTCGTCTTGCCACGGATGGCTTTTTTCTGGAGAGGCTGTTGAACTTATCCGCACACTTGTAAGCCCAGGTCGGCGTAGGTCACCTAGGTCACTCCGAATACCTGGTCCTCGACAGCTTGGGCACCTCTCCAGTGCCAACAAAATGGTTGCCATTAGCCTGTAGAGGATGACCGCTAACATCCCCATTAGATGCACTTTAAACTCCTGCAGTGTGTCCCAGCCATCCAACAATGACACTCTAGCTCTTCCTGGTAATCCCAGAGGCCCTTCACTGACAGGATGTATCAATTAACAGATTTGTTTGCTTTCCTCTCCCCCGGTCTCATTTGCATAGCAGCCGACTAACGTACCGCTCGAGTTCAAGAGCACTGTTGACATAGTGTTTTTCGTTTTTTTCCTCTTTCTCTACAGCAGGCATCAGAAGGGCCAGAAATGAAAAATTACCATACATATTACAACTCGGCTGCTCTGTTGATCCAAAAGTATCCAACAGAAATGGTTTGCAGCACAGGAAGTTACAAGATGTTAGCAACCGCTCCAGGGCGAAGCATTGTTGACACTCATTCCTGTTCAGTCTTTGTCAAAGGGGAACTTAGCATTTCCAATGCTAAAGGACAGCTGTTGCTGGCAGGCCTCTTTCTCACTGTTTAAGGCGGTAATCTGTCAGGGCGGTATCATAGCCAGTGTGCTCTACCCCTAGGTGGAAGCAGACAAATGTGGCTCGGGGCTCCATGCATAGCAATGAGGCCAGACAGATGTAAAAATCCACTGTGGTTTTACAGCCTCGGTGCTCTGTGTCTGTTTGCCTGGATCCTCAGCTTCAACCTCTTTGAACACATCCTATCCCATGATGCAACAGTGTTACAAGGGAACATTTATGCTGTTTGAGTGGAGGCCTTCAGCGTGATCCAGAGAGACGGCAAACAACACACATTTAAAGTGTTTTTGTTGTTTTACAGATTCTCATTTAAGCAAGGATATTTTTCGAGACTCGTACTTTTACAGGTTTCTAAACATTTCTGTTACTTTTGTATGCATTTTTCTCTTTCACATAGTCACTTGGATACATTGTTGTCCAATGAAAATGAGGGTATTCATAAACTGAACGCAAATGTAATTCATATCCATTTGCTTGTAAGTGAATAAAAATGACTCATGGGATGGATGGTGAGACAGAGAGCATTTACACACATTGTCAAATTAAAGATAAAACCACAAGCCTTGGGTGCAACATGGTGATCCAGCAGTTTTGCGGGGTCATATTTCTTGCATAGTTTCGGCAATCACTTTGCTGTGGCCTTCAGTCCAAAACCAGAATTATCAAGGTGCTTTTTCTTTAAATTTCCCACCCATTTGGATATTAAGCACTAATTTACCATCAATCCACCATGCAAAAATACCCAGGGTCTATGCTCTCTTCTTTTGTGACTGATCAGCCACTCCTACACAAGTTCATTTCATTGTTCTCATGTTTTTGTGTGAATTCTGCAGGTTTGGGGGAAAGCAAAAGTAAAAACTATAGTGTGATATTAACTGAAAGCTAACTGTAATTATAATACATGGGAAAATAACCTAAATGTCACCTTGATTGGAATCACCCTCAGTCACCATCTACCAGCACAACCCTACCGCATATCTAGATGTGATCATTTAGGCTTTTTAAAAAGACTGCAGCCTTCAATGTCCACACACATGCAGAGAAACATACACACACTGACAATCCCAAAGATAATTATCTGCACCACTTGCATACTGTTCTCATGATTAGGTGTCAAAGTTCAGTAGCAGATAATGACTGTCACCACACATCATTACCTGCCTGTACAATTTGTGCTTAGTTGGGAATCGGCACACTCGGGCCTAACATATTTAGAAATGTCAATCACATTGAACTAGCAGGGAAGCGGGAACCAAATGTAAACACAGGGAGTATTTTTTGACACCTCACATAAGGGCGCAAGGCAAATTAGTCAGGAAATGACGCCGTAAATATGGAGTCTATCCCACTGCTTAATTTAGCTAAATATGCTAAGGTCTTCTTAATTATAACCACAGCAATTTCCATCACGGCTGCTGCTAGTTTAACTGCAGCATCTTGCAAATCACTAAATTGCAAACTTTTCTTTTTCCAAACAAGCCTGCAACTATGTTGATGTCTATAATTAACATATTTTTTCTAATCTGACAGAAATTCCTGGACAACAACCAGAAGCCCTTGTAGCTGCCTGAGTAAAAATATAGAAAGCTGAAGTCTTTTTCTACATATCCCATCTGCCTCTGTATCCATCATGTGAATATGTGACTTCTTTAATGGTTTTGGATAGATTGAATTAGATGGATGCAAACATGTACGGTGTGAGAGAGCTACTCAAAGCCTAAAAATGGAAAAAACTATTCTATTAGATATACTTTGTATTCTTAGGAGTTTATTCTGTCTGATGGTGTGCAGGATACTGAGAAAAACATAAGGCAGTACAGCATAAACGGTTATATCTCCCTATGTTTTTCTTTGCGTTTAGCAGATTACATATTTACAGGACATGGGTGATAAGTGAAACACAGAGTGTTTTTGTTTATAGCATATTGAGGCACCACTTTCAAATGGTTTTGGACAACATTAGAATTTTTGCTACTGCCATGCTAGCATGTTGAGACAGAAGTTACCATATTTAGAGAGGGTTTCATGCTAAGTTGTTAGCTAAGGCTTTTAAGTTTGGGTAGCAACAGTGTTGGGGTCATTACTCAGAAAATGTAATGGATTACACGTTGCTCGTTAGTTTTCTTAAAAATGTTCCATATGTCACATAATTAGTCTGTTATCAAGACGAAACAGAAGCCAGGTGGACTTCCTCCATCTGTGCCACAACAATGAGCTCTCTTTCAGTATCACTTAGATCAGCAGTCTCCAACCTTTTTTGCACCACGGACCGGTTTATGCCCGACAATATTTTCACGGACCGGCCTTTAAGGTGTCGTGGATAAATACAACAAAATAAAACTAATACCGGTACCGAAAAAAAGAAAATTTATTCATAACACACGTGAAAAGACCCAGGAAAACAGAGTTAACGATAAAAACGATAACAAAATAACGCTGAAAACTGATAAAAACCCTGAAAACCATACATTTCACACCTGAGCCTCAACTCTCGCGGCCCGGTACCAAACGACTCACGGACCGGTACCGGTCCGAGGCCCGGGGGTTGGGGACCGCTGACTTAGATCATTTCCTGTCACCATCTTAATTCAAAATAATCTTGTCTTCTTCTGCATCATCGCACCATGCAGTGCTCCTGTGTGGAAGCATCTGCATTGTTGTGTTTATCCTGGGTTTTCTTTTAATTAGTCACTCGTCTGTGAAAGCTGTTCATTCATGCAGTTCTGCTCTGCATGGCAGGGTAACTTTAAATGAAGCAAATAAGAAAACTCTGCAACTCTGTCTGAGGTTTGGAGAGAAAAAATGCGACTATAGGTGAGGCTGCACCCGCACACACCCAGTTCAGTTGACACATCTCAAAAGAACCCATTAGAGGCCCAGTGTATAAAATGAAGATGGACTACTGTAAGTGACAACGTGAATCATGGGGGCATATAAAGCAGCCTCTCAGCCGAATGCTAATGATTAATGAGGCACGTGGGTAAACCTAGCTGCACATTGCTTCTTCTCCCACGTGCAGTTGCCATCTGCAATAAAATGTTCTCTTAAAGTTTGAAAAGTTAAAAAAAAAATCTGGATTGTAGATCTTTAAACCAGCAATCCGTGGCTGACAACTATAGAGGCGTTTTGAGACTCATAAAACGAAGACAGCTTTGGGGTGCTGTAATATTTATTTATTTATTTAAAGAACCTTGAGGTGCATATTGAGTCTCTTCATCTTGGCTGAATCCCCAAAGAGTTCCTAGTTTTTATGGTGCAAGTCACACATAGTGTGTTTTCAAGCCTCTTATCAACACTTCAGATTAGCAGGCCTGCAGTTCACACATTTTAGTTCTTGGCCTGTTAGGATCCTCAGAAACATGGTCCTTTGGACATGGTCACACTGCCAACAGATGGTGAGAGCATCTTTAGGCTTAGCGGATGGAGAATGACAGCAGATAGCTGAGTGTTTTGCTTAAAGAGACCCTTCCCCAGAAACATGAAACTCTTCAGGTCAGTGAATGAAATGTATGTTCCCCTGAGGCATAATTACTGTCAGATTTCAAACTTGTGTGACCATTCGTGGATGTTGTGGGGATGCGACTTTCATCAAGTTACTTAAATGCATAAATGCGACGATGAAGATGATGCCTTATGATGTTAAAAGCATTGATTGACAAACTGTTTTGCAGCATGTTATGTCAAGTCTAAAGATTTTCTGTTGTGGGGTCAAAGGTTAACAGTTTTTTGGTAAACTAAAAATACATAATGCTACTGTGCTTTTGTGGATTAAACTGCCTCTGCTTTAAATGAATAATATTCTAGTTCTCATCAGTGATGCAACATTTAGCACAATGTATCAGTTTTGTCTATGTTGATTTATTGTTACATTACATGCTTCAGTTGATATAAAGTTTTCTTCATTGAGATCCACATCTCTTTTTCAGTGGTGGCCCTATAACAGTATATAACAGGCACATAATACAATCACACATTATGCATGTTCATGTAGAATATGGAAAATGCCAAATTAGCCCTAAACACTGCTGTGTGATACAACCAAAATCAGATAGGGGAATCCTTGTCAAAATGATTATCTATTGTCATCATGTTTAGATTTAAAAAAAAATGTTATTTAGGTTTGTGTAGAATGTGTCTCATAAAAGTGAGACAGGCTTTTTAAACAATAACTCAAATGGTCAAATATCATGTGCGCTCTGTTTAATCTTCAGTTCCTGATCACTTTACCTCTGAACAATGCTCATGTGCAAAGGAAACAAGCAGGAGACGAGCGTCTCCTTGAGTCGTAGCGTCCCACAATATGTCTAATGAGGCATCAGGATAAAGTAGTTTGTTGTCTCGCGTAACCAGATGGATGTAGGCCGTGATTAAAACCAATTAACTCTCCCCCAGATCTAAATAACTTTTCTGTCATTAATGCACATATTTTACACCTCATTAGAGGCACCGTGATTGGAGGTGGAAAAAAAATGAAAAAGAAAGGAGAGGGGGGGAAAGGGGGAGTCATTTGCATTTTAGAGTCACAATATGCTTAGGAAGGGAAAACAGGATATTCATGCAGTGAGGAGAGAGAACGCGAGATGATGGAAAGAGCTTTAAAACAGTCCAGGCCACATCTGTGTGTGCTGAACAAGCTTCGGGAGGTGACACATGACTTCTTCTAATTAACTGGAAGATTTTTTTTTTTTTCTTTTTGGGGGGAGCTGTTGAAATCCGAATGGCCACTGCAGTCATCACCCTTCTCCCTCCCTTTCCCTTTGCTGAAATGTGCATCGTGGGGTGAAACGGGCAAGATGTTAACTAATTTTATTTTTAATCTTCCCTTTTGCCGCCGAGCGTGTCGTTCGGGCATCACGTCTTCTGAAATTTCCTCGCCTCTTTCATGGAAACATATTGGGGCAGAATTCGCCAGCTGTCGGCCTCTTCTCCCTTCTGCTGCCATTATCCTCAGGCCCCACCCCGCCTTATGGCCGGCCAGCCTGCCAGGAACGGGGCCCGTCCAAAATCAAAAGGTGGCTCTTTTCAATTCAGGCCACCATCATACGTCCCCCAAACTGGAACCCCACCCCTCACCCTCATCCACCCCCACCCATCCACCACCCGCGTGTACCACGTGTCTATCTTTGTTCCCACAATGCATATCCTACACAAGGCAGAGCTTTGGCTCTCTAACTCGTGATAGTGCCGCTCGTGTGACCGTACGCCAACCTTTCCATTCCCCCGCCCTCCCCTCCTTCCACTATACACTTCCTCAACCAACCTCATCACCCCTCAGCATGTTCTTCCGTGTATAGGGATGCATACAAGTTATAGAAGATGATTTCACAAGCAAACCCCTCCTGCGTGCACTTCCTTCACCTTTAATATGTTTCATTTTTTTATTCACACAAATCAAGAATTTCCTGTCATTACAAAGAAGATTTTTTTTTAATACACAAGGTTTAGTTTAAAAGTGTGCGACTAGTGTCATTTGTTACTAGTCACAACAGTCTTTCTTGTATTGTCTTCTCCTTTTGAGTCTGTGTGGGTGTATGGGTAAAGCTGTCATCAGTGCCAAGGAGGTAAATCAGTGATTCTGTTTGTTTGACTTTTGGAAAAAATAGATGCATTGGCATTAAAGTTTTATCACAGGTATGGGATTGGACAAACCAAAGCTCTTTTAAAAGGAAGACTCGCCACTCCTGATTATCTAAAACTGCATGTATATGATAGTGCAATTGCTTAAAGTACTTAGAGACTAGTTTTTAAAGCTGGGGATCAAACCACCATTGCACATGACCCCATGTCACCTCCTGCTTGTGGTAGGCCCACAGGAGGAAGTTTTGAGTGTTTCGTAAGGTGGTTCTGACAACCTCCTTCTGACAGGAGGCCGTGGGGAAAGATATATCTCTCAGTTGGCTTGGGAATTCATCGGTGTACCTCTAGATGAGTTGGAGGTGGCTGGGAAAGGTAGGTCTGGGCTGGTCTGCTTAGGATGCTGCCCCCGCAAAAGCAAACCCAGGTAAGCAGTAAAAATGTTCAAATGTCCTTCTGGATCCAGGGAATCAATTCAGCCATGCTGTGAAAGTTTTGTTGTTTGTTGTTTGCCTTGGTGCAGATACCCGGGCGCAAACTGTTCTTGTTACAAATTGTAGTCCTAGTAAGTACTTCCTAAACACGATTTATTCATATGTTCTTCATTTAGTTTCTGGTTGTGGTACTTGATGGATATTACTGCCCATAATAAGTAGCCAGTTGTAAAAGACTAAGAAAAAAAGAAGTACATTATATTTTTATTAGAGTTGGACACTCAGTGCGCTCTTCAGGGCTACAAAGATTTCTTAAAATGGTGTTAGTCAAACATTTATCCAATTTACATATAAACAAATCATTATAGCAAATTGATTAAAATTTCCTAATTTGTGAATTAATGTAAAAAACCAAAAACACACTGAATAATCATGCTGTGCGCTAGTCTGAATTTGCTCTCAGTTATTAAGTCTTTATTATTAATGTAATGTGTACCAGTCCTGCAGCGGATTCTGTTAATATCTCACTCGCATTAAGCGAGTCTGTCTCTTGTGCAGCTTGTCCAGTGGATTATCTAAGGATGAGTTACTTCCTCTGCCCTCAGGCTCTATGTCATATGCTGTTTTAGGACCTGGGGGACTGAGGGACCCGTCCCTGTTGTTTTCTAATGGAATATAGTTTCCACTGAGACCTTTGAGATGACTGTATGCAGTGCTGCCACTTGTCACAATCAGGCCTTGTCTTGAATTCAGAAAGCCTTGTCAGAATGAGAGGGAAAGAGAGTTTGATTTGGAAAGTGCTTGTCATAAACAGGGTTTTAAAACTTCCAGAGGTTGCTAAGGTGACTCGGAGTACTTTAGTGTGCCATGAGTTAAGGTTGTCTGTAGACATCGTGATGTCAAACACTGTCTTAGCAGTACCACAAACTGTACAGATGCATAGCAAAAATACAGAAACATTTTAATAAGTGATAAGTAGGAGACTAATAAAATACAAGAATTTCACCACACCGTAAGTCTTATGTTTTTTCTTTAAGGCATTCACTGCACACATGCAGTCAAGTTTTACCCCACACACTGTTAGTAAGGGCGACATTAGCCACAGACTAAAACCTTTTTTTTTTTTTTTTACAAGGGTTTTGGTCTGTGGATAGTGTCGCCCTTACTATACTTGGGCATTTTAACATGGAAGTCTTGGTCCATTTTTAGAGGCACAGCAGGGTTTTTTTTAGGAGCCCTGTTTTATCTATAGATCCCCCCTTCTGTTTAAAAGGCCTGCAGAGGGTGAAAAAATAAGTTGGATTATATAAAAGTCTCAGAAACTGCACAAAACACTTGCCCGATGAACTTATGGTTCAGACGAAAATGCCGTTTTCAAATCTATCCGGGCTAGTGTGGACGTAGCCTCAATCAGTAGTTTACAGTTCAGAAACAATGGAGTGTTAATTTTTGTAAGTTATGCTTTGACCTAGAATAAAATTGCCAATTAAACACTGTATGGTTTACGTTAAGGCTTCTTATGACTGACAAGGTGTTACCATGTCACTGGCTTCTAATTCAGATCTTTGTCCCTGATGTCTGATTTCAAAACATCTAGAAGACAACCTAACGCCAAGTCTTCAAACATAACTTTGCATACCAAAGAATGGCCTCTCAGAAGCTACAGTGCATTGATCATATGTATACAGTTTGACCAGTAAATCTAAAGTAACATTTAAATTAATTTAAATTACAAATTTCAGATAAAGGCACAAAATAAGTGTGCAAAAAATGCATACTGAGCTGGTGCTTCAGTAGGGGTCAGTCATTTGGTGAGTTTTTGCTGCAGCTTTGGCTCGTCTCTCCCGGGGCCAGAGCGATCTGGTGTGGTTGGAACGAGGGAGCATGGCTGGCATTTCCTCATTAGGATATTCGTTAGCCTCATTTTGGTGCTGTCACAGCCAATCTATGTTACAGCTCTCCACCCAGACCTCCATCGTTTCAAACAGGGAGAAAGACCGGGTAAGAGAACACATCTAAATATCTCAATAAACACTCTCTCCTCTGTTCGACAACTCTCAGCTCATTAGTAATGTGAGGAATTGTAAAAGGAGGCTCAGGTGTTTTTGGTAGATGGAGACAGACACCAAGAAAGCAAACACAACATTTATATTTAGTACTGATTTGCATGAATCCTTTACAGTATCAGAAATTATTAGCACAGTCACTGTAAGACGAGCTATTTCTTATGGTAAAAGTGATAGTATGTTAGAAGCAGGTTATTACCTGCTCTTGATTTTAAATAAAAAATAAATCAAACTGTAGGAGAAGATTTTGTAAAACCATAATCTAAAATAATAAATTACATATAAGCCGTGTTTTTTAGACCATTATTTTATTGATTTGTATTTATTTATCCTTACATTTCCAAAAGTATGGTTCTATTGTAGATTTAATATTGTTAAAATATAATAATAACAAATTGCATGGTTAACTCTGATTTACAGCAATGGCTCTGTTTGAGAAATTTACCATATTTAAGGTGACATTATTAATCTTAGGGCTCTGTCTGGGTCATTCAGTCAGCTATGTGTGTTTAGGTCTGTGTGTGTACATGTGTCACAAACCAAATGTTATGCTCAGACTATTTATTATTTTCCTTGTGTACCAGCGTTAATTCAGTCTAACGAAAGTGCTCATTAGTTCTAATAAATCCTGTGACTTTGCCTTGTTCCACTGGAGCCTGACCTTTCTCCGTGCACTGCCCGTAAAATCTCCTGCTAGGATTTTCACTGTTTGATGCCTCCGTTAATTGGGAATGATTTGAGCTTTTTCTTCTGCTTTTGTCGCCAGTCGAATTCAGCATGGAGCTAATGGCAAATGTCACTGTGAATTGGCTCCTACATTAGCGGGGAGAGAACACAATTTTCCTCCCCCCCCCCCAACCACCACCACCTCCCAACGATATATGTACATCACTAGGATGGACCTTTGGTATGCCATCATCCTCATTAATAGGGGGCTTCCTTGAAAGGGAGCAAAGCAACAGTTGTGGGCATCATGTGGAAGCATCAGAAACAACAGGATTATTTCAACCTCACTACCTCTTGTCATTAGCCTGTGCCCTCCACATCTTAAACAGCGCTAATGAACAACAACGATTTGCCAAGAAAAAAAATGGCGAGCCAAAGATTAGAAGGACACAGGACGATCAGATCTAATTATGTTTGTATACCTCAAACAGAATGGCATTTGGCTGAAAGGTCAAGAGAAATCCCCAGTCTTAATCTACCAAACCTGTGACTTCTAGCCCTTTTCTATATCGGCTAATAGCAGCTAGCAATAAATAAAGCTGAAACTTAACTCCTGAGAGACTGAGGCAGAACTTTGCCCAGAGGATTCGTTCATCGAGTAAAGTTTGGTTCCATACTAAATGCACTTTGAAGTGCAGGGCTGGATGTGATTTTCCTTGACAAAAGTAGATCAAGGAAAATCTTCCAAGTAAAATTTCATTAAAGTTGGTAGCGAGATGTCATTTGCATAAAGAAAGAACCTGACGATCCTCAGTGGATCTGTGTTCGACTACTCCGCCCAGGCTGCACTGTCGAGTGCAGATCTACTGAGCGCAGTGCAAGCTAGCAAGACAGAAGCTAAGCTCGTTGCAACATGGCAAATTGAACCTCCCCCACCCTCATGCAGATCTGGCGTTTGGAACTATCTTGGTTTTCATGTGAAGCATGACCCTGAAGGTAAGCGCGTCATGGACAAAAGTAAAACAGTATGTCGGGTGTGCCACGCAATGCTCAATTGGTGGGAACTAGTGTGTTAGCGCAGTTAGCTTGTTAACATGTTGACACCGTCCAGCCCCACGCACGGGGCGATCCGCGGTAACCCGTTAACGGAGATTTGCCGCGTTATGGCGTTAATGTCATTTTAACGAGATTAACGCTGACAGCACTAGTGGGAACACAACGAATATGACTGCACATTTACGCCGACATCATCCTAGTGCAAAGACAAGTGGAAGCAGACAAAAACAACAAGCAGCATGCTACAAACTTTACCCGAGTCATTTAGACAGCCGTTAGCACAGGATTCTCCTTATGGGGACCTGATATGTTTAATATGCTGCTGAGAGTATAGCCCAGAAGAAGCTATAATATAGCTTTTATTTTGGAAAGAGCCATTTCTCTGTAATAAACTCTCTTTTCCAAAGATGAGTGATTTCCTTGTTTCAGCAACATTACACTTAAAAACTGTACGTTTGAGTTAAAATATATATGTATAATTTTAATAAATGACAAATTAAAAAGGCATGAACATTTTTTTGTATTGAAAAAATATCGAACCGTGACACCAAAGTATCGAACCGAACCGAACTGTGAATTTTGTGTATCGTTGCACCCCTAGAATTTAGGTGTGAGGACGCTTCTAGTTAAGGTTTGCAAAGTTTTTGGTTCAAATTTCGCAACAGGTTTGTGTTGGTCCAGCTGACGTTGATATATTTGGGGAAGTGTATGCACAACATCAGGATACACAACTTGTAATCTGTGATAGTCCTGGTGAGGGGGTAAGATAATCTCAAAGCACCTGGCTAGTTTAACTAGCATGTTGGCTCAGGTGTTGTCATTATTTGCTGTCATATGGTGCGTTGTTCTATACTACTTCACAGTGAGAATCATCAGAATCTCCATCACTCTGTGTCTAAACAGCAACCTCAGAGAGAAAATATACAACAAAAATATACAACAAGAAATTGCCAAAAATTGCAGTTCCTCTAATGACCACTTGAGGATGACTCCAGGAGTGAGTTGATCCCCAGAGAGTGCCATGTTAAAACACAACACGTGCTTACAACCTGGTACGCCAATGAATAGTTTGCTCTATCATAGGTAATGGGATGATTTTATTTAAAAAGTCCTCCATTTGGATACTGGAGTTAAAGGTGCACAGCAAAATCTCCAGTGTTAAATTAACACTAGAGAGTGTCTATATGGGTCCACCTCTGAGTGTTAAATACAACACTGTTGAGTGTTAAATTAACACTTTTGACAGTGTTATATGTTTAAAAGTAACCTAGTCAGTTCTGAAGATTAGCAATGGCTAACACTGAGCAGTGCTGATTTTCTAACACTGGAAAATAACTCAAAATGTTAGAAATAGTCCATAATAATAATGAATGAATAATGTGATGACTCAGTCACCAACATCTTTGGCCAATCAGCATACCCTAATCTAGTTCTTCTTTATTAACTTAGTCCTACATGTTTATGACACTCCACAGTCATAAAGCTAAGTAAATCGGACATGCCTTTTCCAACATGAATGTAAAATATATTTAGTTTATCGAGAAATCAATTATCTGTGTTCAGCACTGAACCACACTTGCACTAAGAAACTCTTTTCCTCACATTGCAGACTTCTAACTTTATTCGTCAACTCAGCCAAATAATGTGCTTATGTCCTTATCTCTGTACTCACTTACTCGCTCAAATTGTATTTTGTTAACAAACATGAAAAATAGCAGGCGTCAGATTGCAGCCATTCATTGACACTCGCACCCTTGAGACTGTGTCCTTTCAGTTGATATTGCCTTCCGTCCCAGCGGATCTATTTGGAGATTGAGGATGGGGACGGGCCATTTTGAAAATGCTATATTCACCCATCATGTGCTAAAAACATAGTCTGTCATAAAACTGATTATATTTTTTGCTGTTAATGTGCATTGTGGGGAGAAAAAGGATGGCAGCCAGGGAGATGGAGGGGATGAGGAGGGAATGATAGGGAGAACCTTGATTAAAGTAAGATGCATGCGCCTCTATGAATCAGAAAATATAAATCACGAGTCAGTGTAGCAGTGTGAATCTCAGCAGGCAGCGAGTAAACAGCCCATTAGATTTAACTGAGCATCATCACGCTCCAACCTAACTCTCTTCGCTCACTTTTTGTAAAAGCTCTCTTTTCTGCGCCTCATGATTCCTTAATGCTTCAGCAAACTGACTCTCTGCTTGACTTCAATAAATATGCAACACTAAATATGTTGCAGTATACGTCCTCGAGTTTCCTCGGGGAGAGAAAAAATGTGCTTGTCGGCATTGTAAGTAAGTGCAGTCTGACAAACTGTGCTGTGAACGAGTTCCTCCCTGCGTTGGGTGTCTCTTTGGTGCCTTGTCTCCTATAGCATGATTCACCAGAGCAATAACGGGGCAGTTAGGCGTGCTCTGGTTTCTGCTTTTGCCCGCATCATCATCATCGCGGATGGACTTTGTCGTTTCCACTGCACATTGAGCATTAGGGCAGCAAAGGTCCGTTTCAGGCAAAGCAGCAGCTGGACGATAGCAGATGCACTTCTCGAAAAAGAGACGCAAGCGTAAGACGTGTGGCAGAAATATGGGGGAATGGGGCAAGAACATATCACAAGGGCGCGGCTTCATCTCTGCTGCTTGTCTTGTCTCGTCGAGCGTATGTGCTGTCCTTTGCTTCTTACAGGCAGCAGCTGAGCCAGTCGCACTGGGGTCTGTGCACTCCCCACTCCACTCAGCCTGGCGTCCGCCAGCTCGGGGGCTGACATTTCCAGAGGTGCTAAGTCACTCAGCATCTTGTTACTCCCTCTGACAAGTCGAGCTGCATCATAGCGAGTGCCAGCGGACTTGAGCTGAGGCCAGGAGGAGAGGCCTCTTTCACACAAGTCACTGATCTTCCCTGCTGGAGGTGCTGAGATCTCAAGGTGTTTACAGAAGATCGGGCGAGGTGTCAATCATGCTTTTGGCCTGGCACGCTACCCCTGGTGCCAGTCAGGTGTGAGGAGTAGTGTGAGGTCGAGGCAGGGGATTGGTTGATGGAAGGGAAGGGCATCACAGTGACAGCTCCGCGGTGTCAGCGGTCAGATTGCCCAAAACCAAACTTCATGGCGGATTTTCTTGGGTGCAGTGGTCGAGAGTGACACAAGTTCCCCACCCGGAGGTAAAAATAGAGCTTGATTCACTTGTCATTTTGCACCGAGTGCAGTCGCAACACACCATGAAGGAGTCCGGGATCATCTGCTCATTCGGCCTGTCAGCTGGAGAGTTATTGGAGGGTTTAGAGAAAAGGTCACTCTGCTGCTGAACTGACTGTTCAGTCTTTCAGTAAAAGAGAGATGTACAGAGGAGTAATTAGGCCATGGGTCTGCTTCACTACAGCTGCAATTTCCACTTATTTCCCCTGAAAAGTGACTTTGAAACTCACGTTTAACTTGTTTTCACAGCCATCCACCAATATGTAGAGGAGATGCCAGGTGGAAAGAAATCAGGCTTTGTTGTAGTTCAGTTTCAAAGACTGAATGTCTTTACTTATGCAGGAAAAATGTTTAATGAATTGACAGATATTGCCTCAGGGAAGCTTAATATGTATTCAAGCTCTTTTACAGAAAAAAACACACCAAATCCCCCCAGTTTTTAAAAATTTCAGATGAAATATTTCACAGTCTTTTCCAAACTAGTCAACTTCATTCGTTCCGGCGTTTCACTACATTGGAGACACAATCCAAGCGAAATGATGTACTCTCCTGCTTCGAATCCAACGTTTGAGCAAAGCAACTCAACAGATGTAATTTGATGGCCCCATTTTTAATTCCTTTGAAGTCTCTCAGACAACGAGGGGAGGCAGAGAACCACCTTTCTATTATGCATGTGTTGCCATTACCCAGTGAAGAGTTTGGCCTGACAAGGTGGCGTCTCCCATCATGAATTAATCACCCTGCACTATTCATCAGAGGTGACTTTGAAATTTTGAGCATTTTTAAATCACAGACTGATTTTTTTCGGGGGGGAGGATATAATTTATTCAACTTGAGGTTTATGCAGTACATAATCAGCCATTCCTTGGTGTCTAATTGCCAATATGTACCTCTGAAGGATTCAATACACTGCAAGAAGATTAAGAGGAAAAAAAGAAAGACAGTTCAAAAGAGTTGGAAGTCAAATGAAAATGTCCATTTGCAGTCTCCTGTGAATTTATTGAGTGGGTTCTGAGTGTTTAACTTTCATTCTGATAATAGCACGGGTGTTTCGCAGATTACTTTGTGCCAGTGTTCTTTTTATTGAAAGCAATTGGTGCGCAGCACAACCGAGGCCCGTCTGATAAGCCTTGCTCTCAAATTAATCTATTGGAAAAGAGGAATATTTGACTATCAACTCTAATTGTAGCATGTTTCACAAGGCTGATAGCAGTGCATGTGGTGTGGACTGCTAATTAAGACAGCAGACAAAAGGAGGATGCAAAATATAAAAAAAAACTGCAAGTAGAGAAAGGGATATAGCAGTAGTGCACAGAATAAGAGGTCATTCTAAGATCTAAAAATGATAAATATTTGCTGTGTTTACTGACGGTTCTGTATATTTATGTCCATTATAAGCAGGGGTGCACATAAGTGGTCCGCAGGTGCCCATTCGCTGTCAAAATAAAAGACGCGCACCAGATAAGAAGTTGCAACGCGTGTTTGCGTACATAAGACATAAGACATAAGTCTTTTGGGATGTAGTGGAATGGCAGATTCACATCATTGATCATTGACTGCAACAACTGTGTGATGCTGTCGACATGGACCAACATTTGGACCTTGTTGAATCTATGCCACGTAAAATCAAGGCAGTTCTGAAGGTAAAAAGGGGGGTTCAACCCAACACCAACAAGGTAAGTGTATACTAATGGATTAGCCTCGTTGCTAAAAAGCCCTGGGAGATACTTGCTGTGTTGGGTGAACTTTCACACATAACTGCAGACAGTTTCCAAATCTTTGACTGTACCAGAGTAGCTCTGCTTCATTTGCAGTTTAAAATGTGAAAATGTGTGATGTGCACCCCCATTTAAAGAAATGACATCAAGCCTGCAAGTATAAATTATTTACTCGTACGCGTAACAGTCAGATGATGATCTGCCACCTTGTCAAAGCAGCAAACTTTTTTATCTGCTTTTTAGTGTTAGACTGTTATCAGACTGATCAACAGATCCTAAAATGTTTGTAATCTGAACTTGGGACCAAACTTGTGTCAGTAATAGGTACACGAGGATGATTTTGGGAGGATTTCTTTAAACAGGCCTGTGACACCCTCTGTCCTCTGTTGGTTGGCAGATATTCAGGTGTTTTTTCTTCTTTTCTCTGTTTTGTGCACTGTGTTCCTTTCTTACCTCCTCTCCGTTGCTCCGCCCTCTTTCTCCCCCTCTCTTCTCTCAGTCTCTGAGAGAGGTTCAGTTTGGGGAGAGGATGTGGGGAACAGCTGGGCCCCATCACTTCTCATTGTGGGCCTGGGAGAGACGTAGCTGACAGAGTGATGCACAGAGCCTGTCCTTGCTAATGACTGC
The DNA here is from genome assembly GCF_964374335.1 of Astatotilapia calliptera. Taxonomy (NCBI): domain Eukaryota; kingdom Metazoa; phylum Chordata; class Actinopteri; order Cichliformes; family Cichlidae; genus Astatotilapia; species Astatotilapia calliptera. The sequence goes on along the minus strand of NC_137433.1, from coordinate 36,170,602 downwards.
GCCATTCTCCATCATTATCACCATCATTAGGAAATTAGGGGGACAGAAGGTATTTACTGTAAACCTGCCACCTCCCAAGGAGAGATAAATAGAAACTGATAAATGCAATCGTGTGATGCTGCCTGTCTATTAACCTTCCCATTTTCCAGCTCCAGCATATGCACATTTAACAATCATTAATATTCTCTAATTGGGCCAGATTTTAGTGAGGAAAATACTCTTGGTGTTTTTGGTAACGGAGTGATGCTGCATCAAAATGTGACTCTCAGAGGTGAGTTAACAGTACATTTTTCTAGCTCACCTGCACATCCCAAACTCCCAAGCTGCACAGACATTGTTACTGCAATTAAGTTACATATAGAGTTACATATACAAATAGCAAAGCATCTATACTTTAGAAGCACATTTTCTTATATGCAACTTGCTGGATATGTAGTTTGTCCCAAGATGCCATTTTTAACCATTTAAGCTCCACTGTGTGACAGACTGTAGGCTAACTGACATCTTGCTAACTGCTTGGCAGCCCTGCAAAAGCTGATTGTTCGGTGTTTGACTGTGTTACAGCTGGATAACAGCGGGACACTGCTGGCGTCAAGGACACACACAAACACACCCACAGAAATCACACATGCATCCAATTGTCGTAGGTTTAAGGGAAACATCAGCCTGCTCAGCAAATATCTTCAGCATGTATGTTGGGCACGGGCGCCTATGAAGTACACACAGACTCACTAAGCTGGGGGCAAGGAGACTCTGTACATTGTCTGATAAAGAAGGCTTTCAAAACTGTTTAGCTTTCATGTTTTCAGAGTGATGTGTAATCGTTTTACCTTCTGGACAGCAGAAGAGTGTTTAGTTGGACAGTGCCACTTAGTTTCACAGCACAGATAATTTGATTGTGTTCTTCTGTTACACTGTCAGCACTCTAATAGCCAACATTTAGAAATTCGATATTTTAATAAGCTTCAAGTGTTTATTTTGCTGCTAACAAACAACAACGGTGTAATTAAAAGCAGTGACTGACTGATTTCAATGAAATCTGATAAAACTTTGTAGGAGTGTAGAGCGGAGTCATGTTAACAATCCACCAAACCCTTCAAGGTCAACTCAGTGACTTACTGGTTGAAAATGGACAAACATGCCTTACGCCATAGAAGCCATGACTCTTACAATGTGTATGTCTTGTCAACATATAGAAGGGACTGTGTAAAGATTTAAAATATCATGTCACATTTGACCTCTGACCTGTCCTTCAAGGTCTATAGATTGATCTGAAGGTCTAAGTCATAATAATACTATATCGAGCTATTTTTACATCTGTGTTTCTTACCACCATTGTTTTTATTGACAACATGTAGGCAACATACAGGGAATAATATATGGGAATTCTTAATATCACATTACTGTGGACCCTAACTTTCATAAAATGTATTTTATCATGGAAAAAGTTTAAATGTTATTGTTGTTGTTTGGGAAATTTGACCTTTAACCCCACTCTTATATTTTTAAAGCTGCCTTTCTTTCAAGTTGACCCCAAAATGCGTTACGGCTTTAAAGAATGTATTGTCAAGAGAAAGAGAATGAGTGGCCTAGTTAGTTAGAAATGTAGTCTAGTGTAATATTAAATGTATTAATTTTATTTACAAATCAATAACTATTATCCATTTTCTGCGCCTACATAACAAAAATCTTTCCACTTGTTTTTATTGTACTACATACTTCTTAGAGTACATTTAAAAACACAGGAATGTTATTGAAAATCACCTTTTTCAGAAGTATAGGAGGCTAAGTTGGGCACTGTCAGCTGCCAGTAATTTTGTGTAATGACTCCTTAATGCAGCCTCACATGGTCAATGTCTGTTATGAACTTGAAGAAGAGCCATAGTTAGTTTTTCTGGCCCCATTTTTTAAGACATTAGAATGTTAATCTGTTGTGCACTTCTCTAAAACATGGAATTATAAATATATAAAATCTGTAAAATAAACACATTGTTTGCTTATTTTTCCCCTAAAATCTCCTAAATTGATCTCAGGATTCCTGGTTGGAAGCTTGCAGTCTACTGTTGAAGGAGTTGCATGTAAAGATTGTCACACTGTAACAGCATGAGGAGTCTGTGTGTTTAGTAGTACAGCATTTGTATCTCTCCTTACACGTGTTTAAATGTGGATCAAATCATTTAATGTTTGAGAGTGAATGACTGGATTTTATCCAAGTAATTAATAAGTAAGTAATTCAAAAGAGAATATGTTCAAATTGGTTATACTGCATTTATTTGAAGTAGAATTGTGTTTATGGTTTGCATCAACACCAGGAAGCGATTTGGGGTCACATCTGACAAACATCTATCACGTTTGAATGAGTTAGGATGATAAAAATCACAAACAACCTCCTCCTCAAATCACTGGCAAGGCCTTCGTGGGCGCTGTCAATGCAGCTGATGAAATTAGATAACACAAGTGTAATTTTATAATGAAAAACAAAAACGCTGATGTGCCTTTGATGCAGCAATTAGAGGGGGAGATCCTAATGATGATAATTTGAGTTTTAATTCTGAACCCACTAGTGACTGGCAGAGTCTATCAATTACTGCATAAAACAGGCCCCAGCTGCAGCAGCCACGGCAGCCGCCTCCCAAATTGCCGTCTAAACTGCTGTCGTCTCTTCTCCCATCGCTCGCCGGCGTAATTGCAGTTTAACCAGTTCATCATAATCACACAACAGTTTCCCTTCCCAGTAGAACAGGGATGTGATTTTCACATCCAGAGTGTGTGCTGAGGACTGTGTTTGTGTGTGCAGATGTCTGTTTCTATATGGATGTGTACAAGTGTTTGTTTTCAAGAGAAAAAACAGGCCCCACGCCTACCCCCAAACCCCTCAGAAAGGGGCTTTGGTCTTAACTCCCCCAAAATTGGCCACCATGGTCAGCTGAGTTTTCTTTACTAATACATAAAGCACATTATTGTTAGCAAGAAATAGCAATAAAAGTCATAGACTTTTGTTAACCCTCATCATAGGTGATAGCTATAACTCCTTACTCCTCAAATAAATTTACATTTATTTGGAATTCAAAGAGTCATCATAGTAATGGCTGAGCTATTTGCTACTATCATGCTACAGGTGTTTTCCATTCTGTTGTCAAATGAAGATACATGTGCATACAGAAGAGTTTACTTTTTTAATTTCCTAAAAAAAGAAATGGACTGACTGCCAAAGCTTACAGGCTAATTATAAAAAATATGTTTTATTTGTTTCAACTTGAGAGAGAAATCCTTCTTCTGGTGCTGATACAAATACTTTCACTGTAGTTTGACCTTAATGTAAGATAAATTACAGAAATCAGACAAATCAAAGATGTTCGTGTATCAACAAAAATGTTACATTTAATCTCTGTGTGTAGATGAAGCAGGCAGAGAGATTTTTTTAACTTCTCTCATTTGGCCCCCTGCCGTCTAAATCTCCCCTTTCCAAAAGAGAAAAGGCAAATTTCAAGGTAGAACAACTCAGTTTTTTTTTTCTGCATCTTAGCCAAATGCCACTTGATGCCAGCATGATCAGCATTTCCACCACCAGCTGCAGACAGGAAGACAAGCACAGCAAGCATGTTACACTGAATATAAACTAAGAGCATGCTTTCTTCACTTACTGACAGCTCATAGTGTTGGTGATCTATTAGATGTACCACATTGTTACTTTATGTGCTGTAAATGGCTGTGGATATGGGGGGGGCCGGCTGAGTTCCCACAGTCTCAAAGGGATTCTTTTCAGCTGAGAGGGTAAATATAACAATCGATTGTGGTCACTGTGAACATTTTAGTAGCTATTCATTGAAAAATGTATCATTTATGTTTGTAAGACTCACAGAGCCAATTGAAATAATCAAAAGATCTCAGCAAGTTGTTCAGCAGCGCTTTAATCACCTTGGGTGACAGGAAGTAGAGGAGGTCATCTACTAATCCGAAGGTTGGTGGTTCCAGTCTGCCTGCCAAATATTCTTGGGAAAGATACTAACCCCAAGTATCGATGTGTGTGAATGTTAGATAAAAAGCACTGTGTCAAGTTGTATAGAGCACTTTGAGTGTGATTTCCTGAGGTCAAATGGTCCAGGATGTGAGTGGGCGTTAAGGCGTCTGGGGAGGGATCTCAAAACTGGATTATAGATGGCAGACAGGTGATGTTGTAAACCCCCGCCTCTGTCCAAAGATGGTCGTTCACAGTGGACATAGATGGCTTCTTTCACTCCTCTTTCAAACCTTGACTGATTGTGACCCACACCTGTTTTCACACTTGGCTCGTGTGATTAGGCAGAGGATCAATAGGGGGTCTATGACCCTCTTGGGGACACTCCCATAGGGCTTAAAATCTGGGACTCTCCACCAATCGCTCTTAGAACTGAAGAAGCTTCTTGGATAGGAGGTGAAACATCTTCAAGAAACCCAAAGAAGTCCAGACGCTTTTCTTTCCAAGCTCCTTAGACTACGATGACCTGGATGACTGAGAACCTTCACAAACAGTCCATTTTACATTCTTCCAGAACAGAAAACTATGTAAGCTGTGCGAGATGTGGAAAATTCTGAGTTTATCTTTGCACCAAAAGGAAAGATGTATGGTTGCAGCGTGTAGTCCAGATGTTAGTCAATTTTAAAAAGAGGTGTAGTAAACAAAGATTTTGTCTGGTATGTTTTGTTATACGTGTCATTTCCTGACAGACTTCTTTTTAAATTAATGTTTATGCAATTTGCTAATAATAAATTCTTAATGTTTCTAGCTGCTGCATAGATAAATTCTGTATAATTTTAATTTTGTCAGCATTCACAGTATTCGGTCTCTATCACTGTCATTACACATATCACACTGCTGCTCAGGCTTCTGTTTGGATAGAAGTAGCTGTATTCACAAATTGTTTTCCACTCACTCTCACTGTGCTGTGTTTTATGATCACTATTAAGCTGCTACCAAAGTAATTCAACACACAGAAGTTGCATATTTAAAGACTTCAGGCTGCGTGCTTGCTTTAATCACTCTCCATTTATTAGAAACCAGCCTTTATTTGTTCAGCTATGATTTAAAGCTTAACAACTAACTGAATACTCATTATATTTGAGAAATGATTAAAGACACAGAATCTAGATGGAAATAGGGCGTTGGTGGACAGCTAGTTGTTTTCCTGCAATCATTTTCATTAGAAATACATAATCACACAATCCTAAATCATGCAACAAACATCTTTCATTATCTGTCTCTGCAGCAGACCAGTGACGCTCTCATGGTGATGCAGGTCCAAAAGTTTCCAGAAGAGCAGGCGAAGAAGGAAGTCAGAGGGCTGGATCAGCTGTCCTGTGATCTCCCGTGCGAGCCAAGCTGTCTGATTGGCTGGAGGGCTGGAGGGCCATCTTGCCTCCCTGGCAGGCAAGTGGCTCAAGCAGTTTGGTTGAGGAGGTGTGTGTGTGTGAGAGAGAGAGACGAGAGGAGGGGTAAGAATTTGGAAAAGCAGAGGGTGAAAATGTGTGGCTGTTGGGGTTTTATGACAGAGGACTGCGAAGATGAGGGATGGATGGCTGTTACATATGTGTGTATGCATTGTGGCATATGTGTCTTTGTACTGTATGAGCATATATGGGCAAGAAAAATCATGGAGGTCATTAAAAATGTCAAAGTTTCTGAAACAAGGCCAAAATAAGGTCTAAAACATTACTCGCTCTGCTCGTCTCTTTATACTGTAGTTGTGCAAGTGTTTGTTTACATAAATATGGTTTTAATTATGATAAAACTAAGAAGTCAGATATTTAGCAATATCTTGGTTGCCACAGCTGATGGGGGGAGAAATCTGGGCTCTGTTCAGGCATCTCTAAACAACAACCATTTATTTATAGATATTTGACAACCTGCTTCAGCTGCCTCTTTTTGTACTTTTTCATCCATCCAAGGAAATGATGCCTTGTACAATCAATTTATTAGCGAACAATCCACTTAGTCTTATTTTGAAAGTTCAGTTATGCGTACCGGTTAGCACTGGTCCTTCCTGTTTGTGTTTCTTTTCCATCAGGCTGACCAAGGTTTTGTTGAGCCTCACTATTGGTCAGAAGGACATTCTTCTCCTCTGTCAGCAGTAATGTGCCTTCTGCTCTGGTAACCGATGCCAGCTAAAGGGCCAATAAAACCAGTACCTGCAGTTGGTGTTCCCCCAACTCTGTGGAGAGGCAGCTGAACGACGTTGAAGATCTTATATATTTGACAAAAAATATTTGGCAAATTAGATTATTATTATATGATGATGAATTCTAGTATTAAATAACTTCATCAGTGTTCATTCATGCACAGATATCCATTCGTTTTTAAAGTCCTGTTTTGCAACCTTGAAGGCAGAAATAACAAGCAACGGGTAACAGGAAGCTGCACGCTCATCCTCTATGCAGCTGACTTTATTCCTTTATTTTTCTTAGAATGACCAAAGTAGACTTCATGGGTTATTCTGTAATGAGTGCATAAACTTGTCTGGAAAATGTTTATAGAGGTCAAAGCCAAGACTCATTTCCCATAGACCTCTATACACCTCTATAAGGCACATCAGCATGGGGTTCATCTTTTGTAGCTCTACGGTCACCTTTATACTGCCTGTGGATGGATGATATGGAGACCCTTATTGGTATAGATGTCAAACTAAAATGCTTCCTTCACTGAAACTAAAAATGTAATTTTTTTTTCAGTGTAGCTCTTTTTTCCTGTATCTTTTAGTAGACTAAACTTAGATGTAGCCCTGTATAAAGTGCATGTACTCCTTCACATATTTATATACATTTGTTGGGGAAAATAATCCAGTTTTAAATTTACCAGCAACACATTAACAAGTGTTTGTTTGCAGGGGGTGGTGTGTTTACGTGGACCGTATGCATGTGCAGCAGACACATTTCCAAACCTCAGATGGTGAAGCAGAGCCTGTGGATGGGTGGGTCAGAGAGTAGCAGCAGGCCAGTGTTGGCTCTGCTCTGGGCTGTAGCAGGGACACAGTGCAGGCTGAAATGTTAAACCAAGGTCCTTTGTGTTATTGCTGACATTATGCTTCATTCCCTAACTCCCCCCCGGCGTGCACTTTTGATGATCGCACAGCACATGCAGACACAGACATGAGTGGGCGTAGTGGACTATAGGACAGATAATGACCAGCACTTAGCTGCTAATGCCTAAAGAGCGGAGCTTTTGACCGTCCCACTTCAGCTGCCCAATAATTACATGATCACAGTGTTCCCTCTGGTTATTACAAAGTGGAGGTGAAATGTAGCTTTACTTTTTAAGAAATACTTTATTGTGGAAATGTAGCTCTCATAGCTGTAAATTAGATTAGATTAAAAAACTAAAAGTTCAGTTTTTACTGTAGGAAACAAGATTCCTTAGAGGAAAACATTCATCACCCTAAACGTAGCTGTTTGAGCACTATTTGTTAGAGTTGTGAGAGAAATTCATTTCTGCAACTCCAGATTCTTGTTTAAGGATCTTTACTGTCCAGTTTCAGCTTTAAAACCTGTTAACTGATCCACTTATTTGTGATTTCTATTGAATATTGGACGCACAACAAAGATAAGTTTGTGCAAAGAGAAGTTATTTGTCTATGTGGACGGGAAAACTCATTAGTATGTATACTTTTAATCCAAAAAAACACACTCCTGCAGTCAAGTGGCTCATTTTTTACTTTTTAATTAAGTTTGAATATTTGTGATATTTACAATTTGTTTAAATTAGCCACAGCTAATAACTTCTGTTACGTGTTACTCTTTATTTATTTTTGTGCATTACCAGTTAATAGAAGATCAAAATGAATCGGTGTAAACGGAGAAGAAGACTCGTCATGTAGGCGGGGTGGGTTTACCGGGGTTTCAGTGTGATTTAAAGTTTCAGTGAACAGATGATGAATATTTTAATATTCCTAATGCATTTCCAGCATGGTTTGTATATTACCCTGTGTTTTCTAACAAAAACAGCAGTTTATATTTAGACGAACAGTCTTAACCTTTCACAATCTCCAGTGGTGGTGTTGTCAGTCCACATGTGTCTGTGTGTGTGTTTGTGCGGTGTGACATCATCCAGTGTGGGGCTTTGCTGTCGTGACACCCATGGCCTTCTGGAGCCCAGACACCCCCTGTGGAGACCAGAGAGACATGTCACCTTGATCAGTGTGTCCCCGGGAGACTGCCACCACATACACACATCTCTCCTTTTCTCTTTATAAAATATACGTTCCTGTGGTTATGGAGGCTTCCTCCTGCTGCAGATGCCTCCATCCCATCATCTCGCCATCAACCTTTTATACATAAAGATGCTAATATGCACCCTAAACCCAGCTGACTACCTCTTCACTGACGTTTCCTCAGCTTTGTTTGTGTAAACTGATGCGGGTCATGTGATAGCAGGAAGAACTCAGCCTTCCTCCTGCTCCAATCAGAGATCACGTTAATGGATCCATTCTTTTCAAAGACTATTGTACAGTTATCGTTTTATAACCCTAATAACCGGCAAAGGACAGCAGTCCTGTGGATTATAATCCCTATGAGGACATTTGGTTCCTGCAGCAGTAAAAATGAAAGGATTCAGGAGGCAATAACAAGAGACAGAAAGCCTGTAGAGAGAATAATGCTGGTAAGTTGGATGTTATTTGCTGATACGAATGGATAGATATATGAAAAGGCAGCTTCTGGCTTTACATGATCAACATGACGTCACGCCTTTCGAATCAATTAGGCAACATAGACAGAGCTCCAGCCCTCCCACTGGGGAAATCTTTGTCTTTTCTTTCCAAGCGCAACTTCCAAGGACAGGTGTGGTGTCTCGTGAATTAAAAGGCGGAGCGTGGAGGATGGCGGTGGGGTGCAGTGCTCTCCAGAGCAGCCGGTTTCTCTCTTGTGACAGGTGATAAAGTTTGAAATGCCAACCCAGCGCACTCCGGGGCGCAGGTGTGGAGAATATGTCCAGGAATAGCCAAACCCTCTGTTCACAAGTCTCTTGACACCGCTGCGACAAATATCGCCCCTGCTGAACAACCGCCGGACTTCAGACAATGATACGTGTCACCTTGGGTTCTGTTTTTTCTGCTGTCTTTTTTGTGCACGTCTTGCCGCAGCACTTGTTTGGATGTTTGCATCAGGGCGGTGGTGATCTGTTCACCTTTAATTTCAAAAGAAAATCTCTTCTCCAGACATTATATGGATGGCTCTCCTTCAAAGAATATGGTTTAAGAGGTTGTAAACTCTTTATTTTCTGTTGAGCACCAACCAAAAATCTTAAACTCAGGCGGCCAAAAGTGGATGAAACCAATTAAACTATAATAATAACAGCTGGGATGGGCTCCAGCTGCCCCCACAACCCTGGATTAGAGAAGCAGTTAACATAACGGATGGATAGTTGTTAATTGTTGCAGTTTTAACTGAATTATCATTCGTCTTTTTTCTAGTTTTTGTCTAATATTATTATTATTAAACCTGGCAACATGAATTGGCATTTTTACTAGGAGTGTTTAGAATACAGGAAACTGTTGATTTGCTCTCAACTATGAGATTAATCACCATCCATTTGTTGTCATTATTTAAATTTTAAATATGTCGCATTACAGTTCACAGCTCCTGAGGAAGTCTATTTGGTTCCAGTATGTAAATGTAGGTAAAGTAACAGGTAAATGTCTTCATATTGTACATACAGTGGTCATTTTACAGGTCCGATCGATTATCGATCACTTATTAAGTCACTATTGAGATCACAATTATTGAACACGATTACTCAGAGACTATGAAAAAATATTAGATTTTTAAAAAATCTTAATTATAATTCAGTAGGCTGAATAAATAAATAAATTAATATATGGGAGCTGAACTAAACTGGCCCTGACAGAGAATGAGTTTGAACTTTCCTGGAGTGTTGACAGGCTAAATAAGAGCACGTGGCACAATAATCACATCTTCCATCCATCCATTCACTTCCGCTTATCCTTTTCAGGGTCGCGGGGGGCGCTGGAGCCTATCCCAGCTGTCATAGGGCGAGGGGCAGGGTACACCCTGGACAGGTCGCCAGTCTGTCGCAGGGCCAACACACAGGGACAGACAACCATTCGCACTCACGTTCACTCGCACATTCACACCTAGTGGCAATTTGGATTATCCAATTAACCTATCCCCACAAGCTGCATGTCTTTGGACAGTGGGAGGAAGCCGGAGTACCCGGAGGGAACCCACGCAAACACGGGGAGAACATGCAAACTCCACACAGAAAGACCCCGGCCTGATGGTGGAATTGAACTCAGGACCTTCTTGCTGTGCGGCAACAGTGCTAACCACCGTGCCACCGTGCTGCCTTAATATAATCACAATCTTAATTTTCTTATATCACTAATTCTGTAACGGCACAGCCCAACATGTTGAAGTGGTAACAGCCACTGAGTGGCTTATACCCGTTGATATCACCATCTTAAGGTATTGCCATCAGGTGGACACCTCCTCCACCCTACAGGCTCAGGAGATGCCTCACTGAAAGGCAGTTGTCTCGCCCTGCTGAAATAATATCCTCGCAATATTTTCTCTTTGAGAGACAGAATAGGTGGCACTGGCTACATTTGGGATTTAACCTTGATTTGGATTTGATCTTTGGTCATGTTTAGGGAAAAATCTCCTTGGTTAGGGTCAGGGAAGGAGGATGGTTGGTTAGAATACACCCTTTTGCACAAAGCTCCCTTTTTCTAGGTTACCTTGGAGAAGAGATTTCATATCCAATACAAGGTCTCATGCACAATCTGGGTTGTTTTCTGTTTATCACCTAAAGTACGAGTATAAGAGGGCTCCTCCACGCCACATCTATGGGAATGATTACAACCGATAAGGGCCGCTTAATAGGATGAGAAAATTTGAGTGCTTGGGGCATTTCATAATATTAATATGCATATACACATATAATTACACTGATATCCAAAGGAGCACAGGCAGGTCATGATGGCTGTAATGGCACATCATAAATGGCTGGGCACAAAAACACGATTTTGTTTGAACACAAAATGCTTTTCTGAAGCATAATTTGGCACCTGCTGAACATCCATTTTGAATAAGCAGACTTCAGTTTTATTGTGCCTTCTTTTGATGTGGCTGCATATCAATAAATAGTTTATACTTGATGATGCAGCAATTTCTGTTTTATTTGGCTTGTTTCATTTCAATAGCTTCTCCCTTGTTTTAACTATAGCGTCCTCTCATCCATGCAGACAAAGGCCTTTTGAATGTTACACTGAAGACCCGCGTAAATACATCGCAGTGTGCAGTTACTTGTAATTTTGGACAGCTGTTGCTCTTATCGCAGCTCATTTTACCGTTAACTGCGATGTTTTACTATTCACACATTAGCCTCCTGACCGCAGTCTCTGTGTGGCGACAGGGGCTTCAAGATGTTTTCAAATCTCTGTTGCTAATGTCTTGCTGGGGGTGGCCATCTGTTTTTGCATCTCCCACCGAAGCTGTGCCGAGGACAGGCTCCTGGCTCCCGCCTTCACTCGGCTTCTGTTGGGGGTAATAATGTGTGCTGGTTCTGGGAGCCCAACTGGTGTCCATGAGTTTGTCCTTTACCGCCACTCATCCTTGTCCCAGTCACGCCACAGCGAGGGCAGAGAGCCATGCCGTGATGGAGTGGACTTCAGGGGGCTGCTTTTCATCGCTGAGAGAGGATTCTGGGCAGCCAAAGTGGAGTCACTCTCTCCACACTGCAGTATCTCTCCACAGCACCATGTTGTTAGAGCTGAGCAGCGAGTTCATTAAGCTTTACAGAATTAGCACCGTGACCGAGGTGTCGTCAGTTACAGGTGTAAACGTGTCTGTATGAGCTAAGCATTTTATATCCAACTGGAGGAAGGTTGTCAGTTTATAAAAGGTTGCATTTAAAAGGTGTTTACAACCTTTTAATGTGGTCCAATTTTAAAGCAGATAGTCATAATGTGTAAAAATGTAGCCTAATGTCACAATTATGCTTGTTTTATGCTTTGGTGGGGGTAGTACAAAGGCAGTCCACCTGCAGAGAGTGTTTGTTGTCAGTGGAGGCAGTGTCAAAAACATGTGATACTACTCTTGTTTGTGCTGCTGTTGGTCCATCAGCCAGCTGTGGAGGAGAGCCAAGTTATTACATAGAAAGAGCTGACGTGAAGCTGAGAGTTTAAAAACAGTGAAAAGTCTCCACTGCAGTCACTTTCTGTACTTTTTATGCAGTATTTTTAACATTTGACGACTTTTTCGTCCATCCGCGTCCAGTGACTTGCAGTTGCAGTTTGCACAGGAGCATGTTTGTGGTTTTTGAAACCACGACACTTTTGCAGAACCATAAATTACACTTTCTGTGTAATCTACAAGAATACGTTTCTTTATCGTCCACCTTAACACTATTAACCTTAACACTGTTAGTTATGGTGGACTGCTCAGTTAGCATGTTAAATGCTAATATAGAAAAAACAACATCTGGATTTATTTTCCTTGAATATAATGTCCTTGTAAATAGTTGCTGATCATGGAGAGCTACCTTGATAGACTTGTTGCAGATTCTCTGATGTCAGACAATGGGATGCAAGTTGCTTGATCTTGTGTTTAGCTACTGTTTGTTTTATTCAAGTGAATATTTTTTCCCTTTTTGTCCAAAATTTTAAATGTCAAATCGCACATTCCATGGAAATAGCAGCTTTATGGTGGATTTGTTTGTGTTATTAGTGAGATCCCATACAAACGTGTCACTTCTGGTCATGTAACCTGATTTATGCTAATGCTCCAACACATTGGGACTCTTGGACAAAGTCATTGCTCAAAACCCACCTTTTCAAATTGGCTTTGTTCTCTTGTTTTCACTTGATTTTATTGTACTGGGTTTTATGTTTGTATCAACCTTTTTGATACTTTAATAAATGAATACAGTCATTTTAAAAACTTTAGACAGTTAATGATACACAAACCGTTTACACAAATATTTCCTGTGTTATTGTGATTTTGCTGCCCAATCTTTATCGTCTCAGGCCTGTCGAAGGACAGGAAAGTGTCCAAAGTAGAGCAAAGTCAGGACTTGCTCTCAGGGCCTTGCTTCTACAGATGTGCTGATTTTGACACCAAGCCATTAAAGGGGTGACTCGAGCCATAGATCAGGGTAATTGTGGCATTAGGCAGCAAATTGGAGCTAAAATAACCAGATGCAGGGCCAGATAGCCACGTCCCACTCCGGCAACGCTTATCCCAAGTTCAAGGAGAGTTCAAGCATAGAAAAGAAACCGTAACCCCACCGGGTCCAAACGCGCAGACTCTACAAGAAATTATCTTCACAAATATACGATTTCCAAAGGGTGTAATTGTCTTCACGCTTATGGTCATTCGTGGCTCATTTCATTTTCCATAAGTCTATATTTTCCTTTTCCTATTACAAGGATATGTTGCACCTAAGGCTAGAGAACGGTACGACCTGCTCTCCTTTTCTTTTTCTGTGCTTCAAAAAGCTTTTTCTGAAAAGTCCTGTCAACATGGATTGTGAAAGATGGCAGTCATGTAAACTTTTATGACAGCAATAAAGAGCCTCAGCGCCACCCACCAATAACCTCCGTCCCTCCCTGCTTACCCCCCCCCTCCATTTCCCATCCAATCCAGCCAGCGGCAGCCCAGCCCTAACAGAGAGAAACATGGGATCTGACACTGGCCATTAGGAAGCCATTGTCCGATGATTTTCATCAATCTTCACCGTTTGATGTCGTGTTTGTTAAACATGACCTCTGACATGAAATCACTGCAACATGCATTACAGCAGGTTCCTGTCACGATCACGCCCCAGTCACTTTATATTATAGAAAGCACCAAAGTTAAGAACGCACATTAAAATCAGCCACTCTCGTCATAATTTCCATTTTCTTTTTACTCACTTTTAATAGAATGAAGGATGCAGATTGAAATTCAGAAAAGAAAAGTTATTTCGACGTTAAAATTATGAACACCTGCTTTCATTTTCTGCTTGGTTTCACGGTGTTTGCAAACTGTGTTGTTTTGCTTAAATGTTGTACAATTATTGTTGTTCACATTAACTGTCAAACGCTACAAGCTGTCGAATTACTTTTAAGACAATGGCAAAGAATCATCCTTTCAATCGCATCACTTCATTAGCTCCTACAATGGGAGTCCAATTACCCAGAATTCCCATTCCCGCTCTCTATGGCTCCATCTTTGACCGTCTGCGGGGGCTGGCTCACTGCCAGGATGCATTCAGCGTGCTCTGATTCGCCGTAATTATCTAAAATGTTCATTACTTTCCAATGTATTCAGAAGGTGTGACAGCGTTTAAGTTTTGCCCAGTTTTCTCAGAGGCCAGAGGCAGAATGGCTAAATGAGCGGTCTTAGAGATCGCCTAGTATGGAAATGTGGGTGCAATTAAAGAAAACGATGTGAAAAGACAAAAAAATGTTGCAGTGTAAATTAAAAGATCTGAATAGAAGATGATGAAGGTGATTTTCCTGACCACAGGGCTTAAAATGAAAAATAAATTTAAAAAAAAACCCCAAAAGAACAAAACATTACAACAGTCATGTTGTTATCAGCCACTTTGACAAAAGGTCCAGAGAGGAAGTCAAGCTTGACAAAGCTTTTTAGATGAGGAGGAGGAGGAGGGGGTGGCAGGGGTTGGAGTCAGGGTGGGGGTGAGGGGAGGTGGGTCCGTGGCTTTAGGCAATGACTAAAACACGATCAACCTTCTCCCCATCTCCTCACGCTGCCGTGGCCCACAGCTCCCCACTAATTAAAGTGATACAACATCTCACAGGCCAGTGCGCACATCTAATGGGCTGGGTGAGGCCCTCCTGCCTCATATACTCTCACACTATAGCTATGAACACACACACACTGAGAGCCTCTCTACTCCTGCTTCCAAGGATCATGAACCCAGCAGGATAGCAGCAATCAAGCCCTCTTATCCTGACCCCAAACAACTAATGTTGGAGTCCAGTGATACTGCTTAGTACAAGGATGTCAAACTTAGTTTAGTTCATGGGGCCGCACTGCACAATTTGATCTTAAGTAGACCAGATCGTGCGGATGCAGGTAGCTCCCACTGGATGCTAAAGCGTGCTCTAAAATCTCATTTTTTCTTTTTTCTTTTAGTACAATCCCTGTTTTAGGCCAGATAAGCATGTTTGGGGTCAGTTGCAGCTGCCCTGCTGGGTTCATGATCCTTTAGTTTAGTTTAAAATGCTAATTATAGGTGACTATACAACTTCAGTCACTATAATCAGATTTCTAAAAATCCGGATAGAAATGACAAAGATTTAATTTGTGAAATACTGAGTGAAGCAAGACTGCGACTGCAGAAGAAGCTGCATAAGAAACACATTGAAGAGACAGACGATGACAAAAAATAGAAGGGAAAACAAAGCAGAAAATGACAGTATAAGAACAGCCAAAGAAGACAAAAGTCTATAAAGGCTGATGGTGTGAAGTCAGAAAAGGAGGGACAGACACTTCAAATATGGAGAAAGCAAATGGCGAAAAAGAAGGAGCGAAAGATGGACTAAAGCAGGAAAGACTGTGAAGAACAAACACTTTAAGCACAGAGATTATAAGGAAAGAGAAAGACAGACACTTTGGACAGACAAGGTAAAGAGAAAGTTAAACCCTAAACAAAAACAATAAAAGACGGTAAAACAGGAGGGAAACAAAAAGACAGAAAGAAGCAGCAGAAAAAAAAGATAAAAATACTTCTCAGAGAAAGAAAAACGGGACAGCCAATAAAGACAGAAATACAAATATCAATACAAAGCAGGGGTAGGAAGAATGGAAATGAAAGATAAACAGAGATACAATGATGGACTTCTGAAGAAAAGACAGAGAAAACAAAGAAGAGGCGAAGCAAACACTCATCAAGCAGCCTGTGTTTGGTCATTTGGAAACTCTTCTTCTTCTTGGATGATGTTCCCTTGAACTCAGTGTGTGTTCGTGTGTGTGTGCGGATTGGCCGCCACGCCTCGAGTTTTGCCTGCCAACATCAAAAATGAAGTGGTCAGTGGACAGCTTGGCTTGTCACAGGAAGCAGTAGGCAACCGTGCCACATGTAGCTCAGAGGACAGGCCAAGGAGGGGCGGGGAGCGGGGTGTGTGAGAGGAAAATAAGGGGGATCGGGGCAGAAAGGAAGCATCTTCAAACACCCCCTAACCTGATCTCATCACGCCACATCTGTTCAGTGAATCAGTGAAGTGCAGGTGCTCCTGGCTAGGCGTCGTCATCCATATTTGATGAGTATTGTAGGGATTTTTTTGTGGGTAAGAGTTGAATTTTACAGTGTTTTGAAACATAAGTTCGACCTCCCCTCTGCATTAATAATGAATTCAGATCTAATGCCGTTTGACTTTGAAAACTTGGTCTTTACTTGGCTGCTTTGGTTCTTTACGCAGGCTTTAGCCTCATGAAGTATAAAGAAAATAACTACAATGTGATGGTTGGAAATAATAGGAAGGAACCGTAATGATCAGACAGCCCTATGAGCAAGGAGTTTGCATGGGTGGGGAGGAAGAACTCCCTTTTAAGCATTAAAGCATGTTATTAAGTAAAGACAGAAGTTGATAGTGTGCAGTGTGGCATCCATTAGGAGTGGAAAGAGGGGAAAAATGCTCACTGCACCATGGAAAGTCCCCCAGCAGTCCGAGCACAGCTATACGAGGGTTATAAATATATATATGCTCTACCAAAGGAAAGTTTTAAGACTAATCTTAAAGGAAAAGAGGGTGTCGGTCTCCTGAATCTAAACTGGGAGCTGGGACAACAGGCTCGAAAGCTGAAGGCTCTGCCTCCCATTCTACTTTTAAATACTATGAAACACAAGCAGTCTGAGAGCAAAGTGATCTATTAGGATAATAATGATACTACGAGGTCTTTAAGATACGAAATTTGTGTGTGAGAGGAAGGATTTTAATTCTTGGTTTAACAGGAAGCCAGTGAAGAGAAGCTCATGTGAGAGAAACATCTGTTTCTAGTCCCTGTTTGTTGTTTTGATAAAGCGCTTTTTCAGGGAGCTTTTAATAAAGAATCCAGCATATAAGTAAGCAGTGCTCGTTTTTCAATATTGTGGCACATATGAAGGAAGCCAGTTCTCAATATTTGTCTTTTGTGTGAGTTAAGAGACATATTGTGTTTGTAAAAGACTCAAAGTTTCCATACAGTAGTACAGAAGGCCAACGTTAAGCATCTTGTTAGACGCCATGTTTGAGATTGTTAGAGACAGATTTTTAGTGAAGTCAGTGTTTTCATTTTTAGATGCTGCTGACTCCCTCTTGACCAAAAAACAACATTTAATGCAGCTTTAAAGTGTTTATATCAACCTAAGCTCATGTTATGACATGCAAACCAGTTTGGAGATCATTATCTGCACCATTTCCTGTACAGCATTAATGCTGTGGAGAGATATTCAATAAAAAAACAAGTCTCCATCTGCACTTAGACTCAGGTATTATATTATCATCTCCTGTGACTGTTGGAACAGCAGGGGCACAGCAGCCTGCCCCTGTCTGTGTGGTGAGGTGGCATTCAGACTCAGAGGGCTCCTGTAATTGGGGAGACAAAGAAAGAAGAGCTGGCGAGGTTTTAACAATCCCACGTCAGCAAGGCTCCATCAGCCGTGAAACAAAAGGGACCCGGTGATTTATCCAGCAGAAGGAGGGGGAGCAAAGGCAGCGAGGAATTATCCGGAAAGGTCATCCTCAATTTCTGTCCAGAAATGATCTTTTCCCACTATGTAATAAACATTTATCTGATCCCTTTATTGGCTTTATTAGATCTGACAGTTTAGTTAAGCCATTTCCAGCCACCGCCGCGGGTTGTGACAGTTAACGTTGCACAAAAAGTTCCATTGCCTAGGTTTGTATTCACAGGGCTGAAGGGGCAAGGACGCTGGGTCTGGCCCTGGCATTATTACCGCTGTGAAACAAAGGCGCTGCAGACCTGCTCACACGCATTTAGACGCCCATAAATATCTGAGCAGAACATGTAGGCACAGGAGCAGACTGCATGTTGTGTTAAAGGTGAAGCATTTGAATGTTGAATGTGAAGCTGCACTTCTGTAAGAGGTAAATGGATTTGACTAAATCATATAAACAGCACCACATAAAAGAGGACTTAAAAGTGATTTAAAGCACTTTAAAACCAGCGTACTTTCATACGTGAGCTTTAGCGCATTATGCACTCTTGAATTATGAATGAAAACAACACAGAGAAAATGTTTAAACTGCATTTACACCAGGATTAAAATACTTTGAACAGTGTTTGTACGATGGTTTCTACCGAAGCCCCGTGCATGACAACAAAACCAGTACCAAAAAATAAATAAATCGTTGTCATGTAAATCCAGCTAATTAACTCAGTGAGGACTGATATTAGCCAACACTAACCCTAGGTTAGGGAAATTCCTGGCAATACAGGAATGACAAAGAAATGTAAAGACAGTTAAATATCAGTCCAAATAGATTAAACTAATTAAAGTTCAGATATTTATTTAAAAAAAACAAAACAAAACAAAAAGAAGAATTAGATCTCCTAACTGATAGCACACGAGTCAAGACACTGTCGAGTTGAAGGCTTAAAGTTTAGGTTACTTCACTGAATAGTTATGCTTTTAATTAAGACTGATTTTCATAAAGTAAACACTTTTGTTTTTTGTACATATATTTGACACATTAGGCATAATAATGTGAACAACAACGATGTTCTGGAAGTAAAAATCCCATTGATACTTTTCACTGGGATTTTGATAATGAGGCATAATAATGTAACCATCCAAAGTAGTCTCACTACGAGCTAGGGCTGTTCGATATAACGATATATATCGGATAACGATATAAAAACATCTATCGTTTCATTTTACGCTATCGTTTGTTTCGTGGTGTCGCAAAATAAACTGTTTACAGCAATATTTTTTCATTGTTTTGATGGTCGCTGTAGTGGCTATATTAATTTCCTAAAGTTCTCTCTTTATCTTATATTTAATATAACCACACTACGGACGGACAAGCGCCTGTTTTTATGCGTTGTCGTTAGCAACAACGACGGTAAAACCATGGCGTGTCCGCTTGTTTATTTTCCACTTAAACCTTTCACAATAAAGCTCAAGATCCTGTTGAAACCTTTCAAAATAAACTGAATCACGTGAAAGAGTATGCAGAGTATTTTTTATGGATGAGAAGTAAAAAAGAGCCGCCAGGTGCTAAAAAATAAACCTTAGACTCAAACGTTAGAGCAGGCTTTTCCCCGCAGCACGCCGTGTAATGGATAACGGCGCCGTTACAACTTATGTCTAAAAATGTATCGTTTCATGCATCGGTTAAAGCGCTCGACTCCAGCTACACGACGCCCAGCTGGAAACACTTCATGCAAGTCGAGCTGCCCGAGACTCACAGAATTTACAGAAAATGTTACATTATTGTGATTTATATTGTTATCGGGATGATATTGGGATATAAGATTTTGGTCATATCGCATAGCCCTACTACAAACTACAGCGTTATGAACCAATATAAAAACCACAATTTTATTATTATTTTTTATATTACTAATTATATTTATTGAGAAAACTTGAGAAAGTGGTGATTGTACTCAGGAATGAAATGTATCAAATCAAAAACTGGACTACATATAAAATATATTTTAAAAAGCGATAATAAAAATTGATTAAATTTAAGAAGCTGTGAATTTCCAATGCATTATAGGACGAGTAGCTTCTTCACTGTTAGGGTTAGGGTAGTTACGTACACAGTCTTGTACTTTTTATTTTTATTTTTCTGATATAACTCAAACATTTTTTATGCTCATGGTTGGATTAGTTCAAGGCTTAGGTACCTAACCCTAACCTCCAAATAGCTGAGAACATTTTGGTACACCAGTTATCAAGTTGATGGCATCGAACACAAAATCATAGCATAGGAAAGTAAATATTTCATGAATTGCAGGAAACTTTTGGGTAATTACCCCCTTTTTTTCTAAAGAACATCATGGCTGTATTTTGATATTTACCAACACATTTCTGGCTGTTTTCTGATTTGGTATCCTCATAAAGTAACACAGATTTGCTGTAAATGTTTTTTATGCAAACAGTTGGATAAGACACAATATATGGAAATAGCTTTCATTGTATTGCTTAAGTACAGCACGTCTTTGTAGCATCTAGTGTATTGTGTAGGTGTTAATGAGCTAGCTGGATCTCTGCACCGGTTGATGTCACAGTGAGGCTTCATACAGCTGAGCAGACAGTAATGTTCTGGATATCCTGGTGAATGCAATGAATGCAACCTGCCATCCAGTGATTAGCAGATTACAAATCCTTTATAAACTCTGGTAAACGTTGCTCTGAGACACTCTGCTGTCCTTTTGTAATGACAGCCAATCCTGCTGTTGATGCTTGCATCAGTATGCAGCGATAATGGTGCGGTTGCAGAAGCAGTTGGGGTTGTAAACAACGTCTGTCATTCAGTTTAATAGACTTGAGGGCATTGTAATGGCTTTGTACCGCTTTCACATCCACCGCACCAAATGTGTGGAGTAAAGCGCCCAGAAGATCATTTTACCTTGGAAATAGATTAAATAAACCTTTCATCTCTTTCATAGCTCCATCTTCAAGGACACCCCCACCGTCACCCCCAGCCCCCAAACCCCCCCCAACTCTGCCTACTGCAAATGAAGCGTATATTTTGTCTCTATTTCAATCATTTATTTGTGCAGGCAAATGACAAAAGCTCTTTGAAATGAATTCTTATTTGTCTCTTTGAATGTTTCTGTATTTACTCAGCTGTCATCGGGTGAATTACAGTCCATCTCTGCCACATTACCGGCCGCCTCCACCCGCAGCACGACTGATATGAACGCTGCGTCTAGTATTTTCAATCCAAATAATGACAAGCCTCTGTGCCTGTGTTCCTCGTATTTGAGAAAGTGCTTCTTATTAGTAAGATTTATGAGGCCTCCACCTCAGCTCTCTTCTGGTGGACCAGCCACTTCAGAATTAGTCATTGGCATCCCAAGGTTAATTAGGTTGATCGTGTCTTTAAATAGCAGGATCATCATTGCTCTTCTCCTTCGCCTGGCTTTTTCCTCCCCCTGGTTCCCTCTGCCGGATTGCAGCAAGACTGCTCGTCGGCTGGGCTCCCATTCAGGAGCTGTCAGTGTTTTTTTCCCTTTCCTTTCCTTTCCTTTTTTCTTTTTTTTTTTTTAACCAAATCCTGGCTTCCAATGTGGGGCATGCGGGCTAAGTTAGCGCGAAAGTGAAGTTGTCACTCAGAGACAGAGGAGGTGCGGTGCAGTGTGGGCCGGAGGAGCTAACGGTTTGCCTGCGCCTCGCCTCCAATCCAGACCATCTGTGGCCCCAGCTGGAGTGCCAGCGATGGTCTGGCACTTGTACCGCGCCATATTTACAGATCTAAACACAAATGGCTACTGCCTGATTGTTTCACGATTCATTAGTCAGACAAGCTCGGCTCTCGCGCCAGCCCAGCTGTTACAGAGTAAACCTTTGTCACTTAATAGGGCTGCTTATTGCCTCCCCATCAAATGTATTGATCTGTGGCCTTCTCCTTTAAGGTGAGGTGACTGGGAGCACTGGGACAGACAGGAGGAAGAGATGGTGACATGGTGGAGTCAAGAGGACGGGTGAAGGTTTTATTGAAATGTGTTCCACGAAAAGAGATGTCTATGAGGACGGGAAAATTCAACAATTGATTTTGGGCAGCTTTTTCATATTACACAGTTGTGACTCTTCAGGAAAAGGAAAGAGCTTAAAGCGATAGCTTTGTCTCTTAACCACTGCACTGGATTTTACAGGAAATATTCACTTTATCTGTTTTGCTTTATTGAAATGAAAGCCAAATTTTTCTTTTCAGTAAGGCTTGTGTGATTCAGCCCCATCCATCACCTTTGGGTTGAACTTATCACCCAACATCAGTGTCACTAATGGGAGCAAATCCCAGCAGCCAGCTCGTGACAGCTGGTGAAAGACTGAAACCAGAGCCTGTAACAGTGGAAAAACATGAGATTTTTAATGCAACTTTCAGGTGTTCAGATGCTGTTTCTGATATAAAATGTCAGCAAAGCCATGCTGAAAAAGCAGATTGAGGCGGTTGCATTTCTCCCCTGTGTGTTGTAATGTTAGTTGGTAGCAATGTAGCGTGACTAGTTAGAGCACAACTAAAGAGGTCATTTTTGAGTATCCTGATAAAAAAATTAAGATAGAGCCGTTAGAAACTTAGCACAAAGCGAAGTGAAGCTTATACAGTAGATTTCATTTTATTGTTTTAACACAGAGTTTAAAAAAACTTTGTCTTTTAATCAATTAGAACACAAAAGTCAAGAAAAAGTAGAACTTACTATCTTACTGAGCAGTCTGATCCAGACCCGATTCAACTGCATTGCAAGATTTCTAATGCTGACATCCTGGGAACAGAAATGCAGTGACAGTCCAAACACGTAAGATCACCATACGACAAATGAGACAGAATTTTCATGGAGATAAACAACGTATAAGTGTTGTTTATATATAAAAATATATATATCTAGTATCTATGCACTAAATGATTCATCACAACCAATCAGTAAGCAATTTATTTGCCAATGAAATGTCATTCGATTTTTTTTTTTTTAAAGTACTGTGTCTGCTTGCTTTATTGCAATAATGTCAACAGTATTTCTTGCCTTGTAAGAGACGATGCCAACATCACTTGGTCTTTACTGTCCTGGGAGATAACATTGGTATGTTCAGCATGTTTTTGAGAAGACATGAGAACAACAGAAAAGTGTTCTTTCATGTCTAAATTGTGTTGAAAAGAGAAACTTCCCAAATGCTCTACAAACTCTTCAAATGACCAGAAAGTTTGAATCCAGAATCTTAAAAAAAGCAGCGCACAATAAGACATGATCTCTTGATAAACATTGTTTACATGCTTATGCATAAAAATTGTATGCGTACCTGGAGAGCACATTGTGTGACTGTTTGTGGCGCAAAACTTTCATAATTAGTAAAATGCTAGTTTAACTGTGTGAAAAGGCAACTTTAAACCTTTCATGTTTCAACCAAATTTATACCTGAAGAGATACATTTGTAAATTCTGGATTAAGTGTAGTGATCTATGTGCAGGGGTTAATGGTTCAGGTACCTGTATGGTTAGAGCTAGGCCCCAGCTTATATTAAAAAGCATTGCTGCAAAAAACCAAACTTATGGAGCCATTCCTTGGAAGACAGAGAGGGGAAAAAAACAAAAAGTCCAGCCTCGGGTCAAGCGTCATACTCCGTTTGGTGGAAGAGGGTGTATTGATTTTACATTACAGGAACCGAGACCGTCTCCACACTATCAACGTAATTCACTGATCTGGACTTCAAAGACAAGCTCGGCTATTGGCTTTCTGCCATTTTCAATCCTGCTCAGTAGGATCTATGAACATCAGCTGAGCGTGCAGCGTATGGCGACCTAAACAGCAACACTGATCTGAAAGCATCTTTTCTGTGCAAATATGTCACAGCGGATCTCGGGGGAGAAGAAATTAGACTAGTTAAGGGTCGAAGTGGGCGGGGTCAGAGGTCAGGTGGAGGGGGGTAACTATTGTGCAAAGAGGGAAATCCCAGCGGAGAGATGAGTTGGATTTAACACAACACGGTGACATTTGTACTGCACTGCTACAGCATGCATGTGCAGACATACTGCGTGTCTACAGTAAATTAGACGTGTACGGTGGGATAAGCATTACACGTCTCAAGACTTTAAATACCTGATTTAATTAACATGTTATTAGCTAATTAGTGCATGTTGATTAATGCTCTATTAATTCTCATCAGACCCAGTTGAACTGTCAACGGCTATATTGGACATTAAAGTGGCAAACGGTGTAATTAGTGGTCTGAGCCTCAGTGGGTTTGCAGCTGTGCAGAGTTTAGATGATTTACTAGTCAAGCCAATGTTTTTATTTGATGTTATTTTAAATTTGAAATCGTCAGTTCTTCTGTTGTTTGGTCTTTTATTGAACTGATTAATTAGAGTCAATCTCATTTTAACATGCAACCCAATGACATTTAAAGTGGGTAAGACCAGTGAAGCTATTGCATAATAACCTGTCTAATAAGAACTCTTCTAGGTCTTTCTTTTCTTTGTGCGTACATTATAAAATCAATTAACTGCATATTTACAGAACAGATCATTTACAAATAAATGATGAACCACGTGGGATATTTTTAGCATCCTTTTAGGATGACTTCCTGGTTAACCACTTTACACTGGTGTGGTAGATCATGGGTAATGTCTGAGTATTAGTAAAACTGATGAAGATTTGGACCTTTGGGTCAAATTAATTTGACAGCTCAGAAAATGTGTAATGCAATACTTCCTGCTGAAAAGCTTCAAAATGTTGTCTTTGTATTTAATTTGTATTGTAGTGGGTCTTCCTGTGCATTCCTTTGGACATTCCTATTCCTATACTTCCACACATGCAGTTCTTCAGCAGGTTATATACTGAAATAACAATGCAAGTGTACGTGTATGAAAAGATGATTGTTGTTTAAGATCAACCATTATCATTTTCTTTTCTTCTGTCATATATACACTCTGTAACAGCGGTGGATTCTCATATTAAACATGGCCACAGTAATCCCTGTGATAGCACTGCTCAGAATGCTCCATTTCTGACAGTTTTTTCTATTCTTAGATCTCTATGATGTCACAGACAGAGGATTTCACTAATATAGCCAGTATTTAATCCCCACTCACCAGCAGCCTGGTTATGAGGGGCAGCCAATCAGAAGAAAGTTTAAGATAAATGAGGATTATTTTGAATAGGGAATCATACAAAGCCCAAGAACAGAGATATTAAGTGCTAATATAATATAGAGAACCTAATAGAGGCTTGTTAAATAGGTTGCATGATTATTAGCAATAAAAGATATTTTTGGTGGCCTCCAACATTAACCATTTAGCATTTATTTTCTGCAATAAATCTGCAATGAATCTACCGAT
Source organism: Astatotilapia calliptera (assembly GCF_964374335.1). Taxonomy (NCBI): domain Eukaryota; kingdom Metazoa; phylum Chordata; class Actinopteri; order Cichliformes; family Cichlidae; genus Astatotilapia; species Astatotilapia calliptera. The sequence continues at coordinate 36,145,604 of NC_137433.1, read as the reverse complement.
TCATAATATAAAAGTAAATACTTTTATGTGTAAAACTGAAATTATATTTTGTACAAATAAAACATAATTAACTCATTACTGCTGTGAACTAAATTGACCTTGAATTCCTCAGATTATGCTAATATACAAAGTCTCTACACTAAAGTCTACAGTGTGTGTGCACATACAGGCATGGCGCTTGTGCAAGTGTAGGTTTGTGCAGGAGTGCTTGTGCACACATAGATGGGATTTCTCCCTGATGCCCACAAATACACACACACAGCTCAGGCTTTGTACAGCTGCCGACCCTCAGAGAGGCGTGCTGAGGGCAGCGTGAGCCTCCAGTGCATCTATCATCACGCTGACAGGGCTGCCGTCCCCACACACTGTTCAAAGTGAGATTTTCAGTATGGCTGCTTAGCAAATAATTGATGGGGTGCTTCCTGGTTTTTAAGGAGAGGAGCGGTTAGACGGCAGGCCAGCGACAAGCACTTTTAATGTGACGCGTGAATCACTCTTTCATGACCCATAAAGCCATCTGGAATAACAAAGCACCCGACTCCCATTTGGGTCTTTATTCAGAGGTTTCGGAGAGTTAGCGGTGAAGTTTTTATTCTAGCCAGTAAAGCCTGTCTGAGTCTAAAAGGTTGTTTCGTTTTTCTTCTCTTTCCGCTGATTCCTGATAAGGCACATCTTTTTGTATGAAGGAGTTAAACCTACAAGACTTCAAAGTGAACTACTAGGTGTCCATGTAAGAAGTAACTGTCCTTAATGCCAAGAAGTAAAAAAAAGTGAATAGAGAAGCAATTACTTTACTTTACAAATACTTTATAAGAAACATGGGAGTAACAAACATGGCAACACCAACTGTTTGTAATCTGTTGATTTGAAGCATTGACACCATTTTACCTTCTTGTTTTGTTTTGTTTCTTTCTTTTTCTCAAGTCTCAAGATTTTTAACACTAGCTTCCTTTTTTAGTAATGTGCATCCACAGACACTGGAAACCTCACATGTCCAATAATTTCACTCAGTAGAAAAAACTGGAGCACAGGCTTTTGGTGCTAGCTGTAAGTACATATAGCTGCCAGTAGAGCAGCAACTACAACAACCTGAGTCAGCCTCCACCCGTAACTCAGACTGCTCACTCCTTTAACAAAGCACCTGGAACTTTCAGCCTGACTTATGTAATACTGCACGCACCGTGCAGCTGTAGCTACATTAGCAAAACCTTTTTGTATCCGATTCTGAATGTTTATTTTAAATATGCCGGTGGGCTCGTTAACACGGGTGTCTATGAGCATTGGCTCGCTTTTAGAGTCGGCCTCATTTAACAGCAAAGAACGGGTCAAAGAATAAGAACAAATGGGTTTGCCGTTTTTGCCATCGCCATCTTGGTGTTTTGAAATTAGATGAGGGCGAGGAGCAGTAAATAACTGAGGGCACACTGATAGGCTAGTTTACACAGTAAAGCATACTCTGATTTATCTTTCTCTGTAACTTTAAATAATGAGGTAATTCACACAATGAACAATATTTTGTATTAACTAAAAGCTGAAACGAGTGATTGAGATCAGAAAAGTGTTTACTGAGAACGATCACATGACCAGTGGGGTTATTTTCCTATAGACTGCTAAACACACACACTTGTCACCTTCAAAGCTAGCAGCACCATTAACCGTTAATAATACTTCTCTCTTTATTAATCACCTTAAAATGTTGCCACTGTTATTCAGGGTAAATCAGCAGCGTGTGTTTTGCATTTGTAAGATTGGGACTCATCTCCTCTTGTGTGTCTTGAGTTGATCATTTGGGGGCTGCTGGTGGGTTAAACAAGAACAAAAGAGAGAGTACTGTAAATGTTTGAAGTTACATCATGTACAGTCGAACCAACAAAGTTGCCATGTGTGCTCTCCAGGAAAAAAGAAATCCTTTTGGCCTGACATCTGTATTGACAGAACATAGTGAGCAGTGAAGTGTGATGCCTGTAACGTCTGTGAGCTGTCTTTCCACTTCCTGTTATTGTCCAGCATGTCTGAATGGCGTCTGGAGCCCACTGCACCTTCCCAGCAGATGGACTGCAAATATGGCCTCTGATTTATCTGGCCACTGATTAACTGTGAGAAAACAACACTCCACCAAATGTGTATGTGTATGTGTGTGGTGGGTGGTGGTGGTGGGGAGGACGTTGCTAATATATTCATGAAAATGTATTCATAAAAAATGATAATTGTGATCGAAACCCCTCCGTGGCTCAGAGGATGAGTCAATAAAAAGCAGGCGAAATTGACAGGCGCCTGTTATATGGACAGCACTTGCAATAACAGATGGGGGGGCAGAGGGATGGACTGCACGGGCGCCTGATTGATCACACTAAAGTGGGTGAGTGTTAAAATGTTACGCAACAAGCTTTTATTTCCTTCCTTTGCAGGGCTTCATCATACATGATTCTTCTACGGTGAGAGGAATATTTTGTTAAATCTATTTTCAGGATTGCAGCTTGTGTCTTAACACCTTCCGTTGTTATTCACTTGTTATCTTGTGCTACTAAGTCCTCTTGAGATAATCTGAGGTAATTCAATGTGAGCGCCAGTGTGAGCTCACGAGGAAAACTGACACGCCTCAGCTTGAGTTTGCTCTCTTTTTCCTGTATAAAGTTTTTTTTTTTTCCTTTCCACCCATCAGTGTGCAGCTCCCTCGTTGTCTGAGTGTTTAGCGGCGACTTGGACAAGACTCAGACATAGATGAATGTCAGCCATTATCGCGGGCGGCCATTTGTGCTGGTATTTGACTCACTAATGATCGTCTTCCAGGCGGGGTTCATCAGCTTCAGCGCAGACGCGCACATGCTCCGATTCAAACTTCGGGCTAATTTGTCCCTCTAGTTCATCATTTGACAATCGGCTCGTCCCCATATGTACACCCCCTCCCGCTTCGCCTTTTACTGCGCTCACTCAGTATATGTGTTTTGCAGATGGAGGTTGGCAACAGGTTTAACCCCGGTGGACTCTGGCCGGGTCAGACCCCCCACTGGTCCGTGCCAGCCTCGTGTGTTGGCAAGCCCACCTGGACCTAGCACCTGCTTATGTCACCGGATGTGGCAGGGGGATGCATGCTGGGAGGAGGGTGTTTGTTTGTGTGAGCAGTAGGAATAAATCAGCAACTGGGCTGCAAAAGTGCAAATTTTAAGTTGACCAGACTGCGAGTGCTTTTATAGGGCCATAATGCCCCACTATCTCTGTGTCTGTGTGTTAATCTATACACTTCTATGCACTTAACCATTGGCTTCACTTTTCACTTCATTTCACTGGAAGCCATGTCCATCTTTTATATACAGTCTGTTCCTAACCCCTAGTGGGGTACAGCAAGTCAAAGGGGCTTTGTTCTAAGTTACGTTTTACCTCGAAACTGCTTAAGACACCTTTCATTTAGAGGAATGTTTGTTTGTTTTCTATGGAACTAACAGTACAAGCAAAGATTCCCATCTGTACAAGCAGGTGATAACAGAAGAGTCACTGGCTGAAACTGTAGCTTTGTATTAAAGAGTAAATCACTATGTTGTCATGTGTGACAGTCCTATGGTTGCAGTGAGCGGAGTGTGTGGGCGGCATCAATGCAGACAGAGAGAGAGAGAGAGCTAGCAACACTGTCTGAGCCCTTCAGTAAGGTCAGCTTGCTCACCCCACTCCAAAATATCCCTGTGAGAGAGAGAGGGCAGTACATTATACCTAATGATGCCTCGCCAAGAGTTGCTGAGTGTTGGACATCGAGCGAGTGAACAGGGGGAGATATATGGCCAGGACCCAGGAGGTGAGAAAGAGAGATGGTGGGCCTGACTGTGAAGTCTCTCTGCTGTATGAAAGTGTTTCTGAGTGGTCTGTATGTGCACACATACTAAATATTGAAAATCAAATCGATTTTGAAAGCTGTTGTATGAACAGGGTTGTCCCCAGGGACTCTATATGGTTCGGTAAATGGCCCATCCTTTGTGCAGCATGTCTCTAGTCTTATTGATTCAAAGAGCTTTTTACAAGCCACATTCATGCAGTGCTTTGTATTTGCATACCAGTGAATGCATCAGGGACAATTTGGTGTTCGGTGTCCAAGAACACTTCAACTTAAGTGATAACTGGAGGGATTTGTGGACGAGCCACTCTACCTCCGAGTCACACTTATCCATATATAGACAGATAAACAGACAGATTCCTCCCATTACTTATCATGGCTTGCATTGTTTTGGGGGCCTTAACTAATAACTTGTGATACACAGTTTGTTAGCTAATGAGCTAATGCTCATTAGCTAATGTTATGACAGTTTCACAGCCAGAACCACACCTCAGTCATCACATCGAGTTTCAAAACACAAAGACGGGGATGGTGAAAATGCTGATTTTGAGACTTCAAACAAGCCACTGGGTGACATCATAGTGATTTCTTATTTCACACAATATAGATACTTTTTTTAATTATAAATTTTATGTAATTTTTTTTTTCCATTAAACCGAAACTACCATATAAATTAGAGACTGCTCATTTCTTTGGAACTGTGCAAACTCAAATAATTAATGTACAGGTGTCATTTGGGGACATTTGCTAGAATAATGTTTCCTGTTTTATACATGCTCCTACACACATATATCCAAAGCCGTGTGAGAGCCGCACTTGAGCCCAATGGAGATGCATGAACAAATATGAATATTTAACATCTAAGTGTTTATATTAATTATTCATAAAAGCGGTACTTTGCAAATGGATTAAATTAATTATGTTGATAGAATTAGACTAGATTTGGAGGTTAATATAATAATGTTTTTATTATATTTGCTGTAATGGATTCAGAGCCATTCTCTATTAATTGGATTGATGACAGTTCAAAGCCACCAGGGTCATTTGTGCATCATCGGGACTTTGCATTAGTCAAGTTGGATGAAGTGGGCACATGACTTTTAAGAGTCATCATCTACTGTAGTCCAAAACTTTACACCGAGAACAGATAGGCAGGACACAATGGTGAGAAACGTCAGATTCTGGTGTTTTTTTTCAACATCTAGACAATACATTGGCATTGAAATCGAGTCACAGCAGCAAAAGCACTTCAGTTACAGCTTCCCTTTAAATAAATGTTAAATCCTAGCTGAATACATTCAACAGACATGTGGTGTTATCAGCTATTAGCTGGCACGTGTTGTCACTTATGTACTTTTTAATAATAATTTGCTATTACTACTCATCTTCGGGGGTGTACAGTGGACTTGTAGTCAAGATCGCCTAATCCAAGACCAAGACCAGAGGGTATCGAGACCAAGACGAGACCAAGACCAAGTCGAGACGAGACCAAGACCAAGTTGAGACGAGACCAAGACCAAATTGAGACCAAGACCGAGACAAAAAAAGTCTTTAAACTGCAGTCAGATGCTGCTTTGTTTACAGGTGTCAGGCATATTTATGTGTTTTTGCTTTCGCACAGCCCTCCTCACCGCTGTCCACTGTCTCACTCACTTACTGAGAGGACAGACAAACGCTCCACTTGACTGTCGCGTCTGTCACCCTCTCTGTTTTTCACATAATAATATTATCCTATATCCTCGCATGTGATTGGCCACAATATGGAGGGAATGGAGCATAGCTGAGCCACTGTGTGAGACCTGAAAGGAAATTAAGTGAGGGTAGAAATGACAGAAAGATTATTAGCTTCTGTTTTGAGTTTTGTTCAAAACAGAATGACTTCATATAGGAAAAAAATAAATATCACATATGCAGGACATCTTAAACTAGTTTTTTAATTAAGCAGCAAGGCAGAACACAGTCAGGGCTGTATCAAGACACGGGGACTAATCCCCAATTCAACCAGACCCAGAACTGATCCAGAACAGGGCTACAACAGTTCAAAATCAGGACTACTTAGGATTTAACCAAAACAGAACCAGAATCAGAACTAGATGATAGTAGCACTAAAAGTCATCATAGACCTGCACTACCTTTATTTTTTAATTCTACCAAAGTCCACTATTTAGATTGAGAAAAGTTTATAGAATTATTCAGCCTTGTTGTGCAAACAAGCCTGCATAACTTAATAAATATAGAATTTGAAAAGTAACAAGTGGTATCTAAAAAGTTACACTAGGTACTAGATGTTCTGATGTTTGGCAAACAACCATTTGACCAACATCTGTGTCTCACCTGCTCGTGTTTCATCTGTTCTGCTCCTCTCTCTCGCCCTCTTTGTGCTGACAATCAAACCAAACACCAACATCATCAAATATACAGTTGAAACCAAATATTTACATACTCTTCAGATAAAAACACAAACACTTTTTTAATTGTAACATCAAATCAGACTAAATGTTTAGATTGATAAATATTAAAAACATATTTGTTAACTTTAAGAGTAAAGAGAGAAACTATCTGTATTTCTTTGTAAATGGCACCAAATTGTATTCAAAATTGAGCCACACTTATGGAGCTCCACAGTTCTCTTCCTGGTGTTTTGGTTGACATCTCTTGATTTTCCCATTTCAAAGAAACAGGCTCTGTGTTTTGCCTTATATGCATCCACAGCTGTGCCACCAATTTACTCACATGGACTCTACTAACCTATCAGAAGCTTCTTCAGCTCAGAATGGAATCGTCTGGAGTTTTCTTATTAATTAACAATAAACTTAGTGTACATGTACTCCTAAATTTGATGAAAGTGATTAAAATAGACAGCTCCCTCTTTTTATTCTGACATTTAACTCCAAATCTCCCGAACACTATGTCGATTTGAGAACGCAAGACCGAGACAGCGAGACCAAGACCAAGACTAAAGTCAGTCGAGACCAAGGCGAGACCAAGACCACGTAACCAGTCTCGAGACATCCAACTCTAGTGTTCAGTATATGAAAACAGGCCCAAAACAGAAACCTCATACACGATTCTGTTCAAACAAACCTAATGACAACAATGAAAGTCCCATCCAGGAACAGAGCGGTCAAAACCAGCTTTGAAGAGCTAACGAAAGCAAGGCAGTGGTTAGTGGAGCTGAAAATAATGATTACAGATGACGCTAAACCGCGAGGAGAGACACTTCAACAGTGTAACTTCCACCAGCATTAGTTAAGTTAGCTAGCAGAGCAGCCCGGTGTGTGCTGTGAGCGATTATTTACAACATGGTGATGGGATAGCTCACTGCCATCGTGCTGCTGAACGGCTGAAACATGGGACAGTTTATTTTGCACAATCACTGTACATGCATATATCACTACCTCTGCACTACAGCTGTAATCTGCATTATTGATTCTACTCTATTTTTATTATTATTATATTTTCTTCTTATTATTATTGCTATTTATATAGTTACTCCATTTTTACCACAACTGTTACCATATTTGCAATTTTCTTTTCTCTTCTACGTGCAATATTGAGAGGGCTCTGAGCCTAAGAATTTCGTTGCTGGTAATGATCTGCCATTGTTACCTGTATATGACAATTAAAACTGAAACTTGGTTGAGCAGGTGATCTGTATGGGTCCGAGCCTGCTCTGGGCTATTTTCTGCATGTTGTTCCCGCTGCTCTCTCATCCCCTAACTGCCGTCCAAAATAAAAGGTACAAATGTCCACAAACAGACCTTTAGAAAGGTGATGAATGCTCTTCAGAGGCCCACCTCCCCTCTCTGAATTTTTGCCTAGAGCCCTGACAGACTCCAGAAAAAAAATCTGACTCACCAAAACTTTTTGGATGATTGCCTCACCCCCCTGTGTACACGAAAACGTGACTGCAGGTACATCAAAACTTCAAGTTTTCACATTTTCTATTTATTGGTTAAATAATCTGACAATAGTTTTATCAAACCCTGAGTCTGTCCCAGGACTGGCTTTTAGGGTGTTTTCCCACCCTGACACTCGATTGGTCTAATGTGAGAAACTACTTTTGTATTTCACTATTTCTCATTGAATCAGATAATTCTGCAAATGTAAAATCTCAGCACAAAGGGCTCGTTAGCCACAACTTCAATCCATCCTAAAGATTCCCATCAGTCAAACTCTAGTTTCAAGTGGCCCTGTCCCTCCTTCCAGCACTGTGCCAACACTCTTCCTCGCCTTTAAAATCATATTACATTTGCTGAGGCTTGCGTATAAATTTTCCCTGCGTCTCATCAGGGCACCCCCCCAACTCAGTGTGGCCTCTCCTCTGACTGATATTGGCTCATCATACTTAATCTAGGGTGAAATTTCCTAGTCTGTGCTAAATGACTTGCAGCCTTCACGAGAGAGGAGATATTTATTTTTCTCAGGGCTAATGACCTGTCCCTCGGACCCACCCACTGATGGTTATTTACTAGGGCCCAGATGCTTGGGCTCAAAATGAGTGGTAATGTCAGCGGGCGCCATCCTTCATCGGGCCGCCCCTGATTGAATCCGAGTGATCCCATTGACATTGACTCTGTGACTTTTAAGGCCATTACCTTCCACCGCCCACGATGATCACCTCATCATCGCTTCTGAGCTGACAGCTGATTAGCAACAAATTACTGACAGGAGAAGGCTCTGACACTGGGTGCAGGAGGTTTGGTGTGTTACTATGTGTGTGAGTGAACAGAGGTGCAGGGTGGAGGGGAGTAGGGGGGTTTCCAAAGAGTCAGGGGCCTCCTCCTCCTCGTCCTCCTCACATACACCCAGAGTCTGACTCCCTGCAAACACTCAAAGTAATAGCCGTGTCTATGATGCAGCAGTGCCCTCACCACTGAGCTCATGGTAATGTAATAAGTGTGGAGGGAAAACGCCAGGGCTCATATGGTTAGCCTTCCTGCAACGAGCACATGAACAGCTGCTCCTCATTGGTGGAGAGGGAGTGCACTTCATTTCTCTGGCTTAGTGAGCAGGACTGATGCAGCTGATTTGTAAAGACACATTCTAGAAACTGATCATCAGAGCTCATGAGACCTTTACACCCCAACTTGTGAGCAGTTTTTGAGTTCAGTTCAATTCATCCATCTATCGATTTATCGTCGTTTGCTTATGAATTGCATCGAGGCCCTACAATAACACAGAAAAGACCCCAACAATCAGATGACCCCTACGAGCAAGCACTTGGCAACTGTGGGAAGGAAGAAAACCCCTTTTGACAGGAAGAAACCTTCAGCAGAACCAGGCTCAGGGAAGGGCGATCATCTGGGGTGAAGGGAGGTCCACGCCAGAAATGTTCTTCTATCAAACAACCATTAATTTAAACTTTGTAGACGTGTCATTTAGAAACGTGGGAGGGCTGAATTTCAAGAAAAAATAAGCTCAGGCTTATTTGAGAAAATCTTTTTGCACAAGTTTTCACTCTTGTGCAGAAATAATAATCTTTTTGAAGATGCACATAAAAAGTGTAAACTGTACTGTTATTATAGAAGTACCTGATGTCAAGGAAAAGGCAGTTAAGAACACAAATAACAGCAAGTTTGATCATTGTGCAGTAATCGTCCTCTGGGCTCAGCTGTTGTCTCCGTTCATTCACTGACTTCTGTGTTCAGCCATAAAGAGATCAAAGATGCTGAAGCGCCAATACAAGGCTTTTCCCCAGAGTTCAGGCATCACGTCACCGTGAAGTGCTTTGTAATGTCTTTTGGGACTGAAACTGAAGAGCTTAAAAATCCGGAGTTCCTGGACTCAGTATCCAAAGTCTCTCATGTTAGCATTAGTAAGCAGTGTTTAGCCTCTATGAATAGTTTTACCTTTCAAAACAACTAATCCGTTTGGATGCTAGTAAGGCTTGAAGTCAAGAGTTTGGCTTCATTAACAGGTGTTCCTGCACAGGCATCTGAAGCTGCCTGTGACGCCTCATCTCTGCTAATCTGAGGCACACAACTGGACCTCGTCATGGTTTGATGCCTTTGGGGGGATTTTTATTGAATCATTATATTATAAAAATATTCAATCCTGTTTTGTGACGTAGACGTTTGTGCTGTGGTTTTTGTGAGTAAAATTCTCCTGTATTTTATCAAAGCCTATTTCTTCTTGCATCACACACCCATTTGTCTCGTTTCCTTGCCCCACCCTCTTTCAAAGACTTCAATAAAATACCCCTGCGAACACTTTCTATGGAAGGACAGTTTCCTGAAGAAGAAGATACCCCTGATTATAACCTGATTGTGTAGATAGTCCCGCTGTCTGTGTAGAATAAACATATAAAGTTCATTGTTTTATTAATTTTAAGGTTTTTTAACAGCTGCTGTTTCTAAAGCTGACAATATTTTGTAATATGTCCAAGAGTTTTTCACAAAAAGCTCCAGCTTTTTCGCAGACATTCACTCACTCCTGAGGCACAAAACAACCTCCCTTGCCTCCTGGAGGAGCATCTGCCTGGGCCTCTAGCCCTTAAGGACCAGACAAGATGGCGGCAGATGAGGGGGGAGATGCTCCATTTGCTGCCAACAGGATCCATTTTTAATGCTTGGAGGCAATTTGAGGCCCCTTTTATTTACACATTGGTCCCAGCATACCAGGAGTCATAGATGCAGGGGATGGGAAGCGTGCGAGGTCTCCGGAGTTTATAGGTGTTTTGACGCTGGTCTGCGGATGTCATTGAGATGTTGGAATTGACAGCTGATCCCGGCGCTGTGAGTTCTTTAAAAAGGCCAGAAGTGGCAAAGGGGAGGATGAAATGGTCTCCACTTGTGTCTCACTGGGACTGAAACAGGATTTAAAAAGCTAGAAAAGCACTTTTCCTCAGTCACAGAAGCAGAAGATCACACATGCCCCACTGATGGATCACCATCATCATATCACCAGATACTTTTTTTGTTTTTATCCTTTAGCCTTTAGTTGTTTCTTGCTTTTCCTGTTTATCTACATTAGTCTTTTAGTTATGGTTATTTTGTATAGTGTCTTGTTATTTTTCTAGCCTTTCTCCTCTCTGTGTGTGTTTGTGTTAAAGTCTTGACTCAGTGTGTCGTCTTTTTTCCAGTTTTACTTCGTCTCATTATCTTTGATTAGTTTCACCTTTTTCTTGTTCCCCAGCTGTTTCCGCTCCCTCGTTAAACCCTCATATTTAATGTTTGTTCATGTCTGTGTATTTAATTATTTGTTTTTGTTTTGTAATTTTTTGTTTTTGAACATGGATCACCCAAAACTCCAGCATTCAGATGTTCAGGTACCTGAAGGCAACAGACACAGTTTTTTTTTGAGGTAATCTTTTTAAAATGCATATTTTTCATAGTTTTGAATATTGCAACTAACCTAAAACCTACAGCTGTGAATTTCTGGCTGTGTAGAAATCACTTGCATATTTTTCCCAATTTTTTCCCCCCATTTCAGGTCACATTAAATAAAACGGGAAGTTCATGTAATCAATTATGGTCATTTGCGGAGCCAGAAAAGAGGATTATCTCGGGTACGCTCATTGCCTAACAGAAGTCACTGTGTCATAGTCAGATCCACCCCTTTCAGGTGGCAAACAGGCAAACCCTTCAGCATAGGCTGAGGTTTGCCTGTGGTTTGGACCCAGTCTCAGTCTGTTGTCAGTCTGTGGCCTCTGTGAGAGTCATTGCATTTAAGACAGTGATAGAGCCTCCCCTCTGGTGAATAGGGTCACACTGGCGTGTCTGTCACTTAGCCCGGCTGACTTTCCCCTCTGTATCTCCCTCTCTGTCTGCCTGTCAAGATGGCAGATGACAGCAGGGGCCACCGTGGGACCGCCGGCTCCCAGTGAAGCTCCATTTGCTGTCCTCCGTGGAGAATCCCCCCCACCAGCTATATTTCAAGACCGTCACGCTGCTGTCACGTCAAAGACTCTGGCAAAAAGGCGAGGCCTCTCCCATAAAACATCAAAAGCGTCCGCTGCAATGAAAACACAAGTGAGGGGGGCCTTGTCAGTCTCTACATCCCTTCTTCTAAGCGACTGTAGCCCACCGCCACTACACACGGCTTCCACACTATTCATTCATTTTTCATGCTGCGCAGTCGGCGATCCGAAATGCACCATCTATTCTGCAGCTGACGTGACCAAATGTCTGCACATACCGGAGCTGTCTTTGCAAAAGTTTTATGATACAAGATTATTTAAAAGCCTCTTTGATGAATAGACATTATAGGGCCAAAAATAACATTAATCGGACTTTAAAAGCTCTTTTTACACATGACACTGACTTTTGAGTGACGTGTTCTCATATTTCTATACATTCAGTACATCTTTAATCAGTGTGCCAGATATTTGAACTTCTCTTTGACACTGAAGTCAAACATCTGTAGCAGGACTTTTCATTTGCTGTTATACAACCCGAGTACACAAGTTTATTGTCAGTTCATTAAGAGCCCAGTTAACATGATTTAACTTAAAATGAAGGTTTTAAGGGTTTATACAAACGCTGGGATTTCATTGGCTCTATTCATAAAATACAAGGGCTTACTGAACGTATGAAACTGGTGGGAATCATTTGCAGTGATTCAGTCACCGGAGATTATTCTTTACAATGTCAGTTGAAAGAAATGTGTCCATCCCCCCAGGTGATTTCAGATACTCCAAGAATCTGAGTTGCCAGAATCAGGAGTGAAGCTTATCAAGATATATTTATGTAGAATTTATGTCTAAAATCAGGGTTTTATTATGTTTTAAGTATTAATGCAGTTTCCTTTTCACACTTTAAGCCCTGAACAAACACAAACGCTGATGTCACTACAGTTCATTAAGGCGATTTAACAGATTTTTATACTTTGTATACCTTTGTTTTCATTTTTATCGCCCTGTGTATGTTCTCGTATTTGTATACATCAAATGTATCTTTTAGTCTTTGTGCCAAATACCCAAAACTCATTTTTACCATTTCTGCCTGTCAGGCTTTTAATTTTCTGGTATGAAACATTTCCTTGAGTGATTTGTTAAAACCCAGATTAGTGTTAATAAAGCTGAATTAATGTTTAACAGTAAATTTCTGTTCAAATTAAAAGTTAAAAAGTAAACAAAGCAAACAAAACGTCCACATTATATTTTACTTTAGTCACAGAAACAATAAAACGGTGGTTAAACTAGAACATCAGCAAATGTGACAAACTGTAATCTTACACTTTAAAGTGCCAGCAGTGGTGAAGAAGTGATGGTTTGTTTGGTTGGTTTGACTTTGAAGTTTCACATACCTCTGCTGTTTATCCGACCGGTATTGCGAAGGATTGCAGTCTATCCTGTCAGGCGAGAGGTTTCCCCAGCCAACCGGCAAATTCAAACGCTGTTATTCTGTAAAGCGGCGGTCCCCAACCCCGTCGTTTGGTACCGGGCCGCGAGAGTTCGGGTGTGAAATTTATGGTTTTCAGGGTTTTTGTCGTTAACTCGGTTTCCCTGGGTCTTTTCCCGTGTTGTAGTTTTGTGTCTTATTTTTAAAAGAAATATTTATGCGTTACCATAGCGAGCAGAGAGGAGGACGTTACTCTGTGTTGATGGCGCAGTTCAGGAGGACGCTGCTAATAAAGTTACACAATTACTCAGTGAATTTATTATTATATTTACAAAATACCACAGTTTTTGTCTCGATCTTATCATTTTTTTGTTGTATTTATCCGCGACACCTTAAAGGCCGGTCCGTGAAAATATCGTCTGACATTAAACCGGTCTGTGGTGCAAAAAAGGGTGGGGACTGCTGCAGTACCGCCCATCTTATCTGGGAAAATGTGTCCTAATTGGGATTCAAACACTCAGTAATGTTTGAAATAAATAAAAACAGCCTGAACTCCACGTCCTGACTGTACTCAGCTGCTGCTATTGAAGTTTAGGCATAATGTCACGTCACATGACCAACCATCTAGCTGTCTGCTGCAACACTACGAAATAAGTCACAACGCACAATATAAGCAGATGACATGGTTTCTTACAAATAAATAAAATCAAAACGTTCCATAAACTTCTGACAGTGTGATCTGTCCTCAGATTCGTTCACCTGATGAGTTTCAGTTTGGAACGAACATCTGCCTGAATGCAGACGGTGGGGCTCCTCATATTTAAAATATCTACAATGTTGTTTGAGTGAACAGCAGAGATCAATGCGGTATCTGTGTCTCTGATGGATAATCCTACATCCTGGACCTCACTTTAAAACTGCCATGTAAAGAAGCGAGGCCCATTTAAAATATGTTTTCTCTGTCTACAAGTGAACCTGGTTCTCACTGAGATGGAAGTAGAGGAACACACATGGACAGACACACACCACCCCCACAGAGATGAGTCCTGTATGCATTATGTCCAGACTGACACGTCAAGAGGCCCTAGATTAACTGCTCCCCCCCCCAGACTTCCTTTTATCCCCACCGTTCCAGGGGCCACGCTCATTTACATAAACAGATAATCCTTGATAAAAATTTCCATTAGACAAAGGTGAAATGGATCAATTTCTGCTGCCAAGATAAATCTCACGTTTTACACCGACAGGGTCATTACACAAGCCACATTTCAGGAATAATGTATTTAAAAAGTCCGCCGGTAGTGGCCATTTCCCGTTTTCCAATTACCTTTAAGAAAAGCTTATTCTGTGGACAATAAAGCACATTACGGCACAATATGATACAGTCCATAAAGATCAACGTGTTTGATGAGAGGTTAGCGAAAGCTCAGCATATTTCGGGGGGGATGTCACAACCCCGTGGTTATCGCTGACACCTCGCTGTGCTTGACATGCAAATGTCCTATTACGCCCAGTCCAAATAGATTAAGAGGCCTGTTGAGAAATAAACAGTTTTTTCGCCATGTTTTTTTTTTCTGTCTGCAGTGAAGGTGGGAGGAAAAGAAAGAGGGGAGGGGGAGAAGATAGGCCAGGGAAGGGGTGGGAGGAGGGTGATTGACAGGACAGTGAGGTGGTGTCACCAGTCCAGGGCAGGGAGACAACGGAAAAACTCATTAGTGCGCTTCCACCCCAATTCGCCACTCTGCTTTTGACCTTGAGGCGCCCACTCCCCTCCATGCCCTGCCCACTCCAGCGGACCCCACCATCACCCCCTCCATCGTCTGCTTCAGGTGAATCACGCCATGAGGTTTGGATGAGCAGGGAGCTGCGGGCGACGGGTGGCGCCTGAATAACGCTTTGCACACACGGCGAAATAAATCAGCCACAGAATGAACTCAAAACAAGAATTTTCTACACAGTTAATTTTCCAGTGGAGGAAGATGTCTGTCCAATCACAGCTGACGAAAAAGGGCTAATGTTCTTCATTTTTCATGAGCCTGGAAGTCTGGAGCGTTTGTGCCATCAAAATCTTGGGGTTATGAACCTCGAGATGATGAGTGAGGGGCGGACCCGACTGTGAAACTGCATGCTCATTGGCTACGACTCAAAGGTTGTTAGCCAGTGACCGTAACCTGGATAATCCTCCTTTCTGGCACTTGAAATTACTAAAATTAAAAACTTGACTTAAAGGTTCATTCAGTACAAAATAAGCAACCGAGCCCATAAAATCATCATGAACGCGTATACAGAGGTCGCAGACATCTTTCTGCATTCTTTATAATAACCTCCTGGTGACCATTATAAATAAAAAAATGCACAATAAACTTTACAAATGAACCATCGATTTACAAAGAGAGAAACCTCTTGAGACTTCTTAAGAAAAATAAGTGCAGTTTAAAAACTTTGAGCTCAATGAGTCTGCAGTAAATGTACAGATCACAGCAGGGAGGCTTGAAAAATACTTCTTGTTCTTCAGACATTTTCATTCCTCTGTAGTTACTGTTGTCTTTGCATCATCAGCAAAAAAAAAGCATGTTTGACGCCCCTGATTTCAACAGACAGAGTGTAAACCTGACCAAACGACAAATGAAAACACTAAAGATGTAAAAACTATCATTTCCATGCGGGACACAGTGGTCACTCGCCAGCCGGACCTCTCCACCCTCTTCTTTGCTTTTTAAACCTTTTTACTTCGTGTATGTGGAAGGAAGGGCGTTACATTTGTACAACATGAAAACAACAAATACAGAGCTGTGTGTCACATGACCTGGAATTCTGGTCACGTGATAACGCCTTGATTGAGGCTCAGCTGACTTCCTCAGAGGCTGTGAAAAGTTACACAAGAAGCTGCTCGTAGACTTTGTTTTCTGCAGGTTTATTCTGATAACAACGATCACTTAGAACAACTTTGTATTGATTTCCACCATTGATCACCATTTCCTGTAAAGTGGCCTAAAGGATGACAGCAAAATGCCCCACCTGCTCACATACTCATCATTCTTTATCATCTGGACTTTTTCACACTCTGTTTATATAAATATATATTTTTTATCCTGGGATGAAGAGCAAATTAAAAAACAACATAGTACCAGTGGCTGGACACAATCATGCACGTATGTGATGCAGCATCACCTGTCCTGCAGGTGCACCGCCCCCCGATGTGTCTCCCTCTCTCTCCTCTCCATCATACAGACAGAGCAGCCCTGCTGCTGTGAACAAAGTCTCTCTCTTCTGTCCTGGCTGCCTCGCTGGCTGGAAACCCAGAACCTCTCCTCTCTGCCTGTGAGGAGGGAGCATCCGTAACTTCTGAGGTATTAATTTTGCTTTTAGATGAGCTGTAATCTTCCCTGCGTGGCAGCATGTGCTGTAGACTCACAGGGTCGAGATGCCTGCAGAGACGAGAGCAGAAACAAAAGAAATGATGTGCAGAGATCTTCTCTGGTCCCACCGGCCATCTCGCCCTCCCCCCCGTAACGCCAGGAGACATGAAACCCATTATGTTGATGGGATCAGGCAGCATCCATCTTAATAGTGGATTGCATATGATGACAATGATGACCCCCAGAGCAACGTGCCACCAGCGAGAGTCCCACGAGAAAAATCTTGTTTTTAAAGAAGTGCTCGGCTCGAGTCTCAATCTGCTGTAATCCAACTGCGAATTATTTATCAAATGAGATTAGTCTGCTTGTGCGTCTGTCCGTCCACTACTTGTCGTCTACGAGTCCCAATCTTCCATTTCCTTCATCATAACTTCAATTATTGCTCTGCTCTAATGCACTAACTTTTAATAAATTATTCCAGTTGAAACAGACCCCAATTGGTGTCTTATTTATTACCGGCTCGATCCAGGAGCCTGTTTTGGGGGTCTCATATACTTAAGGTGATGCAGGGAGTTGATGTCTCTATGGCGAACCCAGACAGAGATACCAGAGCGCCACCTGCAGGCCGTAAGGAGAAACGGAGGCGTCGTTTACAGCGTGCAGTTTCGTGTCTGATTCATTGGTCTGCAGCTGTGAGTCTTTTGTTGTAGCCACACAGTGAAACAGCAAGTAACAACAACTGGGTTCAGTCTGCGATTCACGACACGTGAGTCACCGAGCGGCCCATTCAGACATTTATTTTGCTGAGATAGACGGTGTTTGTGCGCTTGCGGTGTTATTTTATTAGAATAAGTCAAAAGCACAAAGCAGAGTGGCACACTGTTAGATTAAAGCAAAAATAAGGACAGAAAATATAAAAATGATGATAAAAAGTTTAAAGAAAAGGAGAAAACTGCTTTTATTACTACTTTAAAACGTAGGTGCTCAGTGCTGATGATGCAAAAAGAAAATAAGACACATTGTCATTTAATTTTTGCATGCATTTGTTTTTATTTTTCAGTTAACCCTTTCACCGAAACTGAAAACCTTTAAATATTGATTAATAAGTGTATTAATTTGTTTAAAAAGTAGACTAAATTACATCTCTGTGCTCACAACACATTTGTTTTTCATTTTAATCTGTTTTAAATGATATCGTGTATATCTGTGGAGGTGAAGAAATGAACCCAATGAGCAGAATTCTGTTGATAAATGACTTCTAATGATGATCATGTTTATCAGTACATCCTGCGTGGACACATACTGTACAGTGAGCGTCTCCTCCTCGCTGGCAGACGGATCAGATTCATCAGTTTTAATGTTTTATCTGGAGGCAGCTCGTGTTCGGTGGGTGGCCTTCTGCTGCGCTCAAGTCCACAGCAGGTGCAGAGTGACCTCCGCAGGATGCAAACTGCACTGCAGCCTGATGGCTGTCTGTCAAACCACACAGCTATTTTTATTTATAAATTTTTTTACAACAAAATAAAAAAAAAGAATCAGGAGTTAATATACAGAGAGCACCTGTTTTAGTAAAGCTTCAGTATAGTGAGTGCGAGATGATTTCTAGAGGAATGAACGCACACGATTTGATATATTTAATGACAATAGCCTCGGTTTATTCATCACAGTAAATTTGTATTCATATGTTTGGAAATATCACATTTAATTTTCTTTTCAACAGAACAGGAATAAATAAGAAGTATTACAAAGTCACTGCTACACTTTCTCGTGTGTGTTTAGCTGATAAAAAATGCGACACTTTACCCTTGTAGGGCCGTTTCTTAAAAGAGAATATCAGCTTTTTTCTTTCAGCAATAATAGATAATTTGTAAAGGATTCAGCAAATATCTGCACAAATTATGACTTTAACTTGTGTTTTTTTGATAAGCTGTCCTAAAAATGTGTAAATTGTTTAATATTCACTCATGACTGCCTACATACACTTTCCACAGAGGCTCGAATAGAAAGATGGTCAGTCTGAGGAGGCACGTCATGATGTGCAACATTTTTATTCACACTTTAACCTGTAGTCGGCGCCACCCTTTTGACTCGTACGTGTATATTTGTTAAGGGTAATGAAATAGAAGCTTTTGTGCTTTCGCTCTTGATTTAACAGTTCAGTACCAATGCACAATACAGATTGTAGGTCACGTGATGGCACCCGAGCGTGCTGCATGTGGTGACGAAGATGCTTTTTTAAATTTGCCCCCACAACAAAATGTCTTTGAACATGTTAACGAAACAACTCCAAATTAATGAAACAACAGGTTTATCTTTTTTTTTTCCAGCATTGTCTGAAAGCCAAGAGATTTTTCCTCAGATAAATCATAGATTTTTTAAAAAATGTAAATTTTGAGCGTAAACATCTTCATTTGAAATCAGACTGGACATGATGAAGTTTTCATTAAAAGTCTTTTAAAAGTATTGCTTGCAATTTTGCTCTGGACTCTTAAAAATTATTCAATGTGATAGAAAAGGTGAATTTCATATTTTGGCCAACAAAAATGTGCTTGATTGATGATTTTTTTTCTAATCCCCTTCTGAGCCAGTGTGGACATTTCATTAGCTGACAGTATATCCACACCTCCACCTGAGATTTCACCTGTCTTCTAATCTGGACTCATTTATAACAATCTAATTAGACCAAAGTATTGTTTTTTGTTTTTAAGAAATACTTTTTAACATTTTTAATTTCTGTGACACAAAACAGGCGTCACGACAGGAAGAATAACAAACATGCAAAAGCCTGCTGATGATCTGATGAGTACATGTAACAATCATGAAAAGCTTTTTGGGTTTAAGAAAAATACACAGCTACGTTGTTTTAAAACTAAATCTTCTTTGGAAAACTCGGGAAAACCAATCTTTGGCTCTTGTAGCGCTGCAGAAAGAGGATAACTGACAGCGCATATGTAGCTGCACTCTTCACTCCGTTTGATAATAAAGGGCTTATTTTAGCATTGTTCTGAAAATAAAATAAGAGAGTATGCTGAACACAGAGTCTTTGTGGGAAAAAGCTTAAACAGGTTGTCAGCGTGATGAGGATGGGCTTACCGATGCTGATCCATTAAGGATTACGGCAACTTTTGTCCAGCTGCATAAAAAAGTGCAACACATTACAGAAGTTGGGCATTAATCTCATCCCCAGCAGCAGCTAAGTGTCCTAACACAGCCACCCTGCCCTCCTCCTTAATCCTTGCACTGATGTAAAAAAATTGTTTTTGCGTTTCTTTGGAATCCCGGCAGGAATTACAAGTCAAAGAACCAGATGTATCTTCTAAGACTGAAAAAAAAAACGTAAAAGCAAGCCGGAGATTAAGACTAATGCCTTTCAATATTGTTATACAGATGAAACTTTCCAAAAAAAAAAAAAAGTACAAGGAGACTAAGCAACAAAGCCATTTCATTCCCAGAAAGAGCTCAGTGGCCCAGATGCTATGAGGATATATTCAGACATTAGTGCTGGAACATTTGTCGATGCAACATTTATTTTTCTTCTTTCAGTTTGTGATGTACGGCTCTACATATGGCCTCCAAGCAAAAAGTGCATAAGCTGTTTGTTTTTGTGTGATATTTCATGCCTAATAGCGGATCGTTTTAAATTTTTCCAGTTTCTTATTTGATAATTTATGTGAACATTAAAAAAATGAATCAACATGAACATTTTGTGGGACGTCACTGCAAATATTTCAGGATAAGCCCTGCAGCTAATTTACACTTGTTGTCACAGCTCAACTGAAAGAGGAAACAACAGATCAGGCATTCAGAAATATAGTTTTTTATTCTCTTTATTCTGTAAACATCCATCAATCTATTCCACCGCTTCTCCTGGTGCAAGTCATCGGGACAGCAGTCCAGACTTCCCTCACCTTCCAGCCTCTCCGGTGGGACACCAAGTCATTTCCAAGTCCGCCAAGAGATGTAATCTCTTTCAACGAGTCCTGCATCTGTCGGGAGGCCTCCTCCCAGGCGGACATGCCCAGAATATATCACCTATATGGTGTCCAGGAGGCAGCCTGACCAGATGCCCAAACCACCTGAACTGGCTCAGTTATCCACATCAAAACAAATGGACGAGCTCCACACCTTTAGTCGTGTTTAGTCCCACGTACCCTCGAATAATCCTCGAGGGGGTGAAGAGCTTTTCCAGTGTTCCACAACCAGGACGACATTCGCATTGTTCCTCCTTAAACCATCGCTCCAGTCTGCCGATCCAGGGGCACCATCCCAGACCTCCACACATCGGTCCAGGAACGTGTCAACCACGACATCCCCACGACACCCAGAATCTCATCCACCCCAGGGGCCACTAAGCAGTTGTTTAACTACATCAGTGATAAGTTATAGTGGCTAAACCTTCGTAGTATCGCCATACTACAACTGTACAAGTTCAACACTGTTAAAAAAGAGTTAGTGTTTCTTAAACCGAGGACTGAAACGCTAACACGATGTCTGTCTTTAGCTGGCTGAACACGTGAAGTTTAGCTATGTTTGAGTGTTATTTAAACACAGTGGAGTACAGACCAAACTTCACTAAAGATTACAAAAGTGTTACCTTTACTCACAACTTTCACCCAGACTCTGGAACTGTTACTCTGAGCTCGACATCTGTGGACTTGATGATGTCTTCCGAATAAGAGCTAAAAAGTTGTGTTTTTAGATTTGCATTTGAACTTTGTGATGCTTACCTTGAAAATAAAATATTAGTTTTAAGTTATTGACTTAAATAATGTGTATTTTATTCTAAATGTGATTTATAAATGTTTGGTATTCATATAACTTTTAAGTCAGTGAAAGTCTTTTTTTAAATATCACTTAATATAACTGAGTAACTGCATAAATTGCTCTAAGCTAAAAGCGAACGTCAATCCACACCCTTCACAGCGACAGCTACTGGGACACGCCCACCTGGCGTGTAAAACACTACTGCGGTCCTTTCCCTTTTCTGGCCCTACACTGTAAATGTCCAAGTCAACAACACTTAAGATTTACGTGTGGTAGTTTAACCTAACTGTGTAGAGCTTACCTTTGCTTTAAGGATGAACAATTCCTCGTTTTTCACCTCCCACATGGCGACGTTATTGATCCGTCCACATCAAAAAGACACATAGCTGTCCTGGCAGCAGTGTAGGCTGAGGGATTCCCTACAAGAAATCACGTTATTATTACGTTTAAGGTTTGTTTTTGGTTTTTTAACTTAATGTAAATTGGTATTTTTGACATCGTTTCCTCTGCAGGTTCCTCCCTTTGTAAGGTCGATACAGGAGCACACAAGCTGATTATTTTCACACTCCTCTCCTTTGTGGCAGTCTGAGTTCACCCCCCTCCACTTTGTGGGAAGAGCAAAGAGCTGTCCCCGGTGCTTTGTGTCAAGGCCTGAAGCACGGTCAGACTGAGAGATCCCGACGTCCTCGATGTGAAGAATGGGAGAGGAAAAGAAACTCTGTGTGACACTGAGGGGGGGAGGAAGAGGAGGAGGATGGGAGATGAGGAAAAGGCGAGGCCGCATCACACGACTGCCGAGCTGCATCCAAGTGTCAGTGTCCCAAAATAGTGGCAAGCAACGACCAGACTGAAGACACCAAACAAACAACAGCTCTCAGATCGAGTAAACATCGGCTAACACACGAGACACGACAAACTGTGAAGCCTCCCTCTGTCTTCCGGTCTCGTTAATCAGAGCCACAGAGAAAGCAATCGGAGGGGACACCCATCCTATTAGAGGAAGCCGCGGCCGCCTCTCCCCTCCTCTGACCGGGTCCTCGCAAACACTTTGCCTTTGAAAAAAACGTTGACAAGCTCCCTCTGTGCAGTGCTGTGTGGACACAGAGGACAGAGTCTCGTCTCCAGCAGATGTCTTGTGGCGCCGACTATAAATAAAGCCAATGAGACCAGCCGGCCGCTGACGAGCACAAGCCGCCGCAAGGCCGTGTTAGCTTTGCAAAGGGCCTGTCTAGTCTTGGCATGGCAGGCGGGCTAACATTTGGCGTGCCGAAGCCTGTGATGCCTGTGATGCCTGTGAGCTTTGTGTCCGGGGTTTGAGAGGAAAATTAAGACTGTAGCCTCTAGATTTGAGGGTTTTATTAAGAATGTTTGCAACCCAGAGGCACGCGGGAGAAAAAACGGTAGAAGGTGAGATGCACAAAGGAGACTTGATAGAGAGCTGCCCGAGGAAGCAAAAACACGAAGGTGGTGGGAAAACAGTGTCAGTGTTAATTTCTACTCTGTGCAGTAACTGATAGTCAATTTAACTGAAGGGTTTACCATCAGCGAGAAGAAGAATAATGCAACATCTGCTATTAAATGCAGTGCAACAGTCAGACAGCAGTGCTCCACTGTAGCCTCGCGTTTCATTGATGACCATGACAATCCCAAAGGACATTGGTAGCCCGGGGGCCTGTCTGTCTCTATTTAAACCTGTCTAACTGCGCCTTGTTTGGAAAAGGAGAGACTTTCACTTGCCAAGGCAGTGTAGCCAGGCGCAATTAAGATGTAATGCAGTGCCATTTTATAGCACATTTCATTTTAGGGAGCGCACACTGTTAGCACTTTATGAAAGAAAATAGCCCACGTCGGCCATAACACGAAACGCTTGCAGGATCTGCGCGATAATCATTACAAATGTGATATTTTGACACTAATAAAAGAGCCCATACACAAATCATCTGCTGCTTTTATAAGAAACATTCAGAGTATAAATAGGAGCACTTTAATTTCATGTTCCATTGCACGCCGCCTAAGTGAACAATTACATCGAGGCACATTTCTCCACGTTAAGACTGACAGAAAAATGGAGGGCAGAAATCAAAGACAAAGACGTTGGGGGGGTGCGGGACAACAGATTGTCACAGTGAATCAGTGAGGAGTCAGAAAGAAGGTGGTGATGAAGGAGAAGAGGAGGAGTCGTCCGTGAAATAGTGCTGTCCCAAAGGAACAAATCTTTTAGGTGTTTTTCAGATGAGCCATTCGTTTTTCTGTGTAGTTCAGATTTTTTTATTCACTTGTGGTCCGAGTTCTCATCCAAACTCTACTGCATTCCTTAAACATGTTTCACATAATGGCAACACTGGATTTGGTCATGATTGAGTGTCTTCCGGTGGGTAACGTTGCCTGGAACATTAGTATTATTTAAATTTGAAACCTTCTCTCCGGGTACTCCGGCTTCCTCCCACAGTCCTAAAGACATGCAGTGAGTGCGGATAGGTTAATTGGAAAACTCTAAATTGCCCATAGGTGTGAATGTGAGTGCGAATGGTTGCCTGTGTCTGTGTGTTACCCCTGTGACGGACTGGCGACCTGTCCAGGATGTACCCTGCCTCCCTCCCTAAGACAGCTCCATAGGCTCCAGCCCCCCCGTGATCCTGCAAAGGATAAGCGGAGGTGAATTGGATGGACATTGTGCAGATGCAAGAGACAAATAAAGAGCAGTACTTCACCCAAGCCAATTTTTATCTGTAGTTTCAGCTGAGACTAAGTCCCAGGAGGATACCCAGGTCTTTAACGGTCGTTATTGGAAATGACTGTGTAGTACCTGTGTGTTAGTGGATCCATAGTGCGTTGGTTTGCCTAATGTGTGAAAAATCCTGGGAGGAGATAAGAATCCGTCTGGGGACTGAGTAAGGAAGGGCATACAGTGTAGAAATCTGCTACTTAAACATGCTAAGAGCAACTTTAAATTTAAATTCCTGTGTTTAAGGTTTTAAACCTGCCAAAATTAATTTAAACACAAGATGTAAAAAAAAAAAAAATCAACCATAATGTCTTTATGTCCTGAACCTTTATGGTGTGTTGAACAGATATCAAATAAAGCTTGGTGGGGCTGCACTTTTCTATAATATGTTTTTGTACAACAAGGCGGGACAATGAGTCAACGTTAAGTTCATTTATGAGCACGTTCTTTTATACAGTGATGACTGCAAAACACTTCTTGGAGAAGCTGAGGTATCTACAAAGAGATATTTAAAAGGTAAACAGCAGCACACCCTGAAACCAGCTTTAACCGACCGTGAGACCCCGAGCTCAAAAGGAAGAACTTAATATGGAGACCCCACTTAACTTATAAGGTATGCAAATTTCAAAGCTCTGTAGGTAAGTCAAGAAATCCAACAAAGTTCAAAGATTCCATATAGTTCCATATATATAACAATTTCTCAGATCTAAGCACAAAAAAGAGTAAATAGATAAAAAATTAATAAAAGTAGGTCAAGGGACAATCGCAATACCCATGGGTAATATGCTGCCCCCTGCTGGTGAAAGCTAAATTCTGCACAAGATCATTACTAAACAAACTAAGCAAACAAACAAAAAAGACAGAAACTTGATTTCAGTGTGGTGCTTGAGCTCAGGATCAAACTGCGCAGCAACACATTAATAAATCGTGTTTTGGGTGATATCATCTAAATCAGTGATAGCATAGCAACCTGAGACAGTTGCTATGTGATGGCAACTGTCTCAGGTGCAGGGATGTGGTACAACCCAAACACGTTATTTTTGTGATGCAAATGCACCAACAGGAAGAAATTATTGTTTGGAAAAAGAGGACCAGGTCAGTGTTTTCAGTGGTGTCATAGAGGAAGATATTTGTTTGTGGAATAAGTGTTTCTACAGCTCAGCTGTTGAATTAACTTTAAGTAAGAAAAACATGTAAAAACAGAGCTGAAAAAGGCATGGATGTGATGCTGGTGAATGAAAGCCTGTGAGAAAAATATGCCAACATAAATAGAAGGAGTTAATAAGGTTGGAGGCAACGAATGACTGTAATGGATTCGCTGTTTTACAAGTGGAACCAGTTCATGAGTCCCTACCAAAGAAGACTGATTACTTTTAAAAAATTTGTCCTTTCTCTAAAAGTTGAACTGTGTGTGTGTGTGTGTGTGTGTGTGTGTGTGTGTGTGTGTGTGTGTGTGTGTGTGTGTGTGTGTGTGTGTGTTAATTAAACACAGTTTTAAGTCTTAGGTCAACTGTTTCTTAACACTCTTGGAGCAGATTACAGCTTGAACTACAGGAAGTGGCACCAAATACGGCACGGTTTTTGTAACAAGTTCACAAACTTTGTTTATTGCACCGGAGCAGATAGACTGAGAAGCTGTGTGTTCCCTCAAATTTCTGGGAACTTAGACACTGTGAAAATCTGCTGCACACTTTCCTTCTGCGATAGACACAGCAAGCTAAGGTGGAGAAGTTCAGCCATCATGAACTCTGAGCTCTGATTCTCCACCTCAACTCTAAGTTAAGGTAACTTATCTGTTGCTGCATAAAGATAAAGGAGTGGCCTTTACTTTGTTTGTTAGTGCAGGAATGTTGAACGATTCTTCCCAGCCACTTCTCAAAGGTTATCTGGGGAAATAACGAGGTGTCCCCAGGCCAGCCGAGAGACATAATCTCTCCAGCGTGTTGTGGGTCTACCTCGGGCTGTCCTCCCTGTAGGACAGGCCTGAAACACCTCACCCAGGAGGCGCTCGGGAGCCTCAAATCACCTCAACTGGCTCCTTTCGATGTGGAGTAGCAGCTCTACTCTCAAGCTCCTCTGGAACAACTGATCTTCTTTAAGGGAGAGGCTATAGCCACCCTTCAGAGAAGGATCATTTCCATCACTGGTATCCATAATTTAATTTTTTCAGTCACTACCCAAAGCCTGTTATCATAGGTGAGGGTATCATAGGAGGCTTTTCCATAGCTCTCTTTTTACCACGATGGACTGGTGCAGCATCTGCATCACAGCAAATGCAGCCCCAATACATCTGTCAGTCTGCCAGTCCTCTGTCCCCTCACTCGTCTGTGAGGTTAGAAAACCAAATGCCTGCAACTCTTCTCATTTGGTTTTATAAGTAAACAAGGCTCTTGTAGGAGAGTTTACAAGAAACTTAAACAAGTCCAGTCGCATTTTTCCACTCTGCATTTTTCCAGGTCAGGACTAAATGTCTCTCTACTGACTTTCTTCCTGACAGCTTGCTGGTATCACAGATTTAATCGTTTCTTTTTCACTTTGTCGCATGTTACACACCATATGCAAAAGATGGAAATAGCCACAGCTGTGTTTGTCCGGTTTTGAAGTTTGAGTGAGCAACTGAGAAATGGAGGACACTGCACACTCATGGTTGTTACTTGTTAATCAAAAAATAGCCACACTGTACAACACAGCCTGCTTTACGTGTATTTTATGATTAATGAGACGTCGTTTGCAGAATTAACATTATGGCGTATTTAAAAACACTTGAACTTGGAAACTGAGATCATAAACTCATTGTTTACTGAGATCACAGGCAAAGTGAGCAGATGGATCTTTTCGCCGTAGACCTGTATACAGTCCGATGTTTTTTAAACCAAAGGAGTCTTCCCTCAGACGTTAGTAGACAGAATGCAGGTTTACTACATTTTTCAAAAGATATATCACTTTTTTATTCTCTGTAACTCTGGCAAAAATATAAAATGAAGGCAGAAAGCAGAAATATTTATTTAAAAATGAACCTTTCTAATTTATGATCTGTTTACTATGGAAGAGGATTAGGGCCACTTCCGTAGTAACCTGAGATTGACTGAGTCAGAATTTAGACTTCTAGCTTTTACTTCACAATTCTGAATTCCATCTTAAAATTCTTAGGTTCCTAGAAGTTTGGACTTTATCTCAGAATTTTCACTTTCTTGTCGGAATTTTGCCTCTTACAATTCTTACTGTCTCATCAGAATGCTGATTTTTGCCTCAGACGTCTGAGGGAAGTTTGAGGGAAAGTCCATAATTCTAAGTCTCATCAGAATGCTTAGTTTCATTTTGAAATTCTATCTTGTTTCCGACAAGAAGTAAAAATTTTGAGGTAAACTCCACTTTTTTTTTTCTTCCCAGTGGCCATTCCCTAATTCTCTCGTATTGTACTATCAGATACTTTGGTAAAATTATTTCATGGCCTTAAAAATCCATTTATCTTTGCCTTTTCATTATTTGCTACACAACTGAAGTCAGCATGTTTAAATGCTCTGCAGCAGATAAAAGACAGTAGAAGTAAAAGGCATCTTGTGCATCCTCCTCTGTAAGTTCTCTTGTTTAAATTCTTCCTATCTACTTCTTTTTGCAGGAAGTCGCTGCCAACTGTAAGCCAGCAAAATTTATTAATAATTCAGGCAACGTCTGCAGCAGCAGCAGCAGGAGATTCTTATTGTTTGCCCTTGCATGCACAGAGTTACTATCTTAACTTGGCATGGCAGCTGACACTTTGCCAGAGTGGATGTGCTGAGAGGTGTATTAGAAGTGATAATGAAGAACACACTTCCACTTGAGAATGAAGCAATTAAAGAGGGGGTGTAAACAGCAGAGGGAGGAATGAGTGTGACTTCATTCCTGAGGGAAACCTCCAACATCTCTCACACCTGAGAGGTCTGCAGAGAGCGCCGGCTCTGATGAGGATTCCCGATGACAGTTAGCGACAGGAGGATGTAACACGGTCTCGCAGTGAAGCGGGAGGACAGCGAGGAGACTGAGATGCACTGAACAACATTTAACACGTGCTCCACCTGCGTGCTCCGGCATCACTGTTAGCAGTCATGTGACCTTGCAGAAGCCTGTAGATTCAGACAGAAGACATTGTTTGGCTGCACACTCAGGCCAAGTTGTGCTCCATTTAACAAAAAAAAAAATACTGCATGGGTAAAACTAGTAAAAGGTCCCTTTAAAAGTTTTATCTTTATGAGCAAGTCTCTCAAACGAGACATTGGCTCTCAGTGGAACTACCTGCATAAATAAAGGTTAACATAAGTTTCTTAATTCCTTTTAATCCCAGAGACGGGCTGCTAGGACATAAAAGTGTATGGAGTTAAATAATTACTTATAATAATTTACTCAATAATGATTGTTTCCAAATGATAACTGGATGTTTGAAGTGTAGTTTAACACAACAGAAAAATCGCAAAAAAAAGAAAAAAAAATCTAAAAATGGAACTCTATTGTTGTAGAAGTCTGTTGTTTAAATCACTTCTATCAAAATTGTAACAAGGAAATGTTTGCCTCATGAAATTTACATTTGTGGGCTACAGCTTCATAGGAGCCCAGCGATTCTGGACCTGAAGTCCAGTTCTTGAGGAGACTTTCAGCATTTACAGGTTCTTTGCATGGTTCCAGGGTGGCCGGACAGAAATGGTATAAAGACAAAGACAAGGTACTCAAAGAAACTGAACTCTATGAATTCTGCAGCTGTAAAGATGGCCTGGGTCAAGTTGAACTCCTTGCAGTACCTCTCAAAATGTACTTCATTAAGCACAGATTGCAGTCTGGTTTATTAAAGGGTTAAAATAAGAGTGATCTCAGTCTGTTTGGTTTGAGTTTTGCTGGGACTTTTTGCTGCATCTCCCCTCATATGATGTCCCATTTTTCTTCTGAGTAAAGTAAATATGAAAAACCACACAATGTGCATTTGAATATTTAAAAAATGTTCTTCTTATTAATTTAGGTTGTTGCTCTGAATATATTCTTACGTTTAAAAATATTTCTCTTTGTTTCAGTAAACTGATTTTTCCCCACTGTTTTAAAATTTCAAAGATAACCATATTGTGAATATTTTCTTTATCATAACAATGAAATCTGAGGTGATTACATATCTGAATGTCATGTAATACTATCCATCAGCAATCACCATCAACATAAATGAAACTGATTAGTGAGACAAATAATTCTCCAATACGTGTTTATTGCGGTTTAGGATTGAATCATCATCAGAGACTGGCGTCCCTGAGTAATTATGGGTGGCACGGTGCATCTCCGGGATCAGTTGAACCAGGTAAAATCCATTAAGGGTGCTAGACACGATTCCTAAAACCCAAACCGAAAACAAAGCCGTTTATATTTACGGTAAGAACTATTATTACTCATGAAATGAAGCTTTCACGTGAATAGAGTCCCATATGGGATTTTGAGAGAGCTCATTAATGCAGAAAAACAAAGGTTATTTAAATTATTAAATAAAGAATCTTCTAAGGATATTAGCGATAATAGTAAATACTGCGTTATTTATTTATTTTAACTCAGGCAGACGTTGGCCACGTTGGAAGGGTCCATTAGTGATGACGTCTGTGTGATTCGGAAGATGTTGTAGCTAAAACTTCAGAAATATTACGCGTTGTGTTTGTTTGTTTTTTTAAAGTTAATATCAACACGTGTTTACAAATGCGTAGTACATATTATAAGCCCCAGAATGGCACAAACTGCAAATATGCCAAATTAAAAGGTGAGTTTTTTTGTTAATATATCTTTCCCCCTTTTTTTATAGCTCATTGTTGTTAGCTTAGCCCTATAAGAGCCAAGCTATAATTAGCCACTAGTTACCAGACCGCTTTGGAAATGTCGCTATTTTAACGTCGTCTTGGTTAACTACGGCATACTCTACATCAAAAGCATAATTTTACCTTTGGTTTTGTTCAGGTGGTTTTTCAGGTACAATCGGCTCGTAAAGAATGTATCAAGGAAGTACGCTGTGTTTAAAAAAAAATCTAATTTTGTATTTGGTGATACCGTGCTCGCCACAGACTTCTACAGTGTTACATTAGCTGTAAAATTAACGCTACAACACAGTTTATTGGCAGAATTTGACTGTAAATGGAATCTTGTATAAATATACAAACTTTATTGATAATTTGGAACATGGTCGCGAGCTTGGATCTAAGCTTGGACCGTGATTTGTATAAATGTTTGTTAGCACTTAAGCACCTAAAATCGCCACATTAGTGAACGGAGTTTGGTAGAACGTAACGGATAATCTGGAAAGTTAGCTTCGGTAACATGAGATTACATGGAAGACAAGCCAGTGGGTGCAAGTAATGATAGCTTCTGATAATAGCTCCACACAGATGTAGGAGAATCAGCTTTCACTTGATGTTTTGCTGTCTTCTTTACTCGTTCAGCTCCTACACAGACCACTTTGATTTCTTCTCCACTCGAATTACAAACTCAGATGCCCGGACAACAAAACAAATATCGCTTAATGCTATGTTTTATTAAAAGAGTTCTGCCTCTATTGAATCTGATCTTGATCTGACTTGCTGGTTTCAGGTTCGGGTCAGATTAAACCAGACCTTGCTGGCTCAGACATGCCTCAGAAACCACAGAAGAGCTCTCAGACTGCACACTACATCGAGCTGGGAAGTTATCAGTACTGGCCTGTACTGGTGCCCAGAGGTATCAGGCTGTACACATACGAGCAGATCCCCCCGTTTCTGAGGGAGAACCCCTACATCACAGATGGATATAGGGCATACTTGCCCTCCAGGCTGTGCATCAAAAGGTGAGAAGGACCCTTTAACCTGAAATCAGAATTTTCATCTTCAACACCACAACACAGTCACTCCACTAAAGTCAAGCAGTGCCTACTTTTTGAACACCTCAGAAAATTACTTGCGCACTAGGAATCACAGTTAGAAGAAGAGCCAAGTAAAAGAGGAGACTTAACCTATCCCACATGTTGATATGAGCCTTGAAAGTGTTCCACAATTCAGCTTTTGAAGCTTTCTTCAGTGAAAGCAGGTTAAACATGCAGACTGCCAGTGTTTTTCTCTTTTTTATGTCAGCTGTTGAAACTATGATGCATTCCATTATATTAATATTTAAAGCCGACTATAAGGAAGATAAAAAGATTCTGAACAGGTCACATTACAGATTTGATTGTTGTGGAGCTGCTGTATGATGATGTCATTGTGTCTTGGTGTAACGTGCTGTAATGGTACTCTGTGATTCCCACGCCTCGCTGCAGAGGCTGATTGATTTTGCTTCCTGACATTTGTTGTAGGGTCAATGCCAATAAAGATTTTAAGGGAGTTGGGCAACTCGTGTTGCTCTCTAGTTCTAGTTTCAGTGGTTAATGGAAACGGTGAATCCAGACTGTTTATTGATTGGGAGGTAATAGATGCTTGTCAGACATTTATGTCGGGGTGTATAATTGTTCAGAGTTTTGGTTCATACCTCTGGTTTTCTTTAGAGGGAACTGACTGTGTGACTATTTTAAAGCTTGTAAATGACCTTTGCAGCCTCTTCATCCTGTCCAATGAGACGGTGAACATCTGGAGCCATCTCCTGGGCTTCCTCCTCTTCTTCTGTCTTGGGGTGTACAACATGGCCTCGGTGCTGCCGGCTGTTGGCGCCTCCAGAGAGGATTATGTCATCTACTCCATTGGACTCTTCTGCTTTCAGGTACAATGCTGCTATTGTCTTCTGCTTAGACATCATCTCACATTGCTTTTATATAGAATAAACTCATCAGAGATATTTCAGTTCTCCTGAGCTGTGGTTAGATTGAAGTTGGCAATTACACTGCTCATGCACTAATAAATCTCAGTATATTTGAGTATTGAAGAAGGCAAATATAGGCCTCTCTAGATTTGGCTATTCCAGGTGTTAATGAACCTGTTGGATCGCTTTGTACACTCATCATCACCTATAAATGTAGCCCTTAAAATATCCAGACATGCCTGTACAAGTGGGTGAGCCCAGAGTTGAGCTTTTTCCATTGTTTCAGTGGATTCAGAAAATAAAGAGCAGGGTTAGTGCAGTTACTGACGGGCGGGATAGCGATTGTAGTTTGACACAATGTGAACTTTTTACCTTTTCAATGTGGTTACATGTCATAACACCAAGTATTATGTTCAACATCATAATCACTAGTGTGATTAAAACACCACGTTTATTGCTTACTCTCAAACCTGGTGTGGAAAAGTTCTTTTATTTCTTTTAAACAGTTAGATTTCAGATTCAAGTATTAATTTATTTTATATAATAAATATGTCTGGGGCTTGACATTATTGGTATTCATTAATTATATTGCCAGTTTGTGTTTTTGTTGCATCTCAAAACGTATTTAGCTGTCTTGTTTTGACCTCAGTGTCCCGCTTTCTGTTAGAAGCTCGTGTTCTGCTTTTTCTTCTTGGTCTGTGGACGTAAACGTGTTTTATAAATAAAGTTATTTTCATTATTAAATCAATTTGAATCTAGCGTAAATCCATTCTGTGCCGAGCTTCTTTGCAATGCCCGACTGTGTGTTTTGCTGTCCTCAGCTGTGTATGCTGTGCTCGGTGGGTTACCACCTGTTCTGCTGCCATCGCTCAGAGAAGACCAGCCGCCGCTGGATGGCGCTGGATTACGCCGGTGTTTCCATCGGCATCCTGGGCTGCTACGTCCCCGGAGTCTTCTACACCTTCTACTGTAATAACGTAAGCTCACCTGCAGCCTTTCATATAAACTGCTCTCTCTTAGACGGAGTTTAAAAGTGACGATTTCAAATCAAATCACTTTTATTGTCACATCACATGTGCAGGTACATTGGTACAGCACATGTGAGTGAAATTCTTGTGTGCGAGCTTCACAAGCAACAGAGTTGTGCAAAATACAATAATGTAAACATGCAAAATACAAGAATGGCTACATCTGAAACTAATAAATATATGTACAATATATAATAGTATATGCATTTCTGGATGTGTATACTAAATATTTTTGTGTGTGTGTGTGTGTGTGTGTGTGTGTGTGTGTGTGTGTGTGTGTGTGTGTGTGTGTGTGTGTGTGTGTGTGTGTGTGTGTGTGTGTGTGTGTGTACACATATTTTACAAATTAAATAGAGTAAACAATAAGTAGAATATTTAAAATAAATAAAATAAAATATACAGAGTTGGGACATGTGCAAAACAGTGGCGTTACTGTACAGTATGGAGTGCATAATGTTAAAGTTCCAGTAGTGAAGCTGAGGTGTCTATGACGTGTTCAGCAGTCTGATGGCCTGATGGAAGAAGCTGTCTCTCAGTCTGCTGGTACGGGACCGGATGCTGCAGAACCTCCTTCCTGATGGAAGCAGTCTGAACAGTTTATGGCTGGGGTGACTGGAGTCCTTGATGATCCTCCCCGCTTTCCTCAGGCAGCGCTTCCTGTAGATGTCTTGGAGGGAGGGAAGCTCACCTCCAATTATCCGTTCAGAGCACCGCACTACTCGCTGGAGAGCTTTGCGGTTGTAGGCGGTGCTGTTGCCATACCAGGTGGTGATGCATCCAGTGAGGATGCTCTCAATGGCACAGTGATAGAAGGTCCTGAGGATGCGGGGGCTCATGCCGAATCTTTTCAGTCTCCTGAGAAAGAAGAGGCGCTGCTGCGCCTTCTTCACTGTTTTGTTTGTGTGTACTGACCACGTAAGATCCTCAGCCAGGTGTACGCCAAGGAACCGGAAGCTGCTCACTCTCTCCACAGCAGCGCCGTTGATGGTGATGGGGGTGTGTACTTCTCTGCACCTCTGGAAGTCCACTATCAACTCCTTTGTCTTTGCGACGTTGAGGGTGAGATGGTTGTCTTGACACCAGTGGGTCAGGGCGCTGACCTCCTCCCTGTAAGCCGTCTCATCACTGTTGGTGATAAGACCCACCACTGTAGTGTCGTCCGCAAACTTCACAATGATGTTGGAGTTGTTAGTGGCCGTGCAGTCGTAGGTGTAGAGTGAGTACAGGAGAGGGCTCAGTACACACCCCTGTGGAGCACCAGTGTTCAGTGTGATGGGGGATGAGGTGATGCTGCCCAGTCTGACCACCTGGCGTCTGTCAGACAGGAAGCTAAGGATCCAGCTGCAGAGGGAGCTGCTCAGTCCTAGATCCTGCAGTTTCCTGTCCAGCTTCGAGGGAACGATGGTATTGAATGCTGAGCTGTAATCTACAAACAGCATCCTCACATACGTGTCTCTCTTCTCCAGGTGTGACAGGGCAGTGTGTAGTGTCAGGGCTATGGCATCATCAGTGGACCTGTTGTGGCGGTGTGCGAACTGTAGAGGGTCCAGTGAGTCGGGTAGTGCAGAGCAGATGAAGTCCCTGACCAGCTTCTCGAAGCATTTGCTTACGATGGGGGTCAGGGCTACAGGTCGCCAGTCGTTCAATGAGGAGATGGTGGAGGATTTGGGTACAGGGACGATGGTGGCCATTTTGAAGCAGGCTGGGACTACAGACAGAGAGAGGGAAAGGTTGAAGATGTGCGTGAACACTCCAGCCAGCTGAGCCGCGCATGACTTGAGGACGCGGCCGGGAATCCCGTCCGGACCAGTAGCTTTGCGTGCGTTCACCTTCCTGAAGCACCTCCGCACATCCTCCTCAGACACAGTGTGCGCACTGACGTCATCCGCGGTGCGCACACTGTCCGGTCTCATGGTGTTCGCTGTGTCGAATCTAGCGTAGAATACGTTTAGATCCTCACACAGAGAGGCCGTGGTCTGCGGTGTGCTGGTTTTCCCTCTAAAGTCTGTGATCGTGTTTAGTCCCTGCCACATACTCCGAGGGTTGTCAAACTGTTGTTCCACCCTGTCCCTGTACTCACGTTTGGCTGCTTTGATCGTCTTCCGGAGTTGGTAATGTGCGTGTTTGTAGTCCGATGTGTTCGCGGAGGCAAAGGCGGTGTTCCGTGCCGCGCGAACATCTCCGTTAATCCAGGGTTTTTGATTTGGGAAGGATTTAACTGTTCTGGATGGGACGACATCTTCCACGCATTTCCTGATAAATCCACAGACTGAGTCTGTGTATTCATCAATGTCCCTAGCAGCCACGTGAAACATTTCCCAGTCCGCGTGATCAAAACAGTCCCGCAGCGCAGACTCAGATTGGTCCGTCCAACAGTGCACCGCCCTCCGGGTTGGAGCTTCCTGTTTCAGCTTCTGCCTGTAGGCGGGCAGGAGCAGGATGGAGCGGTGATCTGATTGGCCGAATGGGGCGCGGGGGAGGGCTTTGTACGCATCCCGGAAAGAGGTGTAGCAGTGGTCGAGTAGCCGATCTCCACGAGTGTTAAAATGGATGTGTTGGTGGAGTTTGGGTGAGACTTTCTTCAGGTTTCCCTTATTAAAGTCTCCGGCTGTGATAAACGCTGCCTCTGGGTGTGCGGTTTCCTCGCTGCTGATCGCGCTGTACAGTTCCCTGAGTGCACGGTCAGTGTCGGCTTGTGGGGGAATGTAAACAGCCGTAATAATCACTGCTGTAAATTCCCTCGGTAGCCAGAATGGCCGGCACTTAATCATCAGGTACTCCAGGTCCGGTGAGCAGAAGGATTTGACCGGGTGCACGTTCGCATAATCACACCAGCTGTTGTTGATCATGAAACACACACCACCGCCTCTGCTTTTCCCAGTAAGATCCTGTGACCTGTCCGCGCGATGCACGGAGAACCCCGGCAGTTGTATTGCGGAGTCCGGTACTTTGTCCGATAGCCAGGTTTCTGTGAGGCAGATCACGCAGCAGTCCCGCATCTCTCGCTGGAATGAGATCCGTGCCCGAAGCTCGCACAGCTTGTTCTCCAGAGACTGCACATTAGCCAGTAATAAACTGGGTAACGGTGGTCTGTTAGTGCGCCGTCTCAGTCGAACCAGAACGCCAGATCTTCTCCCTCTGCGTCGGCGTTTGCGGCCTCCAGGGCCAGAGAACAAAGGCGTCTCAGGTGAGATGAATGGGGGGTCTGCAAACGGAGCGTCCGTGTTGCAAAACTTGAACTCCGGAAAGTTATAAGAAAGACCGTCTTTTATGTCCAGTAAGGTTTGTCGGTCGTACACAAGGAGACATGTGCTACTCGCGAAAAAATGAAGGAAAAGTAAAATTAAACACAGAAAAAAGCTGTTGCTTGGGGGAGCTCGCGACGAGGCTGCCATACTCGGCGCCATCTTGATAATAGATTCACTGATTGATTCACTGCGCCGAGTGTTGTCGAGAAGCCTTGTTGCTATGTTTTGTACCATCTGCAGACTCCAAACTATAGACAGGTTCATTGTTTGGAAGTATTTGTAATCTGCACATAACAAGACTGTACTAGCCTTTTGACATACTGGTTGAAGTTTCCATGTTGATAGAAAGTAACGTCCAGGTTTCTGGCACATTGCTTTACGTAGGCTGTTAGTCATCCACGCTGAACAGTGATACTGAAATATGATCAGAGACTGTGGATTATTCTGAGGGCAGTTATTTGGAGTTCCAGTGCTCTGGGCCTGTATGTAGATTTTTGTTTTTTCTGGACTGGACGAGACATAAAACTGGCAGTAAGCGACGTAACAATGCGAGAGTCACGTGTTTAAACTTGCAGATTACATAACCAGGGATGGTACACGGACTGGTTCTTAGATAGCATTTTCATACTCCAAGTACTCAAAGCACTTTATACAAGTTTGCCTCTTTCACACACACAAGCACTTGTTATTAGCCCTTTTCTACTAAAGTGCTTTCTATCTAACATTCAGAGGGCAGTAGAGGTAAACTAGAGGAAATGGATACAACAACGGGGTTTTTTTCCTTTCTAATGATGAAGATCTTTGCCATGGCCACATAACATCCAAGGCCAGAAACCTTCCTGTTTGAATACTTTTACTACCATATTAGCATTTCTTTGTTATGCAGACAAACTGTTGAACTTGCAGAGATGAAGCTCTATCAGGAAAATGCGAAGCTGAACGTCCTCATGCTGGTAGAAACATCGTGGGCTACACGCGGTCTTTCAAAATAGGAAGAGTAAGATGTCCTGAGTTTGCACTCAGTGCCTAGTGTTATTCATTAGCTCATGCAAAGCTATTCCTCTGCTGTGGTTTTATCTAAAACCACGCTGTTGTTGCCTTTCTAACCCTGTTGCATTGGAGCAGTAAAAAGCTCGTGCACGTTGCCCATCTCCTCATCCCTCGAGGTTTTGCTGTTGTGATGGATTTAAGCTCACTCTTTCCAGAAACAGGTCTCCGTGTGACCCAGACTTACTCGGCTCAGCACTATCTTTTACTCTGACTTTTCTGATGCGACTTTACAAAAGATGCTGCGTCACAGTTTACTGCTGCCAGCACATTTTTCCAAACAAAAAGCAAAAAAGATCAAAGACATAAAAACTAATCGGCTTTAAATTCATAAGCAAGGTCAGAGGTAAACATCCTCGCCACATTATTCACTCTGAATCCTTATCTCTTAACGCTGAGCACCACATCGCCCTCTGGAGCTGAATCCGTTTAAATCCTTTAAAAAGTGCTAAATGTGAGAAGCTGCCCTGCAGTCCTCTGTGACTCAGCAATGCTGTGCTTCGCTTGTATTGTAAACTGCTTATTATTTACCCTCGTGAGTCGAGTTCAAAGTGGCGGAGGACAGGCAGAGCAGGCAGACTGCTTCTCTGTCTTAAATCCTGTGTCCTTGTACTCATCACTTCAGCCTTTTATGTGCTGCTCTCATGAGCCTTCTTCAGTCTCAAGAAAGAGTCAGGCTGCTGGAAGCCTAACCTTCATTTTGTCCAGTCTTTTTATAGTTTTGCCTTCAGAAATGATAATTACATGTATTTTTTTTTAGTATTTTATTTTACCAGGCAGAAGTGATGTTGGTTCAGCATAAAATAAATGTGTAAGTGTTTTTGTAGGGTTAAAAAAAAAAATGTTTCCGCTCACATACCTGGATGATCGGACTGAATTCAGAAGTTTACAAACCACATCTGTATTCATGTCTGCAGAAAAACAGGCTTTATATTATCTGGAACAATGTCGGTGACAGCTCCGAGTCCATCTCCTTATCAGAAACTTTCTCACAGTCAAACATTCTTCCTCCGTCTGGGTCACATCCTGTGCTCTTTTACCGTTTCTCTCAGAAGAGATACCCAGTCCCTAAATGCCTCTTTAATGCGTTTAGCACCATGTTGGAGTTAATTAAATGCACCCAACTGCACGATCCACTTGAGATGAAGTCTGTCTGATCCAGTTGAAGCTGTAGCTCCGGTAGCTTTTGCAGTAGTTTCTCCTGACATTTCGTGCAGTTACAGTAATGTTTGGGTAACACAAAACCCTGATGCAAACTTGGCTGTCGATCGGGTCATACCATTGGGGAGCCACTGGTCTAATTAGTCCCTCTGCCTATTTTCTTATCATATTCAGAGTTATGATGAGGAACTGAGAGGTCACCAGGCCATCACGGGTCATGACATGTAAGGTGTTGGGGAAAGCTGGAAAGACCGTAAGAAGGCAGAAGGATCATGAAAGTTAGAATGATGCCTTGTTTATGGACATATTGGTTGTGTTGCACGTCAGTGGTGACATCACCACGAGACTCGTTGCAATCGCCACTCTCACCAAACCTCTGCATGAGTGCTGGTTTAGGAGGAGAACCAGTCACACCACATTACAAAAATAAAGAAGTGTGGCTCAGTTGGAGAGGCACTCCTGCAGCTCTGATGTCACTCTTGGTGTGTGCTGCCATTCACAGGGGTGGAAATGGGCCCTGAGAGTGAAGCTGTGAAAGCTTTGTTAGGTTGCACTTTAGTTGTTCTTCAAAAGGTTACTTTGTTACTCACTGGAGAAAATAATTGGTTACATTACTCTGCCACATGTTTCAGATGTGCATATTCACACAATAACCAATTATGAACGACTACCTATCCTCACAAGGACACACAAGATCTTTCATTAGTGCCTAAATATGAACGCAAAGATGGGCAACCAGGTCAAAGAAGACTTAAATGATTTTACAGAAACTACACTGATTGCTCGTACCTGCTCCTG
Organism: Astatotilapia calliptera; assembly: GCF_964374335.1. Lineage (NCBI taxonomy): Eukaryota > Metazoa > Chordata > Actinopteri > Cichliformes > Cichlidae > Astatotilapia > Astatotilapia calliptera. The sequence continues at coordinate 36,106,612 of NC_137433.1, read as the reverse complement.
TTACCTGAGGCAGATCAGGCTCTGGATGCTTTGCTGGGGTCAGCATTTAGCATTAATCTGGGTACTTCATTAGCTTTATGTGCTAGTGCTGCCTGTGCAGATGCTTGGCCTGTGTTGCGTTACCTGTAGTAGTTTGGACTCATTTTCCTGCCCTTTACATCAATAAAAATCAAAGTAATTATAAGTGAAATGAGTGCAGACCACCTCCTCCTTGAGTCAGCTGATTGTAGTGCGAGTGCACACAAGAGGAAAAACATTTTTGGCATTGTTTTCTACTGTCTTACGCCCCCTCACTGGTAATATAAAATTAATTGATGATAATCCTAATAGCTGGCAGTACAACACCGCTGAAAGGGAGGACACGGTTGACGCGAACTGAATTATGGTGAAGCTTAAATTCAAGATGTTTTAAAGTTGACCTGAAACAACCACAGTGGTGTTTTCACGTATGTGATCGAGTAGCTCTACCTCAGAAGCCCACCTCAGACTGCTCGCTGCAGTCGTGTGTGTGCACTGAGCATCGGTTTAACATCGAAGCACAGTCCTCCCCGGAGACTTCTCAGCTCAACATCCTCAGCCTGAGAAGCAGTAATTGAATAAAGCTGAAGTGGGCCCTGCAGTCTGGCTGTGCTGATTGACTCATTGTTCCCGGTGAATAAGCAACACGACACCTTTGCCGCGCTCGCCGTTTGGAAAACAGCCTCTGATGACACAAGCCAGTTCCTTATTCCAGCCGCCCACCACCACCATGTCCCTTTTTTTTCTGTCCTATTTTATTTTATTTATTTTTTTGAACTCCTGAAGTGTTGGCCGTGCTCCTCACTGTTCGCTTTCCCCCGCATATTGGAAGCGCCGGGTTATTTTGCCCCCAGAACGTAGCTGAAATCTGCTCCAGCCCAAACCAGATGGCCGCGTTCACGGAGCGGTCCGTCACTCCTGTTCCCCACCATATGACGTTCGCAAGTCCGGGAGCCGTCTAAGCGAAGGTCCCCCTCCTCCTCCTCCACCTCCCTCCCCCTCGTCCTTGCCAAGACTGGGGCTCTGCTTCTGGGTGGCTCCTCTCCCGTGGCACGCCAAGTCCCCAAAGAAAAACAGATTTTTTATATTTAGCCAGTCAAACTCTTGTCTCGTCAAGAGTGTTTTAGAGATGCAGATTTGGAGGAGAGAACACTGAGTCTGCGAGGAGAGGAGCTTAAAAAATTTGGCTGAAGCAGAGCGGGGCCTTGTTCCTGGTGCAAATTTATTCACTGTGAAATTCAGCAGGACTCGTCACATGAGGACGTGTGACTGGACGAAGGCCTACATCCACACAAACGGACAGAAGGGACCGAGACGAGGCTGCCCAGACTTTAAACACTTACTTATAGAAGTTTAAATACCAACTGCAGACAGATTAGCATTATAGTTGTGATAACAGCAGATGAAACAGTGGGAGACTTTTAACTGATTTTTTTTTTTTAATTGTACTGCAGTACAGTAATATATAAACCCTGAGTTATTGTCCTATAGTTGTTCAGACATCAGAAAAAAGAAGCTGTGTGCACCACGTTTGAGGAAACTTTATTTCTGACTTTGCAGAAACACGATGAGGTGGTTTCATTTTTATCATGCTGTGTTGTCAGTTTGACCAAATTGACAGTTTCAGTTTTGCATGTACACTAAATTATTTCAGGGTTTTCCCCCCATTGGGAACTAAATCTCTGAGGAGATTGAGTGCCCCCTCCAGCTTTGGTTCAGGAGTGAGGGAACAAGTGAATAGGAGATTACCGGATGTGTTTTTGCAGCAGTGTGGATGCTGTAGCGGTGTGTTGTGGTGAGTTTCCCACTCAGTCTACGTTCCTACTCTCACCTATAGCATGAGCTGTGGGGAGTACCTGTAAACAGCAGCAGAAATGAGCTTCCTACAACCCAGACCCAACCCATAAACAGTAGAGGAAGGAAGGAAGTATGAATGGACTGCCTTTTTTTTCTCATAAAGTTTGAGTCTCAACCTTATTTGTACTAAATTAAAATAACAACTATTACCACTACTATTACTACTTTGAACCTCAGAATCTCCAAAAGCGATGTGATAACTGCCAATTCAGCTGTATCAGCTACCAGTGATCTGCTTGATAACATCAAGGATTTCACCCTTTCACAGCCTGTAACCTGTTCTTCTTTGTGGCCTTCAAATCTGAAAGAAGAAAAGCATAGCAGATCAGCGTTAAATAAAGCTGATTGAATGATGAGAAAGCTGCGCGTGTAAGAGGGTCTGCTGAGGGAAGCATCAGCTGAGTTTGCAGTGAGCTTCAGCTCGTTTGTGGTTCGGTCATAGTAAATAAAGCTCTAAAATAACACACAGTGTTCGTCCTGCTCATCACCAAACAGCAGGAAGCTTTCAGCAGCTGAAGAACTTTCCTCAGGACTCCATGAGACAGATAATCTTCAAACGAATGAAACTGTTTGCAAACAGGTCCCTCACATCAGCCCAGGGGCCGTTTCGCTTGCTTCAGCTCCCTGCGAGTTTAAAAATCGCCTGCCTGGTTTTCTTTTCTGCTTCTGAAACCGACTGAGTTTCTTTTAAGTCTTGGGACCATTGGATACCTCCAGCATGCGAAGGACATCTTGGAAAAAAAAGCTCAATCCGCCATGAAGGGAGTTTACTGTGTAGCTGGTGTGACTGAACTCTCGTCTTCCTGTCTGTGCAGTACTGGCGGCAGGTGTACCTGGTGACGGTCCTCGCCATGATCCTGGCTGTGTTCTTCGCTCAGATCCACCCTCATTATCTCAGCAAGCAGTGGAAGCAGCTGCGCTCGATCATCTTCTGCTCGGTAACCGGGTACGGCCTCATCCCCACCGTCCACTGGATCTGCCTCACGGGAGGTTTCTCCTCTGAACTCGTCCAGGTGAGCGTGCTCAGTGTGGTCCCCGTAACCAATGTTCACTGCTGTGATTCCTTTCTTTAAACAGACTTAAAACTAGTGATTTTGGCAATTTAATGAGGTCCGAAAGCAATGAGAAATAATTTTCCTGTAGACTTTACGACTGTCTGATTTCTTTTGCCAACCACAGTCGCCCCCTGCTGGTCATAAGAAGAAAAGAAATCCATGTTTAATGCACAGTGATCGGCTTTACTTTGCACAAAAAAATGTACTTCAGTCTGAAAAATCTCTTTAGATCAACTGATGATTATTAGAAAATGAACATTTTAACTCAGGAGTCTGTGGGACCGACTTTCAGGGCAAGCCTCAAGTGGCCATTAGAGGAACTGCAGTTTTAACGGCTGTTGAGGGTCCTCCTTGATTGATCCACTTTAAATGTGTTTTCCTGCTGCTGCAGTAACACAATCTGTTGGCTGGCTTTAAATGCTTTTCAGTGCTGTTAGGTCAGTCAGCAGTTCTTCCTGCACGTGCCGTTTTGTAACTGTGGGCCATTTTTGTCCACACGCTGGTCGAATCAATGTTTCTTCTTCCTTTCAGGCGTTTGTTCCTCGGGTCCTGGTGATGTACTTCATTGCAGCACTGGCTCTCATTTTCTATGTTTCCAAAGTTCCTGAGCGGTACTTCCCAGGTGAGATGACTGTTTTTATTTCTTCATTTCCTGTTTGATTCGTTGTTTTTTTCGTCCACTCATAGTTGGAAAATAACAGTAATCTAATACTGCAGAGAGAAACATTGAAAATGGGCCCGAATCTCATTAAAATCTGAAGCAAGCTGAGTGTTCCTGTCTCTGCAGGTCAGCTGAACTACCTGGGCTCCAGCCATCAGGTTTGGCACTTGCTGCTAGTGCTCATGTTTTACTGGTGGCACCAATCAACAGGCTTCATCATGGCGTACAGGCACAGTCAGCCGTGCCCCAACACCCCCCAACACGCCTAGATCGCTGCTCAGCACGCCAGGACTGCAGCTCCGATGAACCGTAAGCGGCCGTGTGACTTTTTTAAAAGGAGACCTGTTCTGCTCAGTTTCAGCTCCATCGTTTTTATTTCTGGACTCCACTAGAGGAGCTTTGCATGACTCACAGTTCAAAGTAATTCTGGGCTTTGGTGTAGCCCCTCAGCTGTTTTTCCTCCTCTGCCTTTAAACTGACTTTATTCTGATTGGCTGCCCCTCATAACCACAAGGGTTCGACTGCAAGTGGTAGTCTAGTGGAGCGTCTGTGGTCACAGCCAGAGCTTTATGACTAAAATGACCTTAATGGTGACGGCCGTGTAAGCTTCAGTTTCTGATCCGCTCAACGATGCTTTGATTACAGAGGAGCTGTTTAACAGACTGCTGAGAAAACTTTGCCGACTGCAGAGAGTTGGGAGTTCACTCAGATGCAGACTGTGGCTCAATTTAAATAAATCAGAAAAAAGAAAATCTTTAATATTTAAGCAGATGTTTGGGGGTTAAAAGGCTTAAAGGAATCAAAGAATCAGCAGGTGGAAGACGAGGAGCAGCTGCTCTGTCAGGACATGAGGTCATTCCAGTTACAGAAAATAAGAATCTAAGCATGAACACTACTGTATATGAAGTGTCTTCTGTCTGTTTTGTCAAAACCTCACATCGAAGCCTGTTAGAATATGTCTAAAACCAATAAAATGAAACTGAACCTTTTCAGGTAACACAGGTGATTTTTGATGCTTTTAATTGGCTCTGTTCACAGCTGACGTGTTGTTTCCTCCTCAGGTCGTCTGCAGAGACTCTGTTCTGGTCTCGGTCCATCAGTTTCCTCACAGATGGACTCTCTAACCTGTGAGTCTCTGTGATGAGGGAGGAGGAATAAATCCAGCGTGTGACGTGACGTTTGAGTACTTCAAGCTAATAAGAAACAATACGGACCTCTGCGTCGGACTGACAGCTCACCTGAAATCACTCAGACTGTCACCTTTATAAACTCCTTGAGGACTTAATGTTTGTGTGTAAACCGCAGACAGCACTGAAGGAACGGGTTGGTAATGTTAGTTTTTCTGCCTGGAAATGAACCCGTGTCCAGCTGTTTTTAAAGGTTGAAAGCTGCTTCATCTGAGAGCAGATTCAGGCTCGTCCCTGAAAAAGGAAATGAACTAATGTCAGTATTATTATACTACGAGTAAACAGACTCAAGATTTCTGATATCTTCTTTAAAAACAGACTCTGAAGTCTTTGTTAGTGGAAATGATCAAAGCGTGGGGATGATGTTCAGACAGAACAAACCAAAGAGTTTTGTGAAACAAAGTGCGGACTCAGATGGTTTCATATAAATGTACCCGCTCTATTTCATACCTGAAGCTCCGTTGTTGTTTTTTAAGCTGCTCACTTCCTGTTCAAACTGATGTTCATTTATATGTAAAGAATTTCACAGGATGCTTGAAGGGGAACTTTAAATATTTCAGTTATTTTATGTTGTTCGTCTTTCAGTGGTAACTCTGTGGGGTGAGGGTGGCTGTGGGGATGCTTGTAAAGTTTTATAACTGCGTCCCAGCCGAGAGCTGCAGGAATGAGTCCTAAAACCCAGGAAGTGGTTCAGTCTTCCACCTTCGTCCAGTTCAGTTCTGTGTTTACTTCCACATAAAAGATGGGCGTAGCTTCCTGGCCCGCTGTCCTGACCTCAGTCTGGTCATAATGAATAAAATGTGACGTCAGGTTTGGGTCGTCGTAAAAAGACGTCCTAACAGGAAGTCAGCGATGGCCACTTGAGCTATAAGGAAACCTTCACCATCCCTGCAGCGCTATGAACATTGATTTGTTACTACAAACTGTTTTTTGAGCATTTGAACAATCAAACTTAAGTTCTAAAACCCTAAAACATCAGATTTTGTAACTAAGCTGGGACAGTTTTTAGATTCACGTGATTTAAACATTTCACATGAACTGCATTAATATTTCTGTGTAGCGTGTGGCTCTTAATATCGACTGTAAACTCTGATCACGTTACAACAGAACTTTTATGACAAGCAAACTTCATTTTTGAAAATGTATTTTTTCTCTTCAGCTTTTTAAGGACATGTTTTTCCAGCTCGTTTAGGGTGATGTGCAATGTTTTCATGGCTCTCCAGTGCAGCGCCTCTCTGCTTTCTCACTCTGGAACGGAAAGCCGGATGTTTTCTGTGTGACCGTTTAATGTTTCTAATGTTGAAAAGGGGGAAATGTTCTCCGGTTTGTGGTTCTGTATTTAAATTATTAAGAAGGAGTTTCTTTTTGTCTTAACAGACTCATTTTGTAGGAGTGGACAGTTTTATATGTTGACTTTTCATACCTGAGGTCAGACTCTAAATAAAAGTAACCATGTGCTGTTTCCAGATGTTTGAGATGAAACTTTATTTATTGCGTCCAACAGCAGTATAGCATGATAAATACAATACAAGACTTACCCTGGTGAAAAAAACAAAGATGGGAGCGGTCGTATGAAATGGTTCAACTGGTGTAAAAAAAAGAACAGAGCAGGCTGCTGGTTTCATTCAAACAAATGTGCCAACGGTGGTGGAGCTAAATGCAGTGTTTAAGGCGGTCGATGAAGAAGCACAAAGTTGTTTAAGGAAGATTTCATCAAGAAACAAAAACCTGAATAAGATGTTTTGCCCTTTATGAATGCACCTCATTCTGCAAAGGCAAAAAACCAAACTGAACAAATCCCATCAAGACATGAAACCGTGACGCAAGTAATCAGAGCTCGATAAACCAATAAAACCTGTCCCACATACAGAGTCCTGCTGCCACGAGTACTACGCTCACTGCAGAACCAAACATCGAATCATCCAACGCATCGTTTTTCCCTCACAGTCTGAATCTGCTCCCCGGCCTGTATTACTGTAGGGTCCTTAATAAAACGCCATGAGGAATTTTGCTTTTAAAAGAGCAGTCTGATATTTTAAGGAGGCGGAAAAAGTTCCATGCCACTCTTCTTTCTGTATTTATAGTTAAATCTACTCCATAAGCTCATTTACAGGAATTATCCACATATGATGGTGAAGCAGGCAAAATAACTTGTTGGTCAGCACCATAAATCAGTCAGCACAAAAACATGGACTGTATGAAAACTATTTTAACCAGTTAAGATTTTTATGTGGGATTTTATTTCTTTAAACATAAAGGACCGTTTTAATTATCAAACGGCTACAAAATAACCAAAAGTTCCACTCCTAGCCTGAAAAACAAACTAATCGTGTGCTGTTTTCTAATTTTTTTATGCCTCCTGGCTACAAAGATGAGCTTTAAAGCAGCGCCTCTAAATATGAATTATTTAAAGCTTGGAAAGAAAAACCGTACTGTTCAAACACCAAACTACTGCTCTCAAACTGGTAAAAACTGGTTTGAGTGGGGCTGCGCTCACAGACGGGGTTAAATGAAAACCCAAGAGAAACAAGTCGGGTTTATCTGAAGTCGCACTGTTATTTCACCCTTTCTTCTTAATTCATACCCCCAATTTTCTCAAGAGGTTTTTACATTTTAATTCTGGTACATTGACTCACGCCACCATCTTGTGGTGCTGATTGGTATTACATGAAAGTACAGCCCGGCTCTAATTCAACTTCAGTTGATATCGCTTCTGCACAACAAAGTCCTTTTTGTCATAGCAGTTATTTCTTCACATTCTGGTGACATTTTTAGTCAATTTTAAAGCTTTTACGCTACTTTTAAATATACAAATGTACAACAAGCACCTTCACAGAGCAGCTAATGTGAGCCAGTCTCACATGCACCTGTAACAGCTACAAACTTTGGGGTTGGAGCGAAAATTACTTGAAACACTTGACTGGCTTTAGTTCTTTCATGGGACTTGTTCACACTAAACCTGCAAACCTATCAGTTTACCAACGGTGAAATTCCCGATGACGTAAGATGCCGAGGTCAGTGACAATGCTGGGAAAACAGCGGTACAGCTTCTGCAGGGCTCATAAATCCTAAACTAGTCCTCTAACGTGGCTTTGTGTGTTTTATTTCTAACAGAGAAATGTTGAGTTGTAACTTACTTAAAAAAAATAAAAAACAATTAGAGTTCTTACTGCTAGAAAAAAAAGAGTTAAGATCCTAAATTTAAACCTGACCCAATTAAGAGCTCCAAGAAGAAGAACAAGATTCAATCCCTTCTAATGCATCACAAACCACACCCACATTTAGCTGCATAAAGACTACTGTGACATTATGCATAGAGAAGAATCTAATAAAGACAGAACTAAGAGGTTCAGGAAAACTCCCAAATGATTTCAAAAGACGCGCGAGGCTGACGGCGTCGTGGTTTCCGAGGTACTATGAAGCAAGGCAGAGCCGAGCTCAGGTAAGGCTTCGTGGTGCTAAAAACAAAAACATGTCGGCAGATCAGAAGGCGGGCCGGAGAGAGCTTTTCACAGCAAGACGAGCGGTCGAACGCGAAGCTCAGAATCACATTTTTCTTTTGGTTCCAAACAGCGTTCAGATGCAGCATTAAAGGCTTTTCAAAAACATGTGCAGCTGAAGGATATGTGGAAACGCCACTCGCACTCCACAGGGTTTGTTATCCGGACTCTGGTGTATTAAAACGCTCTTAGAAAAAAGTTTTAGCTTGTTGGTTAAAAATGATCCCAAACCAAGAAAAGGAAAGCAGCCGACAGAGCGGGAAGACGCAGGTGGAGTCACTGCTTTGAGGGGAAAGGTGCGGCTCCGAAGGGGTCGAGGTCCAGCGGCTGTGAGGGCGCCGCCTGCTGCTGAGGTCCACTGTGGATGACCAGTTCTGTGAAGGGCACCGCCCCGAAGTCATCCATGATTCGGCTCTCTCCGTGCAGAGAGCCCGTCCAGGACTTACCGTTGGCCGTGCTGATGTCGCCTTTTCCGTCGCTGAGGCCTTGGTACTGGCTGTGTCGGCCGCCGTCCTGAGGGTGGAAGGGTTTGGCTCCAAACGGGTCTAAAAGGGCGTCGTCCACCGGCAGAGACGCTCCCTCGGCCATCGTTATATCCACACTGATGTTCTCCTTAGAGTCAGAGGTGCTGAGGAACTCGTTGCTGCTCTGCGAGTCTCTGCGGCCGACCTTCTTGTGTCTGCGGACTCGTTCGGGCGTGCGATAGGTCGGCTTGTTAGTCTTGCGCCCTCCCGTCGGTGTGCCGTGGTGCCGCTTGCCGTTGCTGCCCCCAGCCGTGGCTTCCTGTTTGGTCTTCCGCTGGCGGGATGACAGCTTCTGAAGGCTGCGCTGCTTCAGCCTCTGCTGCTGAGGACTCGCCGACTCCTCGAAGGGCGTCCGGAAGATGTCTTCGGCACTTCTGGAGGTGGTGGGAGGTTGGGCGGTGGGGCTTGGCTGGAAGGGAGAGAAGCCAAAAACATCGATGCCCTCAGGAGAAACTGGCGGCGTTTGGCCCATGGGGACGTCACCGCCACTCCTGCTCGACCTCGAGAGGTTCCGGCTGAACGGCGCTTTGGTAAAAACGTCAAACTCGTCTGCCGCCTGCTGCTCATGGCCGACCTTGAAAGGCGCTTTAGTGAAGATATCTGTGACCTCTGGAGGTTCCACAGGTGAAGCTCCTCCGACAAAGGGCACGGCACCAAAAACATCCACAGGCTCCACAGCTCTCACTCCACCAGGGGACTCTGGGGGCGTGATCAGAGCCATCCCAGAAGGAGGACTCCTGGTGGCAGCAGTCGCTCCTTTAGCTCCTGCAGGTTTCTTTGAGCGGTTCTTCACCCTGCTGGCATCATAGTCTGAATCTGAGCTGTGTTTGTCTTCATCCTCCTCTCCCTCCTCCTCAGAGTCCATCAGCAAAGGCCTCTGTCCAAAATTCTCTGGCTCGGTGTCTTCACCATGCTCGCTGTTCAACGCCTCCTCTTCCTCCGGCTCTTCGTCCTCGCTGCTCTTAGGTGAAGGAGGGTCAGACTCGAAGTCGCTGTCGGACTCGTCGCCAGGCCTGCAGTTGGTCTTCCTGCTCGGTTTGTGCTCCTTGTGGGTCGGCTGCAGACTCTCAGCAGGTTCAGGAACGCCGACCTCCTCGCTGGTCGGCTCGGCCTTCTGCGCACTGGTACCTGCAGAAACAAAACACAGATAATACAGATGTTAACCCCTGATCCTTCCAGATGTTTGATAGTTTTAACAACTGCCAAGTCAGATTTCTTGAAGGCATCCAACCCTTTTCTGATCTCTCCAAAAACAAAACTCAGTTTTCCATTTAGAAAACCTCACAAACCTGCAATGACTTCAGATCACACAAAACCAGTCAGAATAATAACACTGCAGGATGTGTAACTCAAGTCTTTGCTACTCGTGTGTCTCGACAAAAACAAAGAAAGAAATCAGATCAGGACCAATCCCCCAAAACTCCTGTGCAACGTTAACATAAAAGAGCTATTTTATGGAAAATCGGTGACATCTCCCAGCTGGCAGCAGGTTTAACATGCCTACATTAGAAAATGATTTTGACACAGGAGGACTCGCAGGCAGAAGACGAGGCTGGTATCAGAACGCAGGTCATAAAAGATTTTTTCATATGACTGAGCAGCATCCATCCCACATGCTGTCGAGACCCCTAAACGTTTTACCCAGTGAATTCCACAGAGCAGGCATCCAGGGTCTCAATGCCAGTTTCTGTTCCTCTACAAAGTGAAATATTTTGGCTGTGACTCATAAGAATAATTTTATTGATCCCAAAGGGAGATTCATAGTTTTTACCCGTGTCTTGGAGAGGTTAAAGTTTTTTAAAAAACTGAGCTTAAATGAGGCAGCTGTTAAAATTTCATGTAGATTATCTCGTGAAGTTGTTGTAAACGCCGAGGCGCTCTGGTTTCACATTTTTCTTATCCAACATCATTTTAAGGTTACGCCGAACACATGAAAACACGGAGTGAGTCGCTTGTATGAGTGACACTCAGGCAGTCTGAGTCTAATGCTCTACAGTTCCTCCTTTTCTTTTCATTTCTATGTAGAAAAACTATTTTGGTCCGAAATCGATCTTTCCTTCTCGTCTTCGTCCGCCGCCTCTCAGACTGCTTCCATCCATCGTTGTTACCAACCTTCAGCTCACTCTGGCCGGCGGTGCCCTCTGAAGAGCTGATATCAGAGCTGTCTTGTTTAAGAGCTCCAGTCTGTGCTGCACTGGTGTTTGAGCTCTGCCTCCTGTTGTCCACATTACACCTGAATCACCGTGTGAACGCATTTTGAATTTTGCAGGAAAACTGTTCAAATGTGTCCAAATGGGTGAAAACTGATTGTTGTTTTTGTGAAACAACAACTGATTCAATTTTGCTAAAATCAAAAGTCAATGATAAGTGACAGACCGAGTCCTGATGCCTTCCGCTGCTTCTTCGACCGCTGTATTATGGAGGCATTACCCAGGATTACTCTGCTTATACGCCAACCTCCCCACACAAACAAATGCCCAAAAGTTTGCCTTATACTGAAGCAGAAGTGCAATCGCAAAAGTCAATATGGTCTAAAAGCTGCTCCGACTTCTCATCTCTGATCCTGCCATAAGAAGAGCGAGCTTAGAGGCCGGGGAAATAAGACGAGCAGCTTTTCAAGATTCACAGAATTACTTTTAAAGTTTAGAGATTTAAGCTGCGAGCCTCCCTTTAGACTTGAAAAAGGAAGCTTTGTTCTCTTATTTAAACTCTGCATTTTTGGAAATTCTTACATGTATTTTGGCATTTGGAGGAAAAATTTCTGCCTTCAGTGTGTAAATTTATGTCCAAGAGATTTGCATAATGGCAACTTAGAAATTATCCTAATTAGCGAGTGGATAGTCTCCAATTGTATTGAAGATAAACGATGCCATATACAATGAGCCAATTCATTGTTCCCTATTAGAGGAACGCTGGGAAAAAGAGAAAAAGAGAACGACCCCCTGCTGCGAACATGAAAATGGAAACCAAGCGTCCAAACTGGCAGGACGTGACGGCGGATCAGCCAAAAGCTTTGCTGCCGATAAATCAAACAAGGCAGCACTCAAAGATAAGAAGTCCGAGCTGCTCTGCATCTGCTCGGCCCACCCGGATTAGAACTTGTAATCATGCTCACCTCCCGGAACGAGGCGATCCCGCCAAACAATAGAAACATCTTTAATCATGAGAGAAGATGTCAGAGCCACGCGGATTTGTTTTGTGTTTCTCCGGTGGGGTGGGGGGAGATTCTGAAGGATTACAGGCTGCGTCTGATCTCTTAAAGATACAAATAAGTGGCGAAAACATGCGTGTGATTGTTCTCTTGTGTGACGGGAGATAAAATCTGTTAGAAATGAGCGAGAGCAGCAGGGGCTTACAGAAGTCTGTTCCCTCGCCGAACAACCGCCGCCGAGCACAGATTGATTTGACGAGGCCGCCGAGAGGTGAACCCAGCGACGGCGAGCCAAACGGGAACGCCCACATTGCATTTTATCCTGCAGGGTTCAGGTTAACGATTTTGGAGAGGGACGTGTCTGTAAAACTGTAGCTGCTGGATGGTCTGGAACGCCTCCTCTATCCAGTACACCGTGTCGATTCCTACATGCATTTAGATGAGGGAGGAGAGGCGGCTGTAGGAGGATGAACAGGTGCAGTGTTTGTACAGGTGTGCCTCAGAGGTGGAATATACAAATCTTGTCCTTTTGATCTTGTTTCAGTCATTCAAGATGAAAACTTGTTTGTGCAACTCATCACTTTGCATCACGCCAAATTAAAATTGACCCTAAACAGAAAACACGATGAGCACCTGTTACACCTGAAGCAATGAAATTAAGGAAAAAAAAAATATTTTATGAATCAGTTGTGCGACGCGTCGTATTTAACTGACATCACTTCAGGCCTGTGAGATCTAAATCATCATTGCTGTCAGAATTTGCTTTTCCCCCCACTAATGGGGGACAAAGATACTTCTAAAAAGTATTTACTTTGCTTCAAAAAGCCCTTTCTGGGTTCTTCCAAACCACAGAATCAGGGTTGGGGCGAAGGAACTTCAGCGAGTTGTAATAATAGTTGATACACCTGTGGTCTCAACTCCTTCCTCGCATCTCTGGTAAGAGGGGCTACGACACAATGAGAAAGGGGGCTTGATTGACAAATGAAAGCGTGCGTGTGCACTGCTGGATCGTCCATCGTGAACTGCAGCATATTCAAAGCCTCTTTGATAAATCTTTGCTGTATAGTTTTACTCACAGCATCCTGATAGACTGATATCCAAATATGGTCAAAATTCCACCACAGACAGAAGGAAATGACGAGAACATGAAAGTTTGTCCAGAACTAAACCTGCAAACAAGGATTAACCACACTGAACTCACCATGTTCAGAGCTTTAATCTCCATCGGGTTTCCAGCAAACTAGGCATAGGGGCAAAGTCAGATTCACATCTACCCCTTTATATGGAAGATTCATCGATTTAACAGGAGAACTGCAGCCAAAATGCATGTAGGAGACTTGAAAATGTCTTTGTTGCCAAAGGTTGCAGAAATGCACCCTTAACCAAGCGAGTGAAGGACACATGCGTCGCTGCTTCTGTTTCACACTCTGTTTTGCCAACCAGCCGTTGCACAGCATCTCAAACATGCTCAGCTTTCAGTTCGAGCTAGACGGGGCGACACTTAAGACAGCCATCCTAACATCAGGAACATCTTGCTCGTGGTGTAGTGGTGGAGAGACTCTAAGCTTCTCTTTAAGGATAAAAAAGGAACCAAAGTGAGTATTGATTTTGGATGTTTTTTATTCATCAGTAACATTCTATAAAGAAGTACATTCACACTCACAGTATGATACAGGACCTTTTACATAGTCTGCTGCAAAAACAAGAAAACTACTGATCTATAGGTTGTTGTCTTTCTGCAGAAGAGGTACCAGGAGCTGCTGGAGTCAACTAAAGCTGAAGAGCTGTGACATTTTTCCAACACTTCTAATGAGAATTAAAGTTTAAAAAAAAAAAAAAATCCAATAGTTTTAGTCATCTTATTGGAGGCTTCCTAACACATCTGCATGATTTAAGGCTAACAAAAAATAAAACAAAAATATAGTAACAAAGGGGGGGAAACATCGCCCCAAGACAGAGAGGAAAGAGCACAGAAAAGTTGCAAATGTAAACAATATAAAACAACATCATCCTACAGATCCTGGGACAGTACTTCCTGTTTTGCTGCACTTTCAAAATAAAATAAAGTGCATTAATAACACTGACTGTCCCTTTCACTTGTTTTTAGCTCTGATGGTTCGCTTGTCCGAGCTATAGACCCATCCACCAATACACATGAACAAGATGTTTCTGAGAATGGCTGTCTCACTAAATGAAGAATGAAAAGAAAGTAAACAAATAAAACAAATAATTAAAAAAATAAAAACCAAAACTTAAATGAAGCAGTTTTTCCAAAAAAAGGCCCCAGTAAAGGCAGGCAGTGACATGAGCGGAAAAATGAGGTGGAACAGAAGCATCAAGCAGCTTTAACTCCAAACTTACCTTCAGCTAAACACAAATTACCACCGACTATATTCATTACAATGTGATATGGTTCATGTGTGCACGGATGAGTGCCAAGGGAAATGCTCACTTGCTGACCTAAGGCGGATAAACAGCAGCACAGTGAGGATCAACAAACATACAGCCCTTTAGGATTGTATGGATTCAAATATATATAAAAAGAAAGAATAAAACAAATAAAAAAAAAAGAATAAATCAAAATTTCCTCAATTTTTGACCAAAAATCAACATTTAAACAAGAGAATGTGCCATCAGCCAGTTGTATTCAACATAAAACTATTAAAACAATAACGAAAGTTAGAGTCAAGTCGAGCTGTGGCAGCTCCCTATCAAAATCATCATCCTTTATATGAGTGGGATCTACTTTAATCACTTGTTTGGTCCATTGTTGTGGCAAAGAAAGAAAAAAAAAAACCCCCACATCCTTTCATTAACCATCCAAGTTTTTGTATCCACTATAATTTTCTAAGCAGGTAAATTAACTGCATGAAAACAGAGTAAATCTGTCATGGATAAAGGAAAGTTTTTCAAAGAAATCCTTTTACGTAACCACACTCGCTCATTTTAGCGGATAAATTAGTCACTTAAAGGTTAAGATTACCTATAACATGTCGTAATCCGCCGTGACATCGGGTACGGGGAAGGCCAATTACACATTTTCTGATTCGACCTCATAAAGTTACTCAGAGATCTTTAAGGGTTACGACGGGCACCCTGTTATCCGCGCTTGATAGAGTTAAAGTCAGATTTTATGGAAGTTCCTGTAAAGTAAATCAGCACACTGGTCTTTTTATAAAATGTAGTTCCTTTGTTAAAAAAATTAAATAAAAATACTGTCAGCTGTTGGTCATCAAAGAGGATTAAAATCAACTTCCCCACAGGCACAAGTACAAGTCGCCAACACCAGAAACACTTAAATCACAAACTGGATATTTATTAGGGTTTAACGCTCAGAAGCAGAGCTGCAGGGGACCAGCAGGTGGAGCTGGAGCCCGATATCGAATCACGGAAAATAAAACCTGACCCGATCCGGTTTTTAAAGTCGGCAGCGGGCTTTAAAACAACAAAACACTAAACTAACCAACTGATGGCACAAACACGAGCGAAGAGGCTGCTCCAAAATTTGCTGCAAATTTTTTCATGCCAGCCTGAAGGAATGAGTCCCAACAAAGTGGGTTCTGCATCAGCTCGGTACAAGAGTCCCTTTTCTTGTTTTTTGGCTTCTTTTTTGGTTTTTCGTTTTATCCAATTTGAACTTGTATAGATTTTTATATTCCTTAAGTAATAAGTGAAGACGATAAAATATTTCCACACTTACATTCAAGTGCTTATAGGGTTATATTGCATTGTCATCTTGTCTTAATCTACTCTAAGATGGATTTGCATTAAGCCTGCGTGTTTGAGATGAATTTACTGTAGAGAGAGAGAAAAGAAAAAAACACTCACTCTCCTTTAGAAAATAAAATGTTTCAGGATTAATCATTAAATATATTCCATTAATTATAAACAGCGTGTCTAAATCACCTATCAAAACATTAATCAATTCACATTTAAGGAGCAGGAAGAGTACAGAGGCACAGAAGCTTATTGCTGCCACAGATGTGATAAATGTAGAAATACTGCGCTCAGATATTCACATTGCTTTAACAAGGCTGTGATCTGTGTTAGGGAAGAAGGGGAGGGGGGGTGAACCACAAGCAGTCTGGTTAATGAAGCCAAATCAGAAGAACTAATCATCAGGTTATGACGTCGGCCTCCACAGTAAAGTGCTCACTCCACATGTGAAGAACATTTGAGGCTTCGGGAAAACTATTGTGCAACGTGTGAGGAATCTTTGCAGTTTCAATGGCCGCGCAGGGGCGACAGTATCGCCATGTAAACAAACGGCAACGAGCCATAACTTTGGAAGTTCAAGTTTGCTTTTTTCCCCTCCTCAAAGTGGAGTTTGTTAGTACCAGGGCTGAGCGATGGTTCGACAGACGTCGTAATAATACAGGAGCTGAAAGATGGGTGTGAGATCATCTCAGCTACATGTTTCAGTCCCTAACACCAAATATATAGCACCAACTCTCCGATATGGTAAATCATGCAAAATAAAACATGTTTACAAAGCTGCGAGTAAAACAGACGCTTTCGGACCAAAGAGTTCCAACAATCAGAGCTTTTCTTCTTCCTTTCTGATGAAAACTGAGTTGAATAGAAAAACTTAGAAAAGACAGACCAAGGAAGGAGCTGTGGGGGTTGTAATTTACTACGCAGTAATACTGTCCTTCACTGCCTCACTGTGAGTGACTCCTTGATGTACAGGACTGGTTTAAATCTATGGATCTTCCCAGGAACGCAGCTGGACTTCACAGTGATGACAACCGTTATTTAGCTCTCTCATTTTGCCAATACAATAGTTAGTGTGTGCCCGTTTTTCCATTTTATTAGCAAACTACGGAAATGCTCCAACTCGGCTCTGAAGTCAGAAAAATGACAATATTTGACCTGATGAGTCCAAATCAGGTTCTTAAAGCCTGGACCAATGTCTCTGTGTTTTACTCTAATTTTATTTATCTGTTTATTTGTAAATATACAAGTTGTCAGTGCTGCCACAGCAAACACCAACGTCACTAAAGGCTCCTCTTGTGCTGGAGTTGTCTGTAAACTTTATGGCCTCATTCCTGAAGTGCAGACATGCAGAAAGGTGCGACTTCCTGTCAGAGTCGAAGGAACTGCAAAAGTCCGAAAGCAGCTCAAGCGTTTGGCTGAACACCGAATAACCCGCTTTAATAAGACGACTGTAATACTGTTAAATTCAAATGGTGCTATAATGAATTTGCTGCAAAATTTAACACCACGAAGAAAAAAAATATTCTTATGACTCCTGAAATTCTTTTAATTAGATGGCCTTTGTATTCATTTATTCACCAGTCAGAAACTAAATAACTGACATTTAAACATCACTCAGCCCTTTGTAGTACCAACCACGTGACATTTCATATTGCTTTTAAACAGCAATTTCATCCAGCTCTTGTCCAAGCTGGACACAGAAGTTTTTGATTCTCACCAAACTTTTTTAATGCACTTTTATTCAAAGTGTAATTTAATCCAAAGTGCCTCACAATGAGCACATACCTCTGACTGTTCTGTGTTAGTACCTTGCTCCAGCCGCGTGGAGAGAGACGTGTTTATGAGTGGACTTCCATCTGACTTGCATAAAGGTTTGTTCCAACGGGACATTATATTTTCATTAATAAGCCTTCTGTTAAACTTCACTGCATTGAATGCATCGACACACCTGCTACTCCTTCGCTTCCTATTTTAACCACAGGAGGAGCAAAAGCTGCAATTTGCTTTTTTAAAATCATTATTATTATTAATAATATGATTCATAATGACAGCATAAGTGCATCTAAATCTTCCAACTAACATTAGGAAACAACACAAATCTGGCTGATCATTGGTTTTAAATGGCCCACTGCTGGGTCCTTGTGGCATAGGAGCTTCTGACCAGAGGTCAGGTGAGGGGAGAAGACTGGGATTGGGGGGGGGGGGGGGGGGCAGGAAGAGGACAGACTGGGGGAGGCAGGTGGCTCCACAGTGTTGGGTCCTCACGGTAGAGACTCCTCTAAGACTTGCCTGCGTTGGCCACAAATGGGACTGAGCCGAAGAGATCCTCTGGAGGAAGGGGCTTGGCTGCGGCAGGCGGCGGTCGGTCAGTTTCCACGCTCGTTGTCCTCTCCGCTGGCTTTTCTGTACATAAAAGATCACAATTAGATATCTACAGCTACGAGGTGATAGAAGTAGTTTTGAAATTAAATATTGTTGCATATGATTGTGGGTGTTACTGATAAATGTTCCCTCAAATATGTACAGACTCCCACAGCTCTGAGAATACACTCAGTAAGAGCACAATGCCCAAAATCTGCTATTTTAACAACAGAAAAATGTTTATTCTCCATCTGGTTAAAAAGCTAAATAAACACGGTGATACACAATCATGTGGTTCACATGCCAGATTTTTCCCTTTATCTGAAAAAGACATTAACGAGGAGCTGAAATGTTTACAGAAAATTTCTCCGTCTACGGCAACACTTTTCAAACAATCACCTCTTTTCTTTCTTTTCTTGAAATGACAAAAGAGTTAAAACGTTAGAGTTCACTTGCTTGCTCTGAGCATGTCAAATTCCCGGTCAAGCAGCTCCTCCTCGGTCAATTTAGAAAAGTTGTCCTCTCCGAAAGGGTTCCAGCCTGACATATCGGGAGGGTTGCTGACTGCACTGCTGCAGCTCTGCAAAGGAGGGGTGACCCCATCTGTGGACAGCAGAGGGTTCCTACGGCAGAGAGGGGACAGCAAACAGACCACGTTAGAGACAATACCAATCAGATATTTCTAAGACTTCACAAACTGCATGCGTTTTCCAAACAACCGATAGGACTGAAAAAACCCAATGCTGAAGTGAGAACAAACGGCTGAGGTCACGGTGCTTGCATCCATCTTCAACATACAGATGATTAATGTAAATCCCATTTTCACATCACATAAAAACTTTCTATATGCTTAAAAATGGAAAGAAGGGAAATACTCTCACATGTAGAAGGAAACCAATCTAATTTCACTTCCACAAACAGATTCAAAGGACATTACCTGGGGTTAGTGTATGAGGGATCTACAGGAGATGGCCCCCCCATCTGGCAAGTACCAGCTCCAGTTCCTGTGGTGGGTGTGGTCGCATTGTAGGAACCCAGAGGGATCTGGAACTCAAGAGGGGAAGACATATAGGGGAGAGGCTGCTGAGCAGGATGATGCTGCTGCTGCTGTGGATGTTGTTGATGATGTTGCTGATGCTGCTGTTGTTGCTGGACAAAAGCCTGTTGGTACTGTTGCAGCTGTTAGGGAAGGAAGAGAGGGAGAAGAAGGGGGGGAGGGAATGAGGGACGGACCATTGATTTCATGGCGCATTATGATGATGAAATGTTGTTAGAAACCAGTTCTGGATTTGGAAAGCTGGGGACACGGTGGAGGGGAGGGATGAGGGAATGAAAGTCAAAACAGCACATCGAACACCAAACTGAACACATCAACTAATAACGACTAACTCAAACTATGGCTGACAGATCAATTTTCTGGCCAATCAGAGAGTCCGAAACACTTCGAAACAAGATGCTCAAGTCAGTTAAAGTTCTGGGGTATTGATCTGGTCAACCACACGTGGGAGATTCCAGGAGACAATCGTTTCAGGAGAGCTGGACAGGGCCACAGAAGGCCCTTAACCCATCAGCAGGGCCGGTATCGACTTCTTTGTACAAGGTGGAACAGGATGAACACTGCCAGAACCCTACAGAAGGCCACTGGTGTGAATATTTCGGACCAAACAACCAAAAAGAGACTTCACGAGGTTGGCAGTTCCAACACTGGCACCCTGTGCTTTTCACAGAAGAGAGCAGGTTCACCCTGAGCACATGTGACAGACGTGAAGGGGTCTGGAGAAGGCGTGGAGAATGCGATGCTGCACGTAACATCGTTCAGCATGAACAGTTTGGTGCTATGGTCCATGATGGTCTGGGAAGGGATATCCATAGGCAACATCACCCTAACTGCCAGAAGGTGTGAGGATCAAAGCCTTGGACCCACAGTCAAACCCTACACTGGAGCAGTGGGTCCAGGGTTCCTCCTGGTGCACGACAACGCTTGGAGGATACAGGAATTGATAACATTGACCGTCCCTTAACGCTCGCCTGACCTAAATCCAATAGAAAACCTCTGGGTCTTCATGTTTAGGGTCATCCAATCACTCATGATCTGGGAAGAGATCCCAGAGGACACCATCCATCACCTCATTAAGAGCATGCATACAAGCGCACAGGGGACAAGTACCTTTTTAAGTTGCTGCAATGAAATTTTTGCAAAATGGACCAGTCTGCTGCATCAGTTTTTCACTGATTTTCAGTGCGTCTTTGAATTCAGGGCTCTGCAGGTTAATAATTTTAAGTTCTATAAAATGATGTAGCAGTTTTACCCAGTCCATATCAGTGCAGATATCTAGCATAATTTGTTCCCCCATTGCAGTCTCATGTGTTTCCAAAGTGTTCCTTTAATTTGTTTGAGTAGTATATAAATAAATTCTGCAAATGACGACGAAATGAAAAAATACAGTTTATGGTTCACCTTTTTCTCTAAATCCTCTAGTCATCCAACACTTTCTCCACTCTCCAAGTTTGTAAAGCAGTTTTTTCCACACTGCTGTTGTGCATTTAAAGTACCGCACAAATGAAACTGATCCAATGTCATTAAACCATATTACAAATGTGCAACGCGTCTTCCTCACAATAAGGAGCAGGTCTAAGATCGGTGTGGAAATGCTGCTTTTTAAACACTAAGCAGGTATCTTGGGAATAAGAACAGTAATTCTGAGCACTCGCCTCTTCCCCCGAATATGAACCGCTTCATATGTCAGAACGCAACATAGATAAAACTGCTCCATTTCACCCTCTGTTCGATCCCCTCGTGGCTTCGCTCAGACCAGATTGCCTCTGAAATAAAACAGATGGTACGCGCTCGGTGGGAAACAGACTAAAAATTACGCCGCCCTTACAGTGCACATTTGGAGGACCTGTGTTTGTGTGTTTGATTCAGTAAATACTAGTTTTCAGAATATTTGGACAGATTCAGTAGGAAGTTTGAGCGTCTGCTTCCAATGCTGCTTGGCACAGACGTGAGGAGATTCGAGGGAGGAGGACTGGCTGCCAGTGTTTGGAACAGAGAGCAAATTTAGGCCATTATGACATTAAATGAAATATTCAGCTCCGTGTTATTTCACGCTGTGTCTCCATGTGTTTCGCTGTCATTTGCTCAAACTATTTACTGCAGTTTTGGATAAAGTCTTCTGCTCTGAAATGCTGTCACGTTTTTTTTTTCCAGTCGCTTGAACAAAAAGCAAATTCAATTTGATGGCTGTCGATTCAAGAGCAGACTCCACATAAGCCAAGCCGCACAAGGCCAAAAAGGGGCCACATGTTTGTTGATATGGCCAGAACAAACTGAGAATTTGAAATTGAGATCTGTCCAAGTCAAGTATTACCTTCTTGATTTTTAAATATTGAGCATTGGAGCTACATGACTACAGGTAGATAGACTGGGAGCCATTTCTGCTGTTTGGTGTCTGGGTCTTGGCTGCAGACCCAGCTCTCTTCAGCAGGAGAAACTGCATGAGCACTGGAAGTGGTCCACAGGTGCGCAAAACAAAGATGATGTTGAATTAAACCAAACGTCCTTTTTAAACATAACGAATGCAGTCACCAAAGTTTAGGGTATCTTATTGCATCACTGGGGGTTTTGGCGTCACATCTAGACCTCTGAAAGGACTCACCATGGCGGCGTACTGAGCCTGAGCAACCTGCTGCTGATACATCATCTGCTGCTGCTGCTGCTGTTGGAGCATGGCCTGTTGTTGCTGCTGCTGAAGCATGGCCTGTTGCTGCTGCTGTTGCTGGAGCATGGCCTGTTGCTGCTGCTGCTGCTGCTGCTGAAGCTGAAGCGACTGCTGCACAGCCTGTTGGTACTGAAGTCAAAATTAAAAAAAAAAAAAAGTTTGGAAAACATTGCCTCCAAGTGATGGCTTAAAAATGACTGATGCGTAATAACTGGGATCATGGTGTGACGTACCTGGAGGTATTGGAGTTGATGTGCATTTGCATGTTGTTGCTGCACTGCCTGGTGGTGGTGGTGATGCTGTTGTAGCTGCTGCAGACGCAAATCACCAGGTTGTAGCTGCTGCAGGACTCTGTGTTGTTGACTGCTGGCCTGTGGCTGAGGCTGTTGCTGAGGCTGAGACTGTATGGATGGTTGCCCAGAGCCAGGAGTGGGAGCTGAGAGGTACAGATGAACAGTGTTTGTTCTTTAGACTCCAGAAAAGGAAATAACAAGTAAATCTAAATTCAGGATATCGAGGGGTTTATATATTCAGATATCACATGGTGACGAGAGCTGAGCCGGTTGCTGATTTACCAGTCAATCAACATTCTGCCTACATCCACAGATGAGGATGCAGGCAATGAGCAAAACATTGCAGCATTATCCTCATTTGGAAGATATTTAGTTCGGGAATTTATGCATAAATAAATAATCATAAATAATTTTCAGTAATTTTAAGAAATGTGTTTTGGTTTGTTTGAAAATAATATGTGTATATAGTCTGTACTGTATTTAGTCAAAATAAAGACTTTTAACAAACTCCTTTAAGACATTTTCTTAGATATAAAAATCCATCCTACTGATGTTTAACAAACCTTTCTGGCCGTTGCTGACGGGTGCTGAAGGCACGGTCATCTTGACAGGGGTGACAGTGTTAGTGAGAGGCAGGACATTACTGTTTGCAGCCTTTGGCCGCTGTCTGGGAGCTATCGATGTTTCCGTTGGGCCCACAGAGTCTGTGATCCTGTAAAGGAGGAAGCAAAAGTGTCCCTCAGCATGTGCAGGAAGAACTGTACTATGTGCGTTTGTAACAGCTGACAGGCTGTGATCTCAAGAGGTAAAAAAAACAAAAAAACAACAACAATAAAATAAAAAATGAATACATAAGATTAAAGTAATCCATCATTTCCATTTTCAGTTTATACATAATAAAACTGTCGGTGAGCAGCACCTGGCTTTCGTCAAGCTCTTCTTAGCAGCGACCTCGCTGGCTGTCAGAGGCTCAGGGAGTGACGTCGGGATGGGAGAGTTCTAGATAAACAGCAGGGAGGTTCATTTTAATAAGCCAGTGAGGAAAGGCTAAAGACATGCTGACTGTTTTATGCCTGTGACTTACGAAGAGATTTGGCACTGGACAGTCTTTTCCAGCTAATTTGAAGGCAAAATAGGACACTTGGTAAATGTCAGGTCTCTTCTCCTGGTCTGGTTCGAGCATATATCCTGAAGAAGATTAAAGATCACTTTATACACTACAAGAGCAAGATTTCTACAGTTAATTAAAAGGAAGTTTCAGTTACTTGAAACAAAAGTAAAAAGTAGACAGTTGAAAAAAGAAACCATTTGAAACCACTTTCATGCATTTGTTCACTGACCTTTTGCTTGTTGGGCAACTGTGTAAACCACTACACTATTGAGCTGCTGTAATATCTTGTCCTCTTGATTGTTTTGCTTTGATGTAGTTACTTATCTAAGGTGGAAAGTTTTTTTTTGTTTTGTTTTTGCTTTCTTTTATTCTTTGCTTCGAGCCCTGTGTACAGGAGCTGCATGCAAAAAGATCTTTCGTTAAAAGGGTTGGCGTAATAAGCAAATGCTTCAGCCAATACCTTTTGATTAGCCTTGTCTCATGCTTTCTTGCTTTGTGGTAGATCTTTGTTCTGTATTCATTGAGATAATTGAATGCTAATCAATAAAATCAAAATCAAATCAAATCTCGTCTAAATTCCTAATTCTTGACCCTGACATTATAATAATTAAGAGAAATCTTTTCTTTTAAAACTAAATATTTTTAATCCAGAACAATGAAACAGTAACCAGCAAACCCACTCTGCAAAGTAAGTAAAGCTAAATTAAAAATATATTTATATTAAAAAAATACATTTAAAAAAGTTTAACTATATCAACTCTGGTGCAGAACAACATGTATTTGGCATGTATCGTCTTCCCTTGACCACTTGGTGGAGCTGTTTGTCAAGTGTTTTAAAAAGGAAGCTCCGCCACAGGATACATTTGGGGAAGTGAAATAACTTGAGCACAAACAAAGCTGTCGTGACTGACGTCCTCGACTGGTTCAAACAGGCTTGAGTTGGGTAAATGCATTAAAAAAAAAAAAAAAAAAAAGACTGAAAGAGATCACTCTGTGGGTGACAACAGCGGAGAAGAAACCACACTAAAAAGGTGGAGACTGTAACATGGCTTTGTATTTCTTATATTTATCTGTGAAATTACATCAAAGTAACATTTGTTACGGTCAAGCCTAAAGTCAAGCTCCATAAAGCGGGAGACGATTTCCAATTTAAACAACATTTTTTTCACATCTTTGATAATCTGCAAATGTGGGAGACAAATTGCAGACAGAATATTTTGCTCGTTGACAAAATGATGTTAAATAACTACTGAATCAAAAAAGACACCACAGGAAAAAACAAAACAAACGAAAGTTATTCTGGATAGTTATTAATAACTACAAAGCTGTATTCAGCTGCTCCGTGTGACACGTTAAACTCCAACTTACTGATTAAACAGTGCAACTTGAAGGAGAATTTGGAGTTATCTGGAACGATAAAGGTTCCATCACATATGGCGACTTGACTCTCCCCAAATGGAAGTGCGAAGAAACACAGCTTGTACAACAAGCATCCAAGTGCCTGTGGAGAAAACAAACAATCTGGTCAAACACCTGTATCCAGTTACTTTGAGGATGGGCACTGCTAGAGACTCAGCCCCAGTGCCAACATCATACCCAAGTTTTGTTAGTGTGTATTCTATCGCAAAACCCAAAACACCCAGCGTGAGGAGTGTATCCATGTCTTCAATTCAAACACCACCTCATTTTCTCCCAAAATAAAGCAGCTAATATTGATAATAATAATAACAATATCTCATTAAACATCAGATGCCATGGAAGTTTTTGATGCAGACACATTTTGTTTATAACTGAAGAAATACTAGGTTTGTTCAACTAAGCCTGAACAGCCCAAAGGATTTAAAGCAAAACTCTGTAAGTACCCAAAATACCCATCAGAACCTGGGTGCTTTCCTCCTTGCCCTGAGACAATGACGATACAAACAACAGTGATAAACTTTAAATGCATGTTTCCTGAATTACTGAACCACTGAAATTATCTTTAAGATGTTTTCAGTAATTTGGTGGCATGTGATAAAATTGACTGATAGGCTTAAATAGAAAACAAATCAAGATTACCATTAAAGGATACAAGAAGTCTTTGTAAGAAGTCTAAGATGATGTGTGCAGGAGAATTATCAATGGTGCTCATTGGCATTCATCACATTAAAAGAAAAGAAAAATGGGATTCTACAATCACTGAATAGATCAAGAAACCATGCCCTGGCCCTCGAAATGATGCTTCCTTTCTCTTCCTACAGAGGTGCACAGGTCCTTATTAGAAAAAAATATTTTTATTCATGTCACACGCTAAAAAACTGTGTTTACAAAATCAGGCCCAGAGTCTGCTCTGCAGGCAGTATGGCTGTCCAAACAAACCGGCATGCAAAAGTGCTCTGAACTAAAACATATATTCAGCTTAAGCTACATTTGGCTCCAGTATCCAGCATATCTGCTGACCATGCAGTTTGGGATGAAAGAGACTTTGGAATTAGCCGCCCCATTAGGGAACGGTTTCCCTTTAAGCGCTCCATCTGATGATAGTCTGCACCACTCTCCTTAACAAGCTAATCCAGGCTGATGCTCTTAATCTAAGTGAGCCAGCGTGACCACCAAACAACCCCACAAAGTAGGAATAAACGCTTAAGAAATGTGTGTGAGGCACAGCTCACTGTCAGGCACATGGCTCAAAAACAGGAAGTGACAGCACATGGGGTAGTTGACAGGAAGCTGGGGGTTTTTTGGACTCCTACAGTAGGCATTTTCCTTCGACCAGAGACTGAATAGCTCTAACAGACTGAAGCCACTTTCATCAGGCTGTGCTGAGCCGTGCTGTCTTACTACTGACTGACTATGTATTCATAGAGGAAGCATTAAAGAAGTATTTTATAGACATGCAAAGTAAAAGGATCGACCTTAATCTCATCATCTGGAGCAGCTTGATAATGGCAAAAATCATCATCACTTTATTACTGATGTACGATATTGATGCATAAATCTGACATTTGGATCAGATATCAGTCCGAGCCCGACTCAATAACCCTGATCAGGTATCTGTGACAATGGGCTCATCTACAGGCCCATCTGTTAGATTCAGTTTAATGACACTTTGCATTTATGCGTTGGCAACAACTAGCCAGAGATCTAACGTAGCATGGAGTAGGCAAATGGCATGGGGTCAAGAGTGTGGGGCCTTTAATTCTTTGTGAAAGTTTCTGATTTGACTAGATTTGACACCACAGCTTCTTCCAATCTACTAATAATTTTAGGTCTTTTTTAAATGTTTCAAACAAAATAAGATGCTTACTAAACATTCTAAGAAATAAAACACTAGTTGTCCCATTATCAGCCACATCCTTGGCTGTTTTACGTCATTAACGTACACAATTCCTCAATAATGGCTCCTGTCCAAACACTTGTTTCTGCTTCTCTGCCTCTTTCTTTCAAAACAGCAGAGGCCCATTTCACACAAGCCTATCAAGGCCCTTAACTGAGTCTAATAATCACATATGGACCCAAAATGAAAAAGGACGGGGAGCAGAGAGGGAAGAACAACTAGCTTTGTTGTGACTGATGTTGCTCAATGTTTTATGAAGGAAAAACGCTGCTGGAGAGCTGGTGGAGGCAAATAGCTGGGAGAGAAAGAGAGAGGAGGAACCTGTCGGGGCAGAGTACTGCCAGGCCAAACCAGCCCTGCAGCCTGCGTAACACACACAGACAGCATACATACAAACAGGGAAGGACCTTACCCATATATCAGCCTTAGTGGTGATGGCTTTTCCTGCATACAAGTTAATCATCTCCGGCGCGCGGTAAGAAAGGGTTGTGTACCTGTACAACACAACAACAGGAAGTAATAGATGAAAGTATGTCCTGTTCAAAAATCCAGCACTGCTAGGAACTTTCTCCCCGTCATTCACTGCTGATTTACATTTCTACTCTAACACATTTTCAGTATTTGTAGTTTTGTTTTTAAATGAAGTGTATTTCAGTCACTCAACTGATGTTTAAAATGAGTGATTACAACAGAATACAGTTAAGAGCTTGGCAACTAGGCTCTGTATTACACACAGAAAATTGGGGAGTGATTACTAAACATCCCCTGGAGCCTACAGGTGGATGCTGGGGTGGAGGAGGTGCTGGAACATATCCAGGGACGACTCCTGTGTGAAATCTGCAGCTTGAATAGGTGTGTTTGGTACAGTTTGAGCTGGCTTTGCCTGATGTTTTTGCTGGCTGTTGAAGTCACAAAATTAAAATACCTAATATATTTCAGGTCATCATTAATCTGAAATAACTGAAAAGACTCTTTGTATGTTTTCTGATTTTGCTACTAGGCAACAGGCAAGTATACATCTATTCGTTTTTGACGTCCTCAAACGCGCCACTATGTGTAGTAGCTAGAATCAAATTATTTTATTCAGCTGTTTTAACACTGACCAGGTAGGACAGGAGAGGATTTTTAGGTTTCATAACAACATGTTTGGCTCTAACAGTGAACCAAAACAAAAGATGTAGCTAAGCAGCTAAACAACAGGCTCAATAAGGGGCCTGATAAAGTCAAGGGGAACTTCACATTCAAATGACCTTTTCTCTTCTGATTCATCGCTACAAACAACTTCTAGTGCAAAGCAAAAGCACATCACTGCAAAAGAAGGGTGTGCTTGATTTCACTCACACACACACACACACACACACACACACACACTTTCATATCTCAGTGAGGACATCTAATTGACATAATGCTTTCCCTAGCCACTTGCTGCAACCATCAAAAATGAATGTCTAACCTTAACCATAGCCTAACTGTAACCCTGACGCTAAAACCACATTTTGAGCCTCAAAAATGCCTACAAACTCATGGGGACCAGGATTTGTCCCCATAAGTGACTGTTGGTCCCCACAAGTATAGTAGCACTCCAATTTTCTGTACTCAAAGATATCCAAACATAGTACACACAAACCAGTTTTTTGTTTTTCTAGTCACTGGCCAAAGTTATAATTCAAATTCAGATTCAAACTTTTATGTGTATCGTTTTGCACTTTCACATAAATACAAGCTTTCAATGCTTTCATGACTTTGTCTGCTTCTGTTTATTGATGCACAGAAAAAAAAAAGCGACTGCAGGTCAGAGAGTTCCTCATTTACTGCAATAGAAGAACAAACATTTCATTTAGTTTCCTCTTCAGAATCTGTCTGATAACATTCAAAACAGCTGGTTGCATTTTGAGCAAGTCCGGCTTTGAAATGTTAGATGGAAAACCAGCTGAGTCAGCGTAGATCTAAAGCCCATTTCTGTATGACTGGGCAGATTTACACATCGTCCTATTACTGATAACAACCACACATACTGGACTTTATTGCAGCTATAAACGGGTGAAATTGAACAGGCCAATGCTGAACAGGCTTCTGTGATTTGACACTATACAAACAGAATCACATCTAAGACTGCAGATCCCTGCCATACAAATGTGCATGGGGCAAGAAGTGCCTACATAATCACATCCCATTACTGGGCATAATCTCTGATATCTGTTGGTTCTGGGCCATTACGCAGCCACCTACCACAGACGGCAGCACCTCTCTCTGCACTGGAAATTATTAAAAAAAAAAAAAAAAAAAAAACTAAGAAAGATAACGAGGCAAAAACTGCCAAGAAACTGCCACATAGTGCAAACTGACCTTGTTTATGTGCCTCACATTTCCTCTGAATTCAAGATTTGATTATCAGCAACGATCTTTAAAGGCTCGTAAACACGCATGCCCACACGCACACAGTCTACATCCAACAATGTTTTCACTTTGTGACTTATATTAGTTTGTTTTTTTTCCTCCATATTTTTTTTTTTTTAACCAAAACAACAAATATAAGGCCATGATTCTCTTTTATGGTTATCCGTTTTGTTTTTATCATCATCATCATCTATGATAGATAATGACATTTAAGCATTTTTACATTTTACTCTTGTTATACTTAATGCTGCCCATCTTAGCCCGGGACATTTTCTCACAGAATAGATTCCTTAATCTCATCAGTTTTACTACAAGAAAAATTATTATTAACAATGAAAAGTAATTAATTTGAATCCACCAGCCACAAAAACAAACTGTCATGAACATATTAACAAGTATTATATTCCACTCAGTCTACCTCTCAGTGTGAAGCAGTCCCTGATTATTCATCAGACCAATCTTATCGTTTCATATCAACTCAGAAAAATAAAATATTTGACTTTTTTAACATGGCAAAAGGAAAAAAAAAAAAGTCCTAATATAGAGACTTTATGGGGTTGCTGGTGGCGTTTAACAGCTCTTCCCTTACAGGACACATTTTTAAAAACATTGACAAACATCAAACAACTGGCTATGTTCAGGCCCTAAAAACCCTTACTTCTTAATCTCGTCCTCCACAGAAGCCACGCCGTCCTTCTGTGGCAGTAAAACTCTGTGAGTGGCGCTGCCAAAGTCGCACAGCACATAATTTCCTTGGTCATTCAGCAGGATATTCTCAACCTGGCAAAAAAGAAACACAGCAGGGTTTGGAATGTTTTCAGGAGAAAAATGACATAATGGAAATAAAAACTATTGGAAAAATTAATGAAAACCCTACACAGCACAGCACAGATGCACCTAGCGAGGGGGGGGAAACAACAGCAGAAGAAGACAATAATTCTAATGTGTTAGTGTGCACAGGTAAGTAGAAGTCTCTAATGTTTTCAGAGCCTCTCAGCTGCAGTCTTAGTACAACGTTTAATGTTTTAATTTCATAATTTGTCACTCCTCACTTTGACGGTTTATACCTCACTTATGGATGCTTTAGATTTCAACTGCTGGCTTTTGCTGAACATAGCTTTCAGGTCTGGTCCAAATGTTGGTAAATCATAACTAATGAGGGGCTGTTTTTTGAAGTCATCAAATCTTATCTGCAATTACACAGTCCAACCATTCGTTAATACGCTATACCCAAGTCATACTTTTCCACATTGGGGAGAGCACACCGTTCCCCAGGTGTAAACACAAAGCCACTGCCTTAGTGACACACTAAACACAACGACACCTCACTGGCCATTGTTTGCATGTGGTCTGGAACAATGCATCCTAACACGCAGGGGTCAAAATACATCAGAAATGTCGAGATGGTCAAGAGGAAAATGAAGAAGACAAAGAAGGCCAAGAGGACAACCAAGACAATTCGCTTCTGACGCAGTTTGTGCAGCTGTTGTCCAAAATGTTTTAACCATGAAAGAAGCTGGAATGAGGTTAACACCAATAATTTCACATTTTTAATGTGTTTAGAGAGTCATCATGTGACCTAAAAAAACCCCATAAGCCTCAGGTCTTAAAGGTATGAGTTTTAGAGTCAAAAACAAAGACTGACAGTTCATATCTGTTTTTCTTATACCGACTTTCATTCCTCTTCCCTTCAGTGCATATCTCCACCTCTCCAGGATCACTTGGACGCGCAGATCGCAACGCTGTGTGTAAACAGTCTATAGAGAAACCAATCTGCCACTGCAAACAGCGAGAGGCTCAGAGCTGATCCCTGATGCAATCAGACCCCAACCTTGA
Organism: Astatotilapia calliptera; assembly: GCF_964374335.1. Lineage (NCBI taxonomy): Eukaryota > Metazoa > Chordata > Actinopteri > Cichliformes > Cichlidae > Astatotilapia > Astatotilapia calliptera. Next base: position 36,075,906 of record NC_137433.1, on the reverse strand, counting down.
ACCCAACAGTCACTCCTGAAGCACACCTCACCACTGTCTCGCTGTCTCATACTTGTCTCCTGCACCACTCGCATACATCACCACTCCCGACTTCCTAAATGCACCACAGCTCCTGTTTTGGGACCCTCATGTCCTTTCTCTAGATCCAAGTGTAACTCCCTCTGGGATTCTCAATCAGCACCATCGAAGCAAATATCACATTATGACTGCTCAGTATGAAGTCATAAAGGTGCTTCCCTGACCCTCACCTCTCTCCTTAACCTAGCTTCAACAACTCTCTCCTATAACTTCATCAGCCTTTTTTTTAAGTTTAATACTATGGTTAGTTTTTAATAAACAATTGGATGTAATTTTGAAAAGATCTCATTAGTGTGTGTTTAATGAAAAACCTTAAAAACACAGACACTGCTTCCTGGCACTCTGAATTTATTTGGAAAGTCAGACTGGTATGAAGTATTCCACTAAAATCACATCAGCTGTGATAGACAGATGAGCAAACAACCAAACGGTGGCTCGTCGACTCCTATTACATTATACAGAGATTCCATCCTCACAAAACCTGATCTAACACTGATGTTTCAGCTGAACTGAGCAAGCCAGCTTTGTGTGGGTTTAATGCCTCATTTTTCAGTTAATATTTCTACCTTCTGAGGCAGAAAGAAATGAAAAGCAACCAGGAATAAGATTTTAAAATTAAACATCTGAAAGGAGGAAACCAGTGATGTGTTTGTGGGAGATGTGGCAGAAAAGATGAGACCAAAAAGACTTTAAACTGTCCAAGGAAAACCTGAGCTAATGAAAGAAACAGTGAGTGCCTCAATCTGTTGACAGCTCAGGGTTAAGGGCCTTTTTTGCACTCTCACTTCCCCTGGCACTGCGTGACTGGGCCTCCGCAGTCTTTTGTGTCCCTGCAACGTTATGTAAGCCGTGTAGGCTGAACAGATAGACAGCGAACAGAGGACCAGCCTGTGGAGCTGAAGGGACTGCACTGTTTAGAGGCTTGTCCAACTGGACTGAGTACAGCAGTGCACTGATGGGGCCACTGAGGAGGATTCAACTAGGGTGGGAAATTACCACCAGTCTCCAGGCATCAGCAAATGAGGGCAAATCTGGCTTTTAGCCACCCTTTGAATTAGAAATCTAAAAATTAAAGTGGGTTAAAGTTGGCCAGGAAGATTTAACTTTGGAGCTCTGGAACAATCCGGAAAAGGTCATAGATGAGCAACAAACGGGGTTATCGGACGAGAGGAAGGAGCGGAAGTAAGTGAACGAGCTGGCAAAGGAAGCAGCGACACGTAAGAGGAAGCAGAGGAGTGAGAATGAGGGGTGAAGTAAAACTAAAGCATTCCTCCTGCTGACCACGCAAATTTAGTTCACTTATAAATAACATCTGATATTTAATTAAATAGAAACCTGCTTAAACTGCAAACCAGAGTTACTCATTCTGTATGCGTCTGCTGCACACACACACACACACACGTCTCCAGGAAAGGGTTTACAGTTTGCAGGTGACACACTTTTCTTTAACCGTAAAGTTAATCATTTAACAAATCCGACACTGTTTAACAGTTTCAGATTTCAAACTGTAATAATGTGTAGACATCGCATTTAAACAAAAGTTATATTTTAATATTTCACCAACTAAACTGTTGGTTTATCTTACCTGGTGCCTTATCCTATTAACTTCACTAAAGCTCAAGTGGTCTTTCTTTTCTTCATTTGTGTGGATGAACATCTGTGTAAGTGTAATTTTTGCAGTCAGGCCGCGCTTTTTAAAAATACAAAATAACACAGTTTTTTTTGGGTTTTTTTGTTTTCTTCTGTGGGGTGATTGAGCCCTTTGAAATTCGTTAATGTACATTTACCTTTCTATGTTTTACGCTGCACAAGTGTAACTGTCACCAACCCATCTGTCCATCATTTAAGCTTCTTTCATGAAACAGAGGAGGGGATGGAAAAGTACAAAAATACCGGCCTCACCTTAAGGTCTCTGTGGATGATGGGTGTTTTGCATTGGTGCAAGCGGGCCACGGCCTCACACGTGTCACAGAAGATGTGGAGGACCTCAGCCTCGCTGAAGCCCACGTTTAACCGCTGGTTCATTTGCTTCACTACCTGCCCCGCTGCAGAGAGAGAATAAAGGGGTTGGAGAGACCGCTTTAGGAGTGAAAACAGATCAAAACAATACATACAGCATGTTTGACCATAAAAACTATTATCAGCTATTCTCAGTAACTACTGTACTGTTTGCATGTAAACTTATTCTGATGAGGGCAAAACTGCTTTAAAGGGCAGTGCATGATCAATATAGAGGCCAGGGGTGCTAAAATAATAATCACACTTTAATCTCAATTACTCAACACAATTCTTTAACTTATGATGCTTGCATTAAAGGAAAAAAGAAAGAGGCAAATGCTGCTGGGCACAAAGGGTTGCCTGGTAGACATCGGTAATGGCCATCATGACTCCCGGGTGGGTTTCTTTTGTCTATGAAGCCAATTTTACACAATGGTAACAAAATGATCACGCAAGCCCGCCTTACCATGAGAACAGATGGGGGCAAAAAGACGACTCAGAGCTTTATAAGTACTAAAAGCACAGTGCTGTAAGGCAAGCACTTCATTTATAACCAAATATTTAAAAAGTTAGAAAACAGAAATGAGAGTCTCAAAGCAAAAATAAATGGAAGAGACCGGTCTTATTTCAGTTATTTTGTTTTTATAATTATTCAGAAGCCGAAACTCAATTAATCGTTTAGCTTTAAAAACTTAAATAGTACCAATGCAAGACGATGCAGAAAGCAAACAAAATGCTGCACATTTTTACTTTTTCCTTACACGTTTATTCCTCTGCCTCTTGGACTTTATCCTAAATTTGCTTAACTGGTGAAGTTTGTGCTGATTAATGGAGCCATTGTGCTTGTTGTTCTTGCTCTGCCAAACCGTGCCATATGACAAAAGTGGCGTCCTATCTGTGGGCCATTGTGTTGCATCAGCTGGTCGAGTAAGTCTCAATTTTTTACAGTTTTAATGATATATCAGTACAGAACAGATTAACAAATATAGAGGGAGATGTTGCAACAGTTTGAAAAGACAAGGCTTTCTGGGGGGGAAAAATTGCAGAGAAAAAAAACCCACCACATTGGTTGCTTTGGCAACCAATACTGGAGTCCTACCGCACTAACCCAACAGTAAGCCAGCCAGCTTATTATCACCTAGTTAGCAGATTATTCATTGCTTGTCCTTTTGTGTTTATTTTTTTTCCCCCAACCTAAACAAAAACAGAACTCAAACCAAAATAAAAACCAGAAGTGCTTTTTAAAAAATAGAAACGACTACATGCATAAAGCAGAACTATGAGGCCTGTCAGAACATGTTTATATTTACAGGGACAGGTTGTACCTTTACAGTACTCCATAAGGATCAGGACCTCCCACACGCTGTCTGACGCAGGACTGATCGTAGAGTCCAGGTAACCAACGATGTTCTTATGGCCCGACAGCTCTTTCTGCAAAGAGGAAGAAAACGGGGGAAGAGCGTGACAGAAAGAAATATCAAACACGTGCTAAACAGCAACACAAAGAATCAACTGATGTGATAAAAGGATCGTCAGACTGGACACAAACTTTTCTTTTCCTTCTTTTTAGTGAGTGCTGGTTCATGTTTAGACATGTGTAGTGTTGCTCCTATATTGCTTCAGTTATGGTTCACCCAGCTATTGAATGTAGAAGCATGAAAACCACAGTCTGAAATAATGTGCTGCAAACTGCTTTAAAGACTCCCGTCATGTTAATCAGAGATGAGTCACCGATGAGCCAAACACTGCATAAAATCTTACACACTGCAATTGTTTGTTTGTTTTTTAATTCATCCATACAATAAAATAAATTCTCCTAGAATTAAAACATCTTCTGAATTATTAAAATGTTTTTCTTAAATATTTGTAACTGCTGGCTTTGCCAAGTATGATTGGAAGAAAAACACAGGTGTGAGTGCAATTCAGCTGCTTCAGAGGCGAGCTCTGTTTGTTTTGGTTTTTCACTTGATAACTCATGCTCTTACACCATGCTCATCTCTTAACTCTGTAAGGGTACGTCCACACGTAGCCGGGTATTTTTTAAAACGCAGATTTTTCTATGCGTTTGCACCTTTCGTCCACACGTAAACGGCGTTTTCGGTCACTGAAAACAGAGATTTACGGATATTTTCGAAAACTCAGTTTTTGCATTTACGTGTGGACGAGGAAAACGGAGAAAACGCAGCGTCAAAGGTGTGCGCCTTTTTTGACGTCACACTGTGCGCCATGTTATTGTTTCGGTGAAATGAATTTCTACATTACTGTTAATTGTACTCTCTGCAGTGTTTAAATGCTTACATATACACACACAGTTACTGTCCCTCCTCACATACGACTCTGTTCTGCTTCTATGCCCCAGCTTTGTTTACTATTTCCCACCGAGGCTTCTAGACTTCTGATTGGCCAACATTTCTACACGGTTGGGAATATATCACCACCTGTTACTTTGGCATGTTCCTAGCAGTGTTTTCCTTCATTTTTGCGTTCACGTGTGGACGGGATTATTTTTTAAAACGAAAATGGAAAATCTCCGCTTTCAAAAATATCCGTGTACGTGTGGATGTAGCCTTAATCTTAACTTTATTTATTCTTGTATTATTAATGCATCAGAGCACATCTGCTGGTTCCCAAAGGGCAGCACGAGGAGAGAAACTGCAGCATTTCTTGGAAACCGACACACCTACAGTCGTGTCCTGACAGACCTGAACTGTGTCAGAGTTTAAGGTCAGCTGTGTGTGTGTGACACATTGTTCCAGTTGATGAAAAAGAATTGACACACAAAGCTGACTAAACAGCTCACAGTGAGCTGTTCCTCATTAGGACAGAGGAGAATAACATGAAAGCAGGAAAAGAGTGAAGGGAGTTGCATATGTGAAATGGTTATGGGTGGACTCAAACCCAGGACCTTGCAGCCTTTTGGCATATGGGTTGCTCTAAATGAACACTGCACGTGAGCTGTAGAAAATATACCTGGACATAAAAGGTTCAGACTTTCAAAACAAAAGTCTCAAATGTATTTATCGTTTTCCTTTTTTACCGTTTATGAAATGCTGATGCTGCTCATTTATACAAACCTGAATAAGGTTTAATAAGTAATAGACCAGGTGCGGCAGGAGCAACAATACCAGTAATAGAAGACCAAGAGCAAGACGCATAACCTCATGATAAATCTAATAAATGACCCACAGAGCTGCATATCATCCTCATCACACCAAAGTTGTAGGAGAGGATGACGGACATTGGTAGCAAATTTTGTAAAACTATTGAAAAAGCACTTACAATGGGCACACAACTTACTCCACTGTCATATGACGATAAAGTAAAAGTAATTATCTAAATTTCCACAATGTTACTGAAACACTTTAGCAATAAAGATAAGCACAAAGGCTTTAAGTGTAGTTGAAATGAAGGAACACTGATGCTGCTCTCACCATGATAGTGATCTCTCTCTTGTAGACATTCAGGTCCGGGACATTGTTGACGTACATCCTTTTGAGAGCACAGCGTACACCGCTGTGCGTACGAGCCAGAAACACCACAGAGAAGCCTCCTGTAAGAAGACGGAATGATAAGTTATCTTTACATCAGCTGCTTCGAAACTTTCTCTTGTATGGAAGTTATTGTACAGGATAACATGAGGCTTCAGACGGAAGCACTCTATATATAAAACTTCTCACTTAAGATTCTGTATTGAGTCTCGTAATGGAAAATGGCTCACGTTCCAACATGATGATAAGTGCATTTAAACTTCTTTTTTTTTTTTTTTTTATAAACCATCCATGTCACTCGTGGATGGTTATCAACGGTTCATCCAGACTGGTGGCCAGGCAACAAAGACACGTGCACATGCCAAACAAGAACTTCAAGGGTTGAAAAGTGAAGGTAACAAACCAAAATCTCCCCAAACGGATGACATTTCTTGATTCCCTTGTGTAAAACAGCAATTACAGACTGTGTATAATGAAGTATTCTGAAAAGGACTCCAAAATGCTGATTAACCAGCAGCTAACAGGTTAAGGATAAGCTTATTTGGCCTGCATGGTCTGAACTCCAACTGGATCTAATTCGGACTAAATCACGCCATTTTCCTTTTAAACCACAGTGGATTTCCAACAGAAAGTGGAAAATTGAAGTTTAGGGATACAGTGTGCCAATGAAGACAGATGTGCCAGTGTGTGCTGTGATGGGGCAGCCTTTGGTCTGATTACCAGGGGTTTGCTGAGTCACTGAGTGGCGGGCATCAAAGTCCACTGACCACAGAGAGGAATGAAAGCTCTACAATGGTGCACTTGTTATGAAAGTCACCTCAGGACAAAAGACCACATACTCACTACAATCGGAAGTTGTGTTTTAATGAGGGGAGTGCTACATAAGTGTATCTGATTAATGACGGTTACATCTGTGTGTCCTTGTGAGGACAGTAAACAGAAGACAGCAAGCCCCGGTCTGGCAAAGAGAACATAAACAGACTGAAGCAAAGTGTTTGCTTATATGTGGTCGCAACAGTGTGTTAATGTAGCACACATTATCAGATTGGAAGGAGTGGATGAGGTCATCCCACAAGCTCAGAACAGAACAAAACAGGGAGCTAAAGACAAGAGGACAAGCTGCTATGTTAGAGCTGTGTTCAGTGTAAATGTGACACTGCAAATAAAATAACAGCATTCAAAATGAGACTAGTTGGGTCTATTCTTTCTACTCTTTCCTTCAATCGGGATTGGCAGTGTCAAAAATGCCCAGAATCTGATCATTACTGGTGATTCTACGAAATCGTACAACAGGTTTCTTGAGACTAAAGTTTGACTGTTCGGATAAGCAGCCCACATTTTCACTAGAGTTTCTATAAATGCCACAAAGTGACATATTACTACAATTTTCCAGATAATAAAACACTGAATTAATTCCTCTGGGTTGGGAGAGCTTAAGTGTCTCATGGTCTTGTTCACAAGTCATGGTAAGTTGGTGTTTGAGACAGACCTGCAGATGTGCAAGCCTTTAACTCTTAAACCTGTGATTATACCCATCACATGCATAAAATATTCGTCTGCAGCGTTTTCCTTCCAGCTTTGATTGCTTCTAGGACTAGGATGAGTGGACTGGTTACGAAATGTTTCTGAAATGCGGTGGAATCAAACATTTTTTTGAGTAAACTACTTAAAAGTCTTAAGCAATAAATAGACCTTTGAAGGGGTAGGGAAGCCTACCCTGAGCCTGGTCCTGCTGGTGGTTTCTTCCTGTTAAAAGGGAGTTTTTCCTTCCCACTGTTGCCAAAGTGCTTGCTCATATGGGGTCATATTATTGTTGGGTTATTCTCTGTATGTATTGTAGGGTCTACCTTACAATATAAAGCACTTTGAGGTGACTGTTGTTGTGATTTTGTGCTGTATAAATAAAATTAAGTAAATTAAATTCCTGACAGTCTAAAACAAACAGTTTTTTTCAGAAATCACCAGTTATGGTTGCAGTTTAATTTACCCCCCGTTGACTTCCTGCGACAATTTCAGTCATACTGGATAACTATCATATTCATATAAAAATAAAATGGATGCATGACTGTCGCTGCTCAGCAGCTGTATCTGCAGCCAGGCTGTCATTTCAAGATTGAAGCAAAACAGAAATTCTGCCAAGTACAAGAGCCAAAGCCGTTTACGGCTGCTGGATGCTGTTCATTGATTTGCTTTGGTCTGCCCAGCGCGCTAAGGTCAGCTTGATGGTCACTCCAAACTGCCGTGCCTTGATTAAATTGATTTCCTGTAACAAGGCAGATGAGTACAAAGCCATGAGACAGAAAACTGAATCAAATGGTGGGTTAGGCTCCTATTTAAGAGATCCTTTTTAAGACACTGGGAAGCAGTCATTCTTGCAGACTTTCTGCAAGCTGAAAAACCAAATCATTTGTGATGTGCAGCATGCTTTATGGCCCTGCTGTTTGAGGCAAAAGCTACCTGTGAGTCATCTTGAGGTAAGCTACTTTGCCACAAAGATTCAGGAAGCAGACGTAAAAATCTAACTTCAGGCAAGAAGATGTTGTGGAGGCTGAAATGGACAGGGTGACAGATTTTATAAGAAGAAATCCATTTGCTTAGGCAAAGGGCCAAGAGACTGAAAAGAGCAGTCTGTTTAAGGACACATGGGAGAAATACAGCAAAGCAGGTAAATGAATAGAGAGTAGAGATTTTAGGGCATTAAACCCTTGATGAGTCGATGTGCAGTCTAGTAAACTGAGGCAGTTGTCATGATGACTTTGAGGTGTGCAAATAAGTAATATCAGATGAGCAGCACTGATTGCAAGATTATTCCTGACTGAGATAATCGCAACAGGAGCAAATTATCGGCTCATCTCCGACCACAAGCATTTTGTTATTGGTTATGATACACAACAAAACCCTGAGTCATGAGTATCTGGGACATCTCACAGTACACAACCTGCAATGTCAGGAAAAAGACCAGAAACTGTTTTGTCTCAGATGTTTATTACTACTTGTCCGCTAATTACTTTAATGATTATTTAATTCTTTATTTAAAAAGAGTCCCACTGAGGCTATGTCCACACTGGCCCGGATAGATTTGAAAACGGTGTTTTCGTCCACACTAGCATTTTCAGTCGTTTACCCAGAGTTGTCCGTCCACATTGAAACGGCCCAAAATGCTTACTGTCCTGCGCAAAAGCGAGTGAGAATTAAAGAAGTTGAAGAAAAGCTATCTGGAGCATGTACAAACTGATATTAATGTTTATTATTTAGGGCTCTCAAAATTGAGAGCAATCAAAACAACTGCTGTATAATGCCCTCCGCTATCTTTGTTTAATTGGTCACATGACTGCATCAAATGACTAAAATGCGTCATCGTTTTAGAAAGTCTGCGTTTTCGAGTGGCCACACTGCGACGGGGCAGCTCCGTTTTGAAATGTATGCGTTTTTGAGAGCGTTTTCAAAACGCTGCGTTTTTCCTTGGGGAGAACGCCGTCTCAGTGTGGATGGGAGGCCAAAACGGAGAGAAATCGATGCGTTTTCGTTTGAAAACACAGTGTGGACGTAGACTGAGAGTGAGATTTATATCAGTGAGACCTGCGTATAAAAGACCAGGAAGCACAGCTGCGTTCGCAATTTAAGGAAAGCATGAGCAACAGTAGCTGCAGATATTCAAATATAAACTTATATAATATAAAAATCAGGATGTAATTTTTAAATCTAGTTTTTCAGTGTGTTAACAACAGAAAGTCCTGAGACTGAATTTAATCAGAGATAATCATGCAATGGTTTGACGTTTGCCTAAAGCATTGTAAATACACACCATACATTGCTTTCTTCTGTTCTCTTAGAGGACCATCCCACTTTAATGTACGAAATTAAAAAGATTTACCTGTGATAACTTCAGATGAATGTCTTTAAGACCAATAAAGACGCATGCATGTCAACAAAACCACTATAAACAAAACAAAAACAATGCAGACAGAATTGTGCTAATTTTGTAATCTGTGGAGGTCTGCTTCAACCGATTCCTCTCCCTCATACTGGTCATTATTTATGACCGAATCCGTCTTGTAATGAAGTTGTTGACAGTAGTACTTGTTATTGCACTGGTACTTGTTCTGTTCCACAGCAGAAGGAGTACAGTCTCCTGCCGCACTCTAAGAAGGTGCCTTTGGAGTACATCAACCCTGGGGAACAAAGATCCTCTCTGGAGAAGCAGCTGAATGCCATAACAACGAAAACATGAGACAACAGTAAGGCTGTAGATAGTTAACAGTAACAAAACCATCAATCATTTTAGCTTCTTCTTTTAACGTCACATTTCACTTTTAAACTAGATTTGATATGACTTCGCGTTTTTAGTCTTCATCTTTATTAATTCTTATAAATAACCTCATAAAGCATCTGATAATGAGGACAAGACAACAATTTCTTGTCAGAGAAGCCCGTCTCCTGTACACTGAAAGACCCTTTTGTCATGTCGGAGTCCCTCATTTGTCCAGGAAGTCTATGTATGCTGGGCACAAAGCCTTTCTAAAACAAACCATTCCACCCAGAGCCACTTAAGAGAATAATACATTCAATGGCGTACTACTTCCGTGGCTGGCATAGTCATGGGGGCAACAAAAGGCCCAGGGGCTGATTTAGTAGGAATCTGGTCCTGGAGCACATGGCCTCAGTCAATCACACACCAGGCCAGCGGGAAGACATGAAGATGTTTGTAGGATAGTGTGGGCTGAGGCTGTGACAGCCACTCTAGCTGCCAGGATCAGTGAGTTTGTCAGTTTGCAATGAACGAGGGAGGGGTCACAGCTTGTATCAATAACATCTATGAGCAGATTTCTGCACTGGATTAGGGATACTTACTAGCTTCAACAAATTTTAAAAGGACCAAAACTTTAAAAGTAAAAATACATACAGAAAAAAAAAAAAGTGTTAAAGCTGCTATCTAACACCTGCACACACACAAGCATCTACAAAACAAATAAAAATAAAAGCAGCTTTATGCGTCTTTTATTTTTAGTAGTGTGAATTAAAATCAGGGCTTAACACGTGTAATGCACAAAATTCCCCACGTGTTGAATGATCGGCAAGAAGTGCTGCAAGTAAACTGATCTTCACACCTAGAGAGTAAAGCTTATTTCAACAAGTTCCTCCAGCATACACAGACAGGCTTCCAAGATGTGAAGTTGCCAGCATGCAAAATGGTCCTTTAGCTAAAATCTGACGAGGAACCTGCTCAGGAAGCTAAAACGACAACTGCATACATCAGTCCTGGGGAAGTTGACGCTCACATGAAGCAATAACCAAAACACAACGGATTAAGAATATGTCTGCTGAAATGAGCTCCTCAATTTGTAAAAAATAAATAAATCTATCTATCTATCTATCTATCTATCTATATATGATATATATATAAATTTTTTTTTAAAAATGCTACTGAGATGACAGATAAAAGAAAGAGGAGAAACTGAAGAACAAAAGGTAAATAAATGTATTAAATAAGACAATGTATGACCATTATAGTTAAGCTCAAAACAAGCATCTTCTTCAGTGTATAAATCCCTCCTGTGGGAAGAGATTAAGCAATGAGATTCCCCTTAATTTTGAAATACAAAGTCTCACAGTGATTCTGGTTTGGCGTTCCTAAATCCACTCAGTGTACTAAAGTCCTGGGGATAGGGATGACTTACTCCAGGAGTCATCAGCCATTAGCCACAACTCACTATTATTTTACTTCCCCTACTGCTCATCTGTACTGCAGAGAAATGATTCAAGTAGTTCCCCATGAATACACGGTCAGCTGTCAATGACAGTTGGGAGGAAAACCCCAAGTCAATGAGGCCAAGACGGGGGTGGGGGTGAAGACTCACATTAAAGCCTGGTGCCGAGCGAGGGCTGTAATTACCAGAAAATTTTCCCTGGCCCTGAATCTAGCGCTGTGGACCCTGACATCACTGAAAAGCCTGACAAACTGGGACAGCCCACATGACAGCCTGTGGAAGAGGCTTGAAAGAGGATCTGAACAGCCTTTAGAAAACAGACACTCAGCACGCCTTTTATACAGGAAAGAAAGAAAAACCTCTGAAGTGATAGGAGTGTCTCAGTGAGGGAGGATTAGGGGATTTAGCAGCATGCAAAGACAATACATTTATGGTTTGTGCTCAGGCACGAGGCGCAGATGTTCTCCTTCTGAAGAGTGACGTCATCGGTGATAACAAACCACTGTACAACCATCTTTCTGTTTCTTTCTGCCTCTTGCTTTTCAACCCACAGCACTACAAACTCAAACACGTCGTTGAAAGTCACAAACAGACAAACAAAAGCAAAACATCTAGTTGAGTACAGAAAGCACAAAGCCGTTTCTTTGGGAGGACATTTTTAGCAGGCTGAGGTATTTCCTCTTTGAGGCCCCTGTACCCCAACATGAACACACATCCCCTCCCCTAAAAGTCTCTCCCTAAAAGAGTTGTAGGGTTGAAGATAAGAGACACTAGCCTGGAATAGCCAGTAAAACTTTCATTTAAGCTCGTAACAATGTTGTGTGAACATAAGGGGCCTTTATTCTTTGTTACTGATGGACTTCAAATTATAAAAATGAGAAACTGGATAAAAAGAAAAAAGTTGTTCTTTGCAGAATTTTTTTCTGTGCCACATTCACCTAAAAAAATCTCATCTTTGCCCTTTTCTCTGAATTTGCCTCAAGTCTAATTTCTCAAGAATCCAACTTGGAAAGATTTGATTTGGCTAACAAGCAAAAAGCTTAAAAATGTCTTACATCAACAGTGTAAGATTCCTGGAATCTGTACTGAGGCTGTGTGAATGATAAAGCAGCCTTACCTTCAACAAAATTACAAATATTTAATGTGAAGTCCATGAAGAACAATGTCTTGACTCATTTTCATTACAGATAAATACTATGAGAAGTGAACAGTGTTTCCCACAGATTTTATTGCCCGTGGGTGTATATACATCCATGTTGGTATGCATGTAACTCTTTATCACTACGTCGTATAAACCAACAGATAAACCTGCAACCCACGCTTTAATGTGTGCCTTTAAATGCTTTTTACCCATCATGCACAGACTTAGCATAAGAAGCTATTTGGACCACAGAGACTAAAAACCAGATATCAAGGACCAAAGGGTTTCAAGTTTGGCATTGTGAAGTTCTCAACTCTGCTTTCTGCAGATTGTCACTCAACAGAGCCACAAACTCCACTTCACACTATGCCAGTTCACAGCCAAGTGTGAAGAGGCTGGGATGTGAGTTGGCCCCTCCAAAACCGAGGTCAGGCCTCTCAGTCGAAAAAGGGAGGCGTGTCCGTGTCCGACGTGTTTTTGCTGGGGAGATTATGGCTCTCAGCTGGCTTGGGAACACCTTAGTGTGTTCCCCAAAGAAGAGATGGAGGGCATGACTGGAAGAGAGGAAGGTCTGGGCATCTCTGCTTAGATGGCTGCCCCCTGCAACCCGTGAGGAGTGGGGGCAGTTTACAGCAAATGAGCAGTGAGCAGGCTGGGATAACCCAAGACGGGAGAAACAATCCAATTTAAATTTCCAACATAACTTGAAATTTAATTTTTCCAGATGTTCAATAATGTCATTCAGCAGAAAATGGTCATTAAAGTGCTCTTGAATGGGCCCAAACTTTGGTTAATTCTTTCTGAAGTTACATCTGCTCTAATACTGAAAAACAAGTCAAAAATAAAACACTTTGCTCACATCTTCATGCAGACTAACTGGCAACATTTTTTCCACAATAAATACAGAAAATGGATTTTCATTAACCGACTTCAGGGCCTTTGTCCATTTCCCCAACCTGTGCCAGCTGCTCCTGCTAATTACCGATAATGACTTTTTGATCCTCAGTATTTTAGCAAATCCTCTGAGAGCTGGTATTATACGGACTAATGCGAGAAAGACCTGCTCCTTGGCAGGCCAACACATTTGCAAACATGCAATTTGCGAATGTTGAGTTATAGCAAAGCTGTATTTCTGAAATCAAATATAAAAGGAACGTGTGTTTTGTGTTGTATGGGCAAAGTAAATGTCTATTTTAAACTAGGAGCCAACGTTAAGGTTAGACTGCCTTATTTCCATCCGTAGCCAAAACACAGACCATCTAACCCGGGATCTTTCATGCTCTTTCAACACTGACCTCTATCTGCAAACACGACGCCCCTGTAACCCAGTTTAGGTTAAGGACACAGCTTAATCAGTTTCTCGTATGTCCTCAAAACTTAGACTACAGTAACACTCACACCTAAAAATAGACAGGGGCTTGTTTTTAGCAGGCAGCCGAGAGATTCTGCACTTTTTCCTGAAACACTGCACCACCATGTCATTTTGTCTAAACCTTTCAAGATAGAAAATTGTAATACATCCAATTCCAAATAAATGTAAGAATTCAGGTTTTGGATTTTATTTTTGATTAAATATGGTTCAAGATAACATTCAAATCTGCTTAATTAAAAGCTGTTCCTCATCTGCTCACAGTTGTCAGCCTACTTGGAGTTGAAATGCTTCAAAGAAACAAGTGTCCTTCTCTGTTCGAGTTAAGTATGCAGGACGACAGTAAGAAGATAACCAAGGTCAGCTATTTTTAAACTGTCAAAGGTGAGGGTGGCGCTGTGCCAAAGCACAGATGCGATAGTGGGCTGCTGTGAGCGTGCTGAAGTAAAATGAATCAAAGGTATACTCAGATACAAGAGCAACAGCTGAAACCACCAAATCTGGCATGTTTCAACATCTGGAACTGGGACTTGGTCATAACTTAAGAGGAAGATCGCATTTTGATGTTAAGGGTTTTGAAAAGCACACATTTCAGTGACAACTGAATCTGTTGTGGATTTTAAAGAGCAACCTGCTGGTTAAATTGATTTCCCAGAGATTAATGTCTGAAAAGCTAATGCATTATTTTATGTTTTGTAAGACAAAGGCTGAAAATTTGAGTTAGAAGGGTGAATTTTAAGCAGCGTTCCTAAAATAAAGGCTTTCTCCATCAACTGTGTGCACATGTTGCACAGGTGAGTTTAAGTATGTGTTGCATGTAGCAGTGAGTGGTGTTCTTACTGAATTACATCATGCTGTCTTCACAGCTCTGTTAATGGAGAGTTCACTTTCACTTGACACGTCCTGGTACGTGTTTGTTCACATGATGTTTTCATGCTTTGCAAAAACCCATGCTGTGATTATTATTTCCTGTGAGGGAGGACAGCACTCTAAAGCTATTTCTCCAAAGCACTGTGCTTGGAGGAAGGTCACAGCAGCAGCACAGCAAATGGTTTATTGATTTGCAAATTTCATGCTTTATGAAGTTTTATGGCAATCCGTCTTCTGTATAACGCAATATTTTATAACCATTTCTTTATCAAACAGAACAGGTAAAATCCTATAGGGAGCAGATAATTGGCATCCTGAAGAGTTTGGAGAGAACACCTAGATAATACTTTTTTAATTTTAAGTAGTCAGCCACCACTGCTTATCCACATCACAAAAGCAGCATCTCAGGAAAGTAGGCCAAGTTGCCCAACTTCCAATTACTTCCTCTAGTTCCTCCTAAGCTGGCTATTTTCAAAATTTCTTTTTAGAGATTTTCACAGAAATCATTGCTTCTTTACACAAATTAAGCTAAACCTCTCTTAACCTTGGTGAAATCTACCAGTTAATGAATGCACTTTGCACTACAGGCTTGGAAGCAAGTTAGTGGTAGGGCTGGGTATCGTCACTGATTTCTAGAATCAATTCGATCCACGATTCGATTCGATTTTAATCGCAGAAATTTTGCATCAGTCAGAAATATAACTCTGATTACGTATCAGTACATTTCCATATTTTTATATCTATAAAAAGAAAGCTGACACTTGCGAGACGTTATCAAAAGTGTAAGGATCACAGCGAATGCCTTTGTGTCAAAGTAGCTGAGGATGACACAGAAAAACATGAAGATTTTCCTGGCCTGGGATTTTATAGCAGACGACCTTAAAAATATTCTGCCGTAGATCAAAAACGAAAGAGAGTCATTAATCAACATATGAACATTACCTGATGCTGCTGAAGTGAAGCAGAGCAAAGTTAGAGGTTTTATTAGAGACACAGCTGAGAGTTTCACAATTTTGTATAATTTTAAAAAGTTTAAATTTGTTCAAAAGCTTATTGAACAGCAGAAATGAGGCTCTCTTTTCGGAAGTAAGCAAAGGGGGAAAAAAACAGCGGCCGATAGCGCTGTAAACAACGCTAGACTTGTGCGTAATAAACAAGCGAATAATGCAGAAAATAGGATTTTTAGACAGGAAACTGTTCTTGAAGTA
The DNA here is from genome assembly GCF_964374335.1 of Astatotilapia calliptera. Taxonomy (NCBI): domain Eukaryota; kingdom Metazoa; phylum Chordata; class Actinopteri; order Cichliformes; family Cichlidae; genus Astatotilapia; species Astatotilapia calliptera. Next base: position 36,060,046 of record NC_137433.1, on the reverse strand, counting down.
TAGAGAGAGAGAGATAGAGAGAGCTCTACATGAAGTGTGATTTTATCGTGGTGGAAGCAAAACAGAAAAACAAAGAGGGAATTCATGACGATATTTATGTGAAGCGCAGTTTGGATCTTCTTTTGCTGCTGGTTAGGTCAATATTGTTTGGAGAGAGATCAAACCTGCAGCTTCTGAATCAGCGCAAAAAGGACGTAAACACAAAGCGCGGACCCGCCGACGGATCACAATCAGCGAGCTGTCGGCTTTCAGCTCCAACCGTGCTGTCGGGTGAGAAAGGCGACATCTCACCGATTCTGATGCGTCAGCGGCTCCGCGCTTTGTGTTTACATCTTAGTGCAGAATCCGTGTACCTGCTCTCATTTACTGTTTGGTGGTTGTTGAAATTTTGTGAGGTTTAAACCTGAGAATCTTGCATTTCGGGCAAAATAAATTTAATATTTAAGAGTCGAGTCAGGATTTTAATAAATCTGTATCACGTTATCCAAGCCAGAATCGATTTTAATCGATAATCAAAACCCACCCCTAGTTAGTGGTCAGATACAAAAGTTATTTATAAGCATCTTTCTACAGTCTAAACCAAGCAATTCTAACTCCCTTTCAGTCCCCTTAAAGCAAACCTTTCTCTTATTGGTTGGTCATTTCAAACAGAAGATTTGGACAGCAGCTGGGTGGGGGTCTTGTGCTCTCAGCCAGAGGAGTGTCCATAAAATGGCCATTTTTAGGATAGTCCACCTTCTATGACCTCATACAGAGCATTAAGTAGAAAGACATTCAGAAACCAAGAATCAACAGCAGTATGAAACATTTGCCTCATAAGGATTACTTATATATAGCTATATGGTCATTTCAGTATCTGAAACTTTAACTTTCATTATAAAAGCCAATTATTGTATTTAACATGAAAACTTTGACAAGAAAAATAACTGGAGGCAGAACGTTCAATTATCAGGCACTTCTCCTGTCGAACTAGCTTACAGGCGCCGAGCTGAGCCCCTTTTAGTGCTGCTCATAGGGATTCAGGAGGCAGACACACTCTACTTTTAAGATGAGGCTTTAAAGTTTCCTTTTTGATAAAGCTCGTCGTTAGAAGTGCATCATGTGACCCTGAACCATCGATTAGTTATGCTGCTGTAAGCGCAGACTGCTAAATTATTTCCCATGATGCACAGAGCATTTCTTCTCCACTTCCCTCTTTTCACTCCAGATGTGTTTATTTGCCACGATGCATACGTTTTGTTGGTTTCTCTACATTCCCATATCCTCTCTACTCCTTCCTCTCACACCAGAGTCTTCCTCTCCACCATTGTCATGCTGCTCACAGGGGACAGTTTGATTGCTGGGGGTTCTCCTTGTTATATTGAAGGGTTTTTACTTTGCTGTATTCAGGTTCTTAGGGCAACTAATGTCGGGAGTTAGAGTCATGTAAATAAAACAGGTCTAAAAGAAAGATTTCTGGAAAAATGAAATACTTCCCCTTACTAAGCCATCTACCCGACAATATCCCTACTTTGATCATTAAAACTGCAAACAGTTATTTCATACAGCTTCCAACCTGGACTCTTCCTATTACATATTCAGTTATTATTTTTTCACTTGGCAGCAGTCAAGGCCTTGCAGTCAATCACACTTCTACCCTGACTCGAGTGGATGCTGAGAAGCACTTTAAAAAACCACATGTAAGTATGTAAAAAAGCTTTTCTAAGAGGCAGCGCCATAAAAGGCAACATGAGGCGATGACTACACTTTCTTCATCCTGGGATTACTGAGCTGGAAGGTTCTGGCAGTCGGCTCTCATACGTCTTACCTTAACAGCAGTGTTTACAACTGAACAGGCAGACAAAAGTGGTTTGAAGGGTTTATGATGGAAATGGGAGGGACGAAGGGGTGACGCCGTACAGGCCAGTTGTGCTGGTGCTCTAAAATCCAAAGGCTGAACGAAATAAAAGGATAATCAGTTAAGTCTTTGTGCTTTTCAAGAAACTATTCAGTTTATTTTTACTTGCCAGACTTTAGGCAAAGATTGTTCTTTTCCTCAGTGGGAAAAATAAAAATCCCATCACCGTCACTACAATACCATGACAACCTCTGAGCCACAATTTAGGATAAACCCAGACTTTGATGAAAGCGTTGTAATTAAGACAAATAAAATCCAGGACAAGGGGTGGTTAGACTCCACTGCCACGTTGTGAGGAGACTCTGATGGCTGAGAAAGTTTGAAGCCCTTTTGCCTTTCTGCTCAAACTACTTACACATCAGCACAAACAATTCAGTTCAAGAAATTTAATTTGCGGAACCAAAAATGCACACAAAATAGTCACCATGTGTTCTTCAGTGTTGATGTAAACTTTAACAAACCCGTCAACACAAACACAATCACTGATGACATATTTTGGCCAATTACACATTTACACCTTGTGTTTCTCTCATTTATCATTAAATCATAGTAACTGGCACCATAAACAGCAAAATTACAGTAATAAGAGCTTCGCCTTTAAGCTGTTATGATATTGTGTTCCAGTATGTGCCACTCAACTGGTTTACAAGCAAATACTCAAAACCCAGAGCAAAATAGATGCAAAAAGCAAATTCCATTTATTCTTTAATTTAGTTATCCAGTTATTCTGTAGTGTTTTCTCCCTTTAAAATAAACAAAATGAATAAATAAGCAGTGCTTAGATGGTTTAAAGAATGAAATGGTTCTGAATTGGATAAATGTTTGTCAGGTTTCGAACAGCCCATGCCAGACCAGGGTCGTGTGGTCAACACCTCTGACTCACTATCATGTGGTCCAATGAGTTCAGAGTTTAGTTTCTACATTACAGCAGGGCAGGAAACGTGTTTTTATGCACAAGACATGATGGCATAATAACATTAGGTCCCTTCCAATGAATACTTAACAAAAAGCAGTCGTCATTCATGGTCACCACCAATGATTTAATTCATAATAAAAAACAAAAAAAATACAAGAAGCAATACGGCATCCTGTGAATCTGACTGTTAATTTACACATTTACCATGTAAATCCAGTAAACGGTTTGCTGCGCCTCAAAGAGACAGCCATAAAACCCACCATTCGTCAATACACTGATCAAAACCAAATCCATCACTGAAAGTGGGCTCATGTTAAAGCGCTGTAGTGAATGTCCACATCAATCAATGTCTTTCTGTTTCCACATGACCCGAGTTCACTCCCACCTTTGGCTCGCCGCCCGCTGCAAACCAGCTCATGGTGAATTGGTAGAAAATTATTCATTTGCAGCTTCACAAAGAGGATGGCGGGCAGCGCAGCGAGGCAGAGACAGAAGGCCTCAATGAGCAAGCACAAAGGCAGCGATGCCCATCACGGGACCGAGAGCTGTGTCGTACCAGCATTCTTTCTACGGTGCTAGAATAAGACAACAAAGAGGCACAATGTGCCCATTCATCACCATTACAGTATGCTAATATCGTAGATGGGATGCTTTTTCATCACGATGTGCTGGCAGAGGGAGGATCAAATGAGTTATAATTTCCTCTTATGTCACATCATATAATATTTATATATTCTGAGCATCCCGACATGATTATGGTGTGTGATTTCTAAATTTCAATCCATTTTAATCCAAGCTCAGCGCAGGAAAAAAATTAATGTGATTTTATTGATTAGCGTAGACAGCATGGATGTCCTGGCAGATGTACTGATCGACCGGAGAACAATGTTTACCACACTGAGCAATATTTGATTATTTTCAACACATTCGTTGTTGATGGATGAGAAAGGAAGGGGTGGGGAAAAAAGCATAGCTTAAGACGCTTCCTGTACGAGTGACGAGCGCTTTATCTTCATTTGTTTGAGACTCACCACAAGACCCACAGGGTTGGGTCATTAGAATACTGGGTGTCATTTTGTTTTATTTTGCCAATTTCATGGTCTGCTTCCTTCAGTTCAACTTATTAAATATTCAATTTTTAAAGCTCAACAGCAGAATAGCACTCCAAGCAGATCCCTGCTTCCTTTATACGCAGCTGGGCTACAGCACAAAGTAGCACACAGACACTGATCCGGTGTTTGACGGAGACCAGCATTGTACGGTCAACATTATAGAGAGCAACATTATTATAGAGCATTATAAAACAAAGCACCAGAAACTGCACTAGAACCCATGCCAGATAAGCACTGTTTATTAAGTATCTGTGTCAGTGTGGGGGCACTGCACAGTTTAAAAGTCCAGTGTGAGCCGATTTCTTACCACTCCAAAGTTCCAAAGCTGAGGCTTTGAAACCAGTGGATACCATCATCTATTGCTCCTGTTTGTTTTTAATCCTATTAACACCAACAAAACATCTCAGCGCTTACAGGTTCCTGTACCCTGGTCTTTAAGACCACATTACCAGTTTCTTCTACCAGAAGAAGTAAAAGAAGGAGAAAACATCTCTTCAAATATATCAGGCTGCAGGGTTGTCAAAAATAAATAAAACTGATAATCAGATATTAATCAATATTAAAAATGACTATCGGATTAGACACTCATTTGCACATGTACTGCCAACAGTGCCATCTTTGCTTACTCCAATGAACACACAGCTTTGCGCAGACCTACAGGCAGACAGGCATTCAGGTGAACAGCCCCTCCCTTCTCTAGTACTAGAACTCATGAACCCTAGTCGCCGTTCACAACGCTGAACATTTTATGAGCAATTTCAACAGATCAGATGCTGTTGAAACATTGACACATGAGCTTTATTAAGTGTTAAACAGTTATCAATAAATGTTAATCTGGACCTAGCAAACATCAGTCCTGTTGGTCCTGCCTGCCCATAACATTAAGAGTGTTAATTTAACAGGTCAGCACAATTATTTGTCTAAAATAAATAAATAAATGTTTCTCTTAAAAGTCAGACTGAAGCTGAGAAAAGTCTACCAGCAACTAAGAAGAAATAGTGGTGGTCTACCTTACCAGAATCAAGTCACGAGAAGCACAGCACTACCTCAGAAAACCTATAAATATGGTCTTTTTTGCACTAGAAGAGAAAGAGCAACTTTTTGTCCCGACACAGAACAATTTTCGATTTCAAGTTTGAAAACTTAAGTATTGTGACCGGATGTTATTGATAAATGAAATGCTAAAAATGTGTGTTTTCTTTTGGCTTCTAGAGGCTCAATTACAAAACTAATGTTCAAGTTAGCTGACCAACAGTACACATGTGTGATGTGCCTAATAGTTAGCGTTTCCTAATTGGTTGATTGCATTCTGCCTTGGTGGATGGGGGTGAATACATATTACTGTGTGCAAGTGACTGTGTGAACATTGTTTCATTGCAACTGACCAAGGTCACCTGAAGCTTAATTTTTTTTCCTCCTAAACACCCGTCATTGACTCAGGTGTGTAGAGCCTTTAAATTATTATGGTGAAACCACTAACCTGCCAAGTTGTGGAAGTATTGAGTATTCAGTTTGAAAGTCCGTACCAGTATTACTGTAAACACACCAAATTTAGGAGTATAGTTTTTCCATTGCTCTACCTCAGGAAAGAAACTGTTACTTAATTCCATTATCAACCACAGCGCTCAGCCCCAAGCCAAACTCTTTTCCTTTTATCTTAACTGTGTCAGACCCAAAAAGGAAGCAGATATATCTGCAGTATATTTAATTTAGCATGAGCTTTCATTTGTTATTTTCCCCTGTCTAACACAAAGCTGCTGAAGAATATCCCACTGAAGAACTTATCAGATATACTCTGCAAACTGCTCTCATGTGACCTCATTTGCATTGATAAATTTGTTCTGCAAATTTCTAGTAGTGAAGCTTGCGTGGTGAACACGTGACAACGGTCCAGATCAAAAGTGGCAAAGAACAAGGTTCAATTTGCGTGACAACTGTGTTTGCATTTCTCCTGTTTACGTGATCTGCGTAGTCCCTGTCACGACTGAAAATCCTACGTTGCTGTCAACTCTTGAGCCTGTAACTTACAGAGCCCCAACTGCATACGTTTCAAGATTGTGGTGAAACCAAACAGAACGTGTGTGAAGTCAGCATGTTAAGTTGTGTTTTACGACATCCTTGTGTTACGTAAAATGTGGAGACTAGTCAGCTGAGATATGAGCTTGCTTTGAAGCTTTCAACATGAAAAAGACTGGAGAAAAATGTATGAAAAACAAGAGCAAATGTGCTTAAAAGGTGGAGGTGACCCTCATTAAACAAGGCATTGATGAATTATAACCTTGTAGTTAATGTGCTTGTAAAACTGCAAACATAGGAAGTGAAACCACTAACCCAAGGTCTTCCTGTTAATTATAAAGCAGCAGTGATGTTTCTACCAAGAATTTACAAACACATGCCAACATGAACAGTTTGAATTGTACCTACAGGAGGTGGTAGGTACAGCAGTCCTGTTATGGCCGGTGGTCTGGTGGAGCCATTATGCAACAAGATATGTTCCAGAGGCAGTTTACCTGCTAAATGCTCAGTGTCTGCTCAGCAAACAGCTTAATGAAGTATTCTGACTGCAGTTACAGGGCTATTAGCCAGAGACAGTTTGTCCAGCTACAGTCAACACATTTTTATTGAATTTTTGCCTACACAGCACATCCAACTGGAAAAACCTACAACAGAAGAATCACATTTGCAAAATGTACGCACGAGGCTTCAATTGATAAGTAACATCATCTGCTCTCTGAAAATGTGCTTGTTTAGCATGGTAACTAAAACAAAACACATGTCATGTCAGTTCATTTATCACTTAAAACATTTTTTGTGCCTCGTCTGTAATCAGCCACACACAAGTCATGATAACAAGAATGTGCTTTCCACCAGAACTGCAAAAATCTACAAACAGCAGCTAGGCATCAGCTAAATGAAATTTCAGACTCCTCCTCAGGGACAACTTGTAGGAGATTGTGACTGTGTGGCTCCAAAAGGATCACAGTATCCCTTTTACTCACTTCTGTACAGTGAAACCCAAGCTAATGTAATTTAACGCTTGTAAAAACGTGACCATCATCAACACCACTTATGAGGAGCTTCTTCTGTTGTCAATTATGCAGCAGGTGTCTGCTGTGTAAAACAGTAATTTGTCATAATGCACACTCCTAAATCGACCTACCTGTGCTTACTGCAGGTGAAAAGAGAAAATTATTGACTACAAAACTTATTGAGTAATGAAAGCCACCGACCCAGCTTTTATAGCTGTGAAATACACAAGACAGGCTAATTGACCTTGTTGTCAGGGGCTGTAAACTTAAGATACATTCCCTTTCATTGACAATACAGTAGAATCAACAGTCTATCCAAGCATTTACTCTGCTTATCTGAAGCTGGGGCGCACCGGCAGCAGGCTAAACAGGGCATTCCAGTTTTACAGAGCAACATTTTCCAGTTCCTCCTGAAAGATCCCAAAGCAGCCCGGGGTCACATGGGATGTCTAAGCTCTGGATTCACAATGACATCCTGCTCAAGATGACAGAACCAGTTCAACTACCTACTTTCAATATAAAAGAGCAGCAACTGGTCTGAGCTCCCTCCCTGAGCCGTGCCGATGGTCACAGCATTGGTTGTCGTGTGCCAACTGTGACATTAGTGCAGCATCATAACCATTTACACTGGTGCTTAAGACACAATAAGGTGTCACAATTCACAACAACTGCATCAGCAGGAAGAAGACATAACCCAACGTGATCACAGATTTTCAGTGGGTTTCCCCAGAATGTCTAAATATTTTAAAGCTGCTGCAGTTTTTCTCCTCTCTCTGAATCCCTGTAATGACTTATCACTGAAATGGTGAAGTCCTCAACTCGATCAAATGAAGATGTGCGCATGAAGCCAAAACGACACCAAATAAGCCATGTATAAGGCTTGGCCTGGCCACCCTATAGAAGAATCTCATTTCAGTCTACTTCTGCAACGTCATTATTTGAGCTGCTCTCTCTTCACTGTAATGGCCTCGTACAAAGGTCTGCCAGTTAATAAACTTTCAGTGGTATATCCTTTCTAATTGTGTAACACTGCTGAAATTAGTGCGCAGCAAATTTTAGGTCTGGTCACTTCCTCCTAATCGCAGCACAAATATAACTACAAATTAACTGAATCAGTACAAAGACTGTTTTAAACATTAACACCTTCACAGAGCACTAAATAACTGTGCAACTTCTATATTAGATCTCAGAATTGTAGCTAAAACTGGCCACTGGGTGTAGTGCAGACTTATCCCAAGCCCATATTTAATCAAATTAATTTCTATCCTTTTCCGACAGGCCCCTGACAGGGGAGTGTGCACGATAAGAAAGAGTTAGGAGAGAAAGAGTGACTTGCTCACAGATGCATCCTGTTCTCACAAGTTGCTTCTGTGTTCCTCTTGAAGACAGCATCGCACAGAGCTCAAGAGAAACCACAGAGGCTAAAGAGGGAGTGGAGGGAAATGACTGAGGGTACAAACTGTCCAGCTGGGCAGATGTCTCAATGGAAAACCAAAAGATAAACACATGGTGTTAAGAAAACTTTTGAACTTCACAAAATTTTATTTTGAGGGGACTGAAATTTGCACTTTTTAAAAAAACTAAAAACAAAGGTGTATGATCATTCAAAATTCAACCAAATCCTACATAATAACTTAAATTTAAGTTTAGCAAAATTTTACCTTCATGATGGGAATATTTTCGGTATTACAGACCTCAAGCACTTTTCAACTTGCAATGTTTTTACAGCACTTATTTTTTTTTAGCCCTCGTAACGTTACAGGAGATATCCATGTAAATTTCAGGACTGAAAAACACATGCAAGTCTTGCAATGCAAAGGGAAACACCGTTACAAGATAAGCCGGGTATGAAAATACAGTGAAAAGGAGTCCTTTATTACATCATAACTTGTTCTGACCAGCCACCTACCTACATGGTGATATACGACATCAAGGTTTCCCCAAAAATTCACAATTTTAAGTTTTCCCCAGTTAATCATCAGAAACCAAATCAACATTCAGAGCACCGGTGCTTGTTTCTGTTACTTTTCATCATAAACATTAAATTAGTGCAGCTTCACTATGAACAAAATACTATTTTAGCTTTAGATTGTGACATTTGAAGTGGTTGTTTTAGTGATTTCACTGCAATATGCATGGCTCCATTAAAAACATTAAAGCTGTTGAACAGATTTTGAAAAATTAAGTGATTTTGACTGATTTTATGCGGAGTGCCCCAGCTTCTCTTTTCTTACAAACTACAACTGTGTGCTTGGTTTTACAGGAATCTCGTGCTTTTCATTAAACAGGCACAGCTGCAGGATAATAGCTGAATGAGGTACCAAGAGATGAGCCACTCTAAAAAACCTCACATGATCCATTCAGTACTTTGACATCAGTCGCATGAGTGACCCAGAATTACACACTGAGCATACTGAACTTCCAGTATGTCTTTTTAAAGACTTTTCCAGTGATTTTAGTGTTGCAGACAAATACCTAATGACACAATAAATTCATCACAACGTGAGATAAAAACAGTTCACTTGTCAATTTTAGAAAAAATTTAAATGCTCATAAATCTCATTTTCAGTTTTTTAGTTGCGACAGATTTATTTTTTAATAACCCTTCCTTTTTAGTTCTTTCCTCCTTTGTCATTTTTTATGATACAAGTATAATAGATTCCCTTCAGATTTTTAACAAACATCCAACTGCAACTTTTCCATAAACGGTATAGTCTAGTTATTATTATAGTGTCTGCTGAAAACGTAAACCTCATTAACTGTAGGATAAGGATCATAAAACTTAGCCTGTGCTGTCTTAAGTCAGTCTTTTTCTCATGTTGACATTCCAATAAAATCAAACATCGTAAGTTTTTCCTCTTTTGTGTTTTTGACTTTGTTCATTTCCTTTTAGAGCAAACATTACACACTAATGCAACAGCTTTCTTCTTGTGAATTTCCACCAGGACTATGAGAGGAAATAATCTCAAAAGGAATCTAGTTTTAGTCAAGTCAAGAACCGTGGTCTCTGCTGACTTGAGGCTCATTATCTTTAGATGTGTGGAGGCATCATGAAAAGACAGGAAACAAACTGATGCAATGTGGGTTATCTGAACAGATTACGATAGCAGGAAGTTCAATATGAGCCAGTGTTAAAGCTGCAGCTTTGCCTCACATGTAATTTTAACCCAACTGTGTTGCTGTCATTACAGGACTAGTTTCACTTTACACATATACAAACCCGTGTTATGCAGACTCAGCAATTGATTCAGAATTTGTTTTCACTTTTAACACAAATGCACATTCTGAAATGTGCTTGCTCATGTTTATCCTGACTGTGCATCGGTGTTGCTGTTCGGCTAAAAGACAACTTAGTGCGTACAACTGTAACTGTAATACTCGTTTTTAAATGTGCCCTGGTGCAAAGTTGCCTTGTAATCTCTGAGCAGGTAACACAACATTTTCACCAAAGATCAAACAGATCAAGCTTTTCTGGCCACAAACCCTGAAACCTCAGCAAACATTTAAGCAAGCATTGGTTAGTGGTTGGAGGTCCAATATTGCTGAATGGTTAGAGCATGGGACGAGCACTGTAACAAATACAGGGCTTTTATATATGACAACATTGTGATAATATATACACGAGTCTGGTCGATGTCATAATTTATGACGAAGCCTCTCTGAAACAAACAGAAGGGGTAGTGAGGTAGCTTCAAAGAGGCAGCGAAGCAGCAAACAGAGTCCTTTGCCAAATCACCTGTTTCACAAAGATTATTTGCAAAGAAAAAAGTATCTTTTCAGCTGCTCCTGTCCTCCACTGTTTTGTTTTACACAGCAACAACGTTAGAGAATGAAGAACACGTTGAAACAAAAACCGCCTTTTTTTGCATCAATCTTTAAATTAGTGTCTTATTAACTTTGCTCAAGGCTGACAGCAACTGTCTCAGTGACACCTGAAAAATGGGTCTCAAAGGGAACAAGCTTTGTAAGTCGTAATTTTGCAAATTTAGATTATGTATATAAATTAATTCTGATGTACTGAGCCAGTATGGGAAAGTATTACACTGGACACTGCATATCAGAAAGCTACTTAACTGGACAGAGAACAGACACATTAATGAAATTCAATGATAGTAAACAAACATACATTACCATTTCATGTTTGTCTTTTTAAATTTTATAAAGCTGCCCTCTCCCAGGTGCTTTAAAAAAAATGTTAATTTATACATTTGTGCTAAATTTTTTAAACTATAGTTATTAAGAAGCAAAATCATGATTATGGCGGTTGCACTAATCCAGGAGCCTTAGATTAAAGTGCAACACAGCTTGTCCTGATAAGACAACACGCAGACAACAGTAATCCCTGTATTATGCTTCTGTAATGAATCTACGTCGAGTCTACGACTTGGCTTATGCCAGCGGCCGACACCATTGCCAGTATTTATACCTGTATGAACAGCGTCAATGGCAACATGTTGTTAAATTTCCAGGGAGGTGCATGTTAGGTTATGGGACAAATAAATTTAACACAGAAATATACTGTAAGAGAGCAATCAGTCAAAGCACACAACCAACCAAAACATTGTTCAAGAGGGACAGCAGAAATCCGGAGACAAAGATAAAAAAAATAAATAAAACCACCAACCTATGAAAACCTCCCGTTTCTTCTAGATCATCACAAGACCAGATGAGTCGCAGCAAATTCAAGTTTGGTCTAGACTAAAAAGTCATCTTTACTCGAGCTGAAGTAAAAGTTTCAGGGAGACAAAAACTGCTGCAATGAAGCGCTTATTCACAGCCATAAACAGATTTTAGACCTTCATACAGACCTTTCACACGGGCACCGGCACTTTTTCCACTTTAACATTTCATCTACTTTCAAATGTACCAGGCACAGTTGGTGAAATGAAATATTCTGTTATATGATTAACCATGCAGTCCAGACACCCAGCTCTTTAGCTTGGGACAGACTGATGAGCAAAGGTTACAGTGCAGAAAAACCAGCCACAGACTCTGCACATGATTATATGATGACACAGACTCATGACTGCTTGCAGGAAGAGTTGTGTTGTTTTGTTTTTAAATTTGGGCGAGTGAGATCAAGTTTACAGCGTGTTTACAGCTGCATGAAGAGACATGCTCGTCACCACTGAGGCACTTAGCACAGGCTTACACAGAACGATTATGGGCTGAGATGAGAAATATGTTTGATTATAATGTCTCTTCTGGTTAATTTTAGGTGGGACCAGAGAGGTTAAACTTCCTTTAAAATTGTCCCAGATTAAGCTTAGTTTTAGGGCTCACCCTCTGACTAAATTAGTCCTCAAACAGCAGGGAGAAAATCTGAGCAATCGAGTAAAATAGTGTCAAACATGCTGTTGAGTGTGATCAGATAAGAAGTCAGCAGTGAGGGGGAACTAGAAAAAGAAAAAAAGGCTACTCATAAATATATTTATATGTATTATTTTGAGAATGATCTCTTAGAACACTTTCCCAGAAATATCTCATTAGAGTCACATTATCCTCTAACAAAAAGGCAAAAACAACTGCTTCCTACACAAGAGGAATTCTCTTCCCCTCCCAGATTGATTTTACATTTCACATCAAAAGTATTCACAAAAACGTCTCGAGTGGTGTGCGTCGTAATGGGCAAAGATATCCACCTTTCCGAAGTAAAATCTAAAACCAAATGTTAGCATATTTCTGATTGACATCAACTACTTTTTGGCTTTCAACAAGTTGAAAATTAGCAAACACCAAAACAATATCTGATGTGTGTAAAATCTTTACTCTTAAATCAAGGCTGGTAAATATCTGGTCAATATTTAGGAATACTTTAAACTTTGTAGGTATTTGTAGGGAAGCTGGCATTACCACACCATGAATTTGAAAGAAAAGGAACTGCCGAAATAAGTGACTTCTTTGCAAACTCATCCAGTGGGGCAGTTTTGACACCATTGTTTTGAAGGTTGTGGCTTTTGGGCTGCATGTTTGACAAAACCACTCTAAGGACTAATTAGCTGTCTAATTGGCTGAATTACCTTTAAAGTTTCTAATTATGTTTTCAATCAATATGCTTTGATAAGCACTGGACAATTTGTGAACCAGTAACTCTTGCTCAAAAGCTGTTTATTTCCACACTTCCTCTTGTCTCTGCCCGGCTGGCTGAATGTGCTTGGAGGTGGTTTCAACATTTGTGAACACATTTTTGAACACAAAGCGTTGTTAAATCAGGAAGGAATTTTTAAATCTTTCCAAGAAGTCTTGCAAAGCACATCTTCAAAAGTGGTAGAGAGCAGGCAAAACCAGGGGCCAAATAAAGTCAGTACCAAGTTTTCAACACAGTTCACAGCTCAATTTAAATGACAAAAAAAGGAAAAACAAAAAAGTTCACATTTGTAGGTTTTTACATCTTGAGACTGAAAGACTTCTACTTTGATTTAAATTTCCCCACACAGCCAGAGAGTTCAGGGATTCCTCAGCTTAACAGGTGCTTTTGGACAAGTGACCACACACTAAGCATAGATAAATGAAACTAGATAAAATGTTTTTATTCTCAAGATTTTAATTTCAAAGTTATGTGTCACACATTTAGATGTAATATCTCAAAACAAGCTACAGCAGGAAATCAGTCTTTCAAAACTAGTTCATTCCTAATTATTACTGTAGTGTGTATTAATAATGTGTACCTCCTGTCCTAACCTGGAGTAGGTCATTCTTAGCTGACTATGCATATGTGCTTAACACCATTTCTTGATTTCTATGTTTAATGCTTTTGTACATTTATTTTAATATTTTATAGCTTGCTTTTTTCCCTTAGTCTCCCCACCAAAAATAAATAACTAAATAAATCAGGCTAGGCCTGATGGGAGCCCCACCCTAAGCCCATTTCTGTTGGAGAAGTCTTCCTGTTAAAAAAAAAAAAAAAAGAAAAAGAAGTTTGTCCTTCCCACCATAACCAAGTGCTTGCTCACAGGGGGTCATCTGATTGGTGTGGCTTTCTCTCTAATACGGGAGTACCCTCTCGTATTAGAGAGAAATCTTCTCCTGCATTGTACCCAATGACAGGACTGCTGCTGTAAACAAGCACTACACAAATGCTTTAAAGAGGGCAAAACTGTTTTAACCCTTGCTAAAGACTCTCGATAAGGCAAAAGTGACTTTTACACTGCTTTATGTTGACACAGGAGGGTTGGACCCCGAGGGCAACCCACACCTTCTCCTCTCCACTCCCCTAGTCTTGGATCAGCTGAAGCAAGATGTAAACCACAGCTGTATGGGGAAAGCTTTAATTCTAGCCATGCACCAAATCCCCGGTGTCCCAGTTTAAGTGGCAACTGCCTGGAAGAGGAGAGCGACCTACTTCTATCACAAGGAGATGTTCAGTAGAACAAACACGAGCCATAAAATAAACCCGTTACCATCATTAAGCTGCATGTGCGATACATACCCTCTGCAACAAGCTCCTCCACGGTGACTTGGTACCGGCCGACTGAAAACACTTTCCCGAAGTAGCTGCTGACTCCGGAGCTGGAGCTGGACCCGGATGCCCCTCCGAGCCCACCGCTCTCAGACTTTGGCATTCTCGAAAACTTCTTCATCCTTTCCTTTCTCTGTCAGGGCCAACCAAAATGCAATCCCTAATCAGAGGCGAATCGACTCCGCAGTCCAGTTTAACTCGGTCGCGTCCCCTATCTACTTATCTGGACTCTCTTCTTCTCCTGCATGCTCCGCGTCTGGTTCTCCTAGAGGGGCTGCACGACATTTAAAAAGTCCACTTAATAACCACGCGTCATGGTGACACAACCGCGTTCCGAAATCTCGTACCGGCGACAGCGTCAAAAACAAAAACAAAAACTGCCACTTTAGCTTACGCTAGCCAGTTGTGGCAGTTGCTAGCATGCGTGCATGCAGTCAGGACGCTCCGACACAATGAAACGGGGAAGAAGAGCAGCACTGTAGAAGAAGGGCGGAAATAAACTCCTCAACGGAATAAATTCAGCCAACCAGCCCTCCAAAACCAGCCTTGACGTGGTTAGCTTCACGCCCGCCACTTGGTCGGGCGATTCGTCTAGTTAGCTCGCTAGCTTCGGTGGTTAGCGGCTAACGAGCTTCGCTAGCAGCCACAGCGGTTCCTCGAGCCGCCCCGAGTGCAGGTGGGCTAACAAAGTACGGGACGGCACCTGTGATACAAGCGGGCGTCGTCTGCTTGTCAGAACCACTCCAGTGAAGCCGTTTTCATCCGGTTCATTTGTGTCATTTTCCTTGAGCTTCTCTAACCGTTAAACTTCTCGTGACTCCTAAACGGCAGGCTTCAAAATAAGTGGGTGGTTTGTTATTTACCCAATGAGAGTGACAACCTAACCCAATGTGGCCCCGCCCCCTTTCATTGTTATGATTGGTGTAAGTGGAGATTGTATGGAAGCCCACTGATGCCAGCAAGAAAGAAAGATTAATGAATGAGGGCATCGAACTAATAAAAAAAAGAATCCATCTATCAGTTGACCAAAATTCAAGTATTTTTAATCATTAAAATTATCATATATAAAATATAATTTTATTTTTCATGAAAAAAAATTTCTTACTTAGTAAATAAAAAATAACTTATGAAAGTATCTTATTTCAGATGCTCCCTTTAAGGGTCACCACCTCAGTTTCCATCTCACCCTATCCCTAGCATTGTCCTCTATCACACCAACCCTCTGCGTGTCCTTCTTCACTACATCCACTGACCTCCTCTGTGGTCTTCCTCCTTTCCACCCATGTATTCAACATTCTTTGTCCAGTTTATCCACTATCCCTCCTCTGCATATGTCCAAACCATCTCAGCCTTCCCACCCACTCAGCCTGAGCATCATGGCACACGTAACTTCAGTCATTCATTTCTCAGTGTAGAGAATTCAGGTACATGAAGCAATGGCATTAGTTAACTAAAACAACATTTTATAAAAGGAGAAAAGATTAGTTAAGTAAAATTTTAAAAAATTAAAAAGAAAACAAATTATATATTTAAACCATCACCCCCAAAAATAATAAAAATGAAAAATTTAATTATGGTAAGCCCGTTGATTATCCTTTGTGCTTTTGTTCCTAGAAACAAGACAATTTACCAGCAGGTAAAAACCTCTCAAATGAAATGGAATTACATAAAAGTCATAATAAACAATGTGTTTTAAAAAGGAGTTCACTGATGTGTAAAATTGTAGCTTATATAAAAGGGGGAAACAATCTAGAACTATATTTTATATTTACAACACTAACAAATTTAAACAATTAAAAATTATGAAATTAATAGGGCTGTCACAAACTCACATTATCATCATCATCATAAAAAATCTGAATAACAATGGCTTCTATCTCATATTTTCCTTTATTTTTTTTGTTCATTTCCAAATTAATCATACTTAAAACAGAAGTATAGAGTGGCGTAGAGTGACCCTGTTACCACCATGGTGTTTATTCTAACCACCGGTGCCAATGTTTTTAACTGCCCTTGTCCCTGCACTACCTATATGTATCAAGAATGAAGCCGAATTAGTTAATTTTTCACCTAATGAATGAATGAATGAATTAATCAATAAAAACATTTTAGTGATGTGATACTGGTTGTCACAGTTTAGCATCCAGCTAAGCTGTTTTTGACAATCACCTCAAAAATTTAATTTACTAAATATGAATTTTGATAATTTTTAAAATAACTTTGTTAAAGGTAAGAAACTGTTACAATGATTATTATTTATAATTTTTGTTTTCTGCCTGCCTGCCTTCATATCTGCTTATTTGCTTTTCTTGGTAGCAACAGGCTTCCATAAGAAGCACCCAGCCAATACTCATCTGTTACTGGGCGGCCTGAGTGACACACTAAGCAGTTTGGTTGAGGAAGGGGAGCACTAAACAGCCTGGAAAGAATGTAGTGGATGGAGAAATAAACAAACCTCAAGCTGAACTGAATTAGTGTGTTATCCTGATCCAGCTTTATTAACTTGCTCATTATTAAAAAGCCTGATTTATCTTCATCTGTGTCTTTCTTCTGCCTACAAAGCATTTTTGGCCATTTTAAAGGCATGCTACTTCCTCAGTAAATTGATCTCTTAACAACACTCCCTTACATTTTAATGACCATCAGCAATGGAAAATAACACAAATTTTTCACCACACACTGCCAACAAGGAAGTGGTGTGACAGCTGCCGTGTGCAGGCTTAACAATCCATCACACAGACCTACAGACTTTCATTACTGTACTCCTCAAGACATCTATGTCCTCCGCACATCAGTTTCTAGAGGAAGAAAACATATACCTCTACAGATAAGTGGTCACAATTACCATATTCAGGTCAGCAGTTGTGAGGGGTGGGTGGGGGCAACCCACGGCTGAGATGGGGATTACATAAGAGATAAGGAGGAGCAGAGTGGGATCACATGACTGTATAAACCCCCATGTCTGGACACATCCTGTTTCTGCAGGGGGGAATCTTTCCTCTCTGACACACTTATTGTTGTCTGGTTGTCTGTGCAGTGTATGGTGCCACCTGCTGGTGGTTGAACCATCTTTAGGTGCTGTGTTTGGGTCCTACATAAGAATGACTGGTGCCAGTGTTTTTAACCAAGACTCCTCAGTGGTTAAAAGGAAGCATGTTATAGTCAGAGGATAAAAAAATCATACCATCCAACAATATAGCTGTACATTTACAGAAAAAAGCTTGTGATATTCTTGAAATTTAAGTGATAAATGTAAGAAAAATATTTCTTAAAATGTAAGAAAAAGTACATTCCCTGAGATTATAATATCACAAATAGTCCGTCCAATCTTTTTAAATCATACAGACCTGACTTCAAACACTTTTTACCCCAGTGTTGTTGCTGTCATGAATGAAAATGAAAATTAGCTTGCTTTCTGTGAGCTGAGAGCATTTTTCAGGGGCTTCAATGATGCTCCAATACTGATGCTCATTTAAAAAAATAAATAAAAAATAAAACACAGCTGGAAATGATGGTAATTTTCAGAGGAACACAATGACAATTAGCTAGACTTTGTTTTTAAACTTTGAGATGACTCCAGATGCTTTTCCTTTCCCATTAATGTTGATCAGACCTCTGGGAACTGAAGTTAGAGTTTCAAGGGGCTTCAGTGACGCTTTAATGGTGATAATAACTGAAAAGTATTATGACTACTGATGGTTCCTAATGTTCAGAGAAAAGCAATCTGAGTTTCTGATTTTATGACAAAGAACATCTGGATATTCTATGAGATTAAAGTGGTCAATAAATGAGAAAAATCTCTACGTTAAAAAAACAAACAAACCCAAAAAATAGATATTCCCTGAAATTACAAAGTTGTTAATTTGCCAGAAAAAAAATCTCAAATTCTGTCCTGTTGTGGAGTCACAAATGTACAAGTGTAACAACCTGAATATTGTATTAGATTAAAGGTAAATATGAGCTCATTTAATGTTCTCTGAGTTAGTGAAACCCCAAACTGGACAGAAAAAACAAAGACATTAAAGAGGAAACTCTTTAAGTGTCAGTGGTTAGTGAGTACTTCATCATGAAATGGCCCATGTCCTGGCAACTTCTCCACACTCTTGAGATTATGCTGAAAGATGCAGCAAACCGTCTGGATCCTGTAGAAGCTGGACTGCCTGTGCAACCTGAATGGGCTACAGGTACCATCTCATGCTATCAGTGGCAACAGGGACCCCCAGTGCTACTCCTCAGCCTCCTAGTAGGCATGTATGGCAATTTCAAAATTCTACATCACCTTATTCTCAAATTCTTGCATTTGCAAGATTTCCAGAAAACTTAGTCTGACCTTGAGGTCAAGGTCACACTGCCCGCTTGGCAAGGAGACAACCATAGATCATCAGCTTTTTACATCTGAGGGCTAAAAACAAAAGCTGAGAAGAATCAGTCAGCACAGATAAAGAGAGAATAATGCTGTGTAGCCACCATCTATAAAACCCAGTTGTTGTTGTTGCCTCTCCAGTGCGCCTGATGTCACCTTCGTTTGAACCAAAGCAGCAAGTCAATAAGATGTGGTGTGGTATCAAGACTTTGTTGTCTTTATCTTTATCCTCTATATTTACTGCAATCCCTGCACTCTAGCTTTCTGATAAGATGCCAAAAAATCATCTAAAAAGAAAAATGTGGTTTGTGTTCCCTGTTTTACTGATAGTGGCAGAAGATAAATGTCTTTGTTCTTCACGTTAAATAATAAACCACTTTGGACTGTGTTTGAGGGAGAAGTTACAGCAAGTTTTATTTTAGCAAAGCTCAAAAATAAATAAAAATAAATAAATAAATATGTGTATATATATATATATATATATATATATATATATATATATATATATATATATATATATATATATATATATGTGTGTGTGTGTGTGTGTGTGTGTGTAGGAAAAAGTACAGCAAATGCAAATGATCCTAAAATAACTAAGCAGAACAGTCAAAATATGAGTAGAGCAAGTTACAATAATTAACTTGCTCAGTCTTGAGACTCTGAGTAGTCTTCCTTTATGAGCTTGTCCCAGTACATGTCCATTACAGCATTTGGCAGCAGCTCTTCATCGTTCACCAAATGGATGATCTTGATCTTCATGTGATGGTTCAAGTTGTCTGTTCCTGCGTAATTAAAGACAATGCAATAAAAGAACTACAATATAACTTAATAATGCTGTGACAGACTGATACCTAGGCTTTATCAGCTGCCTTTGTGCCCTCTTTGTTTGTTTGAGTAGCCTTAAAAGAAATGTCATAGTAGTGTTTTCAAGGATTTTCCAAAGTGGTGAACAGTTTACAAAGTGCTCCTCTGTAAATCCTTTATTTACTGAATACCTTTTGGCAAACAAATAAAGAAGAAATAGTCAGCAGTCTCTCCAATAAGTCTGTCATTCTGCAAGTGAACTCCTTTGTCTTGGACCGCAGCTGCCGATGGCAGTGTTTTTTTGGATTGCAGCATTGCCACATGAACTAGTTCTCCACCTGCTGCAGGGACCTGACTGTAAACATGAGGCAGGAAGTGTTGGATCTGATGTAGGGGCTACACTTGTCAGCAGACATGAACATACCAGTAGTTATCAGCTCTTTAGAAGAACTGCCTGTGCGGTTTTCCTCAAGACACCTTTGTGGTGTGTTTTCATCACCCTCCATGTTCAGTAAGTAAAAAGACAAAGATCTGCCTCTGAATGTCACCTGGGGAAATTATAGAAAATGTTCAGAGTTCACAAATATCTAACCAGTAAAATCCATGTCTAGAAATGAGCAATTGTAGGATATGTGGAACCTGAGTTTTGAACACCGCTCTACAACAAACACTATATAATTTATAGCCTACAAAGGAAAAATAAGTTTACATCCAGCGAAATTTCATGTGTGATAATAACAGTATTTTTTAACCATATATGTGAAGAAAATTTTAATTTTTCTTTCAACAAGTTGAACTTATTTAATCCATCCATTCGCTTCCGCTTATCTTGAAAGATGCAATTCAAATAATATTTTAGTTACTTTACTCCATGTGCTGCACAAATTAACAAGAGCACAGTTGCTCTACTGCTCATACTCCTCTGCTACCTGAATCTAAGTCACATTTTTTATGGTCATTATTTATTTGTAGATGAAAATATTTGTTAAGCAGATGTATAAAATATTGTAGAAAAGACAACTTGTGCTCTATAAATACTTTAAGAACATACAACTCACATTTCAGCAACATATTCGGGTAATTCAAACAACACAAGCCACAAATTACAGTATAAAGATGCACAATGAAAAAGGAAGCAGTTTTCTTTCACTTAACTTATGAATTATTTTCTGTTTCTTTTTCTTCTTCATAAGGACCCGCAGGAGTGGTCTGATAGTAATGAATGAACTCATTCATTTTTCCCTCATGCGGGCTGCTCTATCTGAAAATCACCTCAGGCTGCTTGTGTGAGCTACTACAAGAGATTCATTATTTTTATGATAACGTGAGTGGGTATCAAACCTTGTCCCAGGCATATGCTGAGCTGACTGGGATGTTTTTCCCAAGAATCGACTTGAGCCAGCATTCAGGAGCCAAGTGCACCTTTCCTTTACTCAGAATGGAGCCATCGGCCAGCACATTAGCAAAGTGACAGTGACCCTGAAAAAAGTAAGATTGTTTTAAAATTCACTGTCGATGCAGTTGTAGATTTCAGGGAATACATTCCTTCCTATATCAAGAACACAAGGATTGCCACCCTGGCTGACCATGTTTTTTTCAATCTCAAGTATCCAAAGGAGCTTGCAAAGAAAAGCGTCTGGACTTCTTTAAGTTGCTTGAAGACGTTTCACCTCTCATCCGAGAAGCTTCTTCAGTTCTAAGGTCAAATGGTGGAGAGTCCCAGATATAAACCTAGTGGGAGTGACCCCCCACAGAGGGACAAAAGGACCCCCTGATGATCCTCTAATCGCCTGAGCCAAGGTGGGAAACTGGGCGTGGGTCCCAATCAGCCAGTTTCTTTCACTCCTCTTTCAAACCATCTGTCCTCTCTGTCCAAAATGTGAACATTGGCATCCTCGAAAGAGTGTCCTTTATCCTTAAGATGCAGATGGACTGCTGAGTCTTGTCCTGTGGAGGTGGCTCTTCTGTGTTGTGCCATGCGCTTGTGAAGTGGCTGTTTGGTCTCTCCAATGTAGAGGTCTGAGCATTCCTCGCTGCACTGTACAGCATACACCACATTGTTAAGTCTGTGTTTTGGCGTTTTGTCTTTCGGGTGAACCAGTTTCTGTCTGAGCGTGTTGCTGGGTCTGAAATACACTGGGATGTCATGCTTGGAGAAAACTCTCCTGAGTTTCTCTGATACGCCGGCTACATAGGGGATGACAATGTTGTTGCGTCTGTCCTCCCTCGCTGGTGTCTGATCTTCTTTTCTGTGCCTCTTTGCTGACTTTAAGAACGCCCATTTAGGATAGCCGCACGTTTTGAGTGCTTCCTTTACATGTGTGTGTTCCTTCTTTTTCCCTTCAGGCTTAGAGGGAACATGTTCTGCCCGGTGGTGTAGGGTCCTGATTACTCCAAGTTTGTGTTCCAAAGGGTGATGGGAGTCAAAGAGGAGGTACTGGTCCGTGTGTGTGGGCTTCCGGTAAACTTCGATGTTGAGTTTGCCGTTCTCTTCAATGTGCACAGCGCAGTCCAGGAAAGGCAGACAGTTGTCCTTTGTGTCTTCCCTGGTGAACTTGATGTTCTTATCCACAGCATTAATGTGCGCAGTGAAGGATTCCACTTCTTGTGTCTTGATTTTGACCCAGGTGTCGTCCACATATCTGTACCAGTGGCTGGGTACTCTTCCTTTGAAAGAGCCAAGAGCCTTCCTTTCCACTTCCTCCATGTAAAGGTTGGCTACAATAGGTGACACGGGGGAGCCCATGGCACAGCCATGTTTTTGTCTGTAAAAGCCTTCGTTGTACTTGAAGTATGTAGTGGTGAGGCAGAGGTCTAACAGTGTGCAGATCTGATCGGGTGTGAAGTTGGTCCTGTCCTCCAAGGAGCTGTCTTCTTGTAGTCGTTTTCTGACAGTCTCCACGGCCTCCGTGGAGGATCATCAGGGGGTCCTTTTGTCCCTCTGTGGGGGGTCACTCCCACTAGGTTTATATCTGGGACTCTCCACCATTTGACCTTAGAACTGAAGAAGCTTCTCGGATGAGAGGTGAAACGTCTTCAAGCAACTTAAAGAAGTCCAGACGCTTTTCTTTGCAAGCTCCTTTGACTACGATGACCTGGATGACTGAGAACCTTCACAGACAAATCTCAAGTATCAGTTAACTGAGAGAGAAAAGACATGCGGTAAAGGGCCACAGGTCAGACTTGAATCCAGGCCAGCTGCCATATGGCATGTGGTCACCTGCTTAACGCACTGAGCTAAACCAGCACCCTGAGTTTGGAGACTTAGCCTCACTGACAACTACGTTAACCACGCTTCTTGAACACTGCCTGTTCAACAATGGTTTTTACAGTCCTGATCTGCACAAATCCCGACAATGTGTATTTGTCTGTTATCAAACATTTCGTATCAAACTTAGTTATCAATCAAGTCTTTTAATAAAAAAATTGAAAACTATTTTTTTAAATTCAATAATCTTGTCAATATTTTTTCTTATCTTAACTATACGAGTAACACCGTCACCTGGTGTCTGATGTTTTTTCTTTACATAAATGCATATATTTCAACCCTATATTAAAGTAGTAACGCCACAAAAAATCTCCAGAAATTAAGAAAATGAAGTTGTTCAGATTTTCCCTCTTTGATATGTCCTCTCCAAGATAGACAAACAAAATCTGCAATCCTGACTATGGATCCTTTATGTCAGCGGTCTCCAACCTTTTTTGCGCCACGGACCGGTTTATGCCCGACCGCTGCTTTATGTTATTTGTTTATGTTTTATAATAGCAAAAAGACTATGATACCAGTATAACAGTTTGTATCTTCACACATGGTGGGAGTAACCAATGAATTGGTAAAAAAAACTACATATTGATATGTAAATTGTAGAATAGCAGCCAGTCATTACTCATTGTTATTAAAAGGTTCACATGGTCACATGATAAAAAACAGTAAGACTTTCTGCTGACCTTCAACAGCAGCTGTAGGGCACTTCCAGGTGAGATGATTCCCCTCTGGATGAGCACAGAGAGACGTCTGCTGTTGTCCACGGCTCTGTTCTGAATCAAAGCATTTTTTCGTCTGATCATTATACTGAAATGCTCTAAAGCAATTCCTGGTTGTGGAGTGTCTGGACAGCTACTGGCTGACTGGTCGCATCTGGTCGACCTCAACAGGTTAGCAGGTGTAGGTGCTTTACGACTACATTGATTATATCCACGTGTTTCTCTGGGTTTTGAAGAATCCAGTGAAAGTTTGGCTCTCGTGGTAATGTACATTTCCACCAAATACATTTGGTTCTGGAGTATCTCTATCAAGGTTCTCTGGCATGAAGCAAGGGATGAGATCTGACTTTTTAGCAAACAGTGACGAAGGCAGTCAGGCACACTCCTACACCAAGAAAATCAAAGAAGAGTGTTACACTTGAAGTAAAGACTGGAATAGATTCATTAAAAACCATCACAGCAATAAACCGAAGCACAGCGTATTTCTAAATACTTGAAATACCTTTATTTAGTTTCTACTGCTGTTGGACCAGTGACAATGAAATATCATGTAATTCATTTTATTTAACACAAGAAGGCAACAGAGTTAGCTGTTAATCCAGTGGTTCTTAAATTTCATCTATCATGACCCATTTTATCAGTCATGAAAAAAAAAAAAAGAATCTGATTCAAATTTTAATTAAATAAAAGTCAACACAAGAACATCAGCCATTGTTAAGTTCCCCGTAATAAAATATATTGATGTAACTTAGTTTCACTTTAGTTGCGTGGTTTAAACAACCAGAGGTAAAACAGGTCAAACTTCCATCAAAATTGAGGAAAGACTTTAAATATCTCACTTTCACCACCATTCCAGCCAACTCTTATTGTGGTGGAGGCACTACTTACTGAAAACAAATGAATGACATTGCCAAACTCTTTGCTCACTTTAGGAAATATAGTTTCTCTGTTGAAAACAGTACACAATTACTGTTCAGTTAATGTAGATATGTCCTGAAAGTCTGAAAAAGCAAGGTGCTTTCTCACAAAGTTTCGTTTAGGCCAAAGATGAGAGCAGTTCCTGTACTGACCGATATTTTCGGGCAAGATTTTCCTTCTCTGACTGCTGCTTGGCGAGCACCTCAATCAGCACACTCTGGATCTCCGTTAGAGCTGCATGATATCTGTCTGTAAAAAAGCACAAATATGGTCAATAAAACACGCTTAGTATCTTTCTGGTTGTCTTTTAACGCAGCTTTTACCTGCATCATTCAGACTTGTCAGAGGCCAAGTTGACATTTCTGTTTGTTTCCTTCTGACCTCCTCCAAAATCACTGTTATTGCCTCTGAATGACTCGGCTATATAATAAAAAAATAAGAGACAGATTATCGCATCAAAATAGTCACACCTGTGAACCTTTCAATAAAGTGATAATACATGTAATTTGTTAATTAGGCCTATTGAATGGTTGAAAGAACTGTTTTTGTCCATGCCCATTAAATCCAGCTTAGCTGACAGTCTACTGAAAGTGTAACACGCTCTCACATTATGAGTGGTGGCATCTTTCTGTCTCAGCTCAAAATCTCTGGGCCCCCTGGCTCCGCCTTTATCACCTGAATCCCTCCACTGTAGGTTGGATGTTTCACTGCAGTTAGGACTGCTCTGGCAGCGAGGCTCTGAGGACGTGGCACCTGAAACAATCCAACATTCAGATTTCATTTCTCTACTGCTCATCCAGCCACTCAGCACTGTGTCCTATGGTTTAGATTCTATTAGTTAATCTATTAGTTTTCATCTCCAGCTCTAAAAGCAGCTCAGTGGTATTCCCTTCACCATAACAACAACCCAGCCTGCAAGAGAAGAACGTGGGTTTTGTATCTACTATTGCTGCACGGCAGTGACGTAAATACTACATAAGACACTCTGGTGTTGCTCACCTGGTTCTCTGTGCTTTGAAGATGCATTATAGGACTTTGTGTGATTAACAGAAGAAACCTGGAAAGTCCTGAGCAGCTCTTTGATGTGTTCTTCCTTTGCCATATCTAATGCACTGAGGCCACTAGTGTTCCTGTCGCTGGCATTTGCTCCAGACTGAAGGAGAAGCTTCACTACCTGCGCAGCACACATGAATTTCACATCAAACTATTTCTCAAGGGCATTCTATCTAATGCAGCATGACAGATGAATCAAAGTTTGTAAAGTTTGTGAAACTTTGCATCTACCGACATGTGGAAAGTGTTACAAAAAACAATTTTCTGCACCTTAAAAGTTTGTCCATCACCTGATAGTGTCCACTGAAAACAGCATCATGTAGAGGTGTCACTCCATCAAAGCTTCTAACATTAGCATCAGCTCCAGCCTTCAACAGTTGCTCCACCACCGCTTCATCACCCACAGCAGACGCCTCGTGAAGAGCCGTCCATCCTGATAGTTGAAGTCAATATTTAGTGATCACAATGGAGTTTGTGTTTGATGACAGACAGAGGATGACGCTGTCAGAGTACAGATGTGATTGAGCTGTGACACACCTGCGTAGTCCTCCATGTTGACACTGATTCCTGCTTGAATGAGCATTTTGACTTGAATGAGATCTCCTTTCTTGCATGCAGCGTGTAGCAGAGTCTCTCCCGTTCCATTTCTCTTGTGAAGGTTTTTTTGGGAGGGAATTTTCACACGTCGTGAGACTTTTGCTTGAATAAGATAATTAAAAGCAGATTTGTAAACATAAATTAAGCTAAAACATGTGACATAACGTAATGACGGTAATTACCTGCTTGTGATGAAGCTTCTCCGTAGCCTGATGTAGACTGGATACAGTTGGATGTCACAGGTTCAGTTGGTTTAAGATGATTTATTTTCATCTCTCTTTTCTGTTTTGTCTCTTTGTTCCCTGCTTCTGGATCTGAATCAGCTATGAGCACAACCCGAGCTACTTCTTTGTTTTGCCTGGGACTGAGATCCTTCAACAAGCTTAACGAGTCATCGTCTGAAGAAGACAGATCTCCAGTTCTGTAGTTCTCTTGACTGAAGTTCTGGGTCATCTCCAGGTTGTCTCTGGAAGCATGAAACAGACGTGACAGCCACAAGTTAGGACTTTGACACCAAGTTTATGCTTCTGTAATCTGCTCATAATCATCACACAGTATATTCTGTTTGCAGCACAATAAAAAGATCTGACAATCAAAAGTTCGGAAACTAAACAACATGCATGTCACCTGTGTTCCTGATTTCATGAATCATGTTGTTTTCATCAGTGCCTTTTAACATTGTTACGAGATTCAGTCTGGCACGAAACTTATTGTCAGGATTTTTCCAACAGAGACAAACTTTTGCCACCAAACCAGGCCAAATCTTACCAAAGGAACCAAAAACTGAGTGGATGAGGATTTAGTTCTGAAAACAAGATCCTCACAACAACAGAAAACCAGTATGTGTTTAGTGTAAGCAGCTCATGCAACTAACATTGCATCTGTTTGTTTCTCTCTGCAATTAAACTCTATGCTCACATCAACTGTATTTTAATCCAGCTGAATTCACAACAAAGCTATTCTAATTTATTTCCCTACTTCAGACAGCTGTACAAGCCTGAAAGTTACAAAAATGGCACCCATTAACACTAATGTAAACCACTCTTTACTTTCAAGCCAATTTTTATCCTCCTTGTCATCCCAGTCTGACATTCACATAAGTTACAGTCACTTACTATGGCTGTATTCACATGTTAAATGACCCCTGAGAGAGAAAGTTTAAAGCCAAATGTGGCTGAAGCTTCCTGTCGCAGTGGCACTGATGCTTTGCAGTCCAAAGCTCTTTATGCCACTTAATAAGTAACATTACCTCAAACTCCCAGCTTTCTGAGAAACAGGAGCTAAAACCTAAAAGACTTTCAGACATGACATCTTGTAGCAATGTACAGGGTATGCTTTTAACATCAAAGGTTGCAAATCTGTTCAAGAAATATCTGTCCTCACTTTATTTTCTCCATAACCTATATGGTCGGGACAGTTAGTCACTGCACTTACCTAAGTGCAGCAGTCCTATGTCTGTTCATTTCATATGAATTATCTGCTCTGATGCTTTCAAGATGCTCAACTTTCATCAGGTGCTGTTGATGGTTTATAGGCCCAGAGCCTTTATCCTTTATTTCTTTCTTTGAATAGTCCAATGCAGCTCCACCACAATTCATGTCTTCCTCATCAGCATCAGGATGAGATGAACCTGCAACAGTAAAATTACTTCACCCCATAAATGATGGACAGCTTACAATATCAAACTTCATATAAGAGCAAATTCTCTATCCTCAGCTAAAAAAACTGTTGTAATAACTGCCACTAGATGGCAGCATGAGGTCAACATGTGTTTGTTTTCAAGACAGATATAATAAATTTTCCATTTTCCATCCATTACTAAGAAATCGTTAAAAAAAACTTTATTCATTGTGTATTACCACAGCATTTGTGAATGAACTGCACCCTTTCATGCTTCAAAAAACACAAAGTTAGTGGCCAAGAACTAAATAACATTATTTTTTAGTGGTAGACACTTCTTATACTGTAGAAACTTACACTGACTGAGTGCATGCTGTCACCACCACATTTGGCCACTGATGATCAAAACTTCCTGCTGTTGATGGGCTCTGTGGAGAGACTAAAACAATCATCTCAAAATCTTTTACCAGATCTCAACAAAAATATTTTTCCGATATTAGATATTTTAGTGCATGTTCTTTAGTAAGCAAAGTTTTTCCTGGACAGAAAAGTGTATGGCAATCCCAAAGAAATCTTAGTTGGGTCTGAAGGAAAACCAGCTGTGTTGCTTAATAAACGACTGACAGTTTTGCTCATTAGGACATATTTACTGAAGTACGTTAATTATTAAGTGGTCACAAATAACAGGAAATTACACATATTTATGTCAAATAATGTCATGGGCTGATTAAAATTAGAAGGACATGATTCAAAGTAGGATTAATACAAAAGCTACTTCTAGATATAATAGACAATAAAGTACCCTGTCTCCTATTTACCTACAATTAGGGTGATATGACTGTACTTTATTGAATTTATCTAGGCGATAGTGGCTCAAGAGTTGGGAGTTCGCTTTGTAATCGGAAGGTTGCCGGTTCGAGCCCCGGCTTGGACAGTCTCGGTTGTTGTGTCCTTGGGCAAGACACTTCACCTGTCGCCTACTGGTGGTGGTCAGAGGGCCCGGTGGTGCCAGTGTCCGGCAGTCTCGCCTCTGTCAGTGCGCCCCAGGTTGGCTGTGGCTACAATGTAGCTGCCATCACCAGTGTGTGAATGGGTGGATGACTGGATGTGTAAAGCGCTTTGTGGTCCTTAGGGACTAGTAAAGAGCCTATATAAATACAGGCATTTACCATAATATCCAAGTCCTTCTATAAGCAATATCATAACTTGACACCCATGTTGAAATACATCAGAGCAGCTAAATGGGTTATCTAAACCAATTTTTAACTTCAGCGGTCATTCTGCATATGATAGAATCATCAATCAAATCTGAGATGTCAATTTAATTCAGTGTTACAGAAAGAAATTATATATATGCTAGCTTCCACAGGTAAATCCAAAGCCATTTTTCCATATAAAGAAACACACAAAGACAAAATATTTGGAGCCAATATTTCTAATAGTCACAACTGTTTTGGCAGGAGCTATTTTACCACCGCTAACTAGTAAAGAAGTTGTTCTAATACAATTAGATAACATGCAACATACACTCCCTTTTTTACGGTAGGCTAATGCTAAAGCTCAGTGAGAAATAACTCGGGCTCCACTCATGATTTTCTATTAATAGATAATATTAATGTTAGTAACAAACGCTTAATTACCTGTAAATAGTGGGAAAAATTATCTTCCTCCTGGTATGGTGTAGCATATCTGGTAGGACAGTGGCGGGAAACTACGCGCCTGCGCAATATGTATGAAATAAAAAATAGATAAATAAAAAAATTCTCGTTATCCACCCAGGAATCCTATTGGGGTTTTTTCAGTGACCTTAATATTAAGTCATATAATATTTCTCATGTATCGTTTCTCCAAAATATGGTCGTATAGAGATAATAAGATAAACCATGTCTTAGATAATTTATACGTAGCTAGGATGGTTTGAAACCTAAAATTCGGCGTCCAGGTTTTAGTTCAAAACTTTTATAATGCTCAATTTTCTTCCTATAGCAGCGAGTAGAGTACAGCTGTCTCTACATTCGTTTAGTTTTTTATCATAATAAGTAAATATTAATTAAATAAATATATGCCGAATGAAAATGTACCACCCTCAGACTGTTGTCAGGTAGTTTATATTTTTATTTATGTATGTTTTTTGTTTCAGAATATGCAGCAGAACTAAAACTTTTCCGTTTTTTCAACTAACATTTGATCGTTTCCGAGGCGGAACCATTTATTCCCTACCTCTGTTTTCACACGGCCAAGCGCGATTCCCTGACATGGCAACCTGCACGCGTACTGTGTGGAAAGGTCAGTTGTTTTGTTGTGAAATTGGATTCTTTTTAGATGACATTAAAAAAAAATAAAGGCATGTGTTTATAGGCTGCGTTTGTCCTTTCCTGTTTTCTCGCTTTTGTCTCTGGGCTCGATTCAGAGATCTCTTTGTGTAGCCTTTTGGCTTCACTGTTAGCTAACCAATAGCCAACCTGCTGTTTGACTGTTTAACATATTATCAGCTTGTTTGTCGTCACTTAATTTTCTCACGAATCAACAATATTTGATTTTATTTTAATTTTTGATACACTTTAAATCGGCATTGCTCTGATTGACCAGATACTTCTTAAATTAATTAGATTTTTATGTTATGTTTCCTTTCAGCCGTGATGTGCGGTAACAACCAGGTCAGAAGCTGTCATTGCAGTCGTATTTTAAGAGTTAATTTGGGTCGCCATATGCCGGGTTAAAAATCATATAAATTATTAACGAATTTTTGTGATAATTTACTTGAAACCAACGATTTTCTTGATGTAAATTAAAATGTTGGATTTTAAATATGATATCGCCCAACAGTCGTTTCATTGTGTCAGTTATCCTAATTTGATCGTAAGTGGTCTGACCGACCAGTAAAACCAATGCAGTGCAACCAGTGTAATGTAACAGTCATCCAAAATGAATATGTTTTTAAAATACATGAGCCATAGCCAAAACTTACACCACTTCATTAGGAAACTCCCATCGGTTAGTATTGGAAGGTATAATTTCTTTTTATTTTCACATTTACTGTACTGAGAAGAATTTCCAAATAGATAAACACTTAATACTTTGCAGGTAAAACTTGCAAGGAAGCCATTAATATTTCAGGTTTTCAATAAAGTGTTCTTCTCCCGATGAATTGATGCCAGCATTACAAGACATTTACAGTAGGGCTGGCATTAACAAAATCACAACAGCTTTTGCCATTTCGCTAACCCATCCTAAAAAGCTTTAGCATGTCACTGCCAAAATAATTAAAAAACAAAAGAGAGCAGAGCATCAATACAGAAAACTAGCAATAGCATAAAAATATGTTTAGTTGACCTCTTCTTGTTATTATAAAATAATTTCAATAATGTCCTCCCAAAAGTCTTCCACATTGTATTTATGAAGCTGATATTAATGATAAAACATGTCTTCCATCCTGGCAGCACAACATCAATAAAACATTCAAAGAAACATTTAGATTCACTTAAACAGTTTATGATCGGTACTGCTAAAACTTACACCATCAGTGTGGGTTTCATTCTTTGTGGAAGAGTTTTTACCAGAATGAGACTGTAAACCATGATTTTTTTAAATTGATGAACTCACTGATGCAGATGCACATCAGGGAGAAGTGCTTGTCATGCAAAAGACAGTGGTATACTTAAATTAGGTAGCGTTAAACACCGATGCTCATCATCAGCTTGTCTGCTGGAAATAAAAAGATACTTTGATGCATTTAGTTTATGCAAAGTTCATTAAAAATGTTTTATAAAATCACAGAGCGTTTCTCTTAATTATGGTGTGCAGTTTGATGTTGTGTCCCACAGGAAAAAAACAGCACGTGTCTGTTTGTTTAAACTCCTTATGAAGCTTTTTTCCTCGCCTGTCTTCACAGTTTTAGCACGATGTCAGAGGCAGCTACTGAGTGCCAGCGGTCCAGCTTACTCAGGTGTCTCACAGACTGCACCAAGGAATCTACCTGTCAGAACTTTTGCAGCTGTCAAGTGAGTTTACAGACCTTTAAAGCTTGTCACCCAGAAATGATTTACTGGCTCTAAAGGTGGGGGGTTTTCTCTGCTTGACTCACCCCATTTTTCCCATTCTGAGCAGTTTTCTGGTTAGTGCGAACAATAAAATTGAGAGAAATTAGATGCTGACCTGGTGACTCAGATATTTCTCAGGTTAACATCTCCCCTTTTGATTGCCAGGACACTAAAGAAAGACAAAAAAGACAACGCAGAAAAGGAGGTGAAGAAAGAGAAGAGGGTCATCGATGACAAAAACAGACATAAGCCTTTCGGTAAGACGGGATGGGCGCCTGTGGATGACGTATATGTTATGAGGTACTACCCACGGACTCTGCATGACCCAGCGGAGGCAATTGACATGCTGAAGAAATTCCAGGCGTTAGACTTCACTCCCCACAATCAGCCGGTTTACATAGATCTGAAGCTGGACATGAAGCTGGAGAAGAAGGTAATAATGACAAAAACACTGAAACTCATGTTGACTGAATGGCACAAAGACAAGGCTAACTGTGGTACTAGGGGAGGTTTTTTTAATTGTGTTCTCTGCCAGGTGGAAGTGATTAGAGAAGCGTTTTTCATTAATATGTTGGACAAGAAGGCAGCAGACATTATAACTACTATAAACACAAAAATACACACAGCAGCTGCATCATGTGCTATAAATTCTCCAGAACAGAATTGGTTCAGTTTCAAAGAAATTTCAGTGCAAGCATATTGACGAAGAGGGCTGTTTCTCTGTTCAATCCTTGGGTCCTCTGTGGATGTTACTTTGACATTTACCATGTATGTTAACATTGCTGGAGCCCAGTCTTCTGAGCACAGCAAGGTGATTCACATCATGGCTTCAAACTGCTCCCTGCTTTTCTGACTTTGTTGCTATTCACACGTTGGTTCCATCAAACCCTTTTAGTGTCCCAGAAACCACGGGCTGCTTTTCCTTTTATCATCAAGCTGGAACCTCAGAATAGAAAAGAACATCCTGATGAGGGTTGATCATCTGCCAGTGTGTGTGTTTGTGCGTGTTTGTGTGTGTGCCGAAGACAAATTTTAGCAGTCACACTTGGCAGACTTATTTGGATTTATTTGGTGCTTTCCCATTCTGGCTGTCACTGTCACGCCTCGCTTCCACCAATCTGAGGGTTATTCATGACATCAATCTTTGCAGCACGAGCAGTTTCAGTTAATCTGCTGAAAACAGCGCGGCACCGAGGAATAAAAGCCTCACGAGTGCTTCTTTTCGTTCTTTCTTACACATCGCAGGGCTGCAGAGCTGCTGCTGTGCTGTCCAGAGGGTCCACGGGAGACAAACTCTGTCTTACTCTTAGCTGTCTGTCACTGCAGAACTAATGTTCCCATGCATTATGAATTATGAACTCTCTAGAGAAATGAAAAATTAAAGTGGTGGCTGAATAACTTTAATGCTTGATTATGTAGGCCTGCTCTGTGATTGACATCCTCGCTTTTCCTTATTTGTTTCCAGATTCTTTTGCTCTTTTCCTGCAGCATACCCGGTGTTGTTACTCATAATAAATTACTCTGTTTTTCCTCCTTGCAGAAAAAAGTCGACCCCTTCGTCAGCACTGTGCACTTACCGCACGCCTTCAAGGCAGAGATGAACAGAGTTTTAGTTTTTACAGAGGTAAAAACTTTTATTTTAGCCTCACTGAATCTTCATTTCGTAGCCATTTGTGTGTCTGTTGTTGATGAATTGTTTTAATTTTGTCGGTGCATGATTCAGATGTGCAGCAGCAGCAGCACCTTTTATTTGTCTCCCTGTTTGTCTGTAATGAATGTGCTTCGGTCGTGGCTGCTTTTTATCGTAGAACCCGACGAGCAGGGTTTGATTAATATTCCTGTCAAGCTGCGCAGGCCGTGGGTTGTAACTTAGATGAGCGTGTTAACGGTCATAATGAATGACATCGTTGGGGTCTGCCAGACGTTGACGCACCCAAATCAGATTTAAATGGGCGCGGGTGTCTTTGGTTGTGTCTCTGCAGGATGCTAATCAAGCCACAGTTGCTCGGGAGAACGGAGCGGTGTTTGCTGGAGGAGTGGAGCTCATACAGCCGGTGAGTTGGTTAAACTGAGCTAAACGGCACATCCCGTGAGGTCAGATCGAGTTTACCGGGAAAACTGAAAAAAAGTATTACTTTTCTGTTTCTCTCCAAATTTCTGTGCTGTTTACTTGTTTGTGAGGCAAACTGTTAAATTATTAAAAAACGTTAAAACTGACTTTTTAAAGAATTGACAGCACACATCTTTTGCAGGCAGGCAGTCCACAGGTCAGACCTCACAGCCTGAAAATCTCAGTCTCCACAGGTCCAGTTTATGCACAGAGCTTATGATAACAGTAATGAGACAACAGGAGACCACCAGTATAGCAGCAGATTTGGGTAGATGAGGACCAAAACCTGCAGGAGTCTTAATGTTTAAACTAATTTTTGGTCATGTGGTTTTATTCTTTTTTAAGATCTTGGATGATGAGGTTTCAGCAGACTTCTATGTGGCGGTTCCCGACATCCTGCCGAAGCTCGTACCACTGAAAAACAAACTAAGGAAGAAGTTTCCAAAGAGCAAGAGAGGTGAGCTGCAGGTTAAGAGTTGTTTTTACCTTCAGCCGTGTTGAAGGTTAAGGTGAACCTGTCCAATTTCAGCACCTTTTTTATTTATTTATTTTAATTGGTTGTCTGCTATAGTTCAAAATAATTCTTATTTATCATATACTGCTGCTTAATGCTGCATCTCAGTCCAACCTCTGATTGAAACAAGCTGTTTGAGCTCCTCACCGTTTAACTGTCCTGCTGATTGGCTGTTTCCTGGCTCGAGGTGACCAAATTAGGAATATCTGAAAGATCATCAGGAAAAATTGAATGTCTGAAGAGTTACTGGAATTTTAATGCCTACTTTTATTCAACAAAGTGAAGGCTGATGATATCAGTCTTTGATGATGATGACAGGAAATTCTATTATTTCTAATTCGTGCTTCAAAATGCTGTTGTGGCTTCAGTGACATTTTATTTTTAGTTCAAATGTTTCACATTCAGTAGTCGATAGTTTTAATCCAGTGTCACTCACAACCAGTGAAGACGACAGCCATAACTGGATGTCTAAAGTGTGAATGCGTTACGAGATAATGAGTGCTGATCACTTATTCTCTCTCCCGTTTTCTCCCTTTACTCTCAGGCTCAGTCGGCATCAACGTTCCCAAGATGTTGGAGCTATTTAAAACGGGTCACGAGTACATGGTGGAGAGCGACTGCTATGTTAGGTCCCAGATAGCTACGGTACGTCATAACAAACCGGTACATGCAATGTGCATTGATGGGAGGAGCTGTGTGAATGTGTGCAAAACCAACAGAGGAAGTTTTCAGCGATGAGGCAGTTTTAAGTTTTGCAAGTTTTAGAGCTCAAAGCAAAGGGGAAAAAAAGTCCTGATTAAAAAAGCATAAATTCCCACAAGGATGG
Organism: Astatotilapia calliptera; assembly: GCF_964374335.1. Classification (NCBI taxonomy): domain Eukaryota; kingdom Metazoa; phylum Chordata; class Actinopteri; order Cichliformes; family Cichlidae; genus Astatotilapia; species Astatotilapia calliptera. Next base: position 36,024,801 of record NC_137433.1, on the reverse strand, counting down.
AGACATAAAATCGATGCGCCCTGAGGAAGGTTGAGGGAAATGTTGGAGTGTGTTTAGGGAGGAAATGCTTTATGTGTGTGTGTGTGTGTGTTTGCTTCTACTGGGTACATTTTTAAATAAAACAGTAGTATCAGCTGGTTACAGGCTTGGTGTTTTCCTGTTCTATATATTTTTATCACATCTGCATGAATTTAAAATGCAGAGAACACATATTCGCTTGTTTATAAGCACTCAGCATATCAGGACATTTTCACACATAAACGCAGGACAGTCGGGTCGGTACAGTTTAACTTTGTTGCAACACAGCAGGAAATGATCTGCTTTGCATTCACACCGTCAGCCTCTGAGGCTGAAAAGTGAAGCTGGTTCAGAACTACAAGAAAAGAAGTTTCTTCAGTGGTCACAATCGCTAACTTCAAAAGTGAGTCAGAAAGTCTAAATGAAATGATCTGACACGTGATTGGCAGCTTGCTAACCAAGCTTGTCCACCTTCTCTTCTAAATGAGGGAAAAAATCCAACATGGCGGTGACCAAAAAGTAACATTGAGGCTTCAAAATGCAAACTCAGGTGATGTCACAGTTGCCACGTCCATCTTTTATATGCAGGCTATGTGCTTTGCAGTTCTCTGTGGGGTCAAGGTTGGAGATCTCCCTGGATAGCTTTAGCAGGAGGCTGCAGTGTGACATCACTGGTTAGGGTTCTGGCAGACATTTAAACTCTTGCATGCACTTCTGTCGGGTGAGTCCATGAAGTGCTCAGGGGTGCACTACATGTGTGAAATTAACTTGAAATGCTGGCGTTATTTGTTTAAATGCAGCACATTGATTTTTCGCCAGTATGAACATACAGAGGATTTCAGAAATGGTAAATATAATCGGACGTTTCAGACATTTTGTTTTCTCTCCTCTGCTTAGCTCGACATGCCCAGTGAGCACATCTTCGCCAACCTGCAGACAATCCTGGTTGATGTTTGTTCACACCGACCAGCCAGCTTGGGTATGTATGTTCACCAAAACCAACAGCAAAAACCCTCCGACAGTTCCCCAAGCCCTACCTCTGCTTTTATAGCTCGCAGGGAAAAAATAGCAGACTTTTCATTTATTTTTGTCTGCTTGAATGCTCGATAGAAAGCTTCTAGAGTTTTGAACCCAGAGCCTTCTTCCTGTGAGTGTCAATCACTCCCTCAAGAGAGTTCCACTTATTTTCATACCATAACACTGCAGCGTAAAAAGTGTATGACGTGACGTTGAGGTGTAATGGTAAACCTAAACAAAAACTATGACCCCTGAGTTAAAAATTATGGCCGTTTGTCCAGGTTCTCTTCTTATAAATCAAGAAGGGAAGCAGAGGAGTCAGCAGCTTTTCCATCAAGCTGTAGTTCGTTCAGTAATTTCTCTGCATTTTCCTCCACTTTGTTCGATTTACAGGATGCAGTGTAATCATCAGCTAATGGATTCTCATTAGAGAGAAAGGCCTAAACGATCTAAAAACTAATTTTGAGCTTGCTAAATACCACGTTATTAACATTTTCCCCGCTGAAGTAAACTGCAGAGCTTTCACAAAGGACTCTTTAAACCACTGACGCCATCTAAACTGGAGCCGTGCATATAGAGAGAACTCCGATCTCTCTCGTGTAGACCGTAGTACCACTAAACCTTTGTCTCTTCAGCAGAATAAAGAATAATGGTTTTCTTATCGTTTATTGTTTTTCCTCATACTTCTCATAAAATTATAGAATGGAGTTAATTTCTTGAAAGTTTGCTTTGGTCCTCCATGTCAGTTTTCAATCATACCTGCAATCGTTTCATTTTACAAAAAAATAAAATCGCTTCATGTTTTAACGTATGGGGGAAAAACGAGCAGAATGAGCCCCGTGAATGCAACATATTAAAAAGGAACGGCCTCCAGAGGTTTACAGCCAGACTAGCAGCTCTGCAGGGTTGTGTTGCTCGTTACGATGGAAATCAAACTGACTTTCATCCCTCAGGCTGATGGGGTAATGTCGTCACCCCACATGGACGCCTGAGTTTGTGAATGTGATAACATAAGAACAACGACGTTGGAGCTTCGTTGATCCCGTACGTGCATCTGCTTTTAGCAGGACGAGTCCAAATCTCAGCAACTTTGACCCAAAGGTCAGAGGTCAAATTCTGTGAAAATGTTGTGAAGTCACCTAGAATTTTCAAATTGAAACTGTAGGTGCTTCTACTAAAGATCTCGGATGAGTTCGAATCTCAGTGACCTCAAGGTCAAAGGTCAGGGGTCAAGTTCTCTGAGAAGCTTGTCATAAATTGATAATAACATGGCATAGAATTTTGAAATTGACACCATATGTGCATCTAGTAGGAGGCTGACACCAGCGGTTGCCTGTTTGTTTGTTTGTTTGTTTGTTTGCTTGTTTGTTTGTTTTTGACCCTTCAAAACCTCAAAAAGAAGAGAAACAGGACTTTTTCTGGCAGAGGTCATCACGCCGTTTCCTGGCAGCAGCCGTGTGATTGCACGCGCAGCAGATGCTTCTGTTTATAGTGCTCGCAGTAAACCTGAGTGTGTGCAGTTTCAGCCTGACGACGATCCCTGTGGGAGTCTTCACCGCTCACCCTTGAAGCGTTAATGCTCTGCTGAACCCGCTCGGCTACGCGCGGCATCCTCAACGCAACGTCGGTTGAGTGAAATGTCTCACTCGGTGCATCGTTACGGCTCTGCTTCATTTGGCGATGAAGGCGTCGAGCCGGGCCACCTGGGCTCTGCTGAACTCTCGTCAGCAGAGACGCGTCTTTGAGCTTGTGCCAGCAAACGTTACAAATCCCTGACAAGGATCACACAAGGACCCCGCGGCAGAATTTAATTACCTCGGCAACCAGTAGTGAAGCATCAGAAAATGCGAATATCAGGAATACTTACTGTTAGATTGGCTTCTTTATTTCCATTACTGTTTTTAAGAGTCATTTAGACAGAGGCTAATGGCAGCAGCGTGGGCAAAAACAAGAGTAAACTTCAGAGATAAGTGCTTAAAAACAGAGAGAGAAGTGCGGAAATACAGCGTGTGGGTATGAAGAAGAGACCAGCTCCCCCCAAGGGGCTGATGGGAGTTATTCACGACCAAAGACATAATATGCTAATAAAAAATAATATAAATGCAGAGGACGGGAGACGACGGGGAACGCAGTGCTGAAATAACTATTCATAAGTATGTTAAAAGTAAATACGTGAGAGAAATAAGACTGCAGAGAGTTTGTAAGCCAAAGACAGAGAAAAGAGGACGAGATGGAAAGAAGCTGTTTAACATAACTTAATGCAAGATGATGCTCCATTAACAGGTTTAGGATTGTAGTGTCTCAGTAATACGAGTCAGTCCAGGTTACCTCGGACATGGTGGAGATTCTGCCTGGAGAAATAGAACTTTTCATTTGTAAATGTAAATGTTTTAAATGTGAATTATTTATTAAAAAGTATGAATTTATTCTGTAAATCTGACAAACAGGAGTCTGTAACCAGTATTATCGGTAGCTGCGTTGTGACGGTGGGGATATTTTTGGATTTATGAAAAAAAATACATTGATACAAATACATTGCTGAAGCTCAGATATCATCAGTGCTTTGAGGCCAAATTTGAGCCTAGATATTCTAAGGTAACTATGTGGTATTATGTCAAACTGGAAACATTTGGGATTCACAGCAGCTCAGCCACAAAATGTAAACTGCATAAAGTTACAAAGCAGAGTCACGGAGTGCGTAAGAAGTCGTGAACACTCTGCTGACTCAATAATCACAACCTCCTCTGTCATTAATGTCAACACAGCAACTCTTTGCTGGGAGCTTCATTGCCATCTAAGCTCCTTTAGACTGCCTACATCTGCTATATACATGCAAGCCACTTTGCAACCCACCTCCACCCCGTATCTTCCTTTTTTATGATGTGTTTGACTTAATTAATTTCAAATGTTGTCATTAACACTTGCAGCAGAAGGGGAGGGGGATCATTTGTCAGTCGATAGTGATCATTAGCCCTGCAATTAAGCAGATATCAGTTTTCAGTCTGTGTTTGGCTTCTCCTCCACTTAAAAAGAGCCGTTCTTTATGATGACAGCGTCTTTCTTCCTTTCTTTTCCTCTTTCCGTATCAGGACCTTTCATTGAGCGAGCGATCATCGCCAGTCACACCAGTGAAGCTGTTTGGTTCAAGAGCGAAGATGTTCTCCCGAAATCACCAGAAAAGGAGGAGTGAGGTGCAGATTGTGTATATGTGCGTTGTAGTCAATAAAGTTTTTGTTCTGTCGCTCGTGTGTTTTGGTATCTGTTCTTTCGAAGAAGGAAATCCCAGGAGAGCAAAATGGGACAAAAGGTAAAAGGTGACCAAGACAGGAAAGTGACGTTTATTAATGATAACACAACATGGCAAATTAAAACCCATAAATCAGCTGTACTCTTATTGTTTTACAGAATGACAGGAGGTCCAGAAACAGTCTGAGGGGGTTTTGTCTGAATTATTTATTTATTTTATCTTTTTATTCTTTCTATTTATAGTTGTTTGACCACATGGTCAGTGAAAGCTGTCCTAATTATCATTTTTTCAGCTAACAAAAGCTTTGAAATCCGTTTAAACGTATAAACAGCTCTATATGCTCCAATCTCCACATGTCCTCAAATACAATAAACTATAAAGCATCTGATGATTTTAACTAATTGATTTTGGTTTTGTCGTAAAGTCATTAGGCTTCAGTCATGAGTCAATTCATGCTGTCGACATGATGTTTAAAGGTTTGAGCCAATCCCCACTCAAACAAATGGCCTGTATTTGTATAGCGTTTTTCTAGTCCCTAAGGACCCCAAAGCGCTTTACACAACCAGTCATCCACCCATTCACATACTGGTGATGGCAGCTACATTGTAGCCACAGCCGCCCTGGGGCGCACTGACAGAGGCGAGGCTGCCGGACACTGGCGCCACCGGGCCCTGTGACCACCACCAGTAGGCAACAGGTGAAGTGGCTTGCCCAAGGACACAACGACCGAGACTGTCCAAGCCGGGGCTCGAACCGGCAACCTTCCGATTACAAGGTGAACTCCCAACTCTTGAGCCACGATCAGATCAAATACATATATAATACATACAAATGGCTTCATTTTTCTTATGTTACCTGAGAATGACAAATAAACACATTTAAGAAGTTGGTATCCAAAAAGAATCAGGTTCTGGGTCACTCGGGGAAATAATTAAGCTGTTATGCAAAGTGAGGGGCCCCATGTCCACAACCACAAATTTTCATCCCGGGTCATCCTGGTATAAACTGGTATAAAATCACGTGTAATACTACCAGCTGAACAGCAGGGGGCAGTGTTTACATAGCTTGCACTCCAGACTCCTGTAGGGTTAAACGGAAGTCTTCCACCAACCTGTTGAAGCTCATTCCAGGAGATAAAGCCACACTGACACTGAGGGAGAAATTAGATTTTCTTACATGAGGCCACTAATATATAAAAAGTAGTGAAGTAAAAAATGTTCACAGATTTTAATAGTAGACATGTACTTGCACATCATGTATAATCTTGCATTAGATTATGTTGTGGATGCTTGAGATATATTCACAGGTAAAACTGAAGCCTTTTTTTTGCCTTAACTCCCAAAACATTGCAAATTGGGGTCAATTTTCCATAAATTGTCATCCATCAGTTTAAGCTCTTCCAGCTGTAGTTTCTCTGTACTGAATATTATCTTTATTAGTTCAAGTTTGTGAATGAATAAATAACCCTGAAGTTAAACCTGTGAGTTGAAGGTTGAAGTGAAAACAGTGTTTTAGTAACTCAATTTAGAAGCTAAGATTTGCACTCTCAACCCTCCCAGCACATTATTTCTGTGGTTCAAAACATCTTTAGATGTTAGCAAGTCTTTGGGAAAGTATCCCACGTCTTTTATGTCCCAAACCACAGCAAGAGTAGAGTCATCCTTTCAAGCTGTGTGTTGAATTAGCGCAGCCTATTAGACATTAATCCTGTGATGCTGTGCAGGTTGACGTTCAGAGTGAGATTGAGATTAGTTTGAATTTTTATTGGTCCCTGTGGGGGAATCAGGCTGCTGCTGCTGCTGCAACTAATTTAATAGGATTTGGTGGTGGAGAGCAAAAGAAACAGACTATAGAAAGAAGCAATGAAAAACTGGAAACAGTAAAAGTCATGAAACCGCCTTTAACGAGCTTCTTGTTGACATGCAGTAATGCTGCTGTGAGCTTGACTCTCACAGGTGTGTCTGTCTGTCTGTAAACTGTGGTTTTTCATACTGATCTGGCTGTTGTTGTAAAGATGTTTACTTCCTTTGTTTCTCTCGCCGAGATGAAAGAGTTCTTCTTGGGGACAGAGAGGCTGGGAAGTGATTTCACATCAACAAACTAAACTAAAATGTCTCAAAGACTGAAGAAAACTGCAACTGCTCTTGCTCTTTCTATTCTGCAGAAATACCAGCAGCATTAGCTTGTTAACTCCTCCAGTGAGCCGTTGGAGGATTTGCGGCTTATTTCCGGTTAACTATTTTTTGGTGCGAGATCATACTGAGCTTCAGAACAGCTTCAGTCCATCTTGTCTCTGGAAATTTAATGGAGAGAAGATGTTCTTTTATCTAGTGGTGGATAGTTTAGTCTAACAGTCCAGTCCAAAATCTCCCGTATGTTCAATTTGCTTTATTTAAAATATGCTGCCAGTTTGCAACAACATTTGTCTCAAGGCACTTTATTTCGCATTTTAAAGACTCCACTTTATTAGAGAGAAAATTCTAGTTAAAGTGACCTCCAGACACGGGGAAGTGCAGCCGCTGGGGAGGGTGTAAACAGTTGTACATGAGTGGAAAGAGAAGACAGGACCATGAACAAAGAAGATAAAACAAACTGCAGTAGAGAAGACAGGAGTTAATTAGAAGCACGGTGTAATGTAAATGAATGGGTGCATGGAAAGAAATGAATTTCTCCAGGAGCTTGAGCCTAAATCTGCATAACTACAGAGTGGTTTAGGTTTAGTCTCTGTGTCCAGCTTCAGCTATAAATATAAGATTTATCAAAAAGGGGAGTTGGAAGACTGAATGTAGACCTGGGGGACTGACATCCTTTGAACTTCTAGAAGGTTCATGATGAGACTGTATCAGCTGAAGTGTGAAGAAAGGTGTTTAGGTTACTCATAAAGCAGGGGGCATCTGGATTTGAACCAGAGACTTTTTGATCTGCAGTCAAATGCTCTACCCCTGAGCTACACCCCCGCTCTAATCTACCAAGCGAGTACATCCATTCACTGTAAGGCACTAGTTTGGCATCATGACCGCTAAGGTCGTGTCCTGTCCTGCCTTTCACCTTATCTACCAGTCCCCACACCAATGGGATTTCAGAAACATATTTAAGATACAATTTCTGTCAACATACCCTTTAGTCACACACATCATGAAGAGTCTGCTGTGTGGTTATGGCCAGCGATGATGTCTCTATAGTTATAACCAGAGATTTATAAGACCTCCATTCCAAGCCTGACTTTAATAGGAGGTCAGGTATAATCTCACCAGAGCCCTCATGACATGTCAAAATGATATAGATACTTTTGGTTGTGTTGGAGGTCAGAATTTAACCTGCTATATATATTTATATATTTTTTTAATCTTCTCCTTTGTCACTGCAGACGGGGAGCTGGTTATAAATAGTTGAAGAGTGCAGACAGCAGCAGAATTAAAGCAGCAGAAAAGAAAGCTTGTTCAAAGGCAAAACCGATTCTGATCCCTGTTTTTGGCAGAGGACAAAAGGACTGAGTGGAGATCAGGTTACTGCCATGTGACCCTGAGGAATCTCAATGCTGCACTCCTGCTGATTAAACATTACACTGAAAAACAAGCTGTAGACATACAATAGTTAGTTATTGTACAGAAAAAAGAGGGGGGAAAGCAGCTCCCAGGTAGATCAGCAAGCTGTGGATGAAATAAAAGCAAACTGGGGGAAAAATGAAGCACTAAGTAAATGGTCACTGAAAAAAAAAAGTTTGCCAACTTCCTGTAAGATAGTGACAGGACTTAAGGTAGAGGAGATTATCCCGTTACCTGAAAAAAACAACAACAAAGTAAGTACATATTACTGTATGGAAGACCAAGACTGCCCAAATAAATGAATAAAACTAGAAAATAAAGAAATAAATAATATGAACAAAATCACTGAAGAAAATAAAACTGACCTTAATCACTCATTCAAGTGACTTCTTCAGTCTGTTGGATCGAAGAAGTCACCCACCGAAAATGAAACGTCCAGATGAAGAGAAACAACTTTCTGGGATTTTCTTCCCTGGATTATTAAGCATGCATCAAGACATTTTAAATCTTTTTTTTTTTCAATTATTTTGTTTTTTTTTTAATCTAAAAATTTCTTTCTCTGTTTTTTTTTTATTTATTATTTTGGCTTGTTTTGTCCTCCATACCACCAGGGTCAAGGTAAACAGGATTTGTTGTTTGAAATTATGTTAAATTTAAATGTTTAAATTTTAAATTAGAGGAAAAACTAAAAAAAGACAATAAAAGGTTCACATGAGATAATATTTAAATAATTAAAGGAGATTGTTAGTAGTAATAATATGTTCCTGACTAATAAAGTCAGTAAAAAAAGTTAATTAGCAAGTCAATAGTTGATCAGTTTTCCCAAAATATTCAGTTTCTATGTAAAATGGATAGTGTTAAAGGGAGTCTCTTAAACTTCTGCCAGGATTTCAGCAAAATCGTAAATATATAAAAGCCCCATGGAACCTCAAAAATTGAATAATGGATTTTGAGGTTTTGAAAACAAGATGAGAAATACCTCAGTGTCTGTGGTCTCCTCCCTTGTTAACATCAGTTGAATTATTCTTTTCTGATTAAGGACACGTTTTTATGTTGCTGTTAACAATATGTGTTTACAAGTCTCAGAAAATCATGTCCATAAGGTAAAAATTCAGTTGCTTAACTTTAATTATCAGTTATTTTTATTAAAGCATGAAATTGAAAGCAATATTTACTAATTTGTAAAACATTATTTGGATGGTTCTTGGAAAGTTGTAAATACTGTGTAATGTTTTAAACAGTGTCCATTATAAAGTTGTTAGTGACATAGGTGGTGTGATGTGGTGGTGGCCAAATCACAAGACTGTGAACCTGGACACAAAGTTGTGACCAAAACTACTCGGTCAGGTTTGGGTTAATTTATGACAAAGTAGGAGAGACACTGGTCTCAGTATTGTGGTCACACATACTGAGCAACACTAAAGGAAACCTTCTGCTTGAATGTGAGACACCAGAGGCTTTGACTAAATGTCAGTAACTGACACCCTGGAATTATGCTCAGTAATAAAACCTTTATTATTAAAGTCTTATAACCCATCATTTACGGGTGGAGCTGTGCTAAGGTACCTGTACACCCTAGACAGGAGACAAGTTGGTAGTTCACTTCACGAATAAATACCACACAAAACCAATATATAATTATAATTGAGTTTTTTATTTTTTATTTTAATTACACAAATTAATGACACTTACATGAATTGCTCAATTAGTAATGATTTGCAAACACTTGCTCGGATCCTGGGAGGCCTGGGAGCTTGAGGATCCTGCGCAGTATCTTAGCTGTTCCTAGGACTGCGCTCTTTTGGACAGAGATCTTAGATGTTGTTCCCGGGATCTGCTGGAACCACTTGCCTAGCTTGGGAGTCACCGCACCTAGTGCTCCGATTACCACGGGGACCACCGTTATCTTCACCTCACATCTTCTCGAGCTCTTCTCTGAGCCCTTGGTACTTCTTCAGCTTCTCGTGTTCCTTCTTCCTGATGTTTCTGTCATTTGGTATCGCTACATCTATCACTATGGCTGTCTTCCTCTTTGTCTAACACCACTATGTCCGGTTGGTTAGCCATCAACAGTTTGTCCGTCGGTCAAACTGTCCCACGGGATCTTAGCTCGGTCATTCTCCAAAACCCTTTCGGGCGTCTCCCATTTTGACCTTGGGATTTTCAGGCCACACTCAGCACAGATGTTCCTGTACACTATGCCGGCCACTTGGTTATGGCGTTCCATGTATGCGCTCCCTGCTAGTATCTTGCACCCTGCTGTAATGTGCTGGATTGTCTCAGGGGCATCTTGCCTGATGTGGTAGACCCCAGCCTCCATGGATTTTTGTGCTCAGAGCTTGTTCCTGTGCTACCATGATTAGTGCCTCTGTGCTGTCTTTCAGTCCAGCTTTGTCCAGCCACTGGTTGGATTTCTCGATATCAACCACTCCTTCTATCTGCCACTGGTACATACCGTGCACAGGCCTGTTCTTTAATGATGGTTCCTCTCCTTGGTTCTCTTCTGTCTCAGGTTTCTGCTGCCTGAGGTGGTCCTAAGCACACTATCAGGCGTGGCCATCTTCATGATGTATTCATGGATCTTTATTGTTTCATCCTGGATACTGGTTATAACACTCACTAGTCCACAGCCTTCTCCCTTCCACTTAGTGTACAGTCTCAGGGTGCTGGATTTCAAGCTGACAGTGTCTCTCAGCTCTCATATTATTTTTACAATTAAATCATTTAATGATATCTGAAGTCAAGCTGTTTAGAATTACAGCACATACTCAGACACATCATACCCTAATCTGGGCCTCGTTTGGGCTACTTATGGCACTTTTGGCGTTGCCAGATGTGGACCACATCGGTTATAGGAAGGTTTTTTCATGTGGACCAAATGCTATAACACACCTGACATTTGGGCAATGTAACGCGGACCTAACAATGACAAACGTGGACTACAAATATTGCTGTCAGGAATTAGATTAAAGGAATAACGCTGAGAATTCAATATTTCCTTACTGGTAATTATCTTGAGAGTCCAAGAAATTCCCTCGGAGGATCCTGACCCCTGGTTTGAAAATCACTGCCTTTTAATTTCAATAATCTCAAGTCATTTAAAGGTAACACAGAGTTCAGCATCTATAAACCCGCAAGTTTTTTAGATTTAACGCACATAATAGGATAAGAGCATAATGAGGTTATTCATGGAAGATTATTCGAGACTGAGAAAACTTAGGGCATCAAAACAGAAACTATTTTAAGATCACTCCAAACACGAGTTCCCGTAAAAGAGTATTGGCGCCGGGGAATTATAATGACCACAGAGGTGTAAAAGTGAGTTCAGACAGCCTACAGCTCCACTTTTCTTTAATGTATTTATTTTTATTCTCTGTAAACGTCAGATTTCCAGCTGAAAATGGGATTAAAAGGATGAATCCCTCAGCTGATCCTAGATCACCAAATTCCCCTCCAGAAAACTAATTCTCTCCCTCATGTTTTAATCCCCAGGGAGCACAGTCCCCATCATGTGAGATTATATCTGCGAGGTGGGTGGTGGAAGCGGGGGTGGAGAGGTGGGACGTCCTCTTTGACAGAGGGGGAGAGGACGAACAAGAAGGGAAAGAAGGAGGAGAGGGAGTGGGGTGGGCTCCGGGAGGACAAGTAGACCGGTCCACCGCAAGAAGTGACTTCAAACACGCGCGAGGCTCGCTGCAGGAGCGCTCAAACTCCGGCCGCCAGTCGTCGTCATGCGCCTCGGCTTTTAAAAGCGTCCCGGCTTCTGCTGCTGCAGCTGAAGAGGGAACAACTTGCTGTCGGTGACTCTTTTTTCTAAACAGAGTTTTGTGTCCAGCCGGTAGAGCTCTGAGCACGCGAACAGGAAGGAGGTGGATAACCCACTTCTCCAGGTTTCGGCATTGCGCCGCATTCCAGTCCGGCGCGCAGGGCTCAGGAGTCGGACCCGGTGCGCTCCGTCTCCCCGCTCCTTCTGAAGACTCCCGGATCTTTTCTGTTTGTGTTCAAAGCACCAATAATGCACAGAGAGACCCGCTTTCATTTAAGATAGATACAGTCGAACACAAACACACACATCCCGTTTTTTTCTTCTGACTGGATTTGGATTAAATCCTCTTTTTTTGTACGATCATGTGTGGATGGTGGATATTTGTTGGCGCTCTGGCTGGGATCCTCACCGTCCCCCGTGGGATTCACGGTTGGTATTTCTAGTCTCTTTTCACCAAGCCACTTGTCCTCCTGTCCTGCTTGTTACGTAGCCAGGTCAGGGGTTATTAGGGACCACCATGCACGCGATCCACCGACTCTAAATCGGATCGGATTTAGTTCAACCTCAGCTACTTTGTCCAGCACCGAGTGAAGAATTGTTCCAGTACGCGCAGAGAAATCTTGTGGAGGTGTGAAAGTTGCGGGCAGAGCGATCGATCATCGTTTCCATTAGGAACACTTTCAGCTTAAAATGAATGCAATTTAGGCTATAATTGCTCAGGACCCACAATCGCAGGTGGAGGACCTTGAGCCAGAGCAGGGTGTTGTTACCCAAGGATAAGAGTTCCCATCCCAACTTCAGGGTTGACAGATTTTCCCAGAAGAGAAAAGTCAGCTGGTGAATTTCAAATGAGCTCTTTCATATGACACAAACACTCGTTTGATAGGATTTCTGAATGAGCACACTCCACCAGGGTTGAGCTGTGCAGTCAATAATGCTCTCCGAGTGGACCTGGAAATGTCTGATTCAGGGAGAGCGGCTCGAATATTCACTAAAACGTGCTCTTTGATTATGTTTCAGTAACTAAAAGCATTTGTTAGGCGAGTTAAAACTGAAAAGACAAAAAGAAAATCTGTTTTAACTGAGCTGCTGGAGTTATTTAACAGAATTTCAGACTTTAATTGTAGAGAAACAAATACTCTTAACTGAAACACAGACATAGAGTAACCTCATATAACCTTAACAGTAATTAAAAAAAATCTGTCTTTAACCCAAACTTCAAAGTCAATTTGAGAAAGTGAAACTCAAAGAAAGGACCAGACTTAAATACACTCTTAAACTCCCGATTTTAGGCGGGCATAGTTAAGCAAAACAATCTTCTGTTTGGATAATAGTTCTGCAGGTACCCAGAGTCACATTCAACAGACTGCAAATGAATCTGAATTAAAAAGCAACACATGAACTTGTTGTAGTTTTTCATATTCATATCTAAACACCTTTTCTTTTTAAATCCAGTCTTTCTCACGGCCTCTGTGTTGTATAAATATTCATAACTCTGCATCAGATCTAAAATAGCTGCCCATGCACGGCTACGATATTCCCATTAGAGGAGTTATAATGCACAGGACTGTCAAGAGCAGAATCTAAAGCAGGTCTGTGCAAGTGCTGCTGCTTAACTGACCCATTCATAGTTTCTCTGTACTCCTCCTGTCAGACCGAGGCATGGTTAATGTTGTAGCCTGATATCTGCCAGGTGAAAACCTCCTCTGCCTGCATGTAACAGCAGCAGCAGCAGCAGCACCATATGCCTACCAAAGTCATTAGCATCCTCTCTCTTATTCTTGGCATGCGTTCATTCTGCTTGGCAGGACTTGCTTCAGTCAGATTCAAACTTTTATGAAGCAAGGTACCCCTTCGCTTCTTTCTGCGCTTAAAAGAGAGCATGCTGGCATCGGCGAGCAGAGCAAAACGGTTATAAATGTTCAAATGTGATCAACAGTGAGTGCTGCAGGATGGACTGAATGCCGAGCTGAGAACGGCGTTTTCTGGGCAAATGTTTGGAGTCATGATGAGATTAGTGCTTTTCAATTAAGATTCCTTTGTAGAGCTTTGAGTGTGGCTCTGAGCATCTGCAGAATTATTATCTGTTACCGAATCAGATTAGAGTCGCACTCATCCAGGCAGTTATTGTTGAATATGCAAGCATTCCAGCTCAGGGTCTATGTAAATTAAACACTTTGAAGTTTGACTGCACTTTCATCTGATAAAACATTGATTTGGTTGTTTGCAGGCTTAAGTTTGGGTTAATCATAGGAGTTAAATGATTAGAACAACAGTACAAATGATTATATTTCAACACAAAGCATTTCTGGGTTATTGTAGCGAAAAGATGCGCTGATCATTTCATTTTGTGGCACATTTCTTTCAGAGGTGATGATGAACTGTGTCAACATGTGATATCAAAGGAAAATATGAAGCTGTGGTAAAACGTGTGCAAATCTAGTCCTTGTTTTTTGTTAGTAATCTTATTTTCAGCCTGTACTGTCAAAGTCTACACGTATTTAGGCCGTGATTGTCCTGAGCTGATCAGACATTTAAGGCTTCACTGCCAGCAAACACCGTTTAATACCTTAAGATCCTGTTCACAAAGAATCATCTTGTGAAAATGGACAATGAAATCTAAATTTGAACAACATTTCCTATTTCAGATTTCCATAATCCTCCATTATCTTCCACCGAACAAAGTTCTTTCCTCCCTCAAATTTGAGGGAGGGATGAAAGTCCAAACAAGGATACAGGCATTGTTGCTGTTTCAAGTGGTTTTAGAACCCGATGATGATGAAGACAATACACGTTTGGGGTTTTTTTGGTCTCAGCAGACACATTTGTGCTTAATCCAGACTTCCTGTTGCTCTCACACCTCGGTTATGACACTGGCAAGTATCTTGTGTGGGTCAGATGTGGGCCAAGTTTAGGAGCTGCCCTCGTTTCATTACCTGATATGTGGCCTATAAAAGCTGAACCTGACTCTGAGGTGCAGCAGTGAGACTAACCAGATGTTATTTATTGCTAGGAGGTTAATGTTTTAAAAAGTTTTGCTTAAATTCCTGAAATAAGGTCTGTGATTAACACAGATTATAGACAGATTTTTTACCATCATTTAGCCGTCATGCGGCATCTTTTCTTGGCATTACTGAGTTCAAAAAGGCTAATAAAGGTTGCACTTATTTATGAGACTATCATGCTGAAATGTGCAAGTATCATAAATCAATACTTTCCTTTCTAGATGGCTTTCCCTCAGCCTCCATCACTACAGTGATTGGAGTCATTTTTTGTCCAGGATGTATCCTTTAACTTGCACTTTCAACAATCCATCTACAGAAATGAGAAACATCCTGTGTCAGAGAGAAGCTGAAATGCTGCTTCGTGGATATGTTATTTCTAGGATGGACTTTTGTAGTTCTTTATTAACAGCTCAGTGAAAAAAGCCTTCAGCTGATCAAAAATGCTGCAGTAAGAGTTCAGAGACCATACATTAAGATCATATTTCTCTCATATTAGCTTCTATTTATTGGCTCCCTATTAAACCCAGAATTAACAGAAGGTGTTACAGTGTTTTGTTTTATGCACCTCAGTCGTGAGGGAGACACCACTGCTGTGCTGTGGCAGTAGAATGGGAGGCAGAGCCTTCAGCTGTCAGGCTCCGATTTCATGGAGCTCCCAGTTTGGATTCGGCAGACAGACACCGTCTCTACTTTTAAGATTCAATTTCAAGCTTTCGTTTCAGATAAAAACGACGATGTGACATTGAACCACCCCTTAGTTATGCTGCTGTAGGCTCAGACTGTTGGGATACTTCCCATGATGCACTGAGCACTTCTCTCTGATGCGTTTATATCCAACTGTTGCATGTCACCAACTTTTGCCCGCTCTTTCCCATATTTTCATCTTTTCTGTCTTCCCTTTGCCCTCATCCCTCAATATGTCACGAAAGATGACGTCTCCTTCTTAACTCTCATTCAGCTGGGGAGCGTTTCCTGTTAAAAGGGAGTTCTTCCTTACCGCCATTGCCAAATATCCTCATAGAAGATAAGCTGATCCAGGGGTGGGTAATTAATTTTCCGGAGGGGCCACATGAGAAAGTTTAACTGTTGTAGGGGACCAGACCAGTAAGCTCTCTTTATAACTGGTAAGATATGATTTTAAATTATCTAATGGGAATACGAAACAGGTAAAGCACCAACGATTTATCACTACTTAAACAACTTTCACAAAAATAGTTGTGAACAAAATGTGCACATTTTGACAAAATTTCAAAGACTTTTAACTTTATACAAAGTGCTGCTTGTAGTTTGATTGCACCTGCAGTTTTTCAGCTCGTCTTTTACGTCTCTGACCCCAGTGAGAGAAATCTAGTCTGTTTTAGGCTTGAATGTGCATTAAAGTCGGTTCAACGTTTGAGCTGATAACAGACAGCTGATCGTCACTGAGAGAGGATCTCTCTCTGGATTTGTTAAACTGCATCACTGAGAATGTTTGTTCACATATAAAGGGAGATCCTTGTCTCCTTGTCTGTGGAATGTTTTCCTCTTTGAAAGAGGAAGAAAAAATCCAGTGGTGATGCTGACTTGAAGCGCTCTGTCAGTGGCGAATTAAGCTGTCTGTGATGGTTCAGTCTTAGCACCGACTCACACTACACCTGATGTATAACACAATGCAAAAAAACTCATTTCAGTTCAGATTTCATTTCACTCACTTTTTCTTTTGCCTTCAAAAGTCAGAAATGTTTTCCCCGCCAGATTTGGACAGCCTTCGTTTGTAGCATCTGTCAGTTTGTCCCATTTCAGCCTCTGTTGTAGTTTCATTCATTCATCGCTTTGCTGCCAGCTGCTCCATAATCTCAAACTCTTTCTGTAGTCCAGGAGTAAAGATGAGAAACTGAGGAGAAAAAGTTAAACTCGTCTGCTTTGTTTTCAACTGAATGTCCTTGATCAGTCTTGTTAGGGTTCACCTGGAACGGGGCACATTTTCGACTGCCTCCTTTTTTCTCATTTGGCTTGAACAAGTGCATTAATTAACAGCAGTACACAAAGGACTCTTTGATGAGCTCGCCATCGGAGAACGGCTTTTTTTTGTAATTCTGTGTTTAATCACAAAGCTAGTCTCGACTGCTGTCACTCTGTAAAGAGTTCCTGTTGATTTTGCAGCAAAGGTTCAGATGTCTGTTCCTGCTCAGCAAAAGTCAGTTTCCTTCTTTTTCTCAATTGAAATGTCTTTTTTTAGTATGAGCTGACATCTTTCAAGGCTAGCAAACTCAAAACCCTTATAAACCTTTGTTGCAACACATTTACACTGAAGCTGCCTTCAAAATAAAAGCAAAAAAACCTGTATTGTCATTTCCAGTAAAATCACTAGTTTATCAAATAGAGTTTGTTAGTTGAAATGTGAAAAACAGCAGCTGATGCATGAAGTGTGCTTATTTGTATTTGAATCCTAATTTTCCATCTACCTCACGTGGGCTGGTCAGGTGGGCGTGGCCATATTGTTCCCACTTCTTTCATAGAGGATCTGATCTGTGGAATTTTCCCTCTAAAATATAAAGGGCCATGAGACGCTTGTGTAAATAAAATTCATTAAAAAACAGTCAAAGAGCAAACTTTTGTTCCCATCATAGATGATTTTAACAATAATCTAAAAGGCTGTATGTTTAAAACACAAGTGAGACCAAAAATAAGGATTTCCATGTACTTTGGGAGCAGGGAAAGTTGTGCCAGAAATCCCTGTGTGCACTTGATATGAATACAATCCATCTTTTAAAAAACCTGCAAACTAGATGATATTAAACCCATGCTCAGATAAAATGACACTCTCTCTCAAAGACACCAACATTTAATCTGTTAATTAATGCCTGAGATTCAAAGAGTGTTGATAATTGTTTACAATCTGAACTGTTAGTTGGATTTTTCTTTAGCAGGCAGAACTGAAAAGTAAACCTCTCCACTGTGTCTTCCCCGAACTGATTAAACCACCAGATTATATTTTACACAGCACTCTTTCTCCCATACAGTGTGATAAAGAGACTATAGCATGGTGCAGCAGCATAAACACACTCGCTCTCGGGCATCCTTTATGAGGGCATAACTGTAACTGTATTCTTGTTTTCCCATCTCGACCATTATGGTAAATGTTTACCTCTTGCTGTACTTTCCCCTGAGGCAGCTTAGATTTCCCAGGTCTGGTGTCGTGAGGCTCGGAGCCCCGGCTGGGCCGAGGCGCGTGCTGCCTGTGCATCTATCTGTTTGTGTTTTTGTTAAACATTTAGCTCTCAGACGGAGCAAAGATAATCAGTGGCACCCTGCAGTTTCAGTCTAAAGGTTGCATGTTTCACATTTATTAAAGGAATTTTTTAACGGCAGCTGTTTCCAGCTGAACCGTGAATACAAATGTCGGTAAATGCTTAGTTTAATGAGACAGAAAAAAGCAAAGAAGATGCATTACTGGATTCTGATTGGCTTGCAGCACAATCGAAGTGAGAAAGGTTATAGCTGGTGTAAAGGTACTGCAGATAAAAGCAGTGTGGATGAATAGAGGTTCTTTAGATACTCGGCTGTTTTCACATAATGTCATAGTTCTGGACCCGTGTCCAATCAGTTAATCACTCTCCCCAGTGTAAATACTCCCCTGGTTCCTCTACTCAGGTTTCAGTTTTCAACCTCGCAAGCAATTTCTAGTCTTTCCAGGCTTTTTTAGTCTCAAGGATTGTTTTCTGTCATAGACTGGGCATTTCTCACATTTCTCTCGCTTACTCACAGACCGACCTCGACCAGAAATATTAAACTTACACATACCTGCTGTTTCCACGTGCCAATTTAAAAACATTCGACACATTATTCATCAGTCAGACGACGGCCTTTTCACCCTGATTTTATTAGTGCAAAGATTTTACGGTTTATTTTTTAAGTCTGTCTGTATTCTGGTCTTAGATATGAAGAAGGCCAAAGGCCACTTTTGGTTGCTTTAAGGCAGGGTTGTCAAACATAAGGCCTGGGGCCCAGAAATGCTTTGGCAAAGACTAATCTGGCCCATTCGATAGCTTTGGAATATGTGGACGGGATAGATTTGGGATTTTTAACTATGTTTTAATAAGTTTTACAGCTTTTTCTCCTGATTAAGACTTTTTCTGCTGCCGTTCACAAAAGTAATTAAGTGACAGATAAATAATTAAATGACAGAAAAGTTCCTGTCTTGGGTCCAGATTGAAAAAGACAACAACTATTTCCTCTTTTTTATTTACTACAACATTTCTTCAACATGTAGAAAAACTGAAACTTCTTTTTCTTATATTAAGACATCTCATTAATTTTAAATGTGTAGTTTTACTTCTTTACAGTGACAGAAAGGAGCGTTTCACTAGTCTGGCCCATTCAAGATTAAATTGAGCTGCATGTGGCCCATGAAATAAAAAGAGTTTTACACCCCTGCTTTAGGGAATTATAAAATTTTCCATTTTTGGTGGGAAATTTTAAGTGACTCAGCTGGTCTAATAACATAATAGATGTATAAAATATGAAAATAACAGTCATTATAACAGTCATTTCATTGTTCTGTTCATAATAATCAGTGAAATAGATTTTTTTAAAATCTAGAACGTTAATGCGATGAATAAAAACTCGAGTGTGGTCTCTACTGATACGGCTGCTTGGCGATCCACACATGAGATTATGTCTTTAAACATGCTGATTAGCCATAAGTATCAAACCACTCACAGGGCAGGTGAATAACATTGATTACCTGATTACAGTGTAATAGGAACCCAACCTGTCAGCCTCAGCTACCCCCTCTCATTTCTGCAGTGTATCATAGTTATTAGGAGTTCAATAAATCCCAGCTCTGTTTACATATTTCCAAACCTTTTTAGAAGCATAACTACAGCAAAGTGGTGCATTGCTGTGTAACTGTTTGGTCAAAACTGTATGTTAGTCAATTACAAACATGAAACTTTAATATTTATAAGCTTGTTTTTGTAATATTATCCCACTGGGCTCGAGTCTCTGTGTTGCAGACATGTCCTGATCTCTTTCAGAGCTTGTCATCGCACTAAGAACTTTATAAACCTGCATCTTAACAGGGGAACTGATTGATTATCCTTCATACAGCTCGTTTGCTGTTTAACCATCTGCAGGATCCTCTCACAGGTATGATTCAGACTGAACTCTGATACTAATGGTGTGTTTTTTTTCTGTATCTCTCCCTCTCTTCCTTCTATGTCACCCCAGGAGCTTGTATCTATGAAGGAGCGCTGCATGCGGTAGGTACACCAACTCCTTTTGTACTCTCCTACCTCTTGCCTAGCACCGCTTTAAATCTCCGTCCCTACTGTTCACAGAATCTGTTGTGTTTATATGGCTTAATGGGTCTTAGCTCAGGCATTATTCACTGGAGACTTGAGCAGGTTGGTGTGACTGACGTTTGAAGCTCTTACCTGTGTGTGTGTATTCGAGGATAGGCGGTAAGAGGTATTATCGGTAGGAGTTGCTGCGCATCCTCTGTCGTTTGAGAAGTAGCTAAGAAGATGTGTCTCATCAATAATGCATAGAAGATCCTGGCTTTGTGTTTGATAATGGCGATGAAAGAGCGCGATGCAGGGTCACTAGCAAAGATGAGCTGCTGTCTCCTGCTGTGCTGCCAATTGAAGGTTAGGCTGTTCTAAAAAAAAAGTTTAAAAGAAGTTTATGATGAGCTTTGCTCTTGTGGTTCTGCTGGGTATTGGCTAACATCCAGCGCTTCGCTCTGAGGTGTGCTTCTGCTTTATATTCTTTAAACCCGGCTGCTGGTTACTCATATCTTTGCTTGAGAGTTATTTTAATGTTTAAAGTTGTCGTGTTTGGCTAGAGGCATCGGCAGATGAGGAGTGGTTTTGTTCCTCTGTGCAGGCAGCCGGGGGTTGCCCACAGATGTAATTTATATGATTATAAACTCAGACCAGCCTATTAACTTTTCCCCTTACACCACACGGGTGCACTCTTCTGATTTCAGTCTGTCTGCTTTATTCTGGGACCAGGTATTGATGAGTTCTTCACACTGAGACGCAGTGGGAAAAGTGGGTGATGTTGGGTGATGACTTTTGCAAGAGAGAACCATGGCGGTAAATCTAATAGACTCCAAAGAGCCAATCAACAGCTAAATTCTGAAACATATGGGCCAATCATGTTGCTTTACTAGCAACGAGGTTGTTGTACCTGTGTGGCAGCAGAGGTATCTGCTCATTATGATAGTAGAGATGTAAGTAAGTGTATGATGTTTGTTGGATAGCCATAGCCATAATGTGCATTTGTGTAATCCCATGAGCAGAAATGTTGATTGTTTACTTTTTCAGTCCCAGTAAGCACTTGGAATGGAAGCTGTGGCTCTCACCCCGATATGATAGATAGAGATTTAGTCTGGTTAATTCCAGATAACTGCAAACCTTTGTCAAGTTGCTGAGCTGCAGGAGTTGCTTCTGGTTTGGCAAGTTAGTGCTCGAACTGGTGTTGGTTAAGATCAGGGTTCTTGCAGGTTCGTTCTTGGGCTTCCGCACCATATTTCATGTTAAAAAGGATGAGGACAAACATAAAGTGGACATACGTTGCAGTTTTTAAAGCTTATTTCAGTCAGAATCATGAAAAATAAAGTTTCTTTTTTATCTGTATGGCTCTATTGTGGGACCTCCGTGACCTTTCTTGAACGTAAACGCAAAGCCCAGCGAGGGCAGAGCAGCAACAAGATTAGCATTACTGAACAGAGTAAGCATCAATAACAACAAACACTGCAGTGATTAAATCTGATAAAGAATAAATGATGATCTGGGCTGGAGGTGGGTTGCAAAGCAGCTTGCAGATACTCAGCAAGAGGCTTTGGCTATCAGCTAATGTGGACTGGCACTAAAATCAGCACTAACACTGTCCACATTAGCTTTAGGAGTTCCCTTCATGGGGGTTAGACGGTGGAATACATTTGACTGTATCTTCTATGTCATAATATATATGTAGAGATAGTGGGTGGAGTCAAAAGACCATTTTTTGATCTGACTACATTTCGCTAATGCTTTTTCAAATGTTTAATGTCGTTATCTTTCTTTGTTTAATGTCTGTCTTTCAGCTGTCTGTTGAATGCAGCTGCATAAAAACAATTATCATGAAATGTGCACAGTGAAAATACACATATTAAGCCAAAACAGGTGTAACAGGCCAACAAGGGCCAAACCATTAAAACAGGAATCACTCAACAGGCTGGCAAAGGACGGCCAGCACCTGAGGCAGGGGTGGTCATAATGCTTTGCCTCATCAGAATACACTTTTCTTTGAAGATTTTATATATTTAATAAAAACCCTGATTTGTTTTTTTCCTGTGAGTTACACGATTTTAACCTTGGCTGAAAGAGCCGCGAGTCTTTAAAGAAATTTGTCAGCCAGGTTTAAGTGAAGACTTCTGAGGGTCTACATGATGTTTCTAATGCGTTTCCTTCCCGAGGCTTCTTAAAGAAAGAAAAGCTGACCTGTTAAAGTCATTCATTATTAGCACAGCTTGCACTTTGAAACGATTCAGCCTTAACATATCTTTTTCTCCTTTTAGCAGTTGAACCTGAGGAAAAACAAAAGAAAAGAAGGAAATTTGGTGCTGTGCACTTTGTGTCTTGCAGCAAATGGTAAACTCTCTTAAAAAGCCTTAAACAAGGGTCTCAGCAGTAGAGTTGCGGTTCCCAGGTAGACTAATGATGAGCTCCTGCTTCTTTCCTGCTGTGTCATCAGTGTAATTACAGCAAAGCTCAGAGCAGCAAGCTGTAACATACCTGCAATCCTGTAAATGCACACAAACACATCCTGTCCCCTGTGTTACTTTTCCCTCCGCTTTGAAGGAGGGGAATGTTTGCAGCAGGGCCGTAAAGACAGGGATTGCTCAGTTAGTGTTTTAGGAGGGAAAAGGGGGGAGGAGGAGTGAGGGTGGAACAGAGGGGGAAAAAGATGAGGGCAGAGAGACGGGAGGGACGTCCCAGCATGTTCGAACGCAGCTGGGAAAAGGCCCTCCTGGAGTTCAAAGTAAGTGGCGGCCCCTCAACACCTGGAGTGGGGGGCCCATAGATACAAATGTGCAAAAGAAACACGCGGATTAAAGTGCAGGTCTCGGTAAAAGCCTGCAGGGCCTTCTGTGTGTTTGGTTCTGTGGTGAAAATAATCACAAGTCCTCGGTGTGCTCTTTCTTCTTTTTCCAGACTTTAATTTCTTTATTTGATTTGGTTTAGCGATCGGCTTGATTTATGCCAATAATAACTCTGTCAGTGCCTGAACAAAGATCATTCTGATCACTCGTCACAACTAAATTAAAAAAGACATAGAGGCGTGATTATAAATATAAATAAATATGAGCTGACAGGCATTTTAAACCACAGACCTATTTCATATCAGGTCAGTGAGCCAGTTTTCCCATATCTTTCTCAGCGACTTCCTGCAGCTATTTTCAGCGCTTTAGCGATTTCATGGTTAAAGTCATACGTTTGACATAAGTTTGACAAACACAGCAGTTTTATTTTTTACAACTTGTGCTCACACGTTTCATTTACCCTCTCTGGCCTGCTCAAATACACAAGGTTTTACTCACGCTGTGTGGTTTGATTGATCAGTCAAACATGAGTTAATGTTTTTCCTACGTACGAGCATTTTTTATACATTTCAGGAAAAGTGTCACAGTTGGCATCACTGCATGAAAAACTGGATTTCCAGCCACATGAACTGCCATGAACCTCACTGTTTCAGTAAAGAAAAGTGAAGACTTTTATTAGTAGTAGTAAAAGTACTGCATTTACTAAGGGCTTTGACATCCAGTATGCATGTGTTCATATTGTTATCATCATATAGTTTAACTGTCATCAGGGACATGAATGATTATCAGGAAACTAAAACGTTTAAAAGGAACGTGTCGGCTCTGAATCAGCGCTTTATTAAAACTCTAAGATTCCAGGAAATGAACTTATCTGATTTCCACAGTCAGAGTCGCAGACATAGATTACAGGACATGGTCTTCCCTTGCTGGAGTCCTCTTAGTGAGCCATGATTTCAAGGTCTACAGGTCTACATGTAACTGGGTTTCTAAAAGGATTTTCAGACGTTTGCATCTGCATACCAAAGCGTTTTCACACAAATCTCAGTGATACTTGGATAAATGTCAAGGGACACTCCTCTTAATCTTTGAATTCAGGTGTTTTCAGTCTCATTGCCATATGGTATAAAATGAAGCACCTCGCGGCTAGGTGCTTGACTGAATTTGTGGAAGCATTCACAGAACCACAGCACTAAACTGCAGAGCACCATGTGCCGTAAAAGTTGCCAGCTCTCTGCTGACTGAGTGTCTGCAGAGCTTCATGACATGGGTCTCAACGGCTAAGCAGCTCCTGTAGGTGTAATGCATGGGTTCAGATAGCGCGTACAAAAGATGAACTATGCTTTCTAAAAGCAAAGTTCTTTGAAGCTGCATTCTTGCTAATGGCCAGCAGGGGTCGACTTCTCTGATGTTGTGATTTATTCATAAAAGGTTTTCGAATAAATTCATGGTCTCAGTTGCTGGGTCCAAGTATTCATGAATACAGTAGTATACTTTATGTAAGTTAACGTCCCTATTAGAGTAAAAAAGGTAAAGATAAAAGGGCATGGTTTAAAGTGTCCTTTACAAGTTGCTAAGATATGAACGTGCACTGTTTCACATATTCAGAGACCTCACTAACTAACTGGTGCTGTTCCTGTCTTTTATATACAGTTTATGTCTGCATGTTTTTTGATTTAGAAGAGAAGGACATTTGGACACACAGATGGCTGGGGAGATTCGGACAATATGGTCTGTCTATTTTACATCAAAGATGGATTTAAAATTGTCTTTTGACAGCAGCCATCTGGGAAATCAGAACAAGTAACCGTTCAGACAGCCGGCAGCAAACTGTCTGATCTTCCAACAGCCAATGTGTGAAATAACAATTAGTGTTCGGGAGGCATCACTGTGAGCACTGCTGTAGAAATACTTACTGTTTTTCTGACTTGTTCTTCAGTATTAATATTCAATGTTAATAAAGGCCTTACAAGTTCTAATTTTCCCACATGTAAGAGTCGAATTCTCGTGGTAGAAGTTTTCCCGTGATCAAACTTTGCCATTGTTTGGATTTCTTCACTGACTGAATCACAATCAGTGTCTCTGCTGCAGCCCTGGAGGTTGTAGAGCATCCTGAACAGTCTGCAGAAAGACCTTCAGCGGTGCCATCACCCTGAGGAAATCCTGAATATCCCAAACTTGCAGCTCATACCAGCCTGAACGCTTACAGCATTTTCTCAACATGGCTGCCGGCGGAGAAAGAGCCTCTTTATTTAATTGATTCATTTAAATGTTTTTAAACTGAATACATTTTTGACTGTCACCTCTGTTTCACTCTCTGGCCTTTCTAAATAAAGTGTCTTTATTTTTTATTATTAGTCTTTTGATTTTATTATAAATTATGTATTTTGTTTCTTTTGCTTGTTTTGAGTGCCCAGAAGTCCTAAACCCAACAATGTCTTTACATAACTTACACATTTTTGTTTTTAAGGGAAGGAAAGGCAGCAAGTCCTCATATCTCCAATCTAGAACCAACATTTTTAGATGTTTTTCCCAATATATGACTAGTTATTTTAGTTGCTGAGTATTGTTTACCATTGGTTTAAGTACTAGAACTCAGCAAAACTGAAGCATAAGCTTCTTGAGTGTCTGTACGACACTGTAATAATGTAATAATCCATTACAGTGGTCTAAAGGCACCAGTGCTGTAAAGTTAAGCATTTTAAGTTTGAGGGGATTGAGACACTTTAGAGCCTCTTGTGGCAGTTAGATGAACTGCAGTTTTCTTTTCATGCATGTTCAAATCTGTTAAGATCCACTTTAAAGGAGTAACAGGAAAAAAACAAACAAAAACAAAACAAAAAAAACCTCAGGCAATGTGACTCCATCTTTTATGTACAGTTTATGGTTAAAATTTAATTTTATCAAACCAGAACAGAAAGGTTTGCAGTATTTATCATCTTACCTCATGTTCTTACTTTTCTGTGGAGTAAAGAAAGCGTAATTTCTCTGAAATATGTAGTGACAGAAAAATAGAAAGCATTTGTTCCTAAACAATCAAATTCTTCTGTCGGCGGGAGTTCAGGTTTCTCAGTCACCCTCAGGCGGTACAGTACAAAGCTGAGGGGATTGTGGGTAACGTGTAGTACATGTGTCCTGACAGATTCATGCTTCGCACTTATTGCAGCGGTGCAGTGTGCCACCGGGCCTGACGTGCCGCTGAAAAAGAGTTTAAAGCCTGCAGTGAAGGACAGCGAGCCTCCACAACATGCAGCACCATGTCCAAATATATCACTTGCCCCTCAAGGCTTGAATTCCTGGCATTGCAAGTCACCCGTCCGCAAGGAATCAAAATATAGGGCACCTCAAGAATAGCGCTACCAGGACAGAGGTCTGAGCTGTATGTTTACAAAGAAGCAGAGCTGGGATTGACCTAACAATGCCTGTTCCTACCTGTCCTGCACCCCTTCAGCGCTGCATTTTAAAGATGATACATTACAGTAATGTGTCATTTGGAGTGAACTGCTAAATGTGTTTTTAGAAGAATGAAGTTTCTTCCAGTCCTAACTCATTCCATGCATATTTAGACTTTTACTCCAGATTTAATAAGAACTGCTTTGTTATTCCTCTCAGTAGGACTCCAGTAGTTATTTTCCTCAGCTGAGCTTGTGACATGTCCAATTATGCACACGATAATGCACACGCAGAGAGTTCACACCATAGTAAACAATAAAAGGGTAATGAATATTGTTGCTCTGCACTTGGGAAAGCAAATCTTTTGTCTCTTTGAGCTGCTCTGATTTCTCTGCAGCCCCGCAGACGGTTCTTAGAGTCGTCCACGTGTTCGGTGTTTACGTGCAAAACTGACACTGTGATCACTTCCTTTTGTTTGAATTGCTGTAGCCTGTAAATAGCTTTCATGTCTTCATATAAGAACGTGCCGGAGCAAATAATGGTCGACTTTAGAGCAGTTATTGCTTTGAGGGAGCTGCTTGGTGAAATGTGCAGCGTTGAAGACATTCTCACATGCTCAAGGTTTGTGACGTCTCTCTCCTTTTTGGTCTCAGCACTATCTGCTGTTAATTAATGCTTAGATACCCTCATTCTTTATATTAGGTGGTGATGATGGTGTGGATAGTTTGACTCTGCCTTCAAGGGAAGCCATTTGGAACAATTATAAACACTTTTAATTGGACGACATGCTGTTTAAACTCG
The DNA here is from genome assembly GCF_964374335.1 of Astatotilapia calliptera. Classification (NCBI taxonomy): domain Eukaryota; kingdom Metazoa; phylum Chordata; class Actinopteri; order Cichliformes; family Cichlidae; genus Astatotilapia; species Astatotilapia calliptera. The sequence goes on along the minus strand of NC_137433.1, from coordinate 35,997,941 downwards.
CTCCACTCAGCCACAGCCTGACCCCGAAACCATGACCACTCACCCCACATCTTTCCCCCCCCCCCCTCTTTTTTTTTTTACATCTGCCAAGTAGATTATGATTATCTGTTTGTTTGTTTGTTTGTTTGTTTGTTTGTTTGTTTGTTTGTTTGTTTGTTTGTTTGTTTGTTTGTTTGTTTGTTTGTTTGTGTGTTTGCTGGTTAGCAGGATTATTCAAAAAGTTATGGGCAGCGTGAGTAATGGGGCTTGGCCCAACTTAGAATAATAATAACTGTGAAGTTTATTTGTAAAGCAAATTGTTTTATTACACACGATATAATGCAATCGGTGAAGAGGAGGAAGAGATCAAAAGAAGATTGAACACCAACGAATCCGTCTCTAAAGATGAATTATAAGATTAATTGGTGTATCAATTTAAATCAGGACACTGAGACTCAACAGCTTGGTTGTCTTTTCGTTCCAGATCTAGATTCAGGAACTTTTGGAAGTGTTCATAACTTCACATCATAACTTTACAAGTCAAATCAAAATAAGAAAAAAATGCCATGGTGCTGGTTTCCCATCTCAGACTGTTGTTGTTTGTTTCCAGTTTAGTTTCAGTAGTGATAAATTACCCCTGCTATAGCTGTTAAATAGATTTAATCTCAGTCAGTCGGTCCTTCTTCTTCTACTTCTATCAGCTGCTCCCTTCAGGGGTCGCCACAGTGGGTCATCTGCCACCATCTCACCCTATCCCAGCATCCTCCTCTGTCACACCAGCCCTCCTTCACTACATCCATGAATCTTCAATTCAACATCCATTGTCAAATATATAATAATAATGGATTGGATTTATATAGCGCTTTTCAAGGCACCCAAAGCGCTTTACAATGCCACTATTCATTCACTCTCACTCTCACACACTGGTGGAAGCAGCTACGGTTGTAGCCACAGCTGCCCTGGGGCAGACCGACAGAAGCGAGGCTGCCATATCGCGCCATCGGCCCCTCTGGCCATCACCAGTAGGCGGTAGGGTAAAGTGTCTTGCCCAAGGACACAACGACCAGGACAGAGAGCATCGAGAGGATCGAACCGGCGACCTTCCGGTTACAGATACGCTTCCCAACCCCCTGAGCCACGGTCGCCATATCCACCATCCCTCCTCCCTAACCCCATATCAGCCTTCCCTCTTTAACTTTGTCTCCAAAGCTGGTGCAGACTCTGCGCTGTTGCTATAGTCAACAGATTGTGGAGCACTGATATAGAGCGATGGTTAAATATTGAAGCATCCTGATGAATAGTTTAAACAGACTCACACGAGCCAATCAGAAAGAAGAATTTTGTAAATATGTTTGAATAACATTTAAAGCATACGAATGATCAACGCCATTAATGTTGCTTTTTAAGGGTGTGCGAGGCAGGTAGTTGATGACATTGTGGACCTTTTGAATCTGAGTAGCCCTCATCACTTTTCCTCACACGGCCTCCCCTCTGAAGTAAAACTCCGTATATAATTTTCCCGCAGTGGAAATGCATCACAGCTTTCGACGTGTGTGCAGCTCTCCAACGTGATCTCTCAGGAAAATAGTTTTGCACAAGACTTCCAGTCACCGTCAGAAAAACAATCTCAGCAGTATGTCTGATCGCCGCTGCTGCCCGACACGCTTCACAACTCGAGTTTGATGAGCCTGACTGTAAAAAAAATTAAAAATAAAACTAGCTAGAAAAACTTCATCTCCAACTCGAATTAAAACAGTTCAGTGAAGGCAAATACAAGAAGCTCTTTTAAAGGAGAGAGAGAGACGTCTGTGCCGAGGTGTAATATCCTCATCACGGATGTTCATAACCATCAGCGCAGTTCCCCGTAGGGTTCAGTGGTGAAAAATGATATTAAAAGAAGTAAGAGGATCTGACTGCTGTTAGACGAATATGTATATCGAGGTAAACTGTCTTCTTCAAGGCTCCTTTGTGGATTAATGCAGAAGCTGAAGTGATATTTCCTCACTGACCACAGGACCACTGCTGTTCTCCATACAGGGCTCTAAACCACCCATGTGATCGAATCAAATCAGACCTCATTTCTGTACACCCCCTGAGTGATGAGACATTCACCCCAGGCGCACATCACGGCTGCAGGAGTGAGCCAAGAGCAGAAAAACAGAAAATACTGAAATGCCAAAAGCAGATATGAAAGTGAAAACAGGATGAGGGCTTGGGCAGAAGAAGCTCGATTTGAAAGGTGACAGTCTGCGACAAAAACAAAGTCAGAGAATGTGCAAAATCTGACAGCAGCAACCCGACTTCACTTTACTCGCATGAGACAGAAAGTCGGAGTCAGCAATTTCTTCTTCTAAGCGTGTTAAGAAATCCTGGGCTGGTGGGGTCACCTGAAACCAGCAGAGGAAACATCGACTGGAAAGCTAAACTGAATGAATATTGCAGTATTTCTGGCTCCTGAGTGGTTTATGGGCATCTTTGTCACCAACAGTCTGATTACTGTTTACAGGAAAACCCAACTTGATTTGAAGCAGACAAAATATGATAATTTTTATCCATTTTATTATTGTTGGGCTTTACTAGAGTAGCTTTGCATGATTCACAATTCAGAATAATCCTTATTTATCTTACACTGGGTCTTGGTACAGCCCTTCAGCTCATCTTCTCTCTGGACAAAGCTGTTTTATCTCCTCTCTCTCTCATAACAACCTTGTTACCAGCTGCCATTTGTGAGGTGAGATGACCATATTATAAATATCTGCTATGACATCATACGAATCCAAAAAGGAGAACGAAATACAGGAAATCGAGCATTTGGAGCAGTCTGAAACATGAGATTGTAACTTATAAGATTTACACAAATTTAACTAAACTGTTGAAAACAGTAACTATATAATAGAAAATAATGAAAAGCATACTAGGTTCCACTTAAGACGTCTGAAGTGTTAGTTTTGTTGGCGTTTTCTTGATGATAACGCGTGATCATAAAGGATGAAGGCAACATTATAATTAAACCTTTGTTATTATTAGAACAACACGTCCATTAGCTGTTACTGAAGGTGTTTTAACAGTCTTTAAATATTCAAAGGTGGGTGAAAAATATAGATATTCTCTTTGAGAAAGGACTGAGCTGACTAATTTAAGAAAACTAGGAACTGTAACTTTTTGGTATGCAGTTAAATCACAGCTAGAAGGTAATTTTATTATTTTATAGGCCAATTACTGTGATCCACAACATGTTTTTTTCTGTTAAAAATGCTGCAGCGCTATCTTGAACTATCAGTTCATTACGGTTACTCTTCATTGCGCTGATGCAGTTCCCAAAGCAGTTAAGGCCATCTTATAGGAAAGACTCACCTGTGCAAAACATCACAAACAACAAAAACCTTTTTGTCACAATATACAAAGTTTGACAGTGACTTCAAGTCTGTGACAAAACAATAAATACCTTTCAGTCAAGACTTAAATGCTAAATGATTTTACACTTTTCTCAAAACTGCACTGACTGACTGCAAAGAAATGTGTCCTGTTGAACTGGAGCACGCACACGGCCCCATCTAAGACTCAATGGCAGCAGACGTACTGGAATATGTGTGAGTAGACTTCCTAACATGCACGTTACATAGTAGGGACAACAGGTTTCATAAAATATGGGACTCATTTATGGTGTACGCCGGTTTGGATATTTCTGCTATTTTCTCACAGGCCCTGGTATAATATAAGCATGCCACTGAGTATTGCTAACTCTATCTCATAATCAAAGTATCTGGATTTTCTATTTATTTACTTGTATTCTTAAGCCAGGTTCTCTGTTTTCAATTCAATTCAGTTTTATTTATATAGCGCCAAATCACAACAACAGTTGCCTCAAGGTGCTTTATATTGTAAGCTAGACCCTACAATAATACATACAGAGAAAAACCCAACAATTATATCACCCCCTATGAGCAAGCACTTTGGCGACAGTGGGAAGGAAAAACTCCCTTTTAACAGGAAGAAACCTCCGGCAGAACCAGGCTCAGGGAGGGGCGGGGCTTTTGTCTGTTTTGTTCTGTTCTGTTGTTTTTGTTTTGTTTAATGCTGTTGTTATTGTAAAAGTTTAAAACTCAATAAATACATCAAGGAAAAAAAACTGCACTGACTTTGAAAGCCACCTCACGTTTCATTTTTGTCTTCAGACATAAATGAAATGTGAAGGATTTATTTGAAACCTTTACACAATATAACTGTTGACAATGAGAAAACAGTGAAACTGTATGCATCAGAAAGCAAAGAGATATATATAAACTTAGAACAGCACCAAGTATAGCACAGTAAAGTCACACTACACACAGACACACACTCTCTCAGGTGGGACATCATTATAGCCAGTATCCGTTGCTTCCTTTAGATGTATCAGATCACGAGGCTGTCGGTTTTACCCCTTCCTCCTCCAAGCAGAGAAGAATTCCTCAGTTGGGTCGACAAATGATGACTGTGGAGTCACGAACACCGTGTCTGGAGGTGGAAACTTTACCAACTTTATCACATGAAGCGAGGGCATTGTAGAGCGCTATGCAGGACCCAGCATGTTCAGCAACAGCAGCACCCATTGTTTTCCCTGACATATTGACCGTGGCTCTGACTGATGATACTCCTGCCACATCTCCTTACATGTGTGTCATCTCACGCAACTCAACTCAAAAGTCTGTAAAATCCAAAAGGCTTCACATTATAAACATCTGCGTGTAGCTTAGAGAAAAGAGAAAACTTCTCACCTTTGTTGGTATTTCCCTGGTGTCACATTCTGCATTTTAACTACCCTGAAGACGAGCTCCTCTACTGGAGTCTGTATTATTGTTATGGATCCAGTCTCACATGAGTTTTATTCTCAACCTTTAAGTTATTGATTTGTGTTTCCTTTTGTTTTTGTTCCTCAACACAAATTTCCCAACATTATTTTGTGTTCCTGAACACAACATTTCACCTCTCTGCTCTGATGTGTACTGATGTGCCCATGTATACAAAAAACATATATTTGGCTCGTTAAGAAGTTAAAAGTGTGATGATCGAGCTAATAGTTTGTTACCATACACCTCATTTGTTACCATTGTTTGTTTTTTTTAATTAAAATAGTAACAGTGACTTAGTTGGGTTTAGAAAATGACAACGGTTTAAGTTAAAATGTAACCTTTGGCACATCTTTTAAAACTTTGTCTTCTTGACTGCCAAGGTGACGCATCTGACAATTCGTGTCCTCGAACACACAAAAAATATATTGTATTTTCATAACTGTTACTCAAAGTGACGTGAAACTGGGCTGATTGAGTGGGTTCCTTGCTAACCCTTAAATTTCTTCTGTATCACATTAAACTTTGAAATCCTAAATACAAAAAGCACAAATGGACAAACAACAGTTTTGTAATGTAAAGATGCAAAGATCGGTATGTTACTGCAAAGCATTTTGAATATCTACACCAATTTACGACAGGTTTTGAACTTTCCTTAAGAAAAAAATGTAAATCATCACAAGCGTTCTTCATAAACAAACACAGCTAGTATCAAATGGCTGCTTTTTTGGCATCTGTTAGGTGATTTTCTGGTGGCATGAATAACAGATGCAGCGCTCACACTGCATATTAATGTTTTATATTTGATCTTGTGTCAACATGAACTTTATGAAGCTTGTTGAAGCTTCATAAACACTGCATTGTCTGCCAAGTTTTTCCTGCAGTAGGAGTTTATTGTAATGTCGTGTTTCTGTTTTAAAAAGACGGGCTTCCTTTTCGTTTTCCAGAATATTTAAATCGGTTCAATCAGTGACGACTCATCCGTTTGGGTTTGGTGCTCAGCATAAACATCACATAAAGTTCAGTCTGGGACATGCTGTGCTGCACTTTCTGTCACTGCCACTGTTGAGTGGATAAAGCCTCGCGTTGACTGCAGCGAGTTTTTCTTTACCTACTCGGCTTACTGAGGAGTTCTGTTAGATTGTGAATGCTGATTTATCCAAATTAAACCTCGCTCACACTGCGCCTCGCTGTTTATCCCTTTGAGAGGTTTTTCCTGCTCCTGTGATGTGTGAAGTTCCGAACATAATGAGACGAGCGCCGGCCGCACTGATGTCAGGAGAATAGGCGCTTTTCAGAAGTACTGTGGCCCAGGACACAGAAATAGATTATCTGAGGACTTGCCATTCGTGGCTGTACCACATCTGAATTATTAAGTGGCCCGAGGCTGTGAGGTGCCTACACTGGCTGCTCTTTTCATGATGCTTTTAAAGTTAAACTGCTTCTTGCATTTTGAATTCCTGTGTATATTTTTGAGCCAGAGCAGCAGTTCCCCATTTGTTTTGCTCAATGGGAAATCTATATACAGCAATACGTCCATCACTGAGATTGGTTTGGATTGCGTAGAGGCATTAAAGTTTCAAGGATACTCTAGAGTTACTCGGTAAGGCGCTACAGGTTACAGTGGTTTAAATCTTAAAGTGTAACATCCAGGAGAGGAAATGGCACTTCGTTTTTTTCAGTTCATTTTATCCTTACTGCTTGCTAAACAGATTTCTTTAGGTGTGAATTCATTTGTTTTTATGTTTGTGGTGCAGGCAGGGAAAAAACAAACTTTTTCTAAAAACGATCTGCATCTTCAGACATCCGTGACTGTAAAGACAAAAACATGAAAACTTTGAGCACTGGAAGATTTTTCAAGGTTAATCTTTGCTTTAATTTCCACCTGAGCAACGACGGCAAGAACTAACATAACATACAGGACGAGCCAAACTACAAATGTGCAAGGACCACCTTGTAATATGGTATTTTTAATGATGGATCATGGTTGTATTGTCTTGCTCCATAAGGAGAGTTCCCTACCAGGACTCCTTGAAGTATATTAAAGTCCTTCTAAGTATATTTGATTACTCATTTTGGCATCTGTCTGCAAGAATAAAGCAATCTCACGACGACAGCAGTCTTTGTCCGGCTCTGAAGCGCTGCTGTGAGCTGGAGGGTCACTTTAACCAGAACCTGCAGCAGGTGGAGAGTTGTTGCGTCTGTGTCAGTGCCAAGCACACTGTTATTGTTACTGCTAGCTACTCTCCAAGACAGAGCCTGGGGGAGGTAGCTGATTATTGCAGGCCAACTTTTATTTGCAAGTGGTTTGATTTGATGAGTCTGTGAACAGACGCACAAGTTCATGGTCACACAAACCTTTGTGTGTTGCATTGTTTGTATGATGTGTCCTCTAGTTGTATCGAGTCTGTACTGAGGATGTAAAGTAGAAAGAAATTGTGGAAGGAATACATTGTTGTGGTGCACATATATCAAACTTAATGTAATAAATAAACGTATTAAACTTGTGCCAAGTGGCTGTAATAAACTTATAGGACTGCTCAAAGCTCACAGTCTGTGCCTGAAGGCTATGTAAGGATGGAAAACAGTCGTGTTTCTCCCCGAGGCTTTGTCAGTCCAGGCATGTCTCTTCATGTACAGGTAAGATGTGAGATCGGGGAAGTCCAGCTTGAGTAATATAAATGGTACAGGTATTGTAGCTCAGTGTGGAACTGTAACTGGGGGGCCAGTGCAGTTTGTTGTGGATTATGCTGTAGTTGCTTAGCTGGATGACATTGGAGTTTTTTCTTGTTTTTTCCCAGCACTCTGTGTGACGGAGCCTTGGCTGTGAGATGAATGATGAGACATTTTTCTTTAGAGCATTACTAATATAGAACACGTTACCTTGAAAGGTGATTGATGTGGGTGACTGAAGGAAAAAAGAAGTTTGGTTTATATACTACAAGAAGGTTTCAGTTGACCAAAAGGACTGATCATTTTATCAAAAACTTTATTGTTCCATGTTTCATGCAACAGAGGCCTCTCGCATGGCTCTAAACCTTGGTTTGAGACCCTCTGCTTGACGCTATCCCATGCCTCAGCGCTGCCGCTGGGCCTAAATGAGAGCTCGCCATGCTTTCTCGCCTGGAACTAAGCCTTTTTTCCCCACCAGTTCTTTGCAGACATGCAGAGCTATGGAGGACTGCACTGAAGTGGTACAACCTTTGGCAAACACCCAATTGGTGGGCTAATGGGCAAACAAACAAGCTAGCCTCTCCCCTTTGTGGTCAATCCTCCCCCACCCCTGACCTCTCCGACCCTCCGGGCCATCCGGTGCCGGCTGTGACAGTGTCATCGCTGAAGGTCTGGGAGGTTGTCGGTCTTTTGTTTCTCACTTCATTCAGAGCTTTTAATTCCCAGCTCACCATTCAAGCCAGTGTGCCTCTTATCTGTAAATACCAGCATGCAGCCCCCCCACATGCCTCAGTTTGTCTTTCTTGCTCTGCTTTTCTTTCCGTCTGTGCCCGCAGGCTCTTGGAGCTACAAGTGTTTAGACAGAGAAGAGTTAAATTCAACCCCGCTTTTGTCCCTGTTGGCTCTGATGGCCGTGTTCACACATGCAGCAGATCCCAAAACAAGGCTCATTCTTTCAACTTTATCCCTACTTTTCCCTCCTGTATCTGTCCATGAATACTGGTTGGAAGAATGAGAACATCCAAATAGAGAACTGCTTAGAGACTACTTAAGCACTATTGTTTGCAATGCAAAGCTTTAAAAAGCTGAGAGTTGAGAGCTAAGTGGGATTTTTTTTCCATTACATTACAGAACATTTTTATTTATTCTGTTTAAAAAGTAAATTATGAGTAATCATTCATTCTGTGAGGTCTTTGTCGAGATGCGCTATTGGAAAAATTAGAATCCAACATTGTTTGTTTTCTGAAGGACAAAATGTGTAAAATCTGTAAAAATAAACCAAAAGCTAATCAAAAATACAAATTAAGCTTTGAAGTCTTGGTGTTGTTTTGTGACGCCTGCTGACCTCACATTCAGGGTTTTTTAAGGACTCCGTATAAAGAAATGGTGATGATGAATGGGCTTTTGGCACCTTGCAGTTTTAAGTGGTTGAAGTGACTGGTGGGCTCTCCATCTTCAGCATCTGCTGCTGAAGTGCCATTAAGCCTGGCAGTGAATCTATAGCAAGCGGTCCAGCCTCTTCTTCGTCCACTCTGTGCTTTCAGGCAGGATCATCATCTGCTGTCAGTGATTCACGGTCAGTCCTGTCTTCCTCCTCCCCTCCTCGTTGGAACTATTTTTCCTAGGAAGTCAATCACTGGTCAACCACATTTTCCCTTGGGCTCGTATGGATTATTGATGAAGCAGGTGGAGCGAAACCAGACAGACTTCAGGTAGAGTGAGGCGTTAAAGAGGTTCAGGATGTAGAGAGTCTAATATGAACACTCGGTGTGGAAGCACTTCAGGTTCAGGTTTAGACTGCTAATTGTTGTCCTGATGGATTTATATTTAGCACATCGACAGACTGGTGACCTGCCCAATGTCTCTCGTCCAGGCATGTCAGCTGGGAAAGGCTCCAGCCTCCAGAAGGGGAATGGATAGATGGGTGGATTTCTCTGTTTACAGTGTAAATACAGGGATGATGAATGACATAATAAAGTAATTGAAAACACGAGGATCAAACCACAGGAACCTTTTATAACTCTTGGAGGAAAATTTGCTTTCTTTTTGTGTCAACGCTGTTGGAACTAGGAACTATCAGAGTTCTTAGAACTGTGTTTTTAGTGTCCTTTTAAACTCTCACTTCAAGAGAAGAGCGTTTGTGACAGAATTACAAGATGTGTGTGTGTGTGTGTGTATATATATATATATATATATCTATATCTATATCTATATCTATCTATCTATATCTATATATATCTATCTATATATATCTATATATATATCTATATCTGCAAGATATAAGATGTGATTTTGACTGTGACTGACTCTCTTAATGGAGAGAAATTAAATGAACAGGAACAGGTTTTAGAAGAAAGTAATAGACCACACAGTTGCTCAGCTGAAACAACACCAAAGCGTGTAACAAGTCAGCAGTTGTGGGGTAAATTTGGCACGTGCTGACAATTGGATGACAATTGCGGGCATGAACTACTTGAAGGGGGGACAGGTGGGCCCAAACCATTTAGAAAAATGCCCCCAAGAGCATAACGGCTCAAAAAAGAATGTCTACAAAACTCTATGCACTCGTAGTTTCGTCACCCATCTGTGTCTGACTCATTCACCGTGATTATTCACATGCTCCTGTCCCATAAAATGATCTGGAAAACTTGAAATTCTCACATCAAGCGCTGTGTTTGTAGTGTTAAAGGGCTAAATGTAACATCTGTTTTTAATTGACAGCTGGTGCTACTTTGCAGCCTACTGTGACTCATTTTTGTCGCACTGTGCATGAGAGTGATTTCAAGTCTGAAGTTCGACTATTTTCACGAGTATTAGTATTATTTTTATCTAAACTCGTCCCGCTGCTTGGTAATCAAATCTGTGTTTACCAGTCACACTTGTTTTTCTGATTACTTATTGATAGAATATAAGAGGGACTGCATCAGCTCTTCTTCCTGACATGAATAGATAATCAGATGTCTGTCCTAATCATGCTCACACCTTTTTGCACATGAAAGGCATAAATCTCAGAACGGATGACAAGAAAAGCCTTAGCGAAATATTCCTGAGATTTAAAGCCAAGTGGTTTAATTGTGGCCCGGTCTGTCAAGCAGAATTTTATGAGTACAGCATGATTATCTGTGAGTCTGTGCTCATTACCCTGCACTGTTAACCTTTTACTAAAAGGAGCCCGGTGGAATTGCGGCCCTGCAGATAAAGCCGATGATGACAGGTAGAGATGGATGTTTGCCTCGGGCTAACATGTTGGAAGCCAGACCTGGCTCAGCCCGACGATGACTTCATTTCTCTGTCTTACCTGAAAGCTGCTGCTTCACTCAGCAGAAAACAAAGCCTGTTCCCACTGTGTCTGACCCCGCAGGATGTCGGGATCACTCTACAGATCCCTCTACCAGTGTACAAATCTTGGCTCCTGGCTGCCTGACAGAAAAAAAATGAGGAAATATGAAGATTGGCGAGGAAACGATTTGTCTTTTTCACTTGAAGCTGCAAATAAAATGTGTTTGTGTGTTTATTCGTGGCTGACAAGTAAAGTTGGCATGGTTTCATCTGGATTTTTGCTGACTTTTTCTTCACATCCTCTTGTTTGATGTTATTGAGTTCAGCAGGTCATACTGGCTGGCTTTAAAACAGCATTATTCATTCAGTCAGACGCTATAAGAGGCAATACCCTGTGTTGCATAGTGAGCAGTAACAGGAGATTTGTGGACCTTTAGAATTCAGGATTTTGCCCCATTAACATTAACTACCTATCTAAGGCAAGATCTTGCAATATTGGTGACTCCTGGTTCTAGGTTCACAGCAACATTTAGTCAGTAAATAGTTATTAAAGAAATCCTAAAGACCATTAGTGTTTTTGAAACAACCCAGAACAAATGGTTGTGTTTTTTGGCAAAAGTCAGAGCCCAAGTTCATTTGTGTTTCAGCAACTTTGAATTTTCTTTCATGAAACTAGCTTAAGACAATGTTTCAACTGCTCAAAACAAAAGCAAAACTGGAACCAAAATAAAATGTGTGTTCCCCAACTGGTTGGTGAGCGGTTGTGTCACAGGCGCGTGTGAAGTGGTGAACGAAGGACCCAAATGCAGGCACTGATTTACTGCGAGTGTACTTTATTTACAGGTGGTGACAAAATTAATAAAAGAAGAGATAGTGGGAACCAAGACCTAGAAAACCTAAACTAGGAAAATCTAAGAAACTTAAACCATAACTGGCAAGGAGAAACACAGGATGACACGCAGAGGAACACAGATGGACCAGCAACAAGGACAACAAAGGGCTTAAATACACGCTGGAGAATCAGGGATGGGAGATAGCTGGGAGAAATCGGAGCTGACGAGACAAGGGGAAGCAAAACTACACACACTATACACAGGACAGGGACTATCAAAGTAAAACAGGAAATACAACAGGCACGCACAGACTACACTTAACACGAAGACATCAGATATGTCAGAGACACAGAACAGAAGGAGCTCAAATCTGAACAAGAATTAAACTGAAACATAAGATAATAATCAAACCACTGAGTCCACAGACTCAGGACCATGACAGGTTGCTGCCTGCTGGTAGGGGAAATTGATTGCACAAGGTTGGTGCAGTGAAAACCTCCATCTGCAGTTGCCCAAAGTTTGCATGGAAGATGACGATTTGTCTGGAAACCAATGTTTGCCTTGTAAAATAAAAGTTGTCCCTTAGTGCTGTGACCAACACATTTGAAGGTAAATGTTCTCCACCAGAGTGTTTGGAGACAAGTCAGCCTCTGGAGACTGTGGCAGTCTTTAGGTTTTTAGTGGAATACCCTCTTTGGGCCTCAACAACACACAGTAACCATCCCAAACCTCTCAAACAAACCAGTCAAAATAGTTCAATTTTTAATCAATAGCTGTATAACACCATTAAAGTTATACACAAAATCCTTCTATTATATATTTATGTATACAGCAAAGAGCAAAATACTTTTAGTAGCCTCAGAAAGCCAGTTGTCAGTGACTTTGATACGTTCATGAGAACAATAATGCTGAAAGAGCCTGCTTTCAGACTCTTTCAGCAACACAAACCTTTAACTCCATTTGAAGTGACGTACCCTCTCAGTATCTGTACTTTAGTGCTACCTTGAGGATGGATTAAACACAGAAGCTTTCAGAATACTCTTTGTTTTCATTTTCTCGTGCCTCTTCGAACCTGTACTGTTTTTCAAACAGACAGAAGGAAACATCTCATATTCGGTTGACAGCTTGTAACCCACTGACCTTTTGCATTTCTGTTTCGATAAAGACACCAGGCGCCTCTCTAGCTCGTCTAACTGACCGTTTACTCTCAGGTCTGTTTGAGTGGTCTTTGCCCTTTAGTTAGAAAAGGATCATGCCTCAACTCGTTTTATTACAAGCCAGTCTTACTGACTGAAGGCTTCTCAACCTTTGCTTTGCCTGTGAAAGGAACTTGGTTGAGAGAATAGGAGACCTTGAATCAGTTTCAGTGCTTCCAAGCTTTAGATGCAGCACAAGAACACTTATGAAGCACATACTGTATGACTCCAGCTCGAAGAACCGCTCTATACTCCACGTTTGATTTCCTGTCAGAGCAAGTGTTGACACTGTGTTTAACCCCACAGTTATTGTATTCTCCTGCTGTGAGAAAAAGGAGTGAGGTTGCTAAACATTTAGTTTAAGTGGCTTCATTGCCCCAGTGATGTGATGTGGCTCTTCACATTTTTTTGGGCTGTGAACGGTGACAGATTTTTGCAGCTGCAATAAAAAGGGACATTTTTGTTTCTTTATATTCGACCCTGGAAGATGTCTGCGTGCTGTTTCAACATCTTGCTGTGTAAACATGTCGTTGTTTGTGCTTTTTTGAGCACAACGTGTGAAACACTAGGGATGTGTGTCACAGGTGCATGTTTGAATACGATAACCACGAAGAGCCTAAAAATGTTTGTCTTGGAACCAAAATGTGGGAGGATTTTTGGTAACCTGCTGTGCCACAGAGGGATAGAGTAAACTGTTTCCTCTGAGTCAAATAATGTAATCACAATTAAACCATATGTGTTTGACGCTACACTGTTATGTTTATGTAAGAGCGTGAAACCACTTTTAAATTGTGCCTTTATTCACCACTGTTTCCTCTGTGACGCCATGGGCTGAGTCAGCTGTCCTACTTGTTGACACCCGCTGGGCATCTGGCAACTCTGTCTCTGGTGGGTTGTCAGGGATCTACTGAGGTTTCTACCTCTGTGATACTGCTGTTCAGTGGGGTGTCTGTCATTTAGTACAAACAAAGTCCTATCCGGTTTAAATAAAGGTTTGGTGATTGAATGCATCAAGAAGGTCTCAAACTACAAGCTGAAATATTTATTACTCCACAGAGGCCCAATGGAGAAGTGCTTTTCCTTTATTGGTAAAGATCAGAAAAGCTGTTCATACTCTTTTTAGTTCAACAGCAACATAGAAAACTGCTTGGGACTGTCAGATCTCAGACATCAGTCATGCACACTTGTCGAAGTATTAATTTGCTGCTCTGTTCTGATGTGACCATTCTTTGGTTTGTTTATAGGTGACCCATTATGCTAATTTCGATCTCCAGTGAAACATTTTTATTCAGCTTTGCAGGATTCACACTTCTGAAAGAAGCTATTTTAGCTCCTGTTACTTTAAGGGCACTCGGCCTTCCAGAGAACTCTCTTCTGACTGGCTGCCCCTCAAGAGCAAAAGGTTTGAGGAGTACATGGGTGGGGCTTCTGTGTGCATATTTAAAAGTGCCTGAGATGACCAAATTTGGGAAATCTCCCCCGTATTACATCATACAGAGCAAAGGGTAGAAAAAATGGTCTCAAAGCATTAAGACAAGACTGACCCTGAGCTTTTGAGTCACAGGGTTGTAGGTGGGAAATAAAGCAGTGCAAATACTTAGAAGAGTAGAATTTTCAGGTATCAGTACTTTATTTGAGTAGTTATTTTTCTGGCAACAAAAAGTGTAGTGAGTTGGCGCTTTACTTTCCATTTAAGGAATTTAAGGGGAATTATTATTTTAAGTTACCTTGGGCCTTCAAACATTAAATCAATTTGAAGCTAAACATTAACACATGGCAAGCAATCCTACTCATGTACTGATCACCAGCGGATGTGGCATAAAGAGAGATAAAAGAGGCAAAACCGTGTGCCACACTCAGGGGTTAATGTGGGCCGGTGTTCTGGGAATCTACCTCACAAACCATCCCACCCGTTGTTTCTGCTCACACGCTGCGCATGCGTGTAACACAGACCCCAGATATACATCATTTTTTTAACCCATTGTGAAGATTTCTTATGGTTATGGTTAGTGTTAGGGCTGGGGTTAGGGTTTGTATTAGTCACAAGCAGTGTTGGTCAAGTTACTTGAAAAAAGTAATCAGTAACTAATTACTGATTACTTCCCCCCAAAAGTAATCCTGTTACTTTACTGATTACTTATTTACTTCGTTACTTTTTAAAAACACGATTTACAACCTGAATAGGCGATAAAGCAATAGATCTTTCAGCCCAATTCTACTTTTTCTACATAATCCATCATACAAAATGTAATCAAATGGAAAGGTCCCTTTTTAAAACTTGTTTTATTCGTTTTAATCTTTTAACTTTATGCATCAAGCAAAAATTTAATTATATGCAACATTCTCTGACTGGAAGAAATTTGTTTAATATTTAAACCTATTTTCTGCACATTCCAGCACATAATTTTTTTTGTGTGTGTTTACACTCACTCTTTCAAATAGATGCAAGTAAAACACAGCAGAAAATAAATAAAATCAAAGACTAGCAGTCCTTTTGCTCTATTTTCACCTGTAAAGCAGGAGTAGGGTAGGCGGAGGTTTACCCTGGTGCAGGTGTGCCGCGGCGGTCAGTGGAAGAATCCACGAGTTTCTCTGTGAATTTCCCATTATGTCGTGGCACCTTGCTTGGAAGTAAGGGGTTTTTTTTTCGCTGTAAAAAGAAGTTTTCTTCCCACACACAACGGACACTAATGTTTTTGTCACTTTTTATGGAATCAAACTTAAAGTAAGGTCAGTACTTCCACGCTTTAAACAATGTCACATTTGCTTATGTCACTGTCATGAGACATTCTGCAAACAAATCACGGTTTTAGTTACGCAGTAACGCAGCGTTCCTACGGGAAAAGTAACGGTAATCTAATTGCCGTTTTTTGCAATTGTAATCCCTTACAAGTAACGCGTTACTTCCCATCTCTGGTCACAAGTCACTGTCAAATTATAATATGGGTAAGACGGTTTCTCAGAGCACCGGCCCAACAACCAGGAGTTCTAACGTCCATTAGCATTTAGCATTTAGCATTTAGCTAGCTCCACAAAAAAGGAGCAAGAGGAGCACAAAGGGAATAACGTTTTAAATGGCAGGAAATTTCAAATACTACGTTTCTATCAGCTCAACAAACATCCGCACACACAAACTCTTTGTGTGCAGTTTGTCAGACAGTGTGTTGCTAGCTAAAGGTCCAGTTGCTGTTTTTCACAGGGAGAGAAAAGACAGCTAAGTTCACTCCGAGATGTAGAAAGATGGGACAGGAGAGGAGAGGAAGAGGAGAGGTTATGTTTAAAGGTAAGTACTGCTCATTGATATTTGATAAATTGGAAATTTAAAGCTTACATGTAAGTCCTCGTGTTTTTAAATTAGATATTGGGTCTGTACATGTGACGATGTGGTTTTTCGTATTGTGAAACCTGCTGTAAATCAAACTGAGGTTGACTAACTGTTGTTAAAGATTTCATGAAAATACTCTGCAGGTTAGTGCAGGATAAACACATTAGTTTGCTGTACAGTGATGGATTGTGATGAATAGGCAGTACTCTGTTAGTGTAGAGGATGGAACTCAGGCAGGACAACTCATAAAACGTCTACAATGTAGGCAACAGAAAACAGAGGGGCTCAAGCTGCCAAGGAAATATTCCCCACACCATTACATCACCTCCAGCCTTTTACCGTTGATACAAAGCAGAATGGAAACCTATTTACATGTCATTTACACTGAATTCTGACCCAACCAGACGAATGTCACAGCAGATATAAACTTGTCAGACCAAACAATGTTTTTGCAATCTTCTATTATCCACTTTTGGTGAGGCTGTGTGAATTGTGGTTTTCTGCTACTGTATCCCATCTGCTTCCATTTGTTTCATGTGTTTTGTGTTCAGAGATGTTCTTCAGCATGCCTGGTCATAATAAGTCGTTATTTGAGTTGCTGTTGTTCTCGTTGTTCTTATCTGCTGGAAGCAGGGAGGCCAATCTCATCTGACCTTTGCCACTAACAAGGCATTTTCACCCAGAGAACTTCCACCCACTATTTTCTCTTTTATTTGACCAATCTCTGTAAAACATTTTCTGGTTGTTGGTTGTTGAAAAGTTCAAGTAATCCAATCAGCAATGCATGAAAAACTCAGACCAGGCCAACTAGCATCAACAAAAATGTCCCAATCACTTAAATCACCTTCTGAGGCGTGATATGAAATACAAACCATGTCTACATGCCTAAATTCATTGAGTTGCTGCCATATGATTGACTAGTTAAATATTTGCGTTATTACTGAAAAAATCTGCTATATTTTATTGTTATTGTCGTATATAATCTAAACCTCTTTTTAAATCCTCTTCACCATATCTCTGTAATATGCCTCATTTAGTCGGGTTATTATAATTTATGTTAAATCAACTTGTTCTGTTTTTTTTTTTTTATATCGGAAGATTCCAGGGATGCTGCTGTTATCAAAGATTGTTTATGGAAAAGTGCTTGACTTATTGTCCAATTTCACACAAAAAAATAGCAGGTAATGGTTCATGAATGCTCTTTTTATTTAAATAAATGTCAGGCCTAATGAAGGATGAAACGAAATATTTTCTCAGACTTTTCCCTGGAGACTTTAAAAGTGCTCGAAGGACTCCTGAGTCCCTGATGCTCACTTTGGAAACCACTTTCTCGCTGCTTCATGCTGAGATGAATGTGATGGCGAACAGACTGTGAAAATGACTCTTTCTGATGTCTGGTGGTTTTTCCTTGTTAATAATAACAAAAGCATGACTTTTCCAAAGTGCTGATAAAGTGCTGGAGTTTAAAGCAGCGTGGTTACATTAGAGAGAACACGCACAATTTTAAACAACCTCTGCGAGAGTGACAGATGACTTCACATGTTGTCAGGATTCGATGGCTACCGCTTCAAAATTTCCATACATGCATGTGAAACATGTTTTTCCTTGTTAATTGGCATCCTCGAAGTTTTACTGGCTCTCCCTCTGTTGCATCATAAAGTAAGGAAGCCCTTTAACAATAGTTTAGCTTTCTAAAAAGCTGTCAGTAAAATGCCCACGCTTTACATGACCGGTGATGCAGATTTTATGGTGCGTTATGCATGGAAAAGCTGCTGTGAACTTGAAAGAGGAATGCTAGAGTATGAGTGAAAAAATAGGAGTAGGCACTATTCTTGTCTCCACAGGGTTAAAATGCCACCAATAAGCCTGGAGGGACAATAATAGCAGGCAATTACTGCTAGCCAGCGCCCCATGCCTCCCACGTCTGAGCACAGCAACATGGACATCCTTTATCTTGTCCACTGGAAATAGCTTGGTGCTTGCCGTGTCTCCTGCTCAATGTTAGGCCCCAGCAGACCCTTGAGTCTCAGCCAACGACAGCTTTGGAAAGTAAACACAGTCTTGCAGCTCCCTTCCCGCCACCTCATACCTACCCTCCCTGGCACAGAGGGCGAGCAGTCATTAATCTAGAACGTAAACAGAGCTACAACAATGCTAAACAATCCCCTGTCCTCCTCCTCGTCTACACCTCTTATCCCTTCCCTTTTCACCCGTCCACCCACCCGTCTCTTCTGGATTTTCCCAAGGCAAGCTGTTGAAGGCAGAACATAAATTGTTTAGAACTTTATTTCTGCTCTAACAGCAAGAGACTAATAGCACGTACTAAGATTGAAATATCTTTAATGACATTTTGATAATAAATAAAATTAACACATTAAGCCATTAAACATGGAGGAGGATGAGACAACAATCTGAGGGAGAATACACAGACTGCTGTGTGGGTGAGCACAACAAGCGGAAATGTCATCAAAGTGCAATGCAATGCTGGCAGTGGTGGTGCCATTTTTTTCATGCATCAGCTGGCTATAATGTCCTGAATGAGAACGTTTAGTATGAACAACCAGATTTTTGGCCACATGCTTCCAGCTCTTTGCAATGTCATCCCCTAAATAAAGTTGAAGAGTTGCTGTTTAGAACCAATAGAGGGGATCCTGCACACTTGGCAGAGCTGACTGAGCATAGCGGGAGCTCTGGAGCAGTGCAACACTGCCCAATGTGATGCCTTTGAAGAAGAAAGGAAACTTAAACCTGTTTTTTTTGTTGCTTTTATGGGCCGAGTGGCACCAATTCTTGATCATACCTTTGGCAACCCAAAGATATAAACAGAAGGGGTTTTGTGTGCTGTGTCCTTTGTGGAGGTCTGAAATTGATATTTCTCCTATAAGTAAATGAGTTAAGAACACATCTTCTCGCACTCATGAGTCATACATTCCCACACTAACCCTTTTAACCTGAAAAATGCATCCTGTGGTCTGCTAGCATGTAGACGCATGCAGTATGAATTAGACATGGACATGTTGTGCAAAACCATACTGGGGTGGCTGCAGAGGCTTGAAGCAGTGCTCCTCCCACTACTTGAGTTTCTTCTTGGCCATAATTTGATAGTTTGTTGAAAGAAAATGGGCCGGGACCAGCCACTCATCATCAAGTTTTATTTCTCACCCATCAGCCCCCTCCTTCTCAACGACCAGCTCTCTGTTGCGAGGAATGTCCTTGTTCTTTGTGCCGTCTGTCTTTTGGCTCAGGTCTGTGTTGGCAGATGTCCAGGGCTGCCGAGCTTCTCTGTTAGTTCAGACAATGCAGAAAAAATGATAGATGATAGGCAGCAGGCAGCGTACTGATACAAATCATCATCTTCATCAACAGGCGCTCTGAGCCTGTTTTGTCATGTCAGAAAATCGATTTACTTTTTCCTATTTTATTTATTTATTTATTTATTACAGCTTTGGTGGGGTATTAAAACATATTTTATTCAAAGAGGAGCACAAGCTTTATCTCAGCAGTGACAGAAGGTGGTTATTTTGCCCTGAATTATTTCACTCAGGCAGAGCTTTTGCAAATGAGTCGGGTGTTTCTCAGAACAAGGGCAACAAACCAGATCAATTCTGTTGCCGCCACATCTTTGGCTTCCTGCAATGGTCCAGACAGATCGGCAGAATTACAATTTATTTACAAGTGTCAAAAGACCCTTAAAAATATTGGCAAAACAGAGACTGCAGTGGAGAATTTGTCATGATATAGAGTTGTGTCAGGTGCTGTGTGATGCTAATACTTATACTTGATGCTGCAAACACATTTCAGTGTTTTTTACACATCCAGCAGATATAAAGCAGCATTACCCCTCACTCATAATCCTGTTTGTGGTGCCAAAAACTGTAGTACCTCTAATGACCACTTGGGGCTCCAGGCATGAGTCAGCCCCTGCAGACTCCCATATTAAAATGTCCAACAAGAGAGGAAATAAATGTGTTTACAGCCTGGTATAAAATGTTATAGTCTCTATAGCTAATTTGTGACAACTGCACACTAAATGAACTTTTACATAACCCACCTATATAAATTGTATTGGCTTTTAAAGATGTGCATCACTAACGTCTCAGTCACATAGACTTGGAAGCTGATTGGTGATCGCCTGGAAAGTACTAATTGATGATGAATATTCCCTGACTGGTTTGTGAGTGGTTGCAGGATTGCTTTGGTTGCCAGCAGATTGCTGCAGTCGCCCATAGTTTGCCTGGCTGCCTATTTTTCTGCAGACACTTGCCAGCTATGTTTTAAGTGGTTCTGAAAGTGTGAAAAGTGCAATGCAAAAGTGTTATGCCTTATTGATGTAACTAACATGATTCAAAAGGCATAACTTCTAATTTGAAGGCGCTTGGTGGTTGCTTAGCTAGTGTTGCAGTGAAGTTGGTGTCTTCCATGGAAGCTACAGGAATTCATAACAATCTTCAAATGACTAAGCCACTCACAAGGAAGTTGTTGGCAATGCACCCCCTTTGTCACTGATTTCACTTAGCAACCTCCAACAGCCTCCAGCAATCACTTGCCAAGTGGTTGGGGAATACACATTTTTCCACAGAGATTTGAGGTTTCTAGGGGGTCATCAAACAGGGTTGTGTGACTGATGCCTTATGGCGTGGCCAAAACATTCTAAAGAGGAGATACTGCACTAAGAATTCATGAACTCAAATCTGTGTTTGTGTAACTGTGTCAATACTTCAAAATCACAGTCCACTTCGGCAGGATACATCTGTTTTTTTCAGTCTGTGGTAGCTGCCTGATAACAGAAAGCCCAGATTTACTCTCTCTGCACTGAACTTTAGATGTTTTTGGTCTCGAGACAGAAAGAGCTGACTCCACTGTGTTCACCAGCTCATCAAACTGTGTTTGGCTGTTGCTTGGTACTGAACAGCTAGTGGACGGTGTCAGAAAATTAGAGCTTTGGGAATGAACCAAAAGTTTTAGACGAGGCAGCTTAACAATGAGTTGAAACTCTACAAAACCGGGAATGCTAATTTACCTCCTTCACTCCAACTCTAATCATGAAAGTTTAAAAAGCCAGTCATCTGGTCTCTAAACAGCATAGGTCATGTACTAAGAGCCAATTAAGCCTGCACCTTCAGATATTTCTTAGCAGGAAAGCTGCTCAGCAAACAGCTACTTTGGCTCTCAGTGCTGCAATTAGTGTTCAGAGTGCTGCAGCAAAGCAGCACTGACATAATGTCAGGTGTTGAAGCTGCCGCGCAACATCTGGACCTGTGAGCCGCTGAAGCTACTCCACTGTAATTTGTAAAGGAATGGCAGTAAAAAAAACCACAAGCCCGGAATAATGAGGAAAGGTTGGGCTTCTTGTTATCTGTCATTAGTTGACTGAGCCATTCATCTCTCTGGCATGCAAGGGTGAGGAATACAGGTCGGCAGTACCCCAGAGAGCTCAGGAGATGACTTCTGTAACAGTGGTTGGAACGAGCTACCTCTGTTGAAGGAAGTAGGAGCATATTTAGAGGTGCAGGGGGGAATGGTGGTGTTCCAAGGGCAAGTAGGCCACAGAGACTTGAAACAGTGAGTTTGATGTGTGGTTAGAAGAGCAGCAGTCAGTGTTTGAGAGATATTGATCCAGCTGATAATTGTCTGTGTGAAAGGGCTTTTACAGGCTGCTTCAGGTATTAATGAAGAGCCTGCAGAGTAGCACCGGTGTCCTCATGTTGACTTTGGTTGCTGCCTATGAATAGGAGAAATAAGAGCTTCTCACGGAGATCATTATATCTAAAGCAGTGGATGAAAAAAGCCACTTACATGGCTTCGTTTCTGTCAGCAACAGCCTATTCTGAGCCTTCACTTGAATACATCAGTCTTCACTCCACAGCGCTGCAGAGAGACGTTTGAAACTTTGAAGTAATTTTGTAGAGCTGCTGAAGAGCTTGTTAGTTCTGAAGTGATGTTTTACATGAATTTAAAGGCTGGGCATGAATTCAGTCTAGTTTTGAAGAGTGTACATGTTGCCTCTGACCTTTTTTAAAAAAAAAAAAAAAAAAATTTTTTTAGTTGAGTTAACTTTCACAGTACATATAGGAAACTACTAGAAGTGCAGATTACAAATTTAGACCATTTTGCTGAAAAACAGAAACTGGGAAAACATGGATTCATTATGGATCCTACTTATCCCAAACAATAGTTGAACATGCTGGATGCATTTCCAAAGTTGATAAAATTAAATCAAATTAAATGGGATATTTTATCAGATTAAAGAAAAAAAAAAATACAACAACCCCCCCCAAGCACATCTGTTTTAAAAGCTACCCCCCAGTGGGCTCAGTGGGCAGTAATTGTTTGTGGTTGCTTCATTATTGCTGAATGCAAATAAGAGGAGTGTTCTCACTCTTAACAAGGTTAGAGGGGGGGTGATCAAGTCTGTTCTTCGGCATATTCATTTTCTCTTTGGTTTCAATTTTCACTTGTGGTTTGATCAGGCTTTTGGACACATCTGCATATTCTGCAAGTCTTGGAAAATTGAAGTGTTTTGCTTAAAATCAAGCACAAGTGACAAAAGCTGCAGTTCCTCTAGTGACCACTGGAGGCTGGCTCTAAAACCAAGCCAGTCCCCATAGACCTCATAACACCGTGTTAGAATGTTTAACTTTACAGCAGAAATAATTGTGTTTACATCCTGGTACAAAGACCACTTGGAGAGATTGGTGGATGCTGACAGGCGTCTTGTTACCTTTATAATTTGAGTCATTGGCACCAACCTTAGTGAATTCACCAAGCGAACAAATGAGTGTGTGTGAGGTTTTTCCATGTCGAACCACATTTAGGAGCAATAACTTGAAATAATCATTTTCAGTGTGACTTTATCAGAGTTGTAGGCTTTCATTTGTTCACAGTTGTCTTAAGAATCCAACATATAATTTCAGTGAGGTTGGGCGTGTGGACTTTGCAACACCTGGATTTTATTTTTATTTTTTTTTAGCCATTTTGTTGCTTTGGTTGGGATCATTGTCCTGTTGTATGACTCCAGGTTGGCCAAAGCTTTAGCCTTGGCCTCATGTTTGTCTCTAGAATCCTTTTCTATACAGAGCAGCTCATGGTTGACTCAGTGGCTGCAAAAAAAAAATCATAACTCATTACCCCTCCACCATCATGCAAACAGTTGGGTATGAATTATTTGTGTTGATATACTTCAGCCTGTTCTCACTCCCGAGGCATAATATAGTGAGGATTTGTCAAGTCTCAAGGCATTCCTGAGGAAGGCGAAAGGCGACCTTCCGCGT
This sequence comes from Astatotilapia calliptera, assembly GCF_964374335.1. Taxonomy (NCBI): domain Eukaryota; kingdom Metazoa; phylum Chordata; class Actinopteri; order Cichliformes; family Cichlidae; genus Astatotilapia; species Astatotilapia calliptera. Next base: position 35,974,559 of record NC_137433.1, on the reverse strand, counting down.
TCTTATGCTACGCACTGGGTTATGGATGAAATCCAGTAGAATGACGCTCCTGCGGTAATACACGTTCCAGCCATGTATTCCAGCCCTAACCCTAACCATAACCTTATCCCTAACCTTAACCGGCACTTTAATGACATTAGATAGTGTTTTCCAAAGCGATTTAAGTTAAACGAACGTGCATGTGTAGATTCATTCCAGACGGTTCTCATATTTCTCCATTTTTCCGATCTCGTAATATAGGGACGTGTTGGGTGCCCGGAAGTCTACTGATGATTTGTCACCTAGCGTAACGCTTTGGGAGTAAGAACGTGTTGTATACTTTTGTGCATTATGGGCATTGTTCCAGAAGTCTTGTCATTTGTTCAGATACGACTTTGCAAACCTAAGCTGTGCTGCCACATTCTTTTTAAAGAAAAGAGGCTTTCTCTGGGTAATCCCCCAGAGGCATAAGTGTTCTATCTTGTTGTATTGTCATGAACTTTAACCTTTAACCCTTAAGATGCTAACTGAGGCCTGTAGAGTCTGAGATGTAGCTCTTGGCTTTTTTGGCTGCTTTAAAGTTTGTCTTGACCTTGAGGTCCCTTTTGCTGGGACATTGACTCTTGGGAAGATGCTCAAGACAAGCAAACTGCCAAAACTTCTGCTTATATAGAGGTACTCAATAGACGTTCATTTTTCAAATGACTGTAGCAATCCACCATCTGCACTAATGATGTGGCTTCTGGCTCCAAAAACAAGATGACGAAAGCCACAATGTGAAAGCGGGACTTTGCTTACGCATGGCTCATGTCACAGTTAACGAATCAAAAGCACGTCGGTCAGGCTTTTAAGTTTAAAGATGATTCTCCAGTGACAGTTTTATTACTGAACCGCACGACAGCCTCAGAGCGTCTAAACATGATTTGAATACGTACATGGGGACTTGATTTCTCAATAGAAGGAAGAGTTCAATATCAGTGCAATTTCAACAGTTATATCAAACCAATGAAAACGGTCTCTCTCTCTGGTGTATCATGCTTCTTGCTTTGGCTTTTCATATCTTTTTATGCCATAACACTTTTTATGAGTCTCAAATGGATAGTTAAAGAGAAACAACTCTGCTCTGTATCTCCAGCTCAAGAGTTTATCATTACAAGAGTTATTATCAGCGGCATTCAACCTTTTAATGCCACAAATGCAGCTAGCTAATATTATTCTTGTTTTTATTTCTCCAGAGTGACTTTCGGAAACATTTTCAAATATTATGTTCCTAAAATGTAGCAAAAATTATGTGAAGAACAGTTTCTTTTAGTATAATTTCACCCATCACCCTCTTGGCCTCCATCCATCCATCCATCCATCCATCTTCATCCGCTTTATCTGGGGCCGGGTCGCGGGGGCAGCAGCCTAAGCAAAGAGGCCCAGACCTCCCTCTCCCCAGCCACCTCCTCCAGCTTATCCGGGGGAACACCTAGGCGTTCCCAGACCAGCCGAGAGATACAATCTCTCCAGCATGTCCTGGGTCTGCCCCGGGGCCTCCTCCTGGTGGGACATGCCTGGAACACCAACCCCAGGAGGCATCCTTGTCAGATGCCCAAACCACCTCAGCTGGCTCCTTTCGATGTGGAGCAGCAGCTGCTCTACTCTGAGCCCCTCCCGGATGGCCGAACTTCTCACCCTATCTCTAAGGGAGAGGCCAGCCACCCTTCAGAGGAAGCTCATTTCCACCGCTGGTATCCGCGATCTCGTTCTTTCGGTCACTACCCACAGCTCGTGACCATAGGTGAGGGTAGGGACGTAGATCGACTGGTAAATTGAGAGCTTCGCTTCACCACGACGGACCGGTGCAGCGTCCGCATCACTGCAGCCGCCGCACCAATCCGTCTGTCGATCTCCGGCTCCCTTCTCCCATCACTCTCAAACAAGACCCTGAGGTACTTGAACTCCTCCACTTGGGGCAGGAGCTCATCCCCGACCCGGAGTGGGCACTCCACCCTTTTCCGGCTGAGAATCTTGGCCTCTTGAGAATGAATTATTATAAACTGACTGTTTTTACCTGTTATTTTGGGTTTTTCTCCCTGAGTGCTCAATTGTCAGTTTTACATTCTTTGTAACTTCCTGTCAGATCACTTTTTTTCTTTTCAACCATGTCATACTTTTTGCAAAGCAAGTTGAAGCTCCGCCCCGTTGGAGTTCCACCCAAATAAGGTTTATCCTCATTAATAGTGGAGTACTTGCACAAGGCTTTTAAAACCACAGATGCTCTGAGTTGGGATAAGTGCACAAGTCTAGCATAAGCATGAAAATTAGAGAGGCAAATATCATTATTCATTATCGCGCGAACAGGTGTGAAATGTGTGTGTTTAGTTAGTTTGTTTGCTTGTTTTAATCAATTTTAAATCATGCTTTTTATTTGTTTTTGTTTCTAATGTTTCTGTAAAGCACTTTGAATCACCTTGTTGTTGAATTGTGCTATACAAATAAATTTGCCTTGCCTTGCCTTGCCTATCCTTGCCATTAGTATAACTCATACATGGAATTGGCTTATAGCTTATATCAACAGATTTTTCTCACAGACGGCTCTGTTCTTTTGGCACGTTTCAGCTGTGCACCACAGCTTCAAGCCTGAGGCTTTGAAACATCCACCTCGCATTAAGAAACTGCCCTCTCTGACCTCTGGGAAGGCCAGCGTTGACACAGTTATGCTCACACAAAAGACCAGCTGAATGGAACAGGTGAAAATGGGGCAGCTTTGGGTTTTATTGAGTGCACAGAGAGAGGAAGGGGAGGCCACTTGTTGTTTTCCTTTCACAGCGCTTGGTTCTCGTCACAGAGCAGTAGTGCTTTAACTGTCAGATTAGGATTTCCAACCGCAGGCCCAAAGCTTCTTATGGGAGTAAAGTGTGGTGGTTTGTCACGTATTCTGGTCATACTAATGGTGAATTAGGATCATTAGTGAGGCATCAGAGGGTTAAAGGTTAGGGGGGAGACTGGTTTTAGCTGGAGATGGTACAGACTTAACTGTTATGGCAGTCTCTCTCTGTAGAAGCAAATTTGGGTTACAAAAAAAGGCTGTTAATATTGCACATCTTTCATATTGTCAGCAGAACCTTGTACGTGTATCCCAAGGTGCCACGGTAAAAGAAAATGATTTTTTTGACAGAACAGTTTAAGTCTGGAGAACCCATGGGGTCAAATTCTGGGCTTTTGAAGGCAAATGTTCAATGTTTGAATGCATTAATTTCCCTCTGGGAGCTTGTGCAGAGCAGTATATTGGCATAGCTGTAAATATATATATTGTTAAAATTGTGCACTTTTGGATGCACAGCTGAGAAGAGGTACAGTTCACTCCTGTTTCTATGTGGTGCTGTTCCCAAATCTGCTCTGCATTCTGCATCTGTCCCATGCTTGTTGACTTCACCATCAGTTCATCTGATTTAGCTTAATAAAGTATTGATCAGGTATTGGTGCATGCCAGCAGCACATATCAAAGCTGACATAAAGAATCAGTTATTCATCCTAGTTTGGATCGTTCAGCAGCTCCCAGAGTGGCTCGACATTATTTCTATTATGATATATTGAAAGACATAAATCTGTAAAGTTGTTTTTTTTAGTGTGCAAATGGATTGTGTGTGTGTGTGTGTGTGTTTGTTATGTGAGAAATTGATCCAAATGGAAGTATATAAAATGAATATCAGACGATTTCATACAGAAGCTGAAACTTTTAGCCGAGGCTGTATTTAGATCATAGAGGTCTGCAGTGGCTTCATACAGCAGATGACCTGCACAGCCTGGGTGTTCAGTTCCCACGTGAACAGTGAAGAGTTGTCTTCTATGGCTTAATTACAAGAGTGGGGGTTGTTTTGGCAGGAACAAATGTGGTTTTTCTTTGGGTCTCATTTTCAGAGAGCTGTTGTCATTTTTTTTTTAAACCTAAACTTAATAAAATCTAAACTGCATCCAACAGCATAACTTAAAAACATCTCACTGAAAATAGTACAAACATGTATTTATGCTTAACTAAGGTAGAAAGGTCGTGTGCCAAAAATGAGATACAATAAGAGTGAAAAAAGTGATATCTTGTTGCTTCTTCTTCTTTCAGCTGCTTCCTTTAGGGGTCCCCACAGTGACTCATTTGCCTCCATCTCACCCTGTCCTCAGCATCCTCTTCTGTCACGCCAGCCCTTGCGTGTCCTCCTCCACCACATCCATGAGCCTTCTCTATGGGCTTCCTCTTTTCTTCTTGTCTGGAAGCTCCATATTCAACATCCTTGTGCAGTACCAGAGTTCCTCCCTTGGGACCCTGTCATATGCTTTCTCTTGATCTACAAAGACATAACTCCTTCTGACCTTCTCTATACTTCTCCATCAGTACTCTCAAATCGAGCATTGCACCTGTATTGCTCCTTCTTGGCAAGAAGCCGTACAGCTGCTCAATGATCACCACCTTTCTTGTTAACCTTGCTTCAACAACTCTTTCACATAGCTTCATGTTATGGCTCATCAGCTTTATTTCCTCCCTAGTTGCCACAGTTCCGTGCGTCACCCTTGTTTTTGAAAGTGGGCACCAGTACACTTATTCTCCATTCACCAGTTTTACTTAACACTCTCCAAGATTGTGTTAAGTTAAATAAAGGATGTCAAACATGAGGCCCGGCTGTGCAGAATTGGCCCAGCAAAGACTCAAATCAAGCCCCACTAGTTTTGGACTTTTTACTGCATATTTGTTTGTTTGTTTTTTCAATTAATACATGGTTTAAAAAAAGAAAAGACAATTTTCTGTGAATTAACTAATTTACCATCTACTATAGATATTTTGGGGATTTGTTTTTTTATTTTTACAATGGATACATGATTAACAAAGAAAACATTTTTTAAAAACCTTTAAGTTTAGTAATTACTGGACAGTTTCCAGAACTTTCTCTGTAATTTTAAACATGTATTTCTTGCAATTTAAGCACAAAGGGCTGTGACAAGCTTCTTTAATATACTACAGAAGCGTTTCTGTATTTTGTAGAAAAATCTGAGATGCTGAAATTACACTGCCTTTTCTTATATTAAGACAGATTAAGGAGAGTTTCTATTGTGTTTACTGGATACACTGGACAAATGAGGGGTGCACAACCACAAGTATCGCCCCCTGGTGACCTTTAAAAGGAATGCAGGATTAAGGCACTTTGCCTTTTTCTGATCTGGAAGCTGGATCCATTGTTTATACCGTCTATGACTGATATGCAAGCAGCAACAACAACATGCCACTTGAAGCCCCCGGAGAAAGCTTTGAGTTAGTGCGATAGATTCAGAGATCAAACACCAACTTTCTGCATTTGTTTGCCTTCTTTGGTTAGTCTGTAGCAACAAAGCTACTTGGATCGAGGACGCCCGTCTCTCACATTTTCTTGGTTTGCAGATGAGTGGCAGTGACACTCATGGGTAACACTAGCAGTGATTTAACATGACATTAGAAATAAATAGAGATGCAGTTCTGTCCTACTATTAAATTCACTTTGATCTGTCTGAAGCATAATTATTTCAGTGAAGACACCTGATAACAGCCATTCAATGGGCTGATAACATTTTGTGAGATATTTTAAAAACACAAGGAATGAAACGTCTGCTTTTTGTGTTTCTTGCATCTTTCCTAGTTCCAAAAACTGGGTGTTGGAAACTTTATTCATGATCTGTTTGTATTAAGAGAACAATAAGCACTGCTACGTGTAATTCTCCGGCTTCAAAGGAGATCTTCGTAGCTGTTCATTATCAGCTGAAATGGAAATCTTCGCTCGTACAATTAGAGTCACCCTGACCACGAATCTCTGTCAGTGAAATGCTTCAAATGTAAATGCAAAAGATGAAGAAAAGGCTTCATCTCTGGAGCTGTGCAGTATATGGAAATACATGACTCTGATTATGAATTATTCATGTTTCTCTACAAACTGAGAACTTTAAAAAACTGACTTAGTGCTGGGATTTATTTCTCTTTAGTGACATTATATACCGCTTTGATTCAGTCTCTTGCAGTCTTTAATTTCAGCTGCAGAACGCTTTTAAAACTTCAGTCTCGTCATAGTATTCTTTAAAAGATCAATCAGTCCTCTTCTTAAATCTCCGTTGCCTGCTAAATTAGTTTTCACTTGTGTGGCCACAATGAAGACATGTACTTTGTGATGACTAATTCTCTAGAGGTGCTTTCCATTCAGCTTTTAATTACACAGTACCTGTTCCAAGCCCTGTGCTCCCAGGGGAATCAAAGCACTGGAGGGCAGGAAGTTTTTAAGGTGTAGACTGGCTTCTGATGAGTCAGTCATGACCCCAAGGCTTCCACTTCTCTTGTAAATTAGCCTTAAGAGGCTTGAGCGGCCAGAAGCTCCCTGCCCTGCAGCATTTGGCGTCAATGGGACATTAATGAGCACCAAGGTGCCCTAGGGCTCAACCTCACACAAAAGACTCCACACTAATAAGGACCAAAAAACAGTCTTTATATTTGTGGGTTGTTGTTGTTGTTGTTGTTGTTGTTTTTTTCAGCAGGACTGAGTAAGTGGGTTCCCTGTTGCATTAAAGCACAGCAGTGTGACAGTGGAACAAAATATTTTAAGCAAAGGTCATGCAGTCTGATTTTAGCCTGAGGAACTCAGGAAGAAAACAGAAGAATGAAGGATGAGTGGAAGTAAAGAAAGACAGAAAAACATCTGACTGAATTTAGCCAATGGCTTCTGTCTTTGACTTGATACTTCAAGTATCATTAGTAGTAGTAGTAGTAGTAAGGGAAAAACAAGGGACTGTGCAGGGTTAGAGTGCAGGATGGACCATGGGGGGAAGATACTTTATGATTTGTTGAGTCCGCAGCCTCAGCTCCACCGCGCTGCATCACATGAAAAATTAATTATAAAATATATTAAACTCCCAAACTCAAATTTAAATACCCTTTGACCCCTGACGTCCTACTCTCGAGTATTTGATTGTCATAAAAACTGCATGCAGCCATACACGGTATGAACTGAAGTAGGGGTGGGCGGTATAAACGGTATACGGTAGAAACTATATAAATTTGGCCAATGGTAGAGATTTTGACTATACCGCTCTACCGCGATAGCGCATGTTGATGGCGTCATCAAGCTGCGCCTGTATTGGTCGAAAGCATCGCAGTGGCTGCAAACAACATCATCTGCAAATTATGCCGGGCGACAGTAAAAGCAAAGAGATGAAGCACTTTTGGAATATGGGGAAAGCCAAAAACTGCGATTCCTCCACTTCCGTACCATTGATTCATTAATGCTGAATTCTCTCGCAGCTGCTCTATTCCCATGTTGTTGCAGTATATTAATCACTAACCTCGTATTGTGGATGGATTATCTCAGTTGTTCTCCTGACTGAAGTTTGGTCCGTTTATAGGATCCTGCCATGCGATTACATTTGTCCCTGACCACCAGGAACCCTCACGTTAACTTTTATAGAGTGGAAAAAAGTTAGCGTTCATCCTTCAGCTTCACTGTGCTAATGTTATGCTAACGTCGCTGTTTTGCTAGCGATCACGTAGCACACCATTATATACCAGCTAGTCTAACCCTACAAAACGTCACCGGTATTTAGTTTTCTGTCTTCATTTATGTTGGAAGTGATAGCAGAGCTGTACGTTTACAGTTTTTCAGAAATCTCTCAGTCAGAACATGCTATATCATGTTTAGGTGGAAACTAGCGAGCTAACTTCCGCTAACTTCCTGCTAACTTCCAACTCCATTAAATTTAATAGATTCTGTTTTCATGGATGCCTGGATGTTAAACTTAATTGTTAGACCTGGTAAAGCAGCAACGCTGATCATTTTATTAAAGGTGAAAGAATTGAGACAGTTTTTAACTCTGTGATTCTGCAGTGTTCGTTTGACTTTGGGACCTGAAGCAGAGGGAGTTTTGGATTACTCCGCGACGCTCCTGACTACGGCAGCCGTAATGCTCCAGCAATCCATCAAACGGTGCGCCTTCATAGCTCTCTAAAGTCGTACTAAAACATTTTTGACAGATTTCTGTGCGTCGCGTAACACATAAAATCGGTTTGAGGTGAGTAAGCACAACCAGAATTCATACATAGGGCACACTGTCGATTTTTGAGAAAATTAAAGGATTTTAAGTGTGCCTTATAGTGTGTAAAATAGGTTATACAGAAGAAAAGAATATATGCGATATATATCGTTACCGCACATGCTTGAAATTATACCGTGATATGGATTTTAGGCCATATCGCCCAGCCCTAAACTGAAGTTTAATATTAAGACTGGAAGCAGGGGATGCTGTTTAACTTACATAAAACTCTCTAATTAAGGGAACGGACATTCAAAATTCACAGGGAATTATTTGACATCTCTGGAATGAATCGGTATGGTTTTTGTAGACTAGCTTTATTGTACAATAGCATATGTTTTATTGCAATAACTACAGCACCAATCCAGCTTATAGGTAGATTACTGTTAACTTCTGGTGGAGGTTGTGCTAGTGTACTAACAGGTGCTGGGGAAATAAAAGAAGAAATATATTTTTCAAAACAAATAATCTTAACATAATTTCATGGCTCTTTGTAATGTCTTTAAATAGGGGAGCATTCCTTTCTATTATCATTAATTAAATATAGAGAAAAAGGTTATGTGTCCTCCAGCAGTTTCCTCCTGGGTGTATGGACAATCTCCAGCTCCTCTCCTGTCTGTGCTTCTGTGCAAATTAAACACCACCCAATGTGTAAATTAGTGTTTGGTGTTGGCAGACAAGTATTTCACACAAGCTTCATGAGACTAAATTCAAGGCTGTTGCGCCTTTCTGTTAATACCAAGTTGAACTATCCATGCTTCTCTCTAGCTTCATACATAAAGGAATTCGTTAAAATGTTGTGAAACAAACCATTTATTATTTCTGTACCTTTAGTTATTCTGTGTTTTCTCTCACAGAGTTTAAAATTGGAAAAATAATACAAATATCATAAGGTGAAAAATGTAAAAGAAGTCAATAAATAGAAAGTTGTGAAGCTAACAGGTCAAATTTGAATAGTTGTAGCTAGCTTGGAATTTTCATTTTTTCAGGTTGGCTGAGGAGAGAAGGATAAATAGCAGAAAAGAAAAGAAGACCACTAACCCCACTGGGGTAGTGGGGTTTTCTAAATTGGTGTGAGGTGGTTGTCTGTCTCTCTGTTAACCCGGTGTCACATTGACAGCCTGTCCAGGGTGTACCTCGCCTCTCGCCCTATCGTAGCTGGGATAGGTTGCGGCCCCCTGTGACCTTATAAGCATAAGTGGAAGAGAAAGGATGGCTAAATGGATTGAAGGAAAGAAAAGAAAGGGAAGGAAGAAAGGAGGGAAAGCTAACAAGCTGTGAGCCTGAACTATAGCACTTCACTGGTTTTGCTCTCTCTTCTTACCCAAGCCCCATGCAGGGAGGGGAGGATTTAGGAAGTCAACCAGACCCGAGCCCCAACAGGAGACCTGGATAGCAGCACTGGGAGGGCGGGGGATTGGAGGGGCATTGTTGTTGGGCTTCAACTGTATTTTATGTGTGTCTAAAAGCAAGTGAATGAGGCAGGAGGAGCTTTTCTTCCTATGCTGTGCTCTTGTGAAGGCTGGGATGACAGTAGGCGAGAGGGGGAGATGCTGCCAGACGAAAAGACCCCACACATCCATTTTGTCCTTATCAGACACGACTCTGCTCCTCTTCCATCTGTTACCTGAGATTGCCTTTTTGTAATGATGCTCTTTTTCTTGTCGATGCGTTTATGTCTAAAAAAAGGCACAAAAGCAGAGAGTTGTGGTGTAATTTGTGTTGTGACAATGGTGGAAGACGGACTCAGATCCTCTGAGCACTTAGTCATGCTTTCATTCAAGGTGTGAGTTCAATAGAAGAAGCTTTTTTTTGTTCCAACAGGTATGTTAAAAGAACTAATTATAAAAACACAGCTCCAAACAGCCACAAGAAGGCAAGTTTGGTAAGATACAGTCGCCATAGCAACTCGAACTTGTCAACTGCATGGCTGCAAGGACTGCTGGGAAATAAAAACATGTTTTTGCTTATTGCAGCATCATCTAGTGTTAAAATGACAATTTCAAGAAGGTCAAGTGTCGAGTCGGATCACGTACCTCCATTCTTCAGCCTGCTATTTTGAGAGTGCTCTCATCATCAAGTATGGCTACATGAAGCGCACCACCCAGATGGTGTGCTTTTAACAGTCAGAAAGTTGAGGGCAGAATGTACCAACCAATTTACGGCCGAGAGGAGGATATGTTGTCAGTGCTGATAATGATGATGGTGCCAGTCGTAGATATGTCGCTGAAAGGGGCAGATTTTTTCCGGGTACTGAATGTGTGACTCGTTATGAGCCATTTGGTCCCTGTGCAGTTGTAGTGAAAGCTTCGTTTGCAGGGCCGGTGCTCAGTCAGAGCCTTTTACACTGGGTGGGTGTTGGACTGTGCCATGGCCCCCTTTGTCAGTGATTCTGCTCATAACTTTTATGGACAGAATTTCTAGGTGCAGGCAAGAGATCATCTGTACTTGTTGTGGGATGGCTGTAGCTCAGGAGGTAGAGCAGGTCATCAGCTACTTGGAAGGCATGTAGTTCAATCACTGGCTGCTCCAATTTGCATCCCCTTGGGCAAGATACTAACTCCAAGTTGCTCCCTCTGATGCATCTATTGAGATATCAGTGCGTGTGAGACATGTTAGACAGAAAGCACTTAAGCATACAAAAGTGCTTGTGTTAATGGGTGAATGAGGGATGATGTATAAAGTGCTTTGAGTGCTTGGGTAGAGTAGAAAACTGTTATATAAAGAACCAGTCCATTTACCATTTGAGATGTTTTGGGCATGTCCCACCTGATGGAGGCCCCGTGCAGACCCAGGACACATTACAGAGACTATATCTCTCCTTCTTTTATTTCTCTCCAAAAGAAATAAAAGACAAAGATAGGAAGATGAAGATGAAATAAATAACAATAAATACATTTTTGGAAGGAAGGAGAAGAAGACTTGTTTTCAAAGAGAGTAAAGACGTGAACAAAAAGAGACAAAACAAAAGGAAAGTAAGGGCAAGAAAAAGAAAAGAACCATGAAAATGGTGAAAGCCCTTAAGTGAAGGGGGATTCACTGAAGAAAAGTACCTGTAAAGAGGAGTACACTGTGATAAGGAGAGTAAATGACGAACAAACATCTGTAGAGTAGATAAAATATTTACATCTGACGGAAGGAGGACTTTTGCTGAAGCGTGCGCGCAGTGTTTTTGTTTACACTCTGCACTGTCCTTGGCTTTGAAACCACTCCTATATATATTTAAGAGCACAGCCCTGCGGAGGATTTTTGTCTTTGCGTCTCTCCAGTGCGACCGTGTCTCTGCGGGCTGACAAGGACTCACAGCTAAAACTGTCAGAGCTCCTGAATAAGTAGAGGGTGACCTTCACAAACTACGTCAGACTAGAACAATGGTGCTCCGTTAGAGCTGTACATCAACAGTGTGTTAGCGAGGACAGGGGTGCACTGACAGTGAAAGTCAGAGGAGGGAAATGGACATTTTATCTGAGGTTCTGATGTCCAGATGGATCCACTGCAGCACCACAGATACAGCTTTAAAGCACAGAAGTCAGAAAGGGCCTGCAGGAAAATGAACTGCAGTGATTCTTAACGGCAACTTGAAATAGAGTTGATTCAGAGTTAAAGGAGGCACACAGTCATCGCTCTGTGAAGCCTTAAATTTCAATCTGTTATGTCTACAGATTCAGATTATATTTTAACATAAGACCCTAAATCTGCAAATATCTTTCCTTCTTTCACTCCCTGCTTCATTTTTTTCTTTTCCCTTTTATAACAGTTCTTTATTTCGACACAGCCTGTTTTCCTTTTTTCTGTCTGTTCCTGTCTTCTTTCCTTTTATTTAAAGTCTGCTCCATCATTCATGTTTTATTCCTTTCATTTCCTGTTCTGCTTTTGTTCTTTGCGTATGTCTTCTGTTTCCTCATTCTTCCTTCCCCCAATCTTTACCCATTTATTTGTTCTTTCCTTTGTTTGTTCTTCACTAAAGTAGAATTTTCATTGGCATTTATATTTTCTCATATTTTTAAATGATTAAATACGAATGAAAAGCCTCGGTTTGTGTTTGCTCAGTCGTATATGTACATTAGAGTATTTGAGGCACAGCTGAGCTTCGCAAGCTTCCAGCAGATCCCTAAGTAGCTTTAAGAGTCTCAGAATGCATTAATCTATGAAAACAAAAAGTCTGGTGTCAAGGTGTAAGATTTTAAGATTTGTTTTCTAAAATTGCAGTGTACGTCATTCAATAATTGGTAACATCTCTTTTTCAATTTAAAAAAAGCATTACCTTTTACATTATCGCTGAATAGTTGGTACAACTAGGGATGCTTGGAGCTGATGTGCTGTGCAAATGCAAAGTGCATTGGTGACAAAGCATTTTTACATGAGACAAGTGTTGCAAGGGATAAAAGCATGCTTTACAAAGTTGCTGGCATTGCCAAAATTTGCATACAGTTGTAGAAGATGGCTTACATTAGTGAGTTTCCATTAGCTCCATACTCTTTTGTTTTAATGTTTGACAACCAAATAGAGCTGGGCGATAGAACGATAACGATATGTATCGCGATATAACTTTTTCTCGATAGAAAAATTAAACTATCGCGATAGACCTCGCCGCTCTTGTCCTCTTAAAAAAAAAAAAAGAAAAGAAAAGAACAGCCAATCCAAATTACGTAGCGCAGAGCCGAACCAATCACAGCCGCAGCGTCACGTCACGTGACTTGTTACGTACAGCACAAGTGCCAAGCCGCACATGTGTATTTGTTTGGGAAGCAGCCAGCCACCGTACCGCCCAGGTAATGGAGGAAATGAGTGTGCCGACTAGAAAAATCAACCGAGCGTGACCGAAGGTTACCGAAGAGAAAACAGATGATGGTTCCAATGCCGGAGAGATTGTCGAACAGAAGAGCCATAGAAGTTCCGTAGTGTGAAGGTATTTCGGCTATTTCAAGTCTGACAAAAAACAGAGTAGCGTGCACTGTAAATTGTGCCGAAAGCAAGTCTGGAAATACAATAAACTGGTGCATGCGCTACGTCCACACGTACCCGGGTATTTTTGAAAACGCAGATTTTTCTATGCGTTTGCACCTTTCGTCCACACGTAAACGGCGTTTTCGGTCACTGAAAACGGAGATTTTTAAAAACTCCGGCCAGGGTGGATATTTTTGAAAACTCCGTTTTTGCATTTACGCGTGGACGAGAAAAACGGAGAAAACGCAGCGTCAAAGGTGTGCGCATTTCCTTCATTTCTCCCTTTATGTGTGGACGGGATTATTTTTTAAAACGAAAACGGAAAATCTCCGTTTTCAAAAATACCCGTGTACGTGTGGACGTAGCCTCAGTCTCTGACTGGAAGCGCTAATTCGTCATTCGGCTTTTGCCAGACTAAAGTACCGTATTTTCACGACCATAAGGCGCACTTAAAAGTCTTAGATTTTCTTCAAAAAGTGCGGCGCGCCCTATAGCGCGGTGCGCCCTATGTGTTGTAAGGAGGACGTAGTAGAGAACACCATGAGAACGTTAAAGGGTGAAGTGTGGGCGTTGATCGTATATACCGGGACAATCGCACATACCTGTATAAAAGAACAGGTATGTGCATTATGCAGGACATCGTTGTTTTAACAACCCTGAAAATGGCAAAGAGACACGCTTACGAAGCACAGTTTAAACTGAAGGCCATCAGCTACGCGGAGGAACATGGAAATCGAGCAGCGGCGAGAGAATTTAAGATTAACGAATCGATGGTTCGCAAATGGAGGAAGCTGGAAAACAAGCTCCGGCAGGTCAAGAAGACGCAGCTGAGTTTCCGCGGACATAAGGCGAGGTGGCTCGAGTTGGAGGAAAGACTCGAGCGGTGGATCATCGAGCAAAGAGCGAGCAGGAGAAGCGTTTCGACGGTCACCATTCGGCTAAAAGCAGTTTCACTTTCACTTTTTATGAAACGGTGCCATTTTTCCATCCGGACCAGGACTACGGTAGCGCAGCAACTTCCAGCGGATTATAAGGAAAAGCTGGCCATCTTCCGCTCCTACTGCAGCAAACACATCGGCGACAAAAACATCCAGCCCAGCCACATCACAAACATGGACGAGGTCCCGCTCACTTTTGACATCCCGGTGAGTCACGCTGTGGAGAAGAAGGGGACCAGCACGGTAGCGATACGCACAACGGGGTATGAAAAGTCTTCTTTTACTGTTGTGCTTGGCTGCCATGCTAATGGACAGAAACTGCCGCCTATGGTAATTTTTAAGCGAAAGACTTTGCCTAAAGAGAAGTTTCCAGCAGAAATCATCATTAATGCAAATGAAAAGGGCTGGATGGATGAGGAAATGATGAAAGACTGGCTGAGGGAGGTGTATGTAAGGAGACCAGGTGGTTTTTTCCACGCATCACCATCGCTGTTGATCTGTGACTCTATGCATCTCACAGCCGATGTGAAAAAACTAGTGCAACAAATGCACTGTGAGCTTGCTGTCATTCCGGGAGGCCTGACAAAGGAACTCCAACCGCTGGACATCGGTGTGAACCGCCCGTTCAAAGTAAGGCTGCGAGCGGCCTGGGAGCGATGGATGACCGGTGGAGACCACAGTTTCACTAAGAGTGGAAGGCAGCGCCGGGCGAGTTACGCCACAATTTGCCAATGGATTGTAGATGCTTGGGCTAACATGTCTGCTGGCACTGTTGTTCGAGCTTTCGCAAAAGCCGGCATCGTTTCCGAGGAGCCGCACGGCACGGAAAGCGACTCTGACGGTGAAGACAGTGAACCTGGCATGTTTGATGGAGATTTAGCGCAGCTGTTCAATTCAGACACAGAGGATGAGGACTTCGATGGGTTTGATTGATGATAAAAATGTGAGTACCAAACTTTGTTTTGCTCCTGCTTTATTTTTAAATACGCACACTTGTATGCTTGTGTGTTGTTGATGATGACGATTACCGGCATAAGGTACCGAATTCAGGTTTGCTCCCGCTTTATTTTTAAATACGCATACGGTACTTGTATGCGCCCTATGGTCCAGTGCGCCTTATGTGTGTGTTAAATACAGTAAGGGCACACATAACTGAGACTGCGCCTTTTAGCACAGTGCGCCTTATGGTCGTGAAAATACGGTAACTGTTAAAACTGTTCGAAAAGCTAAGCTATACAACAAGGAGAGATTGAGAATTTCCTTTTAGTTCTCAGTTTATTTGATATTGATAAAAGTTAGTCAGTTTTGTCTGTTCTTCTGTAAAACAAACTAAGATTTATTTTTAGAATTAATATTTTGTTTCTAAGTGGAATTGACAATTTAGTCTGTTTCGTTTGTTCTATTTTGAAACTTAAACGCTTTAGCGGCTGCCTTTTGTGTAGTTTGCAATATTTGCCTTTATTTATCTGAAAAAGTCTCATGTTCCTTAAGTACATCTACCCTGTTGAACTTATTATGGGAAATAAATATTTAAATAAAAACAAGCTGCTGATTATTTCACATTTTACTTGTGAGCAACGGCACATTTAAATCTTACAAATATAGTTATTTGGCTTATATCGTGATAGATATTGCTATTGCCTGAAATGAAAAAAAACATATCGTGATATGAAAAAATCTTATATCGCCCAGCTCTACAACCAAACCATAAAAATCAAAGTACATGTCTATTTCAAAATTCCCTGGTAGTATAAAACAGATTTTTCTTCTCTTAGGTTGTATGAACCTCGAGACTCTCATTAGGAAAGTTATCGGTGTGTGTCGTTAACACCGATTCTTTTCGGGATGACAGTAATGTGATCGAGTTCGGCTCTGATCCAAGCACCAGCTGCTCTTCTGTCCAAAGAATCAGCAACATCAGGCCCGGCACAGTCGAAGATGACACTCGTTCGTTTCACCTTGTTTTCATTGCTCAGCTGGAGGACAAAAGGATGTTTATGGATGAGCTCCATCAAAAAAAGAGAAAAAAAAAAAACCCTGACTGTTGTAGTGCACAGAGCATGAATGTGGTCTTTGTGCTGTGGGAGTCTTCCCAGCGCTTCCAAAGAGACCAGACAGCTTCCAAAAACATGCCTTTGTCCGGCCTCATTTGTTCCCCAGTTGGCTTCAGAGTGACTCTGCAGACCCTGCAAGAGGTTTACAGTGTCTGGTCTGCTTGTGGAAATCAACCAGAATCTTCGTTAAAGTGAGATACAGCCTCTGTATCAAACCCCAACACCATTACACACCTTCCCAATTTCTGCCTGCATACACACACATACACAGCAGCATAATGGAATTCAAGGGTGGCTGATCCCAAGGCTCCGGCTTTGTAAGGAGGCTTTGAACTTGAACTGATCGACAGCAGGAATTCACTTTGTTTACACCCACAGCACAACGTCGACTTTGGAGTCCATTCACCCCCACCCACCCTCATCCGTCCCGGGAGGGACGGCGAGAGGAAGCAAGCAGAGGAAGGGATTTGTGCAAACTCGGTCCCGTCTAAGCGGATATCAATGACCCGGCTTTGATTTTGGTTCATCGCGTAATGCTTCTGCTGAAGGTTATGACTGTAGGTTTTGACACAAAATTCATTTAGTCAGAGCAAGCAGGAGGTCTAATTGGGAGCTAAAATCTGAAATCATGTCATTATCTTGCACAGTTGCTACATAATTACTGGCCGAGCTGCAGTCTTGTTCTTTGTTAATTAGGTTTTGTGCTCGGGGTGTTTGTTGCTTTAATGTAAAATCCTTCATATACATAATGGAAAGGTGCTGCTATACAACATGACTATTTGAAATGTTTATGTTTATAATTTTTAACAGTGGTAGTAGTAGCCATAAATTAAGGATGCGAGTTATATTTTTTGTGTGCGTTATTTGGCTGTGTTATAAATACCCATGAAAATCTCCAAACAGCTCTAGTTTGATCTAATTGTTTGCCAATTATTTTCTCAGTCAAAATGTTTCAAGCTTGTTTTTACATTATTATTAAATTAAATCCACAGTTAAATGGGTGAGATGTAATGACCAGTGCACAGGGAAGTTTTTAAAAAAGCGAGCTGTAAGGATGTTTTGCACATTGTTGGATTGAGATGTGGAGACTGTGGAGGCCATATGTGTACAGTGAACTCATAAGAAATCAGTTAGAGATGATCTGAGCTTTAGGACACTGTATGTTATTCTCCTGGAAGCAGCCATGAGAAAACGGGTACGGTGTGGGCATAAACGAATGAACATGGTCCGCAACAACATTTCCTGTTTCTCTGACCATTCCTTGTAAACTATAGAGATGTGAATGAAAACTTCATTAGATCATCGGATCATCATTAGATCGTTTTACCAACAACCGTGCCACATATAATATTTGAACTTCAGCAGGTCATCTTGAGCATGTCTACTTGACTTAAGGCAATGAGTTGTTGTTATATGATTGGCTAATTATTTGACCATTAATAAATACAAACTAGGGGGTCAAAATCTCTGATGAACTAAAATGTATTGGCACTTTTGTCAACAAATTAAAAACAAACTAATTTGGAGAGACGAATCAGAGCAAAATATGTTGTGCAGAAAGGTGGGACGATCAGATGTGATGTCCTTGTGCAGTTGGGTTAGACTGTCAAAGGTGCTGCAGCGGCAGACCTTATATTTCTTTTAACAGACCCAAATGCAGACACTCGAGACAGGGGCAGGGTTTAAACAAAAAGCGAATGGTTTGTTAAGCGGGAAAAAATAACACACACAAGTAAGATAATGCAAAACTTAACTAGGGCTACACTGGGAAAAACTATATACTAAATTCAAGGGACAAAGAACATTGAAAGAATATGATGAAAACCTAAACACAGGATTACCAGAATATGGAAACCAGGGAGCATGTAAGCTAGGGACGTGAATACAACAGACAGCCTGACAACGAATGACATAGGCTGTATCCCAATTCAGGGTCTGCAGCCTTAAAGTGCGCATTTCAAGGCTGATTACGTCACAGCGGCGCGCCGAAGGCTGTCCCAATTCAAAGGCTGCTCGAAATGCGGCCCTGAAATGCGTCCTTCATTTCCCTGAATTTTAAGGCTGTGGCAGTGTAGACTTCGTGGCCCAACATATCCCAGAATGCATAGCGCTGCGGTGGGTGTGGATAATTTTGCCGAAAAAAACGGTGGATGAGGGGCGGCCGAAGAGTAAACTTTAAGTAAGTACTGAATATTATGTCACTTATTTATGTGCAAATGTTTAATAACGAAGAACATTAAAACATTACTGTTGGCCACATGTCTGCAAAGTTATGTGACATTAGTGACGTTTGTACTAACTTGGTTTTAAAGCCTTTACTTTAAAATATACGCCGTTCAATAGCTGAGCTTAATCTTACAGAGAATGATCAAAGCTCATGTAGAAACAAACAAATGAACAGAAGATTTTCTCCTTCATTTCTGTCAAACAAAGCTGTATGACACTTTTCCAGCTGTTAGTATCATGGTTGCTAGGCAACCTGGGCAGCGCAACGGAGGCCAGACCGTCCCATTTCACAAGCCTCGCACTTCCGGCCTTAGCGGTCTTCGAGTACGCGGCCCTTGAGGATCGTTGAGGCTGCGTACTTTAAGGCTGCAGACCCTGAATTGGGATACAGCCATAGAGTGGAGACGAGGGGAGTGGCAACACCTGGGGAACACAGCTGAACCAAATGAACACAGGGGAAGGAAAACTGAACACACCTGAACATGGACCCGAGGCTGTCAAAATAAAACAGGAAACACCGTGAGATGTGGACTTGCACATGAACTTGACACAGGACGAAAGGCAGACGAGAGAGCGTACATGAAAGCACAACACAACAACGACGCGACACGGAAGACATGGTAGAATCAGAAAATGACACAGGGATAAGAAAATAAGGACTAAGAGTATTATTAACTAAACATGAAAACCAAGGACTAAACTAAATGAAAAAACGTAACATTTTTCAAAGAAATCAGGAAAACCTCACAATGAACCATGACACAGACGGGCACATTTCATTTGCAACTGGGAAGAAGGTACAACGATCTCCAACACTTCCTGTTTTTCATGAAAACGCTTTGGAAGAAGAGAGTAGACATGTGGACACCTATATGGAAAAAAGACACTTTGTAAACCATGTGTAACCAACAACATTTTTACACTTTATAAGTTAGTCAACTGAATCAACATTAGAATTAGTCTATGATAATCTTATGATATTTAGTTGACGAAAACTAAAAGATTTAGAGGCATAAATTATGACTAAAAGGACGTTTTAGTAAAAGACTATGACTAAAACTAAATCAAAATTTTGAAGCGTTCAGTGTATGTGGAAGTAATCCCTGTGAGCCAAATACTAAGGGTTCAGACTGTTCAGCATTCAGTTTTTGAAATGTTTCTGCTCTTCATCATAGTCTAGATGATATTACTGAGAGTTGGTATCTCCAACATGGTCATCTCAACACAACTGTGGCAGTGACAAATAGAGAAGCTGCTCCAAGGCTGAGGTCAAATATGGAATAGTTTGAACTGTGTGTCATGCAGAGCTACACTAGTGGAGTCCAAGAATGAGCATAGAGGACTGGAAAGCCATCTTCTTTCAGTCTTTTTATTTTACACCTGTACTTCTCACACACAGCAGGTCGCAGTAATGAGCCGGGCTGTTGTCCAGCAACTGTCAGCCGTACACCTTGGTTTGTTTTTGTATTTCATGGCGCTGTGAAAGAGCTGTTTGGCCTTCACAGGCTCAAGCCTCTCACATACTAAATATCATCTTTGAACCCTCACCTTGTGCCTAGAGGGCTTACACTTGACTATAATTACTTCCCAAACACGATCGTAAATCCGTGGTTCCCCACCCTCCCTCTCCCTGCGGTCGACAGTTCAGCTTCTGGTGAAGCTTTGCCCTTCGCTGATGAAACGAAGGCTGCTGCGACATGTTGCTGCTTTGCAGGGATGCCCTGAGTTTGTCCTGAGCATTGCCAGATGGAGGAGATTTTTAACCTTTGTTTCACAGATTTGCAGAGCACAGGAGCCCTGCTTTACTTTGACACTTGTAGTCAGTTACAGTCATGCCTGGCAGCTAGAGGCCAAATGCCACCTGGAACAGTGGGAGGTTTTTTCTCCAGGGACAGCCGTGAGTGCAAAAATGTGCAGAGTAAAAAAAAGATGAAAATACCTGAGGCTGTTTTGGCAGAATAGCTCTTGTAGTTGTCATCATTTTTGTTGGAGGGGTCAAACTGTAAGGGCCCATGCACCGGGGCGGTATTCCCCCACAGGTCCAACTTCTATTTGAAGCGTATTTGTTCATGTGTAAACAAGCAGAAAAAGTGAACCCACAACTAAATAGAAAGCTACTTTCTGCTGCTCCTAGGGCAGCTCTGCTTGTTTGATTTGGCAGATTTTAACAATGGATAAACTTCCCAATGCAAAACCAAAGGGATCTGTGTCCTCTCCTGGGACTGAACTGGGCAGCTTTTGCTTGTTAGGAAAGTGTAAACTACACCCAAGTAAATTATGAGTTTTTAGTGGTTCCATAGTGTGGTGGTTTACACATTTACCTAACAAGTCAAAGAACCCTAGCTCAGTCCTAAGGAAACACAGGGGTTGTCAGGAAAAGCATATGGCATAAAAATCTGTGAGATCAGTTACGTGGAGCTACTCAATTCAATTTTATTTATACAGTCGCCTCAAGGCGCTTTACTCCCTCGTGAATATGGGAGTCGCTCAAAGTAGCCTCACTATTCTCCCTGCAAATCTTTTAACCCTCTCAGGCTCAAATTAAACTTTTTGTTGCTAATGCACAACCAAGTCCTGCAGTGGTACTCCTGAGTAACAAAAACTCATAAAATATGTATGTGGGGTAATCAGATTGTTAGTTTTTAACTGTTGCAAATCGGCAACGCCTGCCTCGAGAAGGTTAATGTAAAGTTATGTTGTGAGAAACTGACTTTTACACCCTGCTGCCTCTCCAGTGAGCCTCTCCTCCCACGGATGGAGTCCAACTCCATTGCTCCGGACTGCAGCTGAGTCCTTATTTCTGCAGCCTGAAGAACAGAACAGCGATTGCTGTGGCCTCACTGGAGAGGCAACTTCATGACACTGAGGTTCAACTTTCTTTTTAACATAAAATACTGTGGAAAACATAAGTTAATTGAAAAAAGGGTCAGAATGTTTGCCACATATACTTACCAAGGCTACATCTACTGGTGGACGTTGATTTGTTCACATCACCTGATTGCTGGAGCTCTGTCTAGGCTTAGAGTTGAGTTTTGTGTAAACCACAATCTAAATGTTAAAATGTAAAAAATATGAGACTTTGGGAGAATCGTATATTCCAAAACTTATCCCACATTTGCAAATTGCACATATAGAACTGTTCTTCTGGTTGGAAACAAGGTTCTGGTCAGTTTCTTCCTTGTACGAATCAGCCTCATATTTGTTTATCATATCTTGATCAACCTGAGATTAAAACTCCTCTCGACTGTCTGTCACATTTGTACTGCCGGCTCTGCGGTCTTGCTGTCCTCCCTGAGACCCTAAGAAACGTGGCACAGTCACCTGTCAGTAGCCCTTGGCGTGCAGATGATTTGTGCCGACACGCTCGGTTGCTTCCTCCCACCTGTCCTGCTCTTTGGTCCCACAGAGAGGTCATCGCCGCTGCTATTTCAGCCACCCCTCCTGCTGGTAGAGAAAATGTAAAATGTGGTGAAAGCACTGCAACAAACAGCAAATGAATATCCAGCACTGCAGCCTCTCTTTCTGCCAGCAGGAAATGATGTGTGTGGCTGACTTTCAGATTCATGACTGCCTCTGGCATGATTTTTTTCTGTATTTCCATCCGCATGTTGGATTTCTGATTTTGCATCATGCATCCGAGTACTGCAGTACAGAAGATAAAACTAAATATTTGATTTAAAAACCTGGATTATGTGTTGATATTGGCCTTAAAGCCCATAAGAAAATATGTAATTTCACTAATGACTGATGCAACAAATGATTTTTTTTTCTTTCTTTTTTTTACAGACGCTCAGTATATGTGAGAGAATGGCTGATATTTTGTTGCCTGATTTACAAAATAAGATGAGCATTTAAAATTCCATTCAGGTATTAAAATGCTCACAGGGAAGATTATATTTTCTTGTCTCCAGTTTTTGGGATTTGCAGTTTTGGAATTTCAGGATGAAGCAGAAGAATGAGGAATAAATGAAACTAAAGACAGAGAGCAGGTTAAAAGAGAAAAACTGCAATCTTGTATCAAAGCCTTCATTTAAATAGCTTCTTACTCCAATCCAGTGTATCCTTTTCTGGCTTTGTACTTAAGCCTTCAGTTGTCAGCTCGCTGTTTGTACTAAATGCCTCGTGACACACGGATCACCTGAAATTTTCTGCAACTGTTCATTTGGCTTTGGCTTTTTAAAAGCTCTGACTCGACTTATGTCATGTTTTGAGGGAAGATTATTTGATCGCTCTCCACCGTGTGCGTGCTTACCTTGTTGAGTCCTCATAAGGAGCGCGGAGTTCAGAGATTAGGCTCAATACACAATGCGGTGTAAATAATGTGCATTTACATAAATGATTATGTAAATGCAAATCTGTATTTGATGTGTTGTCATCCCAAAATGTGAATCTGAATAGAAACTGCTGCCACCAAGAGACAAGATAAACGTGAAAATTGTCTCTAAATTATAGAATCGTTACTCAGCCTGTGCGAATGTCACGTCCCTCCATAAAGGAACACCTGCCTGTGTGCTGTTTGTGCACTGAGTTCAGAGGAGGTCAGGTCCCCTCTTCCTCCTCCTCCTCCCTTCCTCTTTCTGTTGCATGTCATGCACAGATGAACCTGAGGGGAAGGTTGAGGTCAGGAGTTCCTTTCAGGCCTGGCTGAAGTATTGAGCTTTTCGGCATCAATAAATCATTACCTCGTCAGATTTGGGATGTTAGTGTAATTACAGTAAACCGATCAGGCATAACTAAACAGACGTTTGGCCTCAAGAGGCCAACATTCTGCATCTAATGTTATTAAACCTCAGGTTCAGCTCAGATTATCATTTAAAGCAGGAAGAGCGCTACTTGTGAATCAGCAAATGGAGCTGTGTTTGCAGTTTTCATTCGATGTCAGATCATATGAGAGTAAAGGACCAATAAAAACTTAAGATGTTTTTCCGCTTCAGGAAAGGCAAAGAGGTGATGTCAGCAAAGAGGTTAATGGAAGTCTGTTTCCTACAGAAGTTGTGTTGAAGTTGGTATTTATAAGTGTTGCTTTCTTTCCTAAGATTGTCTCAGTATGAGCAGAACTTTGAAGGTTAAATACATTTAAAATTTATTTATTTGGCTACACCAGCTCAGCTCACCATGCGTCACCAGTGCACAGTAGAAACAGGACTTTGATGGAGCACACTAGAAACTCCTCTCAAGTCCACAACTGGAAAAGATGATTGAACAAATTTATATCAGATATTTTGTCGCACAGTGATATAGGTCTGTAGGTTTGTTGCAATATGAAAACAAACACATCTGCAAAAAAATGCAACCAGTGCATGAAGCTGAAGCAAACATGCATCTGCAGTCTGTGGACTCAGAAAACAGGAGGTGTGGAGGACACAAGCAATGGTTTGTTGTCAGTTTTGAGATCTGTCTGTCTCAGCTGTCACACAGCTGTCAGTGCTTCCTGTCTGAGCAAACCGTCTTCCTGTCAATCTGTAAACCCGTTGGCTGTCAGCTTCTGCAGAAACAGTCCAAAGGTCAAAGAAAATAGAATTAAAAATTCACTTCTTGCTCGAAGCATGAAAACAGCTCGGGATTAAACTTTGTTGTACTCTGAAAAAGACTCTATTTGGGGCCCCACCTGCTGTGGATATTTACACATTATATCGACCCTAAGTATACAGTACGCTGGTTCGATCCCTTTAGGGTTGCATCAGGAAGGGCGTTCGGCATAAACACTGCCAGATGAAATCTGTGGATCTACCTGCTGTGGCTGCTCCCTGTGAGTAAGTTGAAAGGAGGTTCTTCGTTTTCTTTTATAAGTATATTGTGGTCATGATTATATTTGCTTAAATTAAAAGTCGATTACATCACCACTTTAAAAACGCCCCGGCCGCCTCCTTAAACTGTAACTGTGATGGCGATGTGGAAAAGTAAATTCCTATAAAAAACATGAGAAAAGGCACTGATATCATCCTCCTTCGTCCCTGAACTTCACCACATCCTGCCATATAAAAACACATCCCCTCGACTCTTTGATTTTTTTCTTTTTTCATCTTTTCAAATTCAAGGCCGTTCTGCTCATCTAAAGGCTCAATTTATTCCTCAGCTGAAGTTGAAAGAGACTTTACACCCTCAGAGCTCTTTTTCCCAATGCGAATGCTCCCCCCCCCCCCCCCCCCCCCCTTTTTTTTATGAGGAGGAGGTTTTTGTGAAAGAAAGACAAATCTCAGCTCGTCAGCTTGGTTATGGCGACACCCGCCTGGGGTCGGGAGCTGGGATTTTCTCCGTGAGCCAGATCTGTCTCCTACGCATACATGCTTGCAGAGCTGTGAGGTTTTAAGAAGTGATGTACAGCATGGAGACGCTTGTTCGGGAGAGTGTTGAGTTGATGAATCTGGTTTTGTCAGACAAGTTTAAGGAATGTTTTATTTATTTTTTTATTTTTTTATTTTTTTGGAAAGTGAGAGAGCACAAAACAAATTGCCATGTACTCCAGGACCCAAGAAAAATGAGTGGTCATCAGAAGGTGACATGTGGCAGGAGGGTGAGTGATTTATCCAGAACTCGGGAGCTGGAATCCAAAGATACATTTCCTTTTGAGGCACTGGGCTGGGACAGAAGAAGAAAGAGTCAAGAGCCATGACTAGAATCTGTTCAGATCTCAGCAGATGAATCGATTAGCGTTGCATAAGAAGCTTTTAGTTTGTTTTTTTTAAACGCAGAAACTAGTCAACGTGGACCCAGGGCAGAGAAAGTCCGAACTCAGGATTACTACAGACTTCTGAATAGGAGGAGCCAGTGTTGTGCAAGCTGACCCTTTTCAAAAAGCTCAAAAATCTGCTTGTGTAGATTAAAAAGAACAATGTGGTGCCTGCAGTTTCTGATTATTGCCGGGGTCTTAAAAGCTTTCCCGTTTATGAAAGAACTTCAGAAACATACATTTCTGTTCAAAGTATCCAACTGTTGAAATTAGGTAAATTTATTCGTGTATAAAGTTTTGGGCTACTTTTATCTTTGGTAACAAGATTGAACGTTTGACCTTCTCGTTGCTTTTCTCCTTCACCTTCCTCCTATTAGCCATTGTTTTTGTGTAGGTTTATTCTTTTACTCTAATTTATTGGACTCCGTGTGGGAGTTTTCCAATATAAACAAGCTCCCTGCATACAAAACAGTTTGAGATGAGTTCAGGGTATTCGTGTTGTGCTAGGGGTGGAGATGACCGTCTCACATTGATTTTCTCTGAGTCTGGAGGAGAGTTTTTGTGGCCTCAGTTGTAGGCTGCAAAGACCAGCATCGCTCTGACTCTTCTAACTCTGCCTGCCAATTGTTTACATATTTGACATAACTTCTGCTGTTGTGCCTCCAGGCACCTGCTGCGCAGCTCAAAATGCCTCGCCAGGGGCAGCGTATCCAATAGCTGCTCTGTCAGTCTGCATCTGCTTGATAACACAAGAAATTACAGCTTTCTGTCCGTCTGCCTTCCTGAGTGAGATTTCTGTGCTTTGACAGGCAGTGGACAGACTGCAGAGCTTTTTACTGTGTTTTCATGGCAAAAGAAGCTTGTCTCACCTTGTCCTGAACATCATCTGAATGTGGAGCTGACTTTTACTATTTTGAAAAGGCCATGCATCGCTGAGATAGCATGCTTTAACCAAGTTAATGAATTTATATGTATTACACTATTAAAATGACCCAGTAAGGATGCAGAATATACTGTAGAGGATTTCGTTTCCATGTTAAATCCTACATACTAGAGAAAAATCTAGAAAATAAGGTTAAAAATAAATAAAACTACAGTACTATTTGTTTTGCCCCCCCTTAAAAACAATCCTTAAACTTGTGCTATTGTTGTCAACGCATTGATTATTTTAAGTTTGAGTCCAACATGTAGCTTTTCTTACCACTCCAAACATTGTCCTGTTTACTCAGTCCTCATGCTGAGTGTTTAGAGCCACATATTCGTGCTCCCAAGTAACATTCGGAGATAAAATATCAGAATTTCAGGAGCTGGGCCACGCCTCCAAACTTGACCCTTCCAGTTCTTATTTATGTATCACCCCCGATTTCTACAAGCTGTTCTCGTTCTCATGCCCCACCCTCCCTTACATACAACAATCTTGTTTGTAAGGCATCTTAAACTGCACTGAATGTCACATGGTTGCTGATACGTCTCCAGGCCTGTGTAAGTGGGACCTACTGTGGGGAATAGAGTATACTAACTGCCCCCAAAATGAGAAACTTCAGTTTACAAAACAGACAAAAAGACAAACCAATTTACTCCTTTTTGAATTGATTTTTTTTATTTTTTTTTTATTTTTTTTATTTTTTTAAAGAATCACAATCTTTTATTTCAGCTATAGAGAAATTCAATATGAGGATATGTTGTGTCGCTCACTGCTGTTACAATACAAATCAGTGGAATATATATGATAAACGAATGTGCAATGGTTACTCGTCGTGGTGTCGTCTGTTTCCTCCACAGAGCCTACAGATTTAACCATGTGATGATTAAAACCAGTGTGAACCACAATCAGGAAAACAATTTTGTGCTCATTGTCACTCATTTTTTGTTCCTGAACCCTGGAGCTGTCTTGACCTTTCTGCACGTTCACAGACAATTCTTGCTTTTACTCCTTTTTGCTCTCTATGTACTTGGACAAAACTTCCTCGAACTTGGATCACTGCTTCTCGCACATCTTGAGCTCCTTTTCAAGAGCACCAACTCTCTGCGGTAATTGAAAGGTTTGTTTCTTCTTTTCTTTTAGAGTGATTTCAAGTTCTTTCTGCACAGTAACGGCAGTCTGAGAGTATATCTCCCAGACTTCAGTCCTTTGAGCTCATCTACCCTCTGCAGGAGCTTGTCTCGGCGCTGCTCAGAGAGAGCTTCATGTTTAAACTTTGCTCCACTGTACTGATTTTCCATAGCCTTTAATTTAGCTATGAGATTTGCGTTCTCCATCTTTAGTGTCTCCATGTCATAGAGAAGATGCTCTGCAGATTTAGAAGTGCTCTCCACTTTCATTTGTAACTTTTTATATTCTTTAGAAAACCGAGATTTCTCTTTCTTAACAGCTTCCTCAAGTTCTCTGCGAGCCGCTTTCTCTTCATCGAGATCGTTTTGCATAAGCTCCCTCTCATTTTTGAGAAACTCAACTTCGTCTCGCAGGGTCTGGTTTTCAGAAGACAGGTCCTGATTTTCGGAGGTCAGTCGATTCAGTTTTTGTGTTTTAGCGTGCTCCTGGGAGACAATGGAGTCGTAGCTCCTCTGGAGTGCAGAGTTCTTCTCTTGTTCTTTCTGCACAGTATCTCTCTCAGACTGCCGTCCTTTGAGCTCATCTACCACCTGCAGGAGCTTGTCTCGGCGCTGCTCAGAGAGAGCTTCATGTTTAAACTTTGCTCCACTGTACTGATTTTCCATAGCGTCTAATTTAGCTGTGAGATTTGCGTTCTCCATCTTTAGTGTCTCCATGTCATAGAGAAGATGCTGTGCAGATTTAGAAGTTCTTCTCCTGCAACGTGGAGGCAGTGGAGGCAGCGCTGTCACTTTCATTTCTAATTTTTTATATTCTTTAGAAAACCGAGATTTGTCTTCCTTAACAGGTTCCTCAAGTTCTCTGCGAGCCGCTTTCTCTTCATCGAGATCTTTTTGCATAAGCTCCCTCTCATTTTTGAGAAACTCAACTTCGTCTCGCAGGGTCTGGTTTTCAGAAGACAGGTCCTGATTTCCAGAGTTCTTCTCTTGTTCTTTCTGGACATCTGATGCCCACTTGTTAACGTTTTCCTGCAGCCTTAAAATCATGGTGTCCTTGGCCTCGATATCATCCTGGAGCTTTTGGACTTTGAGGCGCAGAAACTGTATTTCATTGTTTTTTTCTAGGTTTTGTTTCTGCTGCTCAGTGAGACGATCCTCTAGTGCCTTAATATCAGCGGCCTCTGCATTTTCATTTCCATGTTTAAGTGAGGAGATCATCAGATCTTTGTGGAGTTTCTTGATCGTCTTCTTGTCCTCATCACTGTTAGCCATCATTTGACTAATTCTGGTTTTAAGGTCCTCAGTGCTGCTCCGGTATTCTTTCTGTGACTTCTTTAGATCAGCCACTTTTGTCTTCATGCGTTTCAGTTCTTCACGCTCTTTTTTCACAGCTTTTTCAAGACGATCATTTTCCTCTTGCAGCTTTTTAAAGGCTTCATCCTGTTGAGATTTAGCCTCTTTTTCTATTTCTAACTCCTTTTGGAGAGCAAGCTTGTCTTCTTCCAGTTGTTTGAGACAAGTCTGAGTCTTCTTAGACTTTTCAGGACCATCGTACTGTGGAAAGCGAAAACAATTATCGTGTTGTTGAATATGTCAAACAATTTGTACAGAATAGAAATATGTAGCTTTGTTCATAGTTAAATATTTATATTTTTCTAGCATGTTTGTTCAGTTTAAAATAAATTTGCCAAAGCAGGCGGTGGCTGGATGTGAGTAAAAAATTCAAACATTCTCATCAGGGTGTTTTCATTTTCTTAAGACAAGAGAATTGCCTTTAAATAATAAAGCAAAACAACTATTTTCTTAGCATGTGTCTTCAGTTGGTCATTAATGTGTGTGTGTGTGTGTGTGTGTGTGTACGTTGGGTATTCATATCTTGTGGGGACATCTTATTGACGTAATGCTTTCCCTACCCCCTAACCCTAACCATGAAACACACAAGGATATGTGCGCACATGCAGACACACACACACACAAACAAACCTCTCCAAAATCATATTCATATCCCATTTCAGAGTTGTCCACTGAAACAGGGTCTTCCTGAAAACCAGCAGCTCCCTCAGATTCCTCTTTGAATTCCTCTTCGAAGTGGTCGTGAGCAGACGAGTCTCCGGCCTCTTTCCTGGGGGCGTCCCAAAAATCACCAGATTTCTCAGACTCTTTGCTTTTTTCTGCTTTGTTTTCAAATTCTGACTTCTCTTTTTCAAATTTGTAGAGATGATCAGATTTCTCCTCTTCCGAATCACTCTCACAGTCTTCTTCAATGTCATCACTCTCACAGTTCTCTTCAATGTCATCTATAATTTCTTCCTCAATTTCATCATCATCGTCTTGGTCAAAAGATTTGCCGCCACCACTCCACTGAAAATTCGTTGTGGAGGAAAAAAGTACGTCTACGCGTTTGCTGCTCATTCTCTTAGATGAAAACGGCTCCTTTGTAATAATTTCCTCTGAATGTCGCTGGGTTAAAAACTTGGCTCTCTGAGCAACACGAACGGTAACTTGTGGTAATGCAGTCAGCGTGTGCCTGTATCTACTATCACATGCAGAATAGAGTTGCAGCAGAACGAGGAGAGAGGCGTCTATTTCGAATAATAATAACACGTTGTCATCACGGGCCAGTGTTGCCATTCTACTCGGCATTCAAACATGTTTACATTCTAAACAGTCGCTCTTTGGAGTCTTGGTTCACCTTTAAAAAAAAACAAAAACCCGTGTCCTCTTAATCCTTGGCTTAATTTAATTAAACTTTCCTAAACTACCTTTATCTTATGTATCACAATGCAATTTTATTTTCTAAAAGTAAATTCATATTTCGTCCACACACAAACCATCTTCCACTGTTTAACGAGACCAACTGGACCAGGTTAAAACAGCATGCTGCTTTTATTCTTTTAAACACGCTGACAGCCTCCTGCAGCTCTGACGAACAGAAGCTTTAAGTTATCTTTAAATAATGTTATTTTCACAACAAGATTTTATTTCCATCAGTTTACCTTGTAATCTCTAAATAGAAAGGTTCTATAAATAAGGAATCACCATAGATCAAGTGTGTATAATAAAATAATATACATATGGAAAAAATCAGGTTGAAAATGCAGCTGTGGTTTTTGATGAAGTCACTGCTAAAGCTGCATTGAAAGCCTTGTTTCCCTCAGGGATGGTCATGTATCCAACAGTGCAGTGTCCCTACCATCTTCACTATGGCACTCTAGGCATGTGTGTCATTCATGCTAATACAGACCTGAAACATTTGAATGTGACAAATATGCAAAAAAATAAAAGAAATCAGGAAGAGGGGAATATTTTTTCGCAACACTATAAATCGGGTAATAAAGCAGGGTACGCCCTCAAGGTATGGGGACTTTGGCTGACATTATTGTGCATATATGCATTGTTTAATTCAAAATAAAGTATTGGGACATTTTGTAAATTTCCTTTTGTGTATATATAAAAAGTACACAGTGAATGCTGATTGGATACGTATGTTTTTAAAATTCTGTAGATTTAGACAGAAAATGTTTGGTTTTGTTTGTTTTAGCACAACCAAACTTAACAGCAGCAGTGACGCTCAACTGATCCTCATACGGCTTTAATGCAGTTTTTTATATTAGTGGTTGTCTACCTCAGATTGCTCAATCAGTAACATTTTACTGTAGAGAGATCTGAACATTTTCAGATCAAAAAACACAAGACATCCCTTTGCTTTCAAACAGCAGCTTTGAAATTAAACCCTCAGAGTGACACGAGGCTGTTATCCGTCGTGCAGAATCGATAGAAACTGAATGAAAGTGTGAAAGCTTATATTCTCTTTCATCGAGCAAAAGGTAAAAAAAACCTGTCAAATGACTGAATCTCTTTATAACTGTAAAGCAGTTTGTTATAAGGGCTTTCATTTTAATTTACTTATACTAACAAAAGCCAAACTGCAATGTAATCAAAACCTCTTAATGTAATTTTACTTTAATCGTTATGCTGAATGGTGATGGTACAATGCAAGTATTACTGTCAGATAAATGTAGTATAGTAGCAAGTGGAACATTTCTTATTAGGGCTGTAATAGATTACCAACAGTAAGAATGACAACACGGCATTTCTGATTATGCAGATTTAAAAGACAAATGTGGTTTGGGAAGTCTCGCTTTGAATCCCTAATTTTTGCAGTTTGGAGGCTTCACAGAAATGCTCAAGGAGCTGTTCAGAAATTAAATGAAATTTAAATTCTTGGCAGTTTTACAAGCCTTTTTTTGGCTTTCTAATATGGGAGTCTTTGGGGATTGGCTTCATCTTCTTGTCTTCATTTCTTTGCTTGAAAGTTGTGGCGTGGTCTGTGCTGTCTGCTGTTCCTCAAGTTTACCCTTGTTCATTTGACAAGCCCCAAAATGAGGACTCGTCTGTTTAGTGCGCCTGAAAATAAGAAAAAATAAAATATTTTGATATTCGTTGCAGAGTATTGATAAGAGGCTAATACAATTTATTACTGTTTTTCCTGCCCTATATCTAATTCATAGTTTTAGACCAATACCTGGTCTTTCATGCCTGCCTACCTACCTTCCTTTCTTTCAGAGCCACTGTAGCTGCAGTCTTGACTGACACGGCGATATAAGCCATGATCCAGAATTGATAGAAAAAGATGAAAGCGTTGCAGAACTTGGCTTTGCACAAGCTAAATCCCCAGGTGACTGTGTTCAAAACAAACTCTGCAGCTGCAGCGAAAAATGAGTCCACATCTGTTACTCCTCATCTGTTTTGCTTCCTTTGTTTTTAGAAATTCATGATCGCCACATACGCTTCTGTTGCTTCAGTTTAATAAGCTTTTTCCTCACTATGTATGCTTTGATGCTGTTGTGTCTGCTCATTTCTTTTGTTCTTTTTTTCTTTTATTCTGCATAAGAAGAAAGTAAAGAAATGAGGGAAGAGTAAGCATGATTAATACAGTGCTATCTACCTACTATAACTCTAATTGTGGCACAGAGTAAGTGCATTGGTAGCTGCTGTTGTCATCACTGTGGGTGGGACAGAATGCAACGCCAGGATGTTTATTTCCCACTTTAGATGCTTTTTATTCAACTTTTTTTCCCTCCATTTTTCAAGCTGTTTTTAATCTATAGTAAGTGAAGGCTATTAAGAAACGTATCCATAGCACAGTAGCACACCGGCTAGCACTGTCACTGCATAGCAAGTAGGCTATGAGTTTAAACCTGCCGTCTAACTGGAGCACTGTCAGACCGTTGGCTGGAACAGTGACCCACAGTCCTGATTGATAAGCAGTTAATAGCTGAAATTAACAGTTGTGGCTTTTGCTTAAAAATGATTCCCGAGTTCTTGGGCTCAGTGAGGGAATCGATTGAGACCTGATGCACCATCGAGCTTCTGAAACACTGGAAGGCCCCTTGAGTATTCCTAATAAAATCACCAGCGGAGAAGACGTTACTCTGAACTGCTCCCTTATTTCCAAATGGCTCACCACAATGGATCCACATGTTTACATTAGACAGCTTTCCTAGGGCAACTCTCCCAGTAGGAGTAGGAGAACATTAGGTTGTGACCAGGGATCTTACACCAGGGATACATAAAGTAGATATGTAAACCTCTGCATCACCTGTGTAGACCCATGCTAAATATGACAAACCTAAGATAGCACGTTGACTGACCTTAGCATGACTTGATAGAACACATTATGTCTTGATAAGTAAACTTAAAAGGAGATGTCGTGTGAATGGCTACACAGCCTTATCAAGTTTTCTCAAGTTTTCTGGTTTTTGATCATTTGAAACACACGTTATGGAGTAAAATGCTTATAATATCAACATGCTCAGCTCCTTTCCACCTTGGCTCTGCAGCGCTCCTTATGCAAAATATTCTGTCTGAGAACAGATCCTAAACCATCCTCCTCTCTCCTCCCTTCATAGCTTCTTTCCCTGTAGCACAAAAACATTGAGCCAAGATGGATAAATACAGTACGGCACTTTGGCGGTTTCCTTTATGAGGACACAAATAGTTGACTTGCAGTATCATGTTTGCCACTCCAATGTAGGCCACGCCACGAGCAGTAATCCTTCTGATTTATAATGGCTGCCTGCCTGCCGCCGCCGCCGTCTGCTAATCGGCGTCAGGAATGTTTTACTCCACCGACGGTGATTATTTATCCAGTTTTTGTGTGTACATGTGGATTTCAGCACTTACAAAGCATGTTCTGCACACACTCATCTGTCTGCCCCCAATAATTCAAAAACTGTTCCACCCTCATATTCAGTTACGAAGTGAAAGTCAAAATAGCTGAGGTGTTTTCCTCTTGGCGCCTGGCTGCAGCTGTTTGTTCACTGGTGCCTGGAAAGTCTTTGCCACCAAAATAATCTGGGTTGGAGGCAGAGGGACGGTATGTGGAGTCATCACAGAGCTTTACTAAATATGGACAGAGCTGTCATGGTTTCACACGAGCACCTGCTGAGGCCCGGCTGTGTAGCACAGTGTGCAGACATGAAGAGTGAAGCTGCACAAGAGCAGGTTAAGTAAAGTCCATCAGCATGTGGAAGCCACAGCCTGACTGGATGTATGTAAAAAAAAAGACAACAATGAAACTACCAGCCTTGTATTTTAAAGTTTCAAGTCCACGCAGGTTATAAAGACACACACCAAAGAGCAGGAGAGCTTTATTAAACGGCAGCAGCAGAGCAACTTCCCATCTCTGCTCGTAACCCAAAATCTTAAAGCCTGCTGGAGGACGCACTGTTCTACTTGAGTCACTCACCTCTTCTCCGGTGTCTTCCTCCTCCACTGCCTCTAATACCCTCTAATTTGTTCCTGTCTTCAGGTAAAAATAACTCAGCTCTGCATCTCCTTAGCCAGCACTTTCCTGCTGTACATGTTTTTCTGAGGGGTCGCAGGAGTATTGTGTTTCCACTGCTGTCAGGAAACAATAGTGGGGACTCTGACTCGCAGCCTCCTCCTTATGGATTGAATGTAAAGCGAGTGGTACAGAAATTTCTTAGTGTACTATTACATTTGTTTGCTGTCACTTTCAAATGGATAGGCATTTAAAAATAAACTTTGCTTGGTGCCAGTAGTACTTTTAGTTACACGTGTAGAAAGTGTCTTTTTTAAAACAGCCTGAATATGAAAAACAAAACTGATGACAAAGGGATTTAAATTTTCAGTCTTTCTAATGACCTGGAGGGTGTGACTCCTCTGGTTTAAACTAGAAGAATGATTATCTTGAAGTTTTTTAAAATCAAGAGCTGCTGCTGGTCTCCTTCTATATTACTGTGAATTCTCCTGCTGTGTTTGGATTGTTCCCTGGAAGTCCTGTTGTGATCAGTTGCTCCTGATCTTGCTCTTGTGGATCTTTAATGGTGAACGTTTAACTTGAATTTAATTTCAGAGAAATTAAACCTGGAAATAGAGTGGTTGGTATGGGAAGATTGTATTTTGGCTCAGTCACACTAGGGTAAAAATAGGGTGGCAACCTCCTTGGACTTGGAAAAAAGCAGCGGTTGAGCCCAGAGCCCAATCGCGACCGACACTACAGCAGGTTCGCCTGGTGGGAGGCAATCGCTCCTTAAATAATCGTGGTCCGTCTCACTGCAATCACTCTCGAACAGAATGGTGAAGGTTTGCAATCTAATTTGGAAACAATGTTTTTATCAACCCGAGCCAGTCTCAACTAATGAGCATAACTCAGTCAGTTAGGTGTATTTTGGTTTTAGTTCTAAATAAAAGCAAGATTGCCAAGTACCAGTGTCATTTTGAAGTTGAATGTCAAAGAATGTCATTGGTTTGAGTAATGAAAACGGGATTTTTGTCACTGTTTCATAGCCTCAGCAGCAGAAAGTGGTGAAAGAGACTCATCAAATTGAAAGCACATACCCTTTTTAGTTGCTGCAGTGTGAGTATTTCTGTTGCTGAATCATTATACCAGAATTTGATGCTTACAGTGTATGTTTTGGATGTGCAGGTTGCCCCGTAACTCAGCCTGATGTTTTTGGTGCTTATGCAAGCCTTAAAAGCTCCTCACAAGGATTTAAAATAATGTTGTAAGAGTGTGTTTGAAGCTGCTGTCTAACATGCCTTTTGCTCTACAAGATATGGATCAAACAGGGATGTTACATCACCCCTTACACTGAAACTGCATCTGGGAAAGACCAACCAAAAATAGAACTGACACTAGAAATTATGCCGGCAAACTAGGGGAAGCCAAACATTGACACCTGTCTGGTTGCCAGGAATAAAGCATTGTTTGCATTGCGCACCTCTTTCAACACTATTGTGTGGATGTTTGAATATCCCAACACCGCTGGATTGGAGGTTGCAGCATGCACTTGAGTCTCAACATGAAATAAAATGCATCAAACAGCAATATGACACTGAATGGTTCACTTCAGTGTTGCTGATGGTCATGTTTCCTTTTTATATGTTGGAGTTATTTAGAGTGAAATGCCACGGCAGCTGAGAATGTCCAGAATTCATTGACATTTACAGGTAGAGTAAAACATTCATGGAAACCCCAGATTGTGTAACATTGATTTAAGATTCTCTTTACTGCTCAGGAATTACATGAACATACTGAAGGAGTGTTGCGTCGACTTGTTGTTTCACCTGACTGAAGCTGAAAGAACAACGATTCCCATTGAGCTGTACCGCTGACAAAACCCATGCATTTTAATGGCTTTCATGATAAGCTGTTCATTATTGCAATATGATGAAAGAGTAGGAGACAATGAGCAGTCCCACTAAGTCTAATATGTACTGTTTCTGTCTTATGTTTGTATTTTATGAAGCAAATCACATGGAAATTTTGAGTTAAACTAAAATGAAGGACTTAAAACAACTGAGAAATATATAGAAGAGACATAAATATTCTTTTGTTCCTCTGTCTGCTCTTCCTTCAGTTCATAAAACCTTCATTTAAGCTTTGTTCAAGCAGCTTCTTCACTAATCCTTCAAATTAAGGGAAACTTGAAGCAGTAACTTTACCAATAAAGGACGCCTGTGTTTTAGCATTTCTGCGCATAAATTATGAGAACATAAAGGCGATTTTAAAATATTAATTGAATGGCTGTCTGCTTGTGATGAATAGTTTGTCTTTATGTAAGCATGAACTCACCAGTTTGTATAAAATAGGGGAAAGTAGTGCTGTCTATTAGAGAGATCCTGGGAAAAGAGCTGTTTTTTGCTACAGTTAATGGTAACTAGTTCCTTGAAAAGTAAAATGTGTGTTTTATGAAAATTCTTCCATCAGTTCTTAGAGGAATCTTTTCTCATTCTCTAGGGATCCAAAGCCTGAAAAAGCCTTAAATGCTCATTTAAACTCGTGTTTCCATGCCTAAAATTTTGAGTTAATGCGAGGATGTTCCTGGCTCTACCCTCCAAGTTGGTTCGAACCTTTCTCTGTGGGTAGGATGGATATTGTGACCCTTCTGTAGTCTAAACGTGATTGAAGACAGTTTAGTTGAATCCAAGGTTTTATATCCTCTGTGCAGTTTAATAAAGTCTCCTCACTCTTCTCCTGGCCGATTCAACCTCTGGACGCGGTGCCACGATCGATTTGCAATTGACAAGTTTCTGAGGAAAACTAATTGGATGAGATAACCTTTAGAGTCAGAGGTGATTGGACCGACACAGACACTCAATTTCCTGCACACGTGTCAATCTTGTCTGCTGTAGTGTAAAGATTTATCTGTTTGTCCAGAAGCGCTGAGGGTTACTCATCCTTTCTTTCACACATGCTGAAGTTTGAGTAAATACATGTGTAGGTACTCAGGTTGAGTTTACTGCAGGTCAGTATAAGGTCTGTGAAAAAACCAAACAGGGATTTGTACGTGGTTGTGGAAATAAATAAGTTCTTGTCCTTTTTCTTGCCAGCAGCATCGGTGATCTTAGTCTGTTGGTTCAGGTCCAGACCAAGACCATCAAAGATTTAACTCATATCCATATCATAGAATGATGTTTGGTAATGAAGCCTTTTTTCCCCTCACATTTCGGATGCCCTAGTAGCAACAATTTCTGACAAAGCGTCCTCTCTTAAACGTCTTTTTCTGATGTATGTTAGACCTACAGCCTACAGTGATGCATGTCAGGAGGCTGGTGGAGCGATGAGAGGCACAATCAAACAACCTTGAAGTAGAAAACAGTGACTTATCTGTTGTTGATCAGTTAGTTAGACACTAAAGTGCCGAAGGCCAAAACGATCAGGTTTCGCCTACCAATGGTTGATGTCCATCTTTCAACCTTGGTTACTACAGATGCAATGACAGCAGCAGCAAAACTGCAGATAAGGAATTGTAATTACTCAGGTTGGTACTCTTACCAAGATCCTCTTTTAGAATATTAACTTGTCTTCATCGCCTCCTTTAATATCTCAAATCAGTAACCATCAACTTCTCCTAAACTTGATTCACGCCCAAATAACCCCAAATCCGTAGTGACATAAGGGCCTGTAACGGTACAGAAAATACAGGCCAGCACGGCAGTCATGCTTCATCCTCATTGTAATTGCAGCTGTCATATCCATTTCACGATGTCTTCTGCCAAATAATTACCCAGCGCTGTGCTCACTCGGGTTAGAAAACGTGCACGGCAGAATACTTCTTGGCTCCCGTTTCTCAGCCAAATCATTCAACACAGCACAGCCTGTTGGCTGGATTCCCTCCGTAAACACCTTTGTAGACGATCATCTGAGATCGAAGCTGCAGAGCTCCTACATTTCACAGTCTGCTCTCAGAGACAGAGAAAACTTCACCTTTATTCAGCCTGCGGGGAGAACAAAACAAACTCTTCACAGCTTCTATGTCATCACACACAAATAAATCAATGCGTGTTATACCTTTATACTGACAGGTAGATATCTGCACACAGCAGTGTGTTAAATTAAGTGCAGCACAATTCCTATGTTTGCCTTCTTGGTGGTATAATTGTGCTGCTAAGCGAACTGATAGAGAATAATTAAGTTAAATATCATCATGCTTGTTGAAATTGGGAAATATTTCGCTGCAGTGTTGCAGGAAAGCCATGATACTGCATACATTTATCTGAATTTCACTTGAAAGCAGTCCAGGTTTAGATCTTTGCATATGCAAATGATTCCCACTTAGAAAGAAAATAAGTTGGAGTGCTTAGTCCACTGATTCAAAGCAGATTCAAAGTTATGATGGGGTAAAAACTAACTATGGTAAATATGAGTAAAATAGAAGAAGCAGAAGGTGAAAGAAGACAACAGCAAATTGCAAAAATGCAAAAAAAAAAAAAGTTTGGAAAATGAAAGACTGAAAAAGACTTCGAACACATGATGTCATCACCGAGCTTTCAGGAGAAGATGTGAGGTTGGAACACTTGAACCATCTAAAGGAGTTTATATTTTATGAAGCAAGTTTTTCCAAAAGACTACAAAATCAGTAGAAACAGTCCTGGAAGATCACCTGGGGGGTAACTATCGATTGCTCCTCTTCCTGAGGGAACATCCTGATAGCGCATCTGAAAAGATTTTACATATGTACTTTATCCAAACGACATTTTCTAGGTAGCTCTGTGAATCCGTGTCTTTCACCCCTCGTGGAAGATAAAATGAGATGAGATGAGAAGATGATATCAGATGAGATGAACTTTATTGATCCCCGAGGGGAAGCTCTGTAATTACAGCGGCGAGGTGTAGAGGGATATGTTGAAGAGGGAAGTGAAGGTGAAAAATGTTTCTGATAATACAGGCTGTTGCTAAGATAATATCAATACATAGCATCAATATGCAGTTTAAAGAGAATTAAAAAATCAGCTCAAAATACATCCTTTAATAATTATCTATTTGTAAAAATTGCCAGTTTCAAGAGAAAGAAGACAAATCATTAGAAATGGAGTAATTAACTGTTTCAAAGAAGTGTTTCGAAAGATTTTTTTAAATCAGCTGAGTCATAAAACATAACCAAATGATTTTCTGACATCTTCACACTCATTTGATTCTGTCCTACTGGAAAATGACTTTGCGCTTTCTCCGGTTTTATATAAAGAGGACATTATCTTGCTCCATTTGCCAGATTTTCATTCTCTTGCATGATTCTGCTGGTTCGGTTGGACTAGCGGTGCCTGTGGTGTAGTGGAGAGGAGGCTGAGAACTTGATGGAGCGGTGAAAGTAACTGCAGCAACTGAGGCAAATATTCCTGCAGCAAATGCATGAATTACTCATTAATTTGGTTTTTTTATTTGCAGCATAAGGTAACTAGATGTGATGGTAGATTTTATGGTAGTTATATCTTAGATGGTGAAAGCCAAATAAACCCTAAAACGAAATTCAGCTCAGTCAGATCTGGAGCTGCCTTGGAAGCATTGAATTATGGAGGAAGACTTGGGAATCTGTAATTTGAGTGAGGATGAAGAGGCAATTTATGCTTCATTTTCTCTCTTTTGCATTCTAGGAACTCAAGACGATTTCTGAAACAGTTATTTAATAACTAATATTCTCAGTATAACCAAAACAAACTCAGCTGGTGATCCATCTACTTGCTTTTAGTCAAAGTCCAAACTGAAGCTTGTGGAGTCTGATGGCATGTGACCACAGCGGCAGCGAGGGGTCGCCCTGCTTCCTCTGCTGGCCTCTTGATGGGCGAGTCAGTGACAGTGAATAGATGAGTGATCGGTGATCTTCCTCTCCAGCCTTCCAAGCCCACGGAAACACCGAGGTTCACGTGATTGGACGAAGGCACATCTCATGAGCTTTCTGCTGTTGGATTTGAAATCAAGAGCAACATGCTACCTCAGTTGCAACCGCTCCCATATGTTATGAAAACATTTCAGTGATGTGTGTTTTTAAAAATGTCAGAGATAAGTCTCAATAAGCCTTTCAGTTGCTGAATATAGGGGGGAAGCAAGATACCTCAATTCGCCTAAATCTTCATGCATATCATTGAAAAGGTCACACTTCCAGAATGCGTTCCTAGTTTGGTGACACAGATAATGAAGAGGAAACATGGAAGTGATCGACGTTGTGGATTTGTATGCTGTAACTTGTAAGGCTGATGGATGAGCAGGCACTATCCAATCAGAAGCAGAGTAGGGGTGAGAATATTGCCACATAGTGATCCTCCACTTATAAAGAAAGTGGGAGCCTGCTGGCTCCTTTGCCCCGTACTTCCAGTGCCCTTTGATTCCCGCTATCTCGCTCATTTGTTGGCCTCAGATAAGCTCAGCTTTTAAGCCAGTCTAAATTATGGTAAATGGTAAATGGCCTGTATTTATATAGCGCTTTTACTAGTCCCTAAGGACCCCAAAGCGCTTTACATATCCAGTCATCCACCCATTCACACACACATTCACACACTGGTGATGGCAAGCTACATTGTAGCCACAGCCACCCTGGGGCGCACTGACAGAGGCGAGGCTGCCGGACACTGGCGCCACCGGGCCCTCTGACCACCACCAGTAGGCAACGGGTGAAGTGTCTTGCCCAAGGACACAACGACCGAGACTGTCCAAGCCGGGGTTCGAACCGGCAACCTTCCGATTACAAGGCGAACTCCTAACTCTTGAGCCACAATCGCCCAAATTATGCTTTAAACTGCTGCTTCTAAGATCAAGAATGAATTATCTTCTGATGATTTTAATGTGAAAATGTGCGACTTTGCACTGCCTTGTATCTGGCTGAACTGAATCTCTAACTTTTTAGTAGTTACAAAATAATCAAATGAAACAAGTTTGGTTCAGCTGAGTCTGATGTTCAGTTTTTTTTGTTTTTTTGACACATTGTAAATCACTGATCTTTTAAATAACAGATTAATGTAATTAGTGTTTATTGAACTGATACAATCAGATGATGTGCGTGCACATGTGTTTGTGAACCAAAACAAGTCCTCCTTTCACAGATTTGTTTCTTTTATTATAACAATGTTTGTTGGCTTTTAATTTGAAATATTTTACTTGTTAAGTTGACATTTATTACCTTATTAACTGCTACAATGAGAGAATTAAAAAAATATGGGGTAAGAAAAGTATTTCTCATCTTATTATTATCTGAAATCTTAGTGTAAGATTAACCAAAGTTGGACTTAATGACCATGTAGCTCTAATTTCTTAGGGTTTCCAGACAAAACAATCTAATAAATACACTTGTGTGTGTGTGTGTGTGTGTGTGTGTGTGTGTAAGTGTCAGTCTCAGCCCGTGGATCTTACTACCAGGAAAGTACTCGAAATGCTCAGTGGTGATAATGTACTTTGATTATCAGTCACCCTGCAGGGCAATGCTGTGTCTCTCTCTTTCTCTCACACACACACACACACACACACACACACACACACACACACACACACACACACACACACACACACGCGCCCAGCTTGATGCTTGTAACTTCCCTGCTTGTTGTGCAGAAACTGCAAAAGAATCCTGTCAGCGCTGGCAGGGGGTGTTTGGAGAGCCTGTGTGTGTGAGAGAGAGTGTGAGTGTGGGTGTGTATGGGATGCTTTGATTGTCAAAAAAATAAAAAAAATCAAGTGAAAGAAGACAAAAAATTCCCAGAAGGAAGATCCTGCCTGGGTTTGTGCTGCTGAGGACAAAACCAATTATAGAGCAGGAAGCAGGAAGATTGGATTATACGCAAACGCAGACTGTCACAACACAAACTCACATCAATGAATGCATATCGCAGCCAGTTTGGCTTCTTTACCAACAGCTATGCTTCGCTTATCTTAATCAAATCGCTAATATAGAGAGGAACACCACTCTGTGTGTTCTGTTCTTCTCTCTCTCTCTCACACACACACACGCGCGCGCGCGCACACACACACACACACACACACACACACACACACACACACACACACACACACACAGTCAAACTTTGCCTTTGAAGCATGAAGCAGTGACACAAAGGGAACCCTAATTATGGATTATAAAGCGACGCAGTACTTTTGTAACAGCCTCGATTGTGACATCAGATCTCCATGTGTTAATGTTTGTAAGCAGTCAAAGATCAAAACATCAGCGGCACATACAGGAAGTTGTATCTTGTGTATGGAAAATTTCTAGGTATCGATTGGTTCCCCCACTGCTGCCTAAAAAATTACAGTGTTTGTTTTGCTTTTCATAATTAATGTTGATTCTAAGTTGTGCATCATCATTCTCATTATCAGGGTTCTTAAGTAGAGTGTTTCCCTGAAATGTATAATAGCAGCTGTTCACATGGATGGAAAATGCACAAAAGTGTGTGGTTACCAACAATAAGGTTGTTTCGTCTTTTCAAAAGTCCCGTGTGGACAAATGGAGACATAATCAAAGAGTTATGTGTCAAAATAACTCTTGATTTTTATTTTATTGAGTCTTAAGGAGATTAATCTGGCAACTGGACCAGTTAGTGAGTGAAGATTGTACTGGTTTGGCCAAAGAAGTGTATGAAATTTCAAAGTGCTGTGCGCAGCCACATGTTGGCTTAATGGTAGGGCTACATTTTAGGTGGTTTTTGCTTCTTCCTTAGACACCTCACTATGTTAAGACTCTGTGCACCATAAAACTCTCACAGCAATCTTTGAAATGTTGGGGGGGAAAGGAGCTGACTCCTGACCTAAAAGCTGCTGGTTTGTACCTGCAGAACCAGCCATCATCATCAGCTATGATCCTCCACATGCAAGTCAGAGATAAGTTTTAAAGGTCCACCCCATGGCAGATAGGAGTTATAGAGTGGGGCTTCCAGGGAGCGATCTAAAAATGCAGGTGATCATGAAGTGAAATTTGCAAAAATTAAAACCAGCTATAGAAGAAAAAGTTCCAAGAACATCTCTCATGTCTCAGTAAATCTCCTGGTCTGAATTTTATAAAAGTTCCTGACATAATGACACTTTTGCATCACCTGCAACACAAAGTTCAATAAATGCACCCACAAAAATTAACAGATAAGCACAAGAATGTAAGAAAAAATATTTTGGAGGTTGTGGGGCTTAATGAATTATAGCTGCACCAAAAGAGTCATAAATGCGTAACTTCCTGTAGAGTCAGA
This sequence comes from Astatotilapia calliptera, assembly GCF_964374335.1. NCBI lineage: Eukaryota > Metazoa > Chordata > Actinopteri > Cichliformes > Cichlidae > Astatotilapia > Astatotilapia calliptera. The sequence continues at coordinate 35,931,645 of NC_137433.1, read as the reverse complement.
AGTATGCCAGAAGTATATCATGGCATTTTTTGCAACAGTCTTGCGTTATCCAAACAAGCATTTTTGCTCACCATGCCAGCAGTGGTTTATATTCTATTAACGAAGCAGGCTTATTCTCCATCCTCTGTAACTGTGACTGCTCCAGAGTCTATGCTGGTTTCTACAAGTGGGTGTGTGTGGTCAGAGACCTGAAATAAAAATATGCTGTACCCGGTTCTCCACATCGCTGCCCTCAGTTGCTGCATGCAAGCTAAAAACTTCCTGTCAAGGCTGCAGACACAAACTGGATTTTGGGTATTTTTTCATGCAACAAAGTCACTCTAGCATTTAAAATAGTTACATTTCATAGTCAAAGACATTTCCATCGCATGTCATGTTTTTCTAGGATACTTGTCAATTTTAAAATCCCACTTTGATGATGAAACACTGTTTAAAAGTTAAATTCTTTATTTTTCATCACCACTGACAGAGATATAAATAGATAGAAAATGCCAACACGTAGAGGGATAAATCAGAGTGAGAGAGAGTACTTTATGTTGGAGTGCAGTGTACTTTCATCTCTGTGAGAGTGTACTGACCCACGAGGAGAGCTGGTGAGTGCGTGTTTGTTCATAAGAGTGCCAAGGACAGTTGTGTTTTTGTATTTCCTTCCTGGATCCGTGCATCCATTGCATTTGCAGTCTGCTTAACGCTCTTTTAATTGGCTTCTCCTACTCCTACACACTCACATTTAGAGTGACAGCACGTGTGATTTCTGTTGAGTAGCTTAAAGGGTAGACCTTGTTCCTAAACTAGATGCGCACACTCACACACAGCTGCTGCTCTTCTCATTTAGACAGCAGCACGCCTTGTTTCCTGTGTCAGGTTCCCTTTGGCTGCTGAATCTGTCAGAGAGCTGTCCCTCTGGTAATCCATACATCCTCATCCGTGTGCGTGCGCCGCTGATTGGTGGCTGGTTCACAGTCATTTTACACCCACAAAGAGTGATGTGCAAACTTCCTGCGCTTATTTTACGAGCTTTAGATTTAGTTTTTATCGTCTGCCGCTTCTTGAACTCACCGCATCGTATTTCTCAGAGCAGATGTAGCTGCTGTAGAACTTTCTTTTATTGCATGCCGCTTGCTAAACTATTGCTGCACTTTTACACCCTGAAAAGAAAGTTTTGCTGCTTTTACAACCTGCCAGGAGGTACAAGGAGCAAATGGGCGGTTACTTTTCTGTGAGACTGCACTTAGTCTTTTTAGGCCAATACACAACATGGAAAATTGCTCGTTGATGTGAGCGTGGGCAGGAGACTGCAACGGCTGGTTGGAGAGAGAGGATACAAGCATCCTCAGGTCATATTTCATAGTGCAGTGACACTATTACATCATTAATTTTGGGCAGAGACTACATAGTTGTACTGGGAGAACATATGAATAAATAATGCCACTGACTCATGTTTCATTTTTTAAAAGGCAGATTCATTTACACAAAGTTGTAATCGGGAGGTTTATTCTTATAAATTCATGGTGGATTGATATTGTATTGTTTAGTCTATATCAATATACACAGGGGTGCCACGACGTTGTAGTAGTGAGGATCTGTATCGTGCATTTGTGTTTTTGTACAGTCTATGGGAACAATAAAGTTATGAGCTGCAGTTTGCATGTTTTTAATGAATAAATTGACCCAAGATTCACACCAACACTTCTTTCTTTCATCTCCAGCTACTCGCAAAAGTGAAGCCATTCCTCTGTCATTTCATCCCACCATCATCTTTATTCAGGTGTCAGTCTGTGATTGGTTAGCCAACTGCAGCTGGTCCAAAACGCTGCAGCACAGTCTCTAACTGGCACACACAAGCAAGACCAGATATCTCCAGTACTAGCATCATTACACTGGCTGCCAGTCAGTTTTCAAAATGATTTCAAGATTTTAATATTTGTTTTTAAGGAGCTGCATGGGTTAGAGCCCTCGTACCGTCTGATCTTTTCGATTTGTACACTCCTTCAAGATCACTGAGGTCTGCGGACCAAATGCTCCTTGCTGTCCCGATTAAAGCGCAGAGGAGATCGAGGCTTTGCTGTGGCTGCTCCTAAACTGTGGAACAGATTGCCCCTTCACGTCAGGACCTCCCCAACATTAGACACTTTTATTCTCTGCCTTTTAAATCAGAAGGAGTTGTGACTACTATGTTAGGGCTGTTCGATATAACGATATATATCGGATGATGATATAAAAACGTCTATCGTTTCATTTTATGCTATCGTTTGTTTCGTGATGTCGCAAAATAAACTGCAATATTTTCTCATCGTTTTCATGGTCACTGTAGTGGCTATATTAATTTGTTAAAGTTCTCTCTTTCTCTTATATTTAATATAACCACACTACAGACGGACAAGCGCCTGTTTTTATGCGTTATCGTTAGCAACAACGACGGTAAAACCATCGCGTGTCCGCTTGTTTATTTTCCACATAAACCTTTCACAATGAAGCTCAAGATCCTTTTGAGACTTTTCTGAATCACAAATAAACTGAATCCCGTGAAAGAGCAGATTATCTACGGATGAGAAGTAAAAAAGAGCCGCCAGGTGCTAAAAAATAAACCTTAGACTCAAACATTAGAACAGGCTTTTCCCCGCAGCACGCCGTGTAACAAATACTCACAAAGAAAACGGCGGCCGTTACAACTTATGTCTAAAAATGTATCGTTTCATGCATCGGTTAAAACACTCGACTCCAGGTACACCACGCCCAGCTGGAAACACTTCCCGCGATTCACAGAATTTACAGAAAATGTTAAATTTTTGTGATTTATATCGTTATCGGACGATAGATGTCTTATATCGGGATATGAGATTTTGGTCATATCACACAGCCCAATTTATGTTTCTTTTCTTATATTCTGTCATCTGGTCCTATGTTTTGTACAGCACTTTGGTCAACAGCTGTTGTTTTGAATGTGCTTATAATAAACTTGACTCTGACTAACATTTGCCCTCTTCATCTCATCCCATAACTGTGAACGTGATGCTGGAAGGATACCTCACAGATTTTTGCATCACTGGTTTCAGATTTTTCAGCCGCACATTCATGACTTGTGGCAAGCATTTTGAGTACAGTGAAATCATTGTTCATGTCCATGCCATTACGCCACTGATACAAGAACCACTGATAGAAGACAGGATTCATCCGTGCTTTCATGTTGTTTTTGCCAATTTCTGACCTCCCCATCTGACTGTAGCAGCAGAAATTGAGAGTCATCAGACAAGGCAATGTTTTTCCAATCTTCTACTGACCAATTTCAGTGAGCCCATTTGATTTGTAGCCTCACTTTCCTGTTATTAGTTGAAAGGATTCATAACGGTTGTGATCTTCTGGTGCTGTAGCCCATCTGTCTCAAGACTCAACAAGTTGTGCATTACAGATCCTAATGAGAAATTAGAGTTACTGCTAGCTGGAAGCATCAGCTGCCCAATCTCCTCCAATTTCAACAAGAAATTTTCACCCAGAAAACTGCTGCTCGCTGGATATTTTCTATTATTCAAACCTTTTCAAACCAGTTTTAGAAATACTCAGAGCAACCATACATGTTCAGAGTTAGTTTACATGTCTAAACTTTCTGCCGTGTGATTGGCCAATCTCATATCTGTGTGAATGAGCAGTTGAACAGGTGTTATAAACAACCTGATTACACCATCGTTGAGTTACAAATCGTTATGATAATGGACACAAACCTGCTTAGTTACTAACAACAACACTACTTGTACTACTCAACTTAGAGGTCCTCTTTTGAAGAGTCTGGATCAGGAGGCTGGATGGTGGCTTTGATAGCTTCCTGTTTTGCACTTTAATTCGCCGTTCTTCAGGCATCCGTTTGTTTTTACTTGCTTTCTTACTTCGGCTTTCACTTGCCAGACTAAATTAGACTAGACTAAATCATCTGGTTTGGGAAAAGATTGTGTTTTTGGTTAAAGTATAGTACACTGAGAAATGGCCTTACCTGTTGTGTTTAAATGACCTTTATTGCCCAAATGTGGGAGATCAGGGACTGGATGGAAAACAAAACCTTGTGGATATTAAGATGCCACCAGCGGTATTTGGTGCCCTTGCAATGAGAATGGGTTTTTGTTACTGAATAGTAGTAGTGGGAATGGGGAATTGTTAATGAGTGATTCATTAGTCATCACTTGCCTAGTAACTGCTGATTCGGGACTTTTCCTTTCTTTCAAGAGGAAGTTGAGAGCACACATTAACAGCAGGTGATGTGGACATAATCCTGATGTAATGTCAACGTTAAGTATGAACAACATAAAGAAAGTGGAATGAGGATGATTATGGTCAGTTTATTCATAATTTATATTTTTGAGTAATTAAGCAAACGCTTGAATCCCTTTTTGCAAACTCTTACTTTGATATTTTTATGTACAAGAAGCGAATCAGTCGAGCGCCCTGGTCTTGTGCATCGAGGCGAGGATGCCGTATTTAAGGGAGGCAATGGGCCAGTTTAAAGATTGCTGTATTCCCATTTCAGCTGTTACAGTTTACTCTTAAACATTAGATAAAGTGAAGCAGAAAACATTTAAAATTTGGTGTTAAATATATATAGAGGAAAGCTGACGTGCTACTGCAGTTTTTAAGTCAGCGATGCCAGCTGGCGATGTTGTTTCTGTATCATTAAGCACGAGACGTGGCCTTTAAATCACAGTGCACCACTTATAAGGACATTTCGGGTGTCATGTCAACACATTTTAAGCTTTCGTGCGTCATTTCACAGCGTTTTGTTCCCACTCTGGAGAGATAACTTTAAATTAACAACCCTGACAAACGGCAACATCTCGGGGCCCGAGGCTTAAGCAAGTATAGCGCTCGTTCCTCAATCACGGGGTCAGCAGTTCAAGTCCTGGCCCCCAGCCTTTCCAGATAGCAATTTAACATTTGTTACGTGCCACCCACCCAAACCCCTGTTCATGAAGCATTTTAAAAATGTAGTTCAGTCTAAGGAAATGCGAACATGAGCCGTTTGTGACTTTCGTGCTGAAGCGAGACGTGAAATGCGATACAGCAAACGCTCTCTTACTTAATTCATTAATCCAGAATAATTTGTGTTTGTTTGTTTTGTTTAATGAGATGTGTTTTGGATGTTGTGTCATATTTGTAGTGGGTCATTTTCACACCAGTTCAGGCACCATTCCAGTCACACTCCCTGAGGTTTTTATTTATTTTTACTTGCTTTTAGTCTTATACTCGCCTTCTTTTGCTCTTTCTCTGTCATCATTTCAGTGTTTGTCTTCATGTGTCTTGGTTATTTGGTTGTTCCCTGTTTTACTGTGAAGATTAGTTTTCTAATTTTTCCCTATTTGTTTCGGTTTGACTTCCCATTTTTGTTTCCCCTCCTTTCTACCTGCTTGCCCCACCCCCGTCTTATTCCTACCTGTGTCTTGTTTGGCTCTTATCCCTCTGTGTACATGCATGCAGCTATGTCTTCCTTTGTCTTTATTAGATCATGTTGTTTCCATCTTTTATCACAATTGCCCATTTTTAGTTCATCTTTAAGTTCTTTATCTGCACTTGGATCTATTTTTTGATCTATTCTGACAGTCTGTTGGTCACTAACATTATGCAACGACCATCCAGTATGTATGGAGTTTGAATACAGTGCAAACTAGAGATTTAGATCATTTGGTTTAAAACAACCAAATACAGCAATGCCATTAGCCTTGGTGAAGGAGCCAAGTACCTTGGAGCCAAGTTGGTAGTGCTAAATTAAGAAAATTGTGCATTTTGCGTGATTTGTATGTGGTTTTAAGTAGATTTAAAGGTTTTGAAGACAAACATAGGCCTTCCTAAAAGGTAAAAAAGAAAGAAAGATAGGAATGGGATGCAGTTAAATTGGTTGTGAATGTGCAACATGACACTGGTTAGTATAAATATGTAAGTTTGAGTGGTAGCCAGTAATGGTGCCAACAGGACATCCTCTGACCTTTCCCCTTTTCTTCTCTCTGATGGGTCTGGAATTACCGGAGCAGCTTCATGAAACATTATCCAGCTGGTATTCCTCCAAGCGGGATTGCAGTTGTGTTGCAGCGCAGGTCTCCAGCTCTGCTCACAGCTGCCCCAAATTAAAATTTGGTTACAGATTCATAAGCTCCCCAAATCAAATCAGAGCGTCAAAATGGGTCAGAAATCACTTGTCATTAATTTTTAACTTCTTCATTCCTCTGAGGTGAAAAACAGCGATTTAAAAAGTTGCTCAGCCTCAAATTTCTGGTTACGCTGTAGCTGGGAGACGGAGGGCTGCCGCCTACGTCACCTAACATGACTTTCACCGTGCCCAAGTGGTGTGTTATTAAAGTTCTTGCTCGTGTACATGAGCGAGACGTTTGAGGATAACGCTTTGCAGTCCGAGCCACTTTCAGAGCTCCTCAGTCCATATTTTTAAGATTTTAAAACAATGGCGGCACTTCTCTGAGCTATCTAAATATATAAATTATTTACATTCTGTTTGTTTGTCTAAAAGCTGCTGTTCTTTTGTAGGAGCGATTCACTGTAGCCTGCCAAGACCTGCCAAGGTGTTGGAGGTGAAAATTGGAAGCTGGAGGGATGATGATGTGTCTGCAGTGGGATCACTGTGAGCTGACAGGAGCAACAAAACAGGAACAAATTAGACAGATTTGTCAAACAGATTTCAAATTATGCAGTGTGGCTTCAACCTGAAATCCTTTTGAATGAATGCAAATGAGTTTTGTAAGATGTGAGGAACCTCTACACTGGATAATGAATGAGTCAGCTCCTCCAAAAGCTCAACAATGAAAGGGAACAAACTTCTCAGATTGAACGCATGAAGCATGCATTATGTATCACAGCGGGCCTGTGAGATGAAATGCAGTATGTGATTTAGTTTCTCGGCTTTCTGTTCACCTGCATCTCAGCCATTGTTGTCTTTGGCTCACAGAAAATTTGTCTCTTTTGTTTTAGCCTTTCCAAAGTATAAATCCCTGAATCAAACTAAATCTGTAGTGCAGCACAAATGGAGTCCGAGCAGCGTCAAAACTTGTGGCTGGACTTGTGGCATAGATTTTTCATTAGAGCTAATGGGTGCTGAGACAGAAGCGGTGAATTATTGAGCGAAATGTTTTTCCTTCCTTGCTCGTCGTTACAGATCTCTGCACCTGGCTTGTTGTAAACTTTCCCCTATCAGGACTTTTCCTGTGACTTCATTTATAAATTATGCAAATTTTATCAGTTTGTGCTTGTTTTCTCCTCATGGCACCTTAAGTAAAATAAACATATTAAAAAATGCATCTTAAAGAGTTCACTGCTGAGGTGTTTTAGTTTGGCTTTATTTGCAGCACACCATCATATAAAAGCTGTTTTTCCTTTTGAGTCAAGTCACTCTTTTCAGGCTGACATGTTTATTGTTTTGTGTAATAATTGCAAAAATACAGCAGTGACAAATTCCTAAAGTAATTATGAATCTGCTCTGTGTCACAAACCCAGCTTTTGTTTTTCTGTTCACGCCTGTGTGGCTTCACTGCTAATCTCTTTCTTGTTGGTGGACTCTGACTCTTTTGGGCCATCTGTTTGATGATCCAGAACCCATTACGTGCTCGATGCTGATATTTGGCTGCAGGAGCGATAGCAGCTATGGTAGGGTGAGGGCAGACAGCTGGATTTATGGGTGCTGGGAGGCCAACGATCAGCCAGTCATTTGTCATGTCTTACCAGCAGGCCCTCTAATTGGACTGGAGGCATGGGGGAAAGTTGAATCAATGAGCTAAGCCACAACTTTTAAACTCTTCCTTTCTCTTTGTGTGGCTATTAGCCTAACAATGCTAACCCTGTGGCAGAGGACACCGTCTCCTGCTTTGCATGCAGATTCATTAGTTGCTAGATAGCTCGTACTGGGGGTCAGTAATGAAAAAGATGCGAGACAGGCTGGGAAATTCATGATTAAACCATTGAGCAGAAAGAGTCGTCCCCTTTGTGAGTGCTTTGAATATTTGCCAACGCTTCGATTAAATCAGGCTTTTTGGCCGAGACTGTGACAGTTTTAGGTGTCCTTCAGCTGGGCAGCTCTATAACTTTGCTCGTTTTCACAGCTTGCCTTGTAAGAAATTAGCATATAATCAGCTGGCTGACACTGAGGGAAGTTGTGGGATGAAGCAGTTAAACGGCAGCAAATGAATGAATTTGAATTCATTTCAGCCGTGTTTTATTTGACAAAACATGAGCGACAAAGCTGCTGCCCTCTAAAAAGAGAAATGCTAACGCTCCTTCTGCATCAGCTGAACGATGAGGAAGCAGCCCGAGAGCAGGAAACGATGCTGAGGAAGTAAGGCCTGGTTTGTCCACTGCATCTCTATTTTCTTTTTTCTTTTAAACAAAACCCATGCATGAAACAGCACATCTCCCAATCTTGCAGTATCTTGATATCTGCAATTTTGCAATGCATTGTGAGTTGATACTTCATGATATCTTTGCAACCGAAGAAGAAAATGTGCAGAAAAACGAAACATTAATTCTGTAGGTTTTCACTTCATTGTGGTGTCAGTCTGTGTTTTATCATCATATTAACTCTCACATTTGCCCCGTACGTCAGGGTTCTTCAATTTCTTATTCATTATAAGTTTGTTAAATTCTGTTCACTTCACTGTAATACAAGTCAAGAATAAATATGCAGAATCTGCAGGTAAAGGACATGACTTTCAGTACCAGAAGCTTTCCACTTTCCCTTTGGTCCATAAAGCTCAGGCTGCAATCAGATTTGTACATGTTTGGAATTCATGCAATTAAATAATCCGTGTAGAGAGCAAAAGAGGGATTACGTTTTCCAGAATGCAGTTTTTTAAAAACATATATCTTTTAAAAATGTACCTTTGTTTATAAACAATGACTGATGCATAAAACAGGATGTCTTGACATGGATATCAGTGGCAGCACAGGATGCTCTGATATGAAGTGGAAACTGACCTTTAAGCCTCATATTGTTGACTCAATATTATTTTTGAGCGTAAATCAAAAAGGGCATCGAAAAATAATTCATTTGTCTGACACCAAAATCACGCAGATAGATCGTTGTAGCTGTTTTCGGGTTTAGTTTCAAAACATTTAACTTTTAATACGTTTACCATCCACACCGTTGTTACAGGGACGCCTAAAGCTGAGACTCTTGGAGGCACTGCTGTTTCAAGGGGGAGAAACTATGACTTCTTGCTTTCTGCCTCTGCGTTAGTTCTTCATCAGTATTTTCTATAGGCCCGTTTACAATCGCTGCACATGTCAAATTAAATAAAAAACATATTAGATGTTATAACAACTCCAACTGAAAGCTCACCAAAGCCACCCTGAGAACCCATCCATACCACTTCACATCAGTTTGGCTTTGAAATTAAAGCCGTAATTTAATTTTTGACTTGGAAAAACAAAAATATAAACCAAAACGCAATCTGTTAATTAAAGAAGAAAGATTGTCAGTAATTAGTTGTGTTTCCAAGAACAGCAATAAACTTTAATTTATTGTGATTACTGCTCTGTTAATGTGGGATAGTGGGTCACAAAAAGAAATGCTAGTTTTAGCAATTACAGTAGGTGAGGTAACATTTAACAGTGCTGTTAAAGTCAATGTGCAAACTGATACTTTTTCCCCCAGCAGTGTCAAATTACCCAATACTTCAGATTTCCTGTTGCATTATTGAAACCTGGCCCAGATATCCATAGTTGTGAATACAACTTATTGCTTCGGTGTGATCCCGTTGATCAGCTGCAAATACAGAGTTGTGTTGACAGAAGCGGGTTGCCTTGAGCAGCAGCTCGAGTGTTTTTGCAGTCGTCTGAAGCGCCTCAGCCAGGGCTGTTTGGCTGCTTTAAGCCATCATGTCCCACGATTGAATTTGCCTCAGTAATAGCTTTAGTTTCTATCAGCTCCTGCCCCAATTTTAGCCCAATTACATTTTGCTTGCTGGGCAGCCTGCCTTTCTTCACACTTCTCTGTTTTCAATGGGAAAGTCCAACTAGTTCAACTGACAGCTCAACAAAACTGGGGCCTGTTAATGTTTGACTCTACCTTTTGTTCTTGATTGGATTTTAATCGAAACTGCCACTTAATCCCATGTAGGGCCAACCAAGTCCTCCCCTCGCTCTGTTTTCATCCAGGGAGAATTGACTCGGAGATGCTGGTTGTTTTTCAGCTTTATCCTGTTTGAGATTCAGCGAGGAAGACACGCTTCTCACTGGGAGCTTCCCACTGTGACCACAGCCTTCTGATGCTGGCTGCTGAACAAACTAATGGAGGTTAAAGCTGCACTTCTCTCATCACTTAGCTTTCCACTTAACTGATAAGAACACGGCATCCCCTGTGCTCTCTCTGCTTGTAAGTGTGAGACGTATGCATGCAGTACGATAAGAGAAATGGTCATAAACAATAAATATCCCCACAAACAGTCACTGGTTTTGCAGTAAAGCTGGAAAGATTAATCAAACAAACCAATAATAAGCTGAATATGTTCTAGTCAAAATAATTTATCATATACTTTTTGTAGTGTTGTTCTTCCCATCGCTGCAGAAAAATCCATCATTATTTATAATTTATTCATTTGACATTAACTATAGATACCCTATACTTCATTCAAGTGGCTCTTTTTGGGATGTAATGAAACCTGGCAACCTTCCACTTCGACTTCCACACTGCAAACTGCTTTGTCGTGCAGAAAGCCTTGACCAGAATGTACTGTGTGCGAAAGTTATGGATCTATTTTCTTCTTTATGAAACTGGAGACATTCAGCCATGTTGGCTGAGCTGGCTCTGGCCTAAATCGAATCTGAGGCAGAGCTCTTTCTCCAGGGGGCGAATGAAATAAGCCTTCAACTCCTTAGATGTTTAATTAACGAATCCCAGGTATGGGTTCCTATAGGGGACAGTCTCATTGGGAGGGGATGGGGAAGGAATTGCTACTACCGCTCACACTGCTGTCTGTATAGCTCCCATTGCGCGGACGTGTCAAAGCAGGAGGGAGTCGGTGTTTCTTGAGAAATCCTTGCCCTCCTGCCCTATCCTCTCTAAGAGGTCCGTGTTTACAGTGAACTCTGGGTCAATCCCATTTGGCTTGTCGTACACTCAGGAGGCAAACGACGTAGATCTGCAACAGAGTGTAACCTCCTGGATCTGGCCGAGACCTCGGCTGAAATGGACTCGGCCCCTGAGCCGCGGCACCCCGGTGCCAATGCAGTCAGACACCCATGCTATTAGCTGCTGTGCTAATTTTACACAGCTCTATTAAGAATGAGTCACTGCCACGAATGGCAGCCACAGAGCCATAATGGGAAAGTTATTTCTGAGGGCATACCTGCATGCACACAGGCTTATTATTAACCCCAGTGACCCCTTTAACTAAATTATATTTAAGCTGTCCAAATCTTTCACATGATGCCCTTTTCTTGCACTTACAGGTTATTAATATAATGTGACATGCCCATCCTTCAAAATACACCCACTGTGTGTGTGTGTGTGTGTGTGTGTGTTAGGGAAAAGGTGCTGTAACACGTTTGGGTGCAATGCTTGTTTTATTTTAAAAATCTTTTAAAATAACAGCGAAATAACTTTGCTGTGAATATGATAATGCTGAGTGATGTTCACTTTGAACCGATTCCTTTAGTGAAAAAAATTATATTTTACAGAAAATAATCTTTGTGAGAAATAAAAGTTGATGAGATTTACTATGTTGGTACTATGTTTTGTATAATCTGTACAAATCCATCTGATCAACATTTCAAAAAACCCCTAAAGGTTTCTGTTTACTATAATACCATTTTCTATGACAAGTGCAAATGTCAGCATTAAAATGCTAATGGTAGGCTTCTACGGTCTCTAGTCTGACGCATCAGGTCTCATTTAGCCACTTTTTAGTGTATAACAAGTGGCTAAATGTGAGCATATGTAGAAATACGGCACATGCAAACACAGGTAGGGTCTTTATCTTACTGTATAACAAGACTCTTTGTATTCGTTTGTATTCCAGTACTTTTGATAACAATCACTTTTCTAAATGAAAGAATTGTTGAGGAGCCCGCAGTTCTGCTGTTCCGGTCCAGTCAGAATAATTTCCCATTTTTATGTTTGCTTTGATCCTCTTTTAGCCTGTCGGCCAATCTGTCGGAAGGCCATGCGACACAGAATAGATCATCGTTTTAGAGAGATTGGTTGGTATGGTGGATCTTTTCTGAATTACGGTCAGGATGTCACACTTTCACAGTGACCATACTTTTAAACCTCACATTCAGAAAAGGCCAGGAGGGAAGTATCTTTGGTCTTTTTATAACAAAGAGATTAAGAGGGAGCAGTATATTCGCTGTGACAAACTGCTCTGTGGAGTCAGAACAGGTGACCTCGGAGACGGTTCAGGACAGTAGAGTACAACTGTGTGCCTTTTAGAGGCAGTCTGCTTTTGTGTTGTAGCTAGATTGCTTTTTCTTGTAGTTGAAAATATGTGTGCAATACACTCGAATGTGGGTTCATACAGTATATAAAATTCATTTGGGTCAGTGCTTCTGTTGTCAAGAATTTGCAGCAATTTATATTTGGCAGACGTTTCTGCTCTTACATGTACATATTCAGAAGGTTGAAAGCTGGGAGAGCAGCAGCAGTAGGAGGGAGGTGGAGGTGGGTTGCAAAGCAGCTTACAGATGTGCACTTTAAGTAGGCAGGTTAAAGCAGCTTACATAGCAGATCCTCTAGTTTTGCTAATAGAATGTGTAGAAGGATATCAGCTGATGCATCAGCTGATTGCTGGCTTTGAGATCAGCTGATCGATGGGGATTGTGGATGAACTTGACCTCAAGGCGTGCCTGAAGTAAGGCTAAAGTTGTATTGGTCTTCTGTTGTAGTTTGAGAAAAATGAAGCTGCTACTTTACGTGTCTTCCTACATCAGGGTGTTTGTTTGAACGTTGTCAGTGTTGCTTCATCACGTGTGCGTTTCTGTCACAGTAAAGGAATGCCTACTTGGGAAAACTGCCGCATTCGATTGAGACCCACCTTCCCTTCCCTTGTGAAGGTCGCTCCTCCCTCCTGGAACATTGATACTCTTTGCAGAGATTTGTTATGACTCATTTGCTGTCACATAAAGCTCGTTATACATCTGGCCACAGCTGTGCAGAGTTGCACATCCACAAACTCACAATTAAACACATGTACGCAGATGCATAAACAGTTTAATCTGCACTACAGGGAGCGCGTTAACTTACATGCTCTCTCCAGGTGTGTCTTTCACCTCCACTGGCTGTGTCCCTAATTAAATTTTTACTCTCTCATCTCTGCCTGTGTGTCTTTCAACGTAACCTATAACTACTCTGACATTGGACTGCATGCTTAATGCACGACTTTCTTTCGTGTTTTACTTTTTAAAGTACTTTTTTCCAAGTAGGTCTTCTGAAAATGGTTTAATGAGGTCAATAGAACAAAGACAATCATAGACTTCTCTGCAGCCAGTCTTTTTGCATCCAGAGAAGTTGGCCCTCTGTATCCATTAGAAAAACAACACACTTTTCAGACCTGGAAGCTACAGCTAAGTGTAAAACGTTCCATAAATACTCCTGCACATAATTTGGGGCTGTATTTAACATGTTATTTTCATCTCACAATCTGTAAGACTGTTTTATGGAGCAGATCACTGACCTTGGATGCGTGTGCAGAATAAAGCAATAAAACCGTGTGCAGCCATCTTATTTAGTCTTCTGCGTTTAATGGTGTTCTGTCAACTGATGATGAGATGAGATAGCAGTTTGTTGTCATGTCTTTTATCCAATTTCCGCTTTTTTATACGTGGTTGCAGTATGGGTAATGTTTATGGAAGTGTTGTTGCTTTTACACATCCACACTTGTTATCATACTTGTCAAAGTTCAATAAATAGATTTGTTGAAGTGAAACGGTGAAGAGGAGTTCACTTTTCTGATGCCAACACTGTTGTCTTATTTTTGGATGGATGAATAGCAAGTTTAGTTTAAGATCCTCATTTCTCCTCATTTAAAAATAAATGTCTCCATATGTAAGAAGGGTGCATGATCTGATTTGGTCTTTTGTATGTCTAAAGCTTTGATGTTTAAGGATGTCATTTGTGAACAAAATCTAGACATGATGTGAGTGATTTCCTGTTGGTTATGAAGTGGTGCTGAGGTTTGCACCCAGATCCAAGCCTGCAGTAACCTTTGAAGTTCTTTCTTTTTGCCTCGCCTTGTTCGCTACAGCTGATCCTGAAAATAAGACCATTATACAAATGCAAGCACAGCTTAAATTACCATTTTAAATGAAGCGCAGCCATTGGGATGGACAGTCACCCCACCTCTCCATGAAGGCTCTACTTCATAGCCACATCTGCCCATGGACACTCCCGTCATGAGTGGGTTATTAATCATTTGGCTAAATTGGATTTATGTGCTGTAAGATGATATATGGGGGGCATATGCAGGCACTGGAATATTGATTTCATTTTGGCTTTAAGCTCAGACATCGTCAGCTAGGTGTTATGAGCTATTGACAAATAGCAGGCATCCAAAAGGGTGAAGCCAGCTGGCGGAGCTGATCTCTAACTTTTCTGCCTTTTTGCCCTATCTCATTGTCTAGTTGGCCATGGTGTTCGAGGCTTTTAATCAACACAGAAGTAGTTTCACACTACCTGCAGCAGAAATCCTTCAGTGTTTTACAACCTTAAGTGTAGAGGATGATAAGAGTTCAAAATGTGAAATGGTTTTCTTATGGTGGTGCTCGCATTTTGTAAACTGCAGCAGTAAAACCTTACTCCATAATCATGGAGCTCATACAAACCACTGCAGTGAGCAAGAGAGGTGCGATTCCCCCAAACATGGAGCTTAAATTACATTTAAGATCATTTCATATTCGTGTTCTGTATTTGAGATGCTCAATTACCACATAGTTTTGTGCTAATTAGTCGAAAGTAAAGTCCCTTAGGATAGTTTCATTATTATTATTATTCTATTTTTTTCAATCCCAGACCTGGAAATTTCCAAGTGAGTCAGCCAAGCAAACATTTTCTCTTAGATTATTATGTACAAAGAGGCCTGTGTGTTTGCAGTCTTCTGCCCCAGCTGTCAACGTCAAATGACTTGTTGGTGTGTTTAAATATGGCGACGATGAAACGAGTAATGTTGTTTTCCTGCAGCGATAAACCAAGCGTGACCTCGGCCATTTTTAATGCCTGCTTCAATCTTTGTCTCGACAGAACAACACGTCATGGAGGCCGCAGTCCTGTCAGGAGTGTACCTGCTATGGTGATGTGGCCATCTGTGGGCCCACCCACTGTCCCAACCCCCACTGTGACCTGCAGAGGGTAAGATATTTTACATTTGACAAATATGCACTTTTTCTTTTTGTCCCCTGTAATTATTATGTCCAGGTGAGCAATCAATCAGTTTACCTAGTGATGTTACCTAATGTTGTTTGTTACATGGCAGCTTTTGCTTCTGGTTTTTGGGTTATGGCTCATTTATATTAGAGCGAAAATAAGACAACTTCCCTGAAGCTATGAAAAATTGGGGCTTTCCGGGTGATTGCATTGAATTTTCCACAGTCAGAGACAATCGTAAGTGGTTGTAGCAAATAGCTGCTCGGTCAAAGGTTGAGCTTGCAACACCCACAACCTCTGGAGGATCACTCTTTATAACAAGGCGATTGTAGGATCGCCTGTTGGGAGACTTAACTGTGTTCAAACAACTGCAGTCTGACTCTGACTGTTAGCAGAAACAAGCAAACGTTATTAACATTATTATAATGGTTTGAAATCTTCTTTGAAATCTGCTAGCTCATTTATTCAGCTTAAAATCTATGCTAACTTTAAAATTGTGAAGTTGCTAGTTCGCATGACTGAGGACTAAGAAGACATCAAACATTGACATTTCTTTAAAACCTCAGAGATACAAACAGGTGTTAGTGCCGTGGTGCAGTGAGACTTCAGTAAAGGATAAATGATGAGGACCCCACGGCATTCATACTGGAGCATACGCTGTATTCGTGCAGATTTTGTTTAAATGCGGCACAAATCAGTCTTCGAGCCATTAAACTACGTTGGTTACCCTTTTTTTAGGTACGAAAGCAGCATCCCTCCAATTGAAATTCATATTAAGCCCTAACCTTGCCTTGGAAGTTCAGGAGGTTCACCTTTGCTTTGTGATATTTTTATTTCCTTTTATCTCCTTCTTTACAAGCACAAATCCACTTTCAAGGACCTGTTAAATCACTTTCCTTTGTGCGTTGCCCTTACAACAAGAATTCATGAACTGGCAGACTATTGTGCAGCCGAGTCTGGCAATTGCACCATTTAATTTGCCACAATGACAAATGTTCATTGAGCGTTCGTTCCAGCACCTTTTCTTTGGGCCCATTTTAATTCACATGAACACATTGTCAAAAATGTTTTCTCCCATGCTTCTTCTCAGATGTGATCTAAACATCAAGCCTGCAGTGACGGCATCAGATTCAATCCCAACTCTGAGCTAAGGCAACAATCGATGTCTAATGAATTCCACTCCGCTGCCTGGCAATCCAATGTTAATTAAAAATTAGTCATCATGCTCAGCGAGCTGTGTGCTCCCTCTCCATTTAAAAACCTCTTGTAATGTGACTTCCTCTCACCTACACTGATTAAACAGAAATAAAGCTTCAGAGATTTTATCATCGGACAGTCTCCGATTATGAGGCTTTCTTTTGAAATCCAAAGCCATTATCTGCAAGCTTAACACCCCCTCCCACTGTGACCTTCCTAAAACGCATAACTAAATGCCCGCAACTTTCGACACTGTGGGTTAATCAGCTTTCCTCGATCTGCAAAGGAGTCCTCTCACTGTCTCTTAAAGCCGCATATTGTGTAGCGTGAACTGACGGCGGATGATGACACTGTGGCTTTTATCCCTTTTAAGCCGCTGTTATCAAATCGTGTGAAAAAATAAAATTATTAGGTAAAATAAAAAGAGTTTGCTGATGCTACTACAGGACCTTTTGTTGAATAAATTTTGATTTGAAACCTTTTTTTAAATGTTAATGACTAATAGAAAGTGTGGGGCATGAACGTTTTTTAGCTTCCAAAGGAGGTCAGAAAACGTTTGAGAAATTGAAATTGCAAAGAGGAAAAAAACAAAACAGAATATGTTCTACTCTATAATCATGTTTTCATTCTGAATCTTCCTAAAACTATTAACATTTTTTACCATTGGGAGCGGTAATAGTTTTTAAAAAAAACATTTTGTTCCCCTTTTATGACTCAGATAACAGTGAGAGGAAATGTTTTCCATTTATTAATGCAATCATTCTGACCCTTTTATAACAAAATGCTAGAATTGAAAGCAGACATCAGCTGTATCAGGTTCTTGATCTTAGTAGTGCTAAGATTGAGATACTTCTTAGTTGTATCTCACTGGCACAGCGGGTAACAAAGAGGCGACACAGCATGTGGAAATATGAGCGTCTGACTGCATGGAGACAAACGCGACTGGGAACGTGAAGCTTTTTAGGCTTCACATGAACCTGAACATAATTCATTTGACAAAAACGAGGACAATAAAAAACCTCCGAATAGAAACTCCAAAGGTGCCTGACTCAGAGACCATGACATCAGTCGTTTAGACAGATGTACTTTGCACAATTGAAAGATAACCAAGAAAACATCATGGCATTTTTTTTGTTTTATGGTATTTTACTTTATCGTATAGTATGAAGGCATTTTTAAACATGTAAGTTTGTTAACGGATACAGGAGCTTATAAAGACGATTAATAGGACGGCCACAGCATTCAGGAAACATTAGAGAAATGAGTTTCATACATTCTGAATGTGTCTCTTAAAACGCCTCGAGATGCCTGGATAGCAGACAATTTATTATCACAGCATCTCAGTGCTGGAAGAGCCAGGACCCACTACAGCGAGCGATTGTGAGGTTGACGTGCACGTGTGTATTTCATTTGTATTTATGATTATTTTGCTTATAAGAGGATGACAAAAGCCTGCGTTGCCCAAACCGGCAACACTAATTAATGAGCTCGCCTCTCACGTTGAGCACTGCTACCAAAGAATGACAGGCCTGTCTTTTGCTCCCATGGCCACACGATCGTCCTGTAAGACACGGGACTCGGCTGCACTCTCGACTTTTTGAAGCTGGTTGGTAACATCACTGTTGAATTAATCACATTGAGAGGAGCTCACAGTTCAGCTGCAGTTTGTCGACTCAGAGCAAAGATGTGTGAAGAGCTCAAGACTGAAGTGCTGCTTTCGTTACCGCCGGCCTCCAATGTGCCCACGGTTCATGAGACAGATGGAGCTGAAAGCCTGAGCTGCACAGTAGAGACTTTGAAACACAGGCAGGAAACTCAGTTAAATTAGTGAATTATGTTCGAAATCCAAGCCAACGACTTCTTAGTTTCACTGAATGTTTTTCATGTAGCGCTGGGGACAAGTCAGCTGTTCTCCTGTGGTAGACAGGCGGGCTACAACAGCAGGAAGTGGCAGTGAATTCTGCATGTCCAAGGTAAAAAATGCTGTAGCTCCCACTTCAACCACTGCTGGTTAAAGTCTGACTTCATGTTTATAGAGTGCACTAGTCTTAAAATACAGTGGCCTAAATGATGAAGGCTTCCCAAATGTTACTGAACCTGCTCTAAAACGCCTCAGCAGATGCACGCATCGGTCACAGCATGTCCTCTTCAGTGAATTGGCAAATCTTTCAAATTGTTGTTGGGAAAGTGGCATTTTCCCAGCAAATAGAGACTAATTCTGTGTAAACAATTAACTGGAAAAGCTGCCATTAATACAAAATAATCTTGATACTATTCCTAAAGAAATGACAGCGTGTGTGCAGAGCCATTTATCTGCATACAGGGATTTGCTCGTCAGTGTTTTACAGAAGCCTATGTGCTGTAATTGCCTTAAATATTGAACAAAAGCATCACTCTGGTGACAAATGAACTCTTGTTCTGTTTGATCCTAAACAGTCTCTGTTTGTTTGCACCAATAAAACTCAAATTGGATCAAATTCAGTTATGGTGATTCAATTTTAAGCAGTGGACAGAAAAGCGCGGGGGGACTCGGGGGACTGAAACCAAACAAAAAAAGATGAAAAGTTCGGGAGAGGAGACACCGAATCAAGAATCCAGATATATGAAAACATCCAGGAGCTTCATCTCATAATGTTTATTTTATTTGCACAATTCAGCCATTGTGACAGATGAAGTTTGAAGACGCTGTTAAAATTCACTTCGGGGGCTTGTTTCTACTTCTAAATTTTGTGTGCTGCTGGGTGATTAATGGCGAGCTTCAGCTAAGATATGAACTCTGTCTTTTTCTTTATTTGGGGAGAACTATTACCTGCTGCACAGCTCAATTTCCATCTATTTGTTTCGCCCACTTGTTATTTCTACACTGATTTGTCATTTTTCCGGGTCTTTGTATGCAATTTTGTCTTTCATGCTGCTTCAGTGTAGCTCTATTTGATTTTTTTTTTCCCTACCATTTTTCATTTGGAAAAACACACTCTGAAAGCTCTGGGGGATCTTTTTTCTTCCCTTTCACAAATCGCACTCACCTCCTCCTTTTTCTTTTCCATGTCACTTCCATAAACATCACCGAAACCTCTAACAGGCTCTGCGTCTGGCTCTCGCCGCTTTCACGTTCTCTTCCTGCTGCACAGCCGGCCTCAATTAGTGTGAATGGGCAGCGCAGTTAGAAGACTCTGTGTTGCATATGTTTTACTACCTCCATTCCACATGCTGTGTGCTCCTGATAGTCTTCATTGACTCATTATTCTGTGCACTGATGTGTTGCATGTCAGTTGATCTTCATGGAAATTGAGAGGCTGTATATTTGAAATGTGATGTATCCATGCTGGTTAACTCATTTCCTCTTTCTGATTGAGTTTCTGAGTGTGTTTTCTCCTTTTGTCAGTCTATTCATGTTTGTGTCTTTTAAAAAGGGCGAGCATTTGAGGATCCCCACCAACAAGTGCTGTCCAGAGTGCGCCTCCTCATCCCAGGGCTCCTGCCAGTACGAAGGAGTCATTTATGGAGTAAGTGATTATAAAAATGGCTGCTTCTCTTTCACCATACAAATTATTCAGGGTTGAAATGTTTACACCAGGATGCAGCAGCTATAGATCAGTTTGCCAGAAGTTTATTAAATCATTGTCTTCCTTTTCCTAATTCATCCCTTTTCCTGCTTCAACATGGCACAAACTCAGGTTCACAAAGAAAGTGACAATCGGTTTGCACAGACGATTCACCTCATCAACTTTCATTTGGGTGAACCGACAGGTTGACCGCGACCTGGGCCAACATCAGCATTTGATGCTTTTATGGTTAAATGGGAGGAAACCCCTGCAGCCAGGCTCTAAAGCTGTGTGGAAAACCTAAAATTAGGAAAATGAAGTCTGTAAAAGCAGTGCATTATTTCTTGGAATGTCATTGTTTCACGGTCGTGGGGAACGTAGAGTAGGGTTGAACTGAAAGCGAGCCATTTATTTAGGCTGATGACAACAATACGAAAAGGTAAAAGCTAAAATTTTAAAACACTAGGGCTAGAAAACAGCAAAGCAAGGGGAGCAGACCCTGTGACAAAGGCTACGTCCACACGTACACGGGTATTTTTTTTCGTTTTAAAAAATAATCCCGTCCACACGTAAACGCAGAAATGAAGGATAACGCTGCTAGGAACATGCCAAAGCAACAGGTGGTGATATATTCCTAACTGTGTAGAAATGTTGGCCAATCAGAAGTCTAGAAGCCTCAGTGGGAAATAGTAAACAAAGCTGGTGCACAGGAGCAGAACCGAGTCCTATGTGTGGAGGGACAGTAACTGTGTGTATATGTAAGCATTTAAACACTGCAGAGAGTACAATTAACAGTAACAGTATTGTAGAAATTCATTTCACCGAAACAATAACGTGGCGCACAGTGTGACGTCAAAAAAGGCGCACACCTTTGATGCTGCGTTTTCTCCGTTTTCCTCGTCCACACGTAAATGCAAAAACTGAGTTTTCGAAAATCTCCACCCTGGCAGGCATTTTTAGAAATCTCCGTTTTCAGTGACCGAAAACGCCGTTTACGTGAGGACGAAAGGTGCAAACGCATAGAAAAATCTGCGTTTTCAAAAATACCCGGCTACGTGTGGACGAAGCCAAAGAATAAAGGGAAACATCAACTATATACACACACAGAACGGCAATCAGGGCAATGGAGGCCACCTGGGGAGAACAAGACACAGCTGAACTAAATCCCAGATGACGAGACAAGGGAAACAAAAGTAACAAAAAAGCACAAGGAAAACTAAATCAAGAAATAAAGTAAGACGTGAGATAACTACATGGGGAAAACGCATGAATCAACTTAATACACCGAGGGAGGAAATAAACGCAAAGGCAACCAGGGACAAAATGAATGACACAAAAGAAGAACACATGACGCAATCATCAACGACACTGAACCATGACACATGCCCAGTAATCATTTATAGATGTGTGTTTTCTCTTGTATGCCACCCTTTTCTTAAAAAAAATATTATAAAAGTTACTCAAAAAGTAAAAAAAGTTCTGCGTGAACAAACCAAAGTCATTCAGCTCATGCACTGGTAGAGTTTGTAGACTCATCTCGACATGCTGTAGTTATTTGAAGGACTTGCATTGAATCTCCAGTCAAATCTAATAAAAATGTTTTAAAATATTTTGCATTTGCCCCAAAATAAGGTTTTAAACATATTTTATAAAGACTTTAGTTCTCAATGGCTCTCGCTTCTATTGTCTCTGACATCACTTATGAGCAATAAGAATTTATTCAGTCTAATCCTGTGTTTTCACAAAGCTGACAGGTCAGCCTGACTCGGGTATTTAGACATGCCTCCCAGTGTCTGACTGTTTGGAAACAAACGCAGCAACAGCTTCAGTTTTATTTCATTTTTTATTAGTTCATCAAAGTTGTTTTTTTCTTTTGGAACCTGCTGTTTCCTTCTCTGCCCTCATTTACAGGCTCATATCAATCATTTGACACTGATGAGTTTGGAACTTGTAACCGCTCTTCAATACCCAACTCCTCAGTCACCTCCAAAAAAAACTAATGCTAGTGTTCTCCCCCCTGACAAAAGCATCTCTGGCTGTTTCATTTTCCATCAAGTGTCCTCTAGTTTAATGACGTTGGCTGCCATTTTGGATAGTAAACGACCTGAAGAGAAACAGGTCTTTCTTGGCAATGATTTTAAAGAGTTTGTTGGCATTGCTTGCCTGGTGAAGTAGCACTTGACATGGATCTGAACAGCGAGAGGAGAGATGAGTTTTGGAGAGGAGTAATAGCATTTTAAGAGTTTTGCTGCATCTTCTTTGAAGGGCAAAGAATAACATTGCATTGCTGCCGCTCCTTTTCCAGGAGACACAGTCTGGAACTGATGACTTCTTCCTTTTTTCCAGAAATACAAGGTCACACAGGATGATGATCCTTATATAACTGCATTCTTTGGAGACTTTTCTGAGTTTGAACTGTCGCTCTGCAAGAGCTATAATACAGAATTTTAATTCAGTACATCACTGGCAGATTTTTCCCTCAGTATTGAAAATAAGGGAAAAATATCCTGGCTGGTAAAACTATAAAGTTCTTAATTGTTTGCCACAGACTTCTTCCTGGGGTGAAAACGAATTTGGATAAATGCTTCATTAAACCTAAGACTAATTAGGTGTTTTACAAAGGTTTAAGAAGGATTTCATGCAGGTTTCTCAGCCTGACACCTCTGAAAATGAGAGAAATCAGATCTTAACTTCTATCATTATGACTGCAGGCATGATGGACCTGCTGATATCTCATTTAGAGTGAAAGAACTGCTCTGGTCTTCCACGGTATCCACAAATGGATGTATAACAGATGGATATCGAAGTCTCTGTAATACCTCAGAATGACTGTTTAATCTATCCTGTTCTGTCAGTCACAGAAAAGAAACATCTTCATGGTTTGCATGAACATACACTCGCCTGAAGTGATAACTCTTTCATACATGTGTGAAGAAAAGCCTGGGAAAATCACCAACAGGCTTACAGCACTGCAGTTTAGCTATCAGTCGAAAAGCTGTCGTCAACTTAAAGTTTAGTACAAACTTGAATTAGATATATGCATGTCAGCGTTCAAATGTTAAGGCAATGCCTTTTCACAGCGTGCCTCCCTATCTACATTCGCATACACCCTCTTATATTTTAATCAGGGTTTTGCTCCTTATCGCTTCTTCTCATGGTCTCTCTTTGTTCTGAAGATCTTCTGCCCGTCTGCGACTCTGCTCTCTGTCACTCAGGCTTAGTCTTACAAAGTCGTCACGTTTACAGAAAGAAAACAGCTTTCCTCTTGTCACTGTCTCTCTGCTGTTTCCTCGTCTTTTTCTTTGCACCCTCGTTGTATTTCTCTGTGTAACTGTCACTTGGTTTCTTTGATTTCCACAGCATGACAGTCAGTGGAGTCCCTCGCCTTGCTCAGTGTGTACTTGCTCCGGAGGGAGCGTATCCTGCAGCACTCGCCCCTGCCCACATCTCACCTGTCCCGGGGATCAAAGCCTGTTCACCCCAGCCGGGGAGTGTTGCCCCAAGTGTGCCAGCAATGGAGGTGAGGGCTAACACATAGCATACTTTGTAGATTATAGGTGCCGCTTTTTTTCCACGCAGATTTCTTTTAAATGATCATAACTCTGTGTAGATACATGAAAAACATGTTGCATCTCATGGAAATTGTTTGCTTCTTTTCATTAATTTAGACAATAATTGATCTTTAGATATCTCTGAAAGGGCATCTACAAATGGGTAGGATGAGTACGATATATGCAAACAGAGCAAAACTGTGTGGTGGTGACTATGGATATGATTTCTTTTTGTTAGTTTTCAGGAGTAAATGAAAAAGGAAAGACTTTGCAGATGTGTCACATTCTTTGTGTCATGGTTTGCTCTGTGGCAGGTAGGATGCAGGACCCAAACGCAGGACTCACGCACAGGAAATTTATTGCTGGAAATCACTACTACGAATACAAAACAAAAACCCGAACACTATAGGGTACAATACGACAACTACCAGAGAAAAACACAGGGCTTAAAAATGGCAGGGAGTAACGAGGGAATGGGAAACAGGAGGGAAGCGCAGCTGGGGCTAATCTGACATAACGAGACACAGGAAGCAAAGCAGGCTACACTGACATGGGACACGGACTATCAAAGTAAAACAGGAAACAGGACACATACGCAAAGACACAGCTTTCTACTTAATTGTCTGCGCACCCTTCTGCTAAAACATGAAAATTATATTCCAGTGAACAAATGACTCATGTGAATCAGCCTCTGTCTTTATTGTCTGAAATGTGTCTCAACATTTGCACCAAAGGTGAATGTTGCCGTAGCTCTTCGGATACCAAAGCTTCATTAAATCTATAAAGTGTCGTATCCTTTTGCTGTATCTGTTTCCAAAACTAAGTTAAGACTTGAAAAAGTAGAAGATATGAATCTGCTGACCGAATGCATTTAGGTGAGAACTGCAGGTACATGTTGTCCACACAGGAACAAACCCTTATTACTTGACAGTGATGCTTTGCCTCGCCTCGACTGAGGCTACGTTCACACTAGCCCGGATGGATTTGAAAATGGCGTCTTCGTCTGAAAACGTTCCGCGTCCACACTAGCGTTTTCAGTCGTTTTCAATGAGTTGCACATCCACACTAAAACAGCCGAAAACGCTGACGTTGCAGTTCCGCGCATGCGTGAAATGCAAGACGACTCGATCTGCGTCATTATTTACATTCCGGCTCTTTGAAACGTGGCGGCGAAATGGCAAGACAAAGCACCGAATTCTTGGTTTAAGTCGTCACATGACTGCATCATATGACCAACATGCGTCATCGTTTTCGAAAGTCTGCATTTTCGAGTGTCCACACTGCGACGGGACAGCTCCGTTTTGAAATGCAGCGTTTTCGAGAGCGCTTTCAAAACGCTGCATTTTTCCTTGGGGAAAACGCCGTCTCAGTGTGGACGGGAGAGAAAACGCATCGTTTTCGTTTGAAAACAAAAAGGCATTGGTGTGGACGTAGCCTGAGTGAGACCTCAGGCATCCGCCAGCAGCAGGTTAACTAATGACTTTGAATAAAAACCACTAAGTAAAGAGAAAACACCTCAACCTCAAACATTATCATCTCCTAACTTCAAAACCCCAATGTTTCATCAGTACTCCTTAGTCTGACCGGGCCCTGACACTTTTTTGACGAGCCGCTCCAGACTCGGATTTCTTTCTGAAAACTTTATGCCAGCGGTGATTTGTGTGACTGCATTATTTTCCAAAACTTAAAGGTTACAAGTTATTAAAACATTCTTCCCGCAGTATTAGCTTCAGGAAGACATGATTAATTAATCCCAATGTCCAAAGGCTTAAATGCTAAAGATGTATCCATCCACATGAAACAGCAATAAAAATGCAAAGCAGTTCTTAGTCAGGTATGCGTTTAAATGCCTTTCTTACAGCTGATTGAATGATGTTTTAATTACTGGATATAGTGAAACTGTTGGCCGTACTGAGCAGTGCTATCAGTGCTAAATAAATAAGCTGCATTCCTCACCCTGAGGAATAGACTGGGAGTAGTTCTTTAATATGTAAGGCAACATCAGGCTTGACCTAAAGGCACAAACAGATACATCCAGGAGTATAACTTTCTGTATCTGTAGATCAGCCCATTTTTACCTTTGCCCGATTCTGCTTTTGATTGAGGATTGGACCGATATCCAATCATAAATATCAGATTGGTGTATGTCAGACATGCAGTAGATTACTAGAGATGAACTCTTTATACGTATCGCTCATATACTTGGATCAGACCAGATGTGTTGTGAAAAACTCAGAGTTTATAGAGTGCACAGAGCAGCCAGATTGGAGCTGAAAGGTTAATCGAGACTGTAATGACGTCTTTGAGCTGCTATGATGCATCCCAGTGGTTAGCAGCTAATTTGCTACTACTTTCTTTCTTCTCTCCTGACCCTAAATCACTCTGTGTGCATGCAAACAATGCCTGAACTGTCAGCTCATTACCTGACACTATTTACTCATTTAGTTTTTATCTGTGTGTGTGTGTGTGTTTGTTAGAGTCTTGCTCTTGGCAGGGGATCGTTTACAGGGATGGAGAGGAGTGGAAGCCCAGCCTCTGTTCCAGATGTGTCTGCAGCAATGGAGAGGTCCAGTGTTCAGTAGCAGAGTGTCAGCAAGTGGCCTGCAAACCGGTAGGTTTACAGAAACACACAATTTTAAGAGGTTTTGATCTTTAATTTTCATGTGGGCAGTCACTGTTTTTTAATTCACTAAACCTACTTGCATTAAAAGAAGGATTTGGAAGGAGGTGTCTTGGATCCATCCTAGTCAGCTTTCCTCTGTTACCTCCTAAATCCCTCAGCTCACCACCTTTCTAGTCTAAAGCTAAGCGCAGAGACTCATTTTCGCTGCTTCTGTCGTATTTTTACTCTCGGTGACTAACAGCTCGTGGTCATGGCTGAGGAGAGGAACACTGACACCTTCACCTGTATTCTCATCACAACAGACCAGGCCTGCAAACACTGCATCAGTCACCTGCTCCACTCTGCCACCGCTCACAGAAAACTCCCCGAAATACACAACAAAAGTGGAATATTTATTTCAGCTATTCTTAGAAAAGAAACAAATTATATTGAAATGCTAAAGATAGAGGAGCCTGTTTTAAATTCCAGTATGCCTCTTGGGTTATAGACACCTCTTTTTTCTATTTTAGTGCTTTTTTTATTCCTTCACAGGTTAAATAAATATTCATGTGTTAAAAAATGAAATGCAAGTAAGAAAGGTTTGAAGTTGTTGCAAGGTGGTTTGGCTTTGTGCTAAGGATGAAATTCATCTTATCAACCTCTTGGTAATTGTATTTGCTAAAATGTCAGGTGGGCTAACAGTACTGTCAAAGCTTATATGCCCTTTGTTGTGTGAAATACAGTGAAATAACGGTAATCTGAGAGGGTTTGTGCTTGTGTGTGTGCAATGTTTCCTCAGCATGAGAACTTGGTGATCCAGCCAGGAGAGTGCTGTCCCCAGTGTGTGTCCAACCCTTGTCTGTCAGCTGGAAAACAGTACCAGGTAGGCAGCCTGTGGGTGTTTGAACTGTGCTTGTACTGTGTATGCACCTGTTATTGTGCAGATTTGTGTGAATCCTGTGGTTTACAAAGCCTCTGTGTGTTGGAGGCAGCTGATAACGGCTCATAAATCTATACATTTGAAACCTGAAACATTGATTAGAATATCTGTGATGATAGTGAGAATATGATGCATGCAGTGAATATGTGAATGTCTCTATTGACATGAAAAGTCTGAGCCTTCGTCTCTCCTCCTCTTCCTCCTCCTCCTCCTTCTCCTCTCCTGCTGTGTTTGCAGTGCACATGCTCCCATCTCGCTCACTGCCAACTTTCTCTTTTGATCACAGAATGTCCCATTCTATCTAATGTGTGTTTGCGTTACCCCACACACACACACACACACACACACACACACACACACACACACACACACACACACACACACACACACACACACACACACACACACACACACACACACACACACACACACACACACACTCTCTCTCATTCATGTTGGCGTCATCTTGACGGATAAGAGAAGGAATTGTGATGCTTTGCCTCTGGTGTCGATTACCTAACTGAGTAGCTATACAGTCCATACATGAGTGCCTCCACATCGGCATGCACACACACATATTATTGTATCTACACTATAAACCCTGGGTTGGCCTGTCAAGGTCATAACCAATTTTATTAGATAACTTAAACTCAAAAGAGATGTCCTGAGTATGTTTAACCTGCTCTGTAGTACGAGCTAAACTTCACAAAGGCAAAAAGGATCAAAGGACACATTATAATGGGTTATAACAGGCATCGTTTTTGCTTTTACCCTCAAAATTGTAACACGATCATGGGATCTGTGGTGACTGTTAAAAGTCTCCATCGTTGGTGCAGAAATCCTCTAAATGTGAACGTGGATGAAGTTATAGGAAATGTAAATAAGTGTGTCTGCATGTATACAGCACAAGATTCCAGATATTTAAGACTTTATTAACATTGTGCATCCTAAAAGCTATTTATTGTGCTGTCCTTTAATCAGCCTGGTTGTTCAGAAGAGAGTGAAGTAGTCTGGACCTCTGTGATATAGATCATTATTATACACTTCGTAATACGCATGCATACGAAAGAGAGTTTCATGCAAGTTATGTTCAAAGAGCTCTACAGTGTGCCTCACAGGGTTTTGATGCCTTAAATAATGAAATAATTTGCATCCTCTGGGCTATAATCAATATTTAATTGAGCAGTTTAGGGTGGAGGAGGAAGGAAGTTGGAATTTAATCTGACATTTACAGAATTTGACCTTAAATTTAAACAGATAATACGTTTAGGATCTTAAACACATCAGACGTGGAACATCTGTGCGACATTTCCTTTGGTATCATGACAACGTAGCGCACAAGCAAATGTTTTCTCTGAAAGGGAGTCAGAACTTTATAAAGAAGGTACAAATTAAATGGATGCGTCTGAAACCTGTCATCGATCACTGCAGGAAGAGTTTGTGAAGGATACAGCTGACCAAGAAACATAATAATAACCAAATGACATAAGAGCTGTTTGTCCTTTTCTGTGTGTGTTTTGTGTGTTTGCGTTTTTGATTAACATTGACAACAATAACAATATTGTAGAAAAAGTGCAGCTTAACATGCTGCTGACTGTTTTAAATACCTGTTACAACAGACCAAGGAAGATCAAAGAACTATGATTTTAAATGATTGCGTTACTGCACCGGGAAAAAGCTAAAGTGATGTCATTGCAGTGCTCTGGTGGGAATCTTTAGCATTCATGTGGTGCCCACCTAAGTGTTGCAGATCAAGCACACCCTCCTCTAAGGCAGCGGTCCCCAACCTTTTTTGCACCATGGACCGGTTTAATGTCAGACATATTTTCACAGACTGGCCTTTTAAGGTGTCGCAGATAAATACAACAAAATAAAATGATACGACCAACACAAAAAACAGATATTTTGTAAATATAATAATAAACGCAAATTCACTGTGTACTTGTGTAACTTTATTAGCAGCGTCCTCCTGAAATGCACCAACAACACTGAGAGTAACATCCTCCTAACATCCTCAACCTCCGCCAGCAGGATAACACTCGTCCACACCTGAATGCTGAATGTAAAACACAGACGTAGCCACTGTGATGTCACCCACTTGTTTCTGCACTGGGCAACTTTTACTCCCAACATTTCTACACAAATATCTGTACTTTCTACTTCTTACACTTTTGTCATGGACCACAGTTCACGCAATCAAGTGGAGCCCAAAAGCAAACTCAGTACGCTTCAGTGCGAGCAAGTACAAGTTTTATTATTCAACAAAAGGTGACCCGGAACAACCACAGGAGGCGAGAGGCTAATCGCAGAACTGAAGGAAACCAGGAAAACAAAGGACACAGGGAAGCTGTAATCGGGACTGTGGGAGGCTGCAACAGAAAAGGGGAAAAGGTTGTTAGTGTGCAGGGGAATGGAGTGACACAACAAGACCGGGCTAGAGCAATCTGGCTTACGATCAGAGCCGGACCGTGGGACTCGTGGGAGGTAAATCCGAGGAGGCAGAGACGAGGTCAGGTGGTACACTCTGAGAGCCAAGCAGGCAGCAGGACAGTCAGGTGGCAGACTGGACAGTAACCACTGAGGGGTGATCACTGACTGGCGTGGAGCAACCGTCTATGCAGGGTTAAATATTCCTCCTCGTAATCGCCTGGAATGGGATGCAGGTGTGATGGTGACGGCCCAACCTGAGGGTGTGGTCACCGGGGCATCCCAAACACTCCTCAGACACAGAGCCACGCACCATGACAGCTCTCACAGCAGGTGCACTGTGCACACTGTGTGACTGCAAACGTCAAGCCCATTTGTTTTTGGTGCAGTTCATAAGTTGTGTTTGCGGTACAAGTGTCAAGCTAGTGCTACAAAGAGAGTAACCTGTAAACTTTCTTGCTTTTTTTTTTTTAGTTTGCAGTTATTTTCAAATTCAAGTTTCTATCAGCTCAACAAACATCAGCTGTTTCTGTGCAGTCTCTCACACGGTGTTTTGCTAGCTAAAAATACAGCAGCTGTATTTCTCAACGAGTAAAAACAGTGAGCGAGCCTGGACTTTCTCACTTTTAATTGAATAAAGAAGTTTAATCGGTACTTCAGCTTTTACCAGAATATTTTTTTAACACAAGTGCCTGTACACCTCTGGGTTTTTGAAGCCAGAGGTTGCTATGTTTGCGGCAGAGGGTTGAGTGTTAAGCTATTGCCTAAAGCTAGTATCTGGTGCAACCCACAGACACCGATAAATTCTATTTAGTGTGAAGTAACAGGCTAATAAATAAAAGTTCACTAACAAAAAATGCAGCACTGGCTTTTTGGATAATTGCACATAGCAGGCCATATTTCTTTGTCACAAAAATCCATTAAAAATGTTCCAAAAGGCAGCGACTGCACAAAGGTGACCTACACAATAAAAGTCCAGTTTGCTTTCAATAATATGCTTCATACATATTTCAAATACTTCATTAACTAACTGTTTCAATACTTCACATTTCCTGTGCAAGTTGTGTATTCAGTGTTTGAGCTCACTGCTGTTATAGTCTTCAAATTAAAGAGAATCATGTGGAAATCTGGTGGCTGGCTCCGTGTTTGTATGCTTTTCACACTGCAGAGACATCCCATTGTTGTTCTCAAAGAAAAGAAGGCGCTCACTGGTTTCAAATGAGCTGTGAGTTTCCTGCAAACAGCTTGTGATTCACTGTGTGTAAGCCTGAAAGTGTGTGTGGGTTTGGAGATGGTCTAAATGTGTATTTGTGTGTCTCTTGGCAGCACGGTGAGCAGTGGCAGAAGAACACCTGCACCACGTGCGTGTGTGACCGGGGTCAATCTAAATGCCACACTAAAACCTGCCCACCCATAACCTGCGACAAGGTGAGTAGTCTCATGCACACAAACGCACGCGCGCAATCGCTGACATTCGGTTTTATGCAGAAGTCGCCACACACTGACAGTATCATGCATCGCTAACTATCTCTGAACCTCAGATCTATTTTCTGGACACTTTACCCAACCCACCCCAGCGCTAAGCTAACCTTTTCATAACTAAGTCTTCAGATTATCAGTTTAACAGCCAGATTACCCAGAAAGTTAAAAAACAGATTCACTCGAACATTTTTGCCAGAGGTGATGCTTGACACAACTTAGAAATAGATCCAGGAAGTATTTTTTACCAGTGCAACATGGGAAAATTTATCAAATGGAAAAAAAGAAGATGTGACGTTGATGCTGTCAAAGAAGAAAATACAAAACCCACAAGACCAAATACACACATGCACAAAAAAACCATTGAAAAAAGTCAGACTAACGCTCTAAAGCCGAAATGAGTTTAAATTCTTTAGGCACATAAAAAATATATCTTTGCTTTGAGCAATTTATAAACTAGCTGCAGGATTTAAACATTTATTCTACATTGTAATGGAAGCCAGTGTAAACCTGCAGGTGTTTTTCTTAAGTAAGGGCTGCACGGTGCTGTGGTTAGGACTGTCACCTTGCTAACAAGGGATCGTTGGATGTGATTGGTCCAGGTCTTCTGGCTTCCTCCCACAATTCAAAGACATGCCTGTTAGGTTGGTGATTCTAAACAGGGCGTAGGTGTGAATGCAAGTGTCTGTTTCTGTGTGTTGGCCGTGCAATGGGACAGGCCTCGGGCTCCCTGCAAACACATGTTTGTCAGGAAAACTACATTTCTGTAAATCACGTGTTGATAAAATTGCACATTATACGGTTCACAAATGTGTAATTTATTTATTTTTTTAAAGTATTTTCTTAATATGACTCGAAAACAGTTTGCATCCACTTTTCCTGATATTTCAAAGTCCTGCAGTTGATGGTTTTGTGAGATTGTGTGAGATTGTGTCAAAATAAACTACAGTAGCTGTCAGAGCTGAGACACAGAGTAAGCGTGACATCTGCAGTGTCAGGAAAAGCACACCTCTGTGCACTTTCAAATAAAGTTAGAAGAACGGTCTGGCGGCCCACTCCGCTTGGTGTCTTTCCCCTTAATAATGCAAAACACATACTCTCTCTTCCCTCGCTCCTCTTATCTCTCTCTGCTGAAACAGAGATGCACAAAACCAGCATTTTTATAAGCTCCTTGGATTTCCGTCGTCTTCTCCCGCTGCTCAGTTTGCATTCTTTCATCATCTGTAAATAACATTATCCTGCCTCCAAACAGGGGCAGACCAAAGTGAAGCGTGCCGGGCAGTGCTGTGATGAATGCGCTGCTGCTAAGGGAAGCTGCCAGTACCAGGGCGCAGTGCGTTACCATGGAGACATGTGGAACAGCACCGGCTGCGAGTTCTGTACCTGCAGCCGGGGTCAGGTCCTCTGTCAGAGGGCCGAGTGTGGACGTGTCGAATGCCCACAGGTGAGCCCGAAAGGGAAAAAAAAATGTTCGTTGAAGCCCAGAGGCAAAACTGGCCCGATTTTAAAAATCTGTGGATGCAAGGTTAAAATTCACAAACATTTCCTCAGGTCACAGCTTCTGTTTTAGGCTGGAAAACGGTCATCTCTTATTTTTTTAAATGAATTTCCACATAAGCAGGACAGCTGTAGGGGCGCTGAGACATCCCACTGCATCTCGGAAAAAAGTTTTGTTTATTTATGCATTTTTATTTAATTCAAAAGGGTAAACTTTTATATATACATATACACATTACTCAGGATGCTTTTATATATGATATATTTTATGGCTCATAGCTTATAAAATCAGAAACTGAGTATCTCAAATTATTTTGAGGTTGATTAGATTTTTATTCAGATAGTATAAATGGCACGCATCTCTTTATCTAGTTCAGTACACACAACCAAAATCACGGGGAAGACTGCCGACATCATAGTTGTCTAGGTGATGATCGTCCTCCTACCATCCATCCTGCGATCACATCCCTAATCTCTGTGTTGAGACGACGGGCTGAGCAAAAAGAGAACTGGGCTGCTGCTTGGAGAGCCAAAGTCCTCTTTTTTTTAGATGAAACTAAATTTTGCATTTCTTATGTAAATCAGGTTCCTAGAGTCTCTTGATGACCTCTAAACCATAATAGGCCTTAACCTCCTAATACCCAAACTCTTTCATGGCATGCATTTTTAATTTCTCTTTGATATTTGGGCTGATTGGGACCTGATGAATGCAAAAACAAAGAATTACCAGATTTTTAAAAAAAATTTTTTGGAGATCCACATGTGAGGACATTCACTTTAAATTTCGATATAACAGTGGCAGTATAATGTCGTCATAAGTGGATTTCAGGCCCATGTAGAGCAAAATTCAGTATTTTGGTCTAGACGACCCAAAATGTGGTGTCCACATATGTGGACGTAAGGTCCTAGGTGGTTAAAATAAATCACTTAACATGTGTGTATGTAAGATCTAAGTAAAAAGCAATTCATAGTATTTCAGTTTTTTGACATGATTGGCTACACTGTAAGAAATTTCTCAGTCAGCTGAGACTGAAGAAGTCACTTGGATGAGTGACGAAACGTTTCTCCCACAAAACGCTGCGTCCAGATGAACAGAATCAACTTTTGGAGATTTACTTACCTGGATGATTGAAAATGCATCAAGAAACTTTCACTGTTAAGTTACAGTAAAGCTCTGTAATCTTTGCTGTTATACTGACTATTTGGTTAATGTCATGCTGTCACCAGTAGTTTATTAATATAAAGTTTAACCGTATGTCTTCGCTCATGTTCCCTGAATTCCGTTTTATTTATTTCTTGAGCTTTGTTACAATTTTCCTCCTCCTTGCACCACACGCTTGCGGGAATATGACTCAGCCTTGGTGGCCATTCATAAGGTTACATTTCATAATATTAATAATCATATAATCTTAATAGCAACATGCCCTCACTGACACACCTTCCTGGATTTGTTAACATTGTGCCAGTTTTACTGGAAGCACATGGTTAGACTGATGTCGGGTGAAACCAGTAAACCATTAAGCTGTTTTTATAAACATTGGTACAATGAACAGTTTAGCTAATTGAACCAATTCTAAAAACATCTCCCAACATAAAGGGTTCAAATTTATGAACCCGCTAATTTGCAAAACAGACAAACATCCTGTGATGAGAAGTTAGCGCTGTTTGCAGTTTGTAAATGGAACATTTGAATTGTGATTGAAAACAAAGCACCATTAGTCTAATGTGTTGTATTTTAAATATGCTTTTGTCATTCAGATTTGGTCACCAGCGTGTTGGTTCAAAAATGAGCTCTTTCCTCACAGCTGTTGTGTCCAACAGATCTGCATGTATAAAGCTTTTGGAGACAATTGTCTTTTTCCCTTCAACAACCTGAATGATACACAGGCTTGAAGGCTTAAAATGAACATGTCACTCTGGCTGTGTTGCTTTTCTTTACATAATTACCCCTAATGTTCCTGCTAATGGGTAATACCTGTGTTCGATGTTTGTATAATTTTATTCTTGTGTTTTTATGATCTCAGTTTTGAGTTTGCAGCATCGTTACTGGTCTCAGGATTCCTTTATGATCATATAAAACTATGCTTTTCCTGTAGACCCCCCCTGCTTAACCTTTCCTCAAGGCTTACCCTTGCTGTCAAACCCTTGGCTTATTGATGCAACCTGTCAGCACCCTGAAATCCCATTTCCTTTCTTTTAAATAGGCTACTTAAAAGTTAATGGAAGATGTCACTGTTACTTTGTTCAGTTTCCTGTATTTGCCACAGTGAAATTTACCAGTTTAAACGTACACTTTGGTGGAATGGGAGGAAGGGCGATCATTTGAGGTTATGAGGTTGGCTGATTCCATCACAGGTGATTCACTCAGTTGAGATGAAGTAAATTGAAAGACAAGATGAAACTAATGGTCTGTGAAAGAAACTTGGCCCTAGAGCTTGTCACTAGATGAAAAATATGACTTGCGCTCAGCTACACTAAACCTACCCCAGGCTGAACCCCTCTGCTAAATGCATAGCATCTCTTAAGACAGTAATACAGTGTCAGTGTTAAATATGGAGTATCTACTGGTTCTTAAAAGGTATTAAAATCTCTAAAATGCACTTTTACCAATACGTTAAGTAATAAGTTTTGGGTGTTTGTGGCTTTGTTCTGATATCTACCTCTTCACAGCATATGTTGAAATATTCTTGAGCAGTATACTAAGCACCAGATTCCCTCCCGATGCACCTGTGGGTGTGCAACAGCATGCGTTGTACATAAAGCACTAAATGCAGGAATTAAAAAGTGCTGTGTCAATGTGGCTTGTAGTGAAGTAAACTGAGAAAGTGCTACATAAATGCCAGACCATTTAAAACGTATCAAATGTCTTAAAATCTGTTTAAATGTTTTAGTTACATCTCCATCAAAAGCAGAAGTTGAGAGCTCTCAGCTTTGAGTCAGGCGATTTCGTCTTATTTCAACTTGTATGTTTGATTTAAAATCCACTGCAGTGGTGTACAGAGGCACAATTATAACAACTGTGTCACTGTCTAAACCAGGGGTAGGCAACTCCAGACCTCGAGGGCCGGTGTCCTACAGGTTTTAGATATCACCATGTGTCAACACACCTGAATCAAATGATTAGTTCATTACCAGGCCTCTGGAGAACTTCAAGACATGTTGGGGAGGTAATTTAGCCATTTGAATCAGCTGTGATGGATCAAGGACACATCTAAAACCTGCAGGACACCGACACTCGAGGCCTAGTGTTGCCTATCCTTGGTCTAAACACTTATGTTGCTGACTGTAGGTCGAGGTTGAGTATTTGGCAGCTTAACAGCTACAGCTAATGTTGTAGAAAACACACATTAGAATTGACAGTCATATTAAAAATACACATCAATCATATAAATATATCCCTGTTACATTGTGCATACAGACCACGCAAAGAAGTGTATTTTTGCCCATCCTGGTAGTTTCTACTACATGATGGACTCAGACAAGTTTACAGTGCAGTGATGAAAACCCTGAACATGATGATGAAAAAGAAGGTCCTACTAGTTAGCATCCTCGTTAGTCTATGGAAATACAAAGATGCTAAATTTGATCCAAAATCATTTGGGAATGATCTAAGTTTAAGTTATAGTGATTTCCTCTTTTATTCAAAATGTATCTGTTAATGCAAACCATGTAAACCGCAGCATGATGTCCTTTTGGATGAACAGTTTGGACCGTGTCCTTAAACTCACTGTAAAAATGACATTTTTACATTATTGAACTGATGCCAGTGTTTTGAAATATAAATATTAATAAATACATATTTTTCTTTTTGATATGTGTTTCCATCAGATGGGTTTGGTCTAGGACAGGGGTGTCCAACTCCAGTCCTCGAGAGCTACTGTCCTGCAGCTTTTAGATGCATCCCTACTCCAACACAGCTGAATCAAATGGTTGGATTACCTCTTCAGCATGCCCTTAAGGTTGGGAAAGGCCTGATAACAAGCCATTCATTTGATTCAGGTGTGTCGGAACAAGGATGTGTCTAAAACCTGCAGGACAGTAGCTCTCGAGGACTGGAGTTGGACGCCCCTGGTCTAGAACGTCATGTAAAGTGTTATTAAAAGGATCTTTAAAAGTCAGAGTGCAACAGCTGAAGCAATAATAGCCTTCATGTTAAGTCATCAAAGGTCAGACTTGGCAGGAATGTAGGTGAGTGTGTTTGAACAAAACAGCCTAGAGGATTTGTTAAAGTTATTAGCCGGTGTTCCCATAGTTGCTTCAGTCCCCCTGCTTTAGGCTCCACGCCACGTTGACTCAACACCTCATCCAGTTTTACATCAAGCAGATTTAATAATATTGCTTTAATATCCCCGACCACGACCAAATAAGCCCTCATTAATCATGCTGTATGGCGATAATTACAGCTGCTAAGTGTCGTTAGCTCTAAGTAGCATAACTGGCATTTTTCCAACTTTGAACTCAACAAGGTCACCGTGCAGAGAAGACAGAGCCAATTTCCACTGTGTGTTTGTGTGTGCGCGTGAGTGTGTGTGCACAAAACAATTAAGACAAGGTTATGGGTTTAATGATGTGTAGGTCAGGAGGCGGCGAAAGGCACTGGGGTACAGTTATACAGGCAGTTTATGATTCCTGCACTAATAATGTACCTACTGTAATGGTACTGAAAGGACTTCTAGTCTTAGAAAACTGCAGTATTGGGATACTACTACTGTGACATGCATCTTTTATTTCCAAGTTTCATCTTTTCTTAAAGTTGAAATGCGTATGGGTGTAGGAGGAGCCATTAAAATCAATAACACATGGGAGAAATTGGTAAGTTTCAGAAGCAGTTTCCGTCTCTAGATGCCAGATTTTGATGATATCTGCAATAGAGATGACTTCCATGACTTGAATATAATGGAACTAAATGGTGTGTAGTGCTCAAAGTGCCAAAAATAACCACAGGAGCAGCGCCTCCCTCATGACCCAGGTAATCATAGTAATGCATGAGTCTTGTTGGGAAGAGGTTAATGGAGAACTTGCTTTTTCCCTAGAAAACTGCACCCAGTAAACTCATCACTGAGCAGAAGGAAGCATGCAGCTGTCTGGAGCTGAGATATCTTCATAAACACAAGTGCAGTTTCAACAATATCTCAGTTTTTCCACATTCAGTCCATCTACGTCAATAAATGCATAAAAGACAGTAATTTGTGCGCAGTCAGTAAAAATAACGTAACCGTCTTACTTTAATGTGATGCATGATATCATGGGCAGTTTTCTTTGTCTGCAGGCTGCAAAACTGTCAAATATTTAATGATTTCCACTACTCTCATGACTTGATCCATTCAACAATATGCTCGCCTTCTCTGCAGAGCCATCCAGGAGAAGCTGAGTAACTGTCGCTCTTAGTTTAGCTTATTTTAGAGCAACATCCACCACTTACAGGAATCAAGTAGCTACAGTACCCGACAGCTAACCTAACATCTCAAGAGGATGGAGCAATACTTTCATTTGGTCATGCTGTCACAAACACGAGTGGATTTCCAATTTCTTGTCCTCAGTGAGCAGAGGAAACTTGGTGGGTGGAGTTTGGTGCAGAGAAAATAGTTCCTAGTGTTTGTAATTTTTTTGAGGAAAAAGTTAAATTATTAATAAGTAGCAACCAGCAATCAAATTATAGCTGAATAACCATCACGTTATGCTGTTTAGATGACTCAGGAGTTTTGTTTGACTCATCTTGGCTTGTTTTTCTATGTGAAGATTAACAGCAAATACTTTGGTTTGCCCTCTTTTCCTTTATCTTTTCTGTTCCCTCCCTTTGTCTGCCTCTTCTTCCAGTCTTTTTTAATTAATTTACTTTCTTTTGTCTACTGCTCTCTTCCTCCTTCTTTCCAACCATACTCCCTTCTCCCTCCTACCCCTTCCTTCGTTGTTCTTGTCCTGTTTCCTTCTTTTTCTCTTTCTTTTCCACGTTACTCCTTTATTCTCCTTCATCATTTCCAAAATAGCTTTCTCTTGTGCTGTACTCTTTTCTTTTAGCTGCCGTCTGTAACTTCACGAGGAGAATTTTATAAAAATGTACATTTTCTTTGTTTTTTCAGGGATCTGAGCTCGTTAACCTGCCGGGGAAATGCTGCCCCGAGTGTTCGTCTGCGAAACCTTCCTGTGTGCACAAGGGAAAATCCTACAAGGTACTTCTATCACAAGTGTAGATTTTACTTTGAGCTTGTTTGCTTATAAACAAAATTGCAAAATCGGGCAAAGAATTCCTACTGTGTGGGAGAGACGAAGACTCCACAGGGCTTCTTTCCCTTTACATAAGAAAAAAAGAAGCTAAGTGGCATGAAGTCTCTCTGCAGAGGAGGCTGTTAGGAAAACAAACACATCGCTATTAAGCTACACAAACACAAACTCGAAACACTGGAAATTACAGTTGCATTCAGACGGAACATGTGTGTTTTTTTTAGACAGAGCTGTGAAATTAATCAGGGCTTTTTAGGTCACAATCTTTTGTTTGTGTTCTTTTAGAGGCTCTTCAGCTTCATTATTCATAGGTTAGACCTGGAAAACCACAATGCAAAGCTTTAATTGTTTCACATTGATGGGGACGATGCTAATGTAGCGCTGCAGGATGGTGAACGACACTGTGGCTCAGAGCGAGTGTCGGGAGAACTATTATCCTTTTGAATAGATTGTTCTTTGTTCCCATGAGGAATTAATCTTACCACGAGTAAATAAAAACAGATAGATACTGCATACTTATTACGCGCCTACACACATTTATACACGGTTGTATCAGCTTTGGAGTTTTCCTGTGATGGGAGAGAGTCACCGAAAGGTTAAAGCTGCAGGTTTGTGACGGGATGATTACTGGTTTGAATTCACGAGTGACTTGGAAAATAACAGCTCGGGACGTTAATGAGTTAGAATAATGAACTGTGTTTACCCAACACTTATCTTCTGGTTGATTTAAAGGCACATTAACAGACTATTTACAGGGAAACTGAAAGAAATGAAACAGTTTTCAGGTGTTTATTTGAAGCTGTGATTGGTCTAAATGGGAACATTTTATTACAACCTTAAGTATAATAAATAAAAAGAGGTTTGCAACCTGCCCTGCATAAAAGAATATCTCAGATATGAATATAAAGTGTCCTGTTGAGCCAAGGTTCTCTCTCTCAGCCCAGCTCAGATTTATACTGTGCGTGTGGGGGGCTTATGCTAATTGACCAAATCATTTTTAACTTATGAAGTTTTAAAGATGGATTAAATACAAGTGAGAGAAGAGTGTGCAGAAATCAGCTGGCACCATAACATTTTTAGATTTCTCGTCATGCACAGATCGATCAAGCTGAATAAAAAAAGTTTTTGCTTTTATTCTTGATGCTAAGCCAAGCTGTTCACATCATTTGTCACACAGGTAGTTATTTTCTCACCTCTGCAAAGAAAGCTGATTGGGATTAAATAGCATAGATTCACTTCCGTTGAATTGAATTGAATTTTATTTATATATCACAGAATAAAGCAACATTTGCCTCAAGGTGCTTTATATTGTAAGATAAAGACCTTACAGTAAGATGAAGAGAACAGAGAAAACCTCAACAATAATATGACCCCATATGTGAGCATACGAGTGCTTTGGCGACAGTGGGAAGGAAAAACTCCCTTCAACAGGAAGAAACCTCCAGCAGAGCCAGGCTCAGGGAGGGGAGGCCGTCTGTTGGGACCAGTAGGGGTGAGAGGAGGAAGACAAAGACATGCTGTGGAAGAGAGACAAAGATTAATAATTACAAATGTCACTTAAACAACAAACTTATTAAGCTCGGATTGATTTTGTACTTATAACTGTGCTCATACGTACGATCACGCAAACAAAAAGTTTTCTAAGGACTCCATGAAATGGAAAAACTGATGAAACTTGTGGTTTCCATCCATAAGAGGGTAGGTAGCTGCTACATGCTGCTAATCAATTATGCTTCACATCGGCACATGTGAACACCTCTGCAAAAGCTGATGTTTTGGCAGCGTGCTCGTCTGGAGCAATCAGGTGTGTTAACACAACAGCAGAATCTTCCCAGGAGTGGATGTCTCAGACTTTCACTCCAAGGTCTGGCTGTGCAATGCTGAGAGAAGCTGCAAAAGCAGCTACATCTCAGACACTACGGGTTTCAGTTAGCATGTTAAATATTAAAGTGCAATTAGAAAAACAAGTGTAGCTTTTTTGGATGAGTTGCCCCGAGAAAGCCTCTGCTCTCCAAAAAGAACATGGCAGCGTGACTTCAGTTCGCTAAATTGCATCCAAACAGACAACAAGACTTCTGGAAAAATAGTCATAACACACAGCGCCATGTTTGGTAAACCCCAAACGCAGCAAATCGGGGCAAACACCTCATACCAGCTGTCAGCACAGTGGTGGAGAGGTGATGATTTGGGCTTGTTTTGCAGCTGAAGGATGTGTGCACTTTGCAATCATTGATTCAAATATGAACTCCTCTGTATACCAAAGTTTTCTAGAGTCCAGCGTGAGGCCATTTGGCTTTGCCAAAAATGGGTCATGCAACAGAACAATGATTCAAAGCACAGCCACAAACCTACAACAGCAACCTACAACTAAGAAAAAGAATCAGCCAAGTTAAGGTCTGGACCTCGACCTTGATTGAAAGGCTGTTATGGGACCTTAAAAGAGCTGTGCTTAAATGAATGGCCACAAACATCAATGAACTGAAGTAGTTGTATAAAAAGGAGTGGATCAGAACTTAAAAACGATGTGAGAGACTGATAAAATCAAGGTTTATCAGTCTCTTACATCGTCAAGCTAAAGACAAGCTTTGGATCATCTCGTTCTTCAGAGGACTGAAGTCTAAAACTCTTCAAGGAAAAAAACCTATTATCTGCAAATGAGGAAAACTCGCTCTTACACCTGTAGAATTTCTTAAATAACGGTAGTGCTGGTGTCAGAGCCAGGTGACGGCACACGTTAGTTTTTAAAGCGATCTGCTTGGTTCCCTGTGTGGACAGTAGAAAGTTTGAAAAGTCTTCACAGGTTCTTGAAAAATGTTTCAGTTTTCCATGTGAGGCTCTTTTCCCTTTGTGACTGACATTCCTGCTGTCGCCTGTTCGAATATCTCCCCTTAGTGGGCCTCAGTCAGTTCACTCTTTCTGTTTCAAAAAACATATGAGAGTCGTGACTGTCAGCCTTCTTTTAAAACGGACACATGCAGCTCATTAGCATTCAGACCACAGCCTTCTCTGTGTGGCATCCTTTTTAATCGTTAATCAGCTTCTTCAAAGTCAAAATCCTTTTCTTTTCAGTATTTTCCACATTCTGTCCGTCCTCTATAAAAGCCTTTATCGCAGTCACACTTTAAGCATAATGAGAACATTAACCTCCCATTTACAGCTGCAAATACTATGTCCTCTCTTTTATAGAACCTTGCTCGATGGAGTGATGGCAGTTGTCGTGAGTGTGAATGCCACGATGCCCAGGTGACTTGTTATCTGAGATCCTGCCGTACTTGCCCTCTGGGCACCCTGGCTGTCATTCAGGACGGCCAATGTTGCCCCGAGTGTCACCAAGGTATGTATGCAGGAAAAGTGACACACACACACGCATGTCGGGTATTCATATCTTGTGGGGACATCTTTTGGACATACTGCTTTCCCTAGCCACTTACCCTAACCATCAAAAACAAATGCCTAAACCTAACCATAACCCAATTGTAAAACTACCCGTTTCATACATTCACCAGAATCATTTTGACAATGGAGACGACCATAACCATTAAAATGTCTGAGAGTACTCACTAAAAACGTATAAAAGTTTAAAGTAAAGTTTAAAACAGTTTTTAAAGTATAAACGTCCTACCTGGCATATTGAAATGTTTGAAGGTACACTGGATTTCTTATCTTTGCCTGCCTAAAGTCGAAGAAACTGTTTTTTGTGGATTTTCTTTGATTGACTTTTTCCCCTTGTATGTTTGGTTTTTGTTTGTGAAAAATCAGGAGTCATGAATGAAAACCTGAGTTTCTGATTCTGTGAAACATCTCTGCCCCCTCCAGAACGTTTCCTGAGCAGAGCTCTTTATCTTTTTCTCCCCTCGTTATCAAACGCCACGTCTGTACTGCTCAGGTGTAAATGTGTTTGTCAGTTCATTCATCCTGAAAGTATGTAATCAAAATCGTGTTCCCTGTAAACGAGACGCTGTTTGGCTAAAAAGTGAAATCATGCAACATCGTTTTTGTTTTTCCTTTGTGATGAATGTGCTGTAAGGCGATCTGCTCCGTGTGTGTCAGCATGTCATCAGCTACACACTGAGAGTGTAACAAAAAGTCTTTCCTCACTCTGTCACTGCCAAATTCTCATTCATGTCGGCATATTAATATTGATGTTAATGTGTGCATTAATCTAATGTTGTTCAACAACATTGGTGGTGATGTGAGTTGAATTTCTGGGTCCTTTTTGTTCTTTGCTGTAGGTGCTTTAATTTTTTATCGTATTGCCTCCTGGTTGCACTCTTTCTCCTTGGCAGAAAATAAACCTATTTAACAATTAATGATGAGAAAAAACTTTTACTGGCAAGAAAATGAGAGGATGAGTCAATAGCAGTGAGTTTGGCCCGAACAGGTGCAAATAAAAACTTATTCCAAGTGGAAATACCACAAATTAAGAAATAAAAATTCTTCCAGTGACATTGAATTATGGCTTCTAGCTGATTTCCTCCTGTAAACCACATCAAAGCTCTTATGTTTCACCGCCCTCCTTGAAAGAGGCGGCTCCATCTGTCTTAATGACTGAAAATGGGTATATTCACAGCCAGCAATTATAACCATTTTCTCATATAAATAAATAACCTAACAGGCAATTAAACACAGGGACCACATTGTTTAAGTTCAGGCAGACTTGTAATTCAGGTTGGCTGCGTGAGTGACTAATTACAGCTGGGAAACAGAGGCATTTTTCATTGCGCCATTCAAAGGTTCAGTTTGATACAACAATAGTTGAAGCTGTTTAATTCACATTTATTGTCTCCGTGTTTTACGTCCCTCGGCAGTCTTCATGCTCTCTCAGTTTTTACTGTATTTCTACCCAGCAGAATATTCAAATGTCTCAAATCTAAAGTATGCATATGCTCAGACAAACAGTCTAATTAGTCCACAACACGGAAAACAACATGGGAAATGTGTAAAATGTAATATCCTGGAGTAGCCGATTGTTTTATTAATCTGAGTACCCAGTGCGCCCAGTAGGGAAAAAAAGATCTGCACTAAATGATTTAATTTATGCAGTAAATTCACAAAAAACCACACTCATTAATCATATTCACAAGCGTGTATGCTGGTGTCGACCAATTCAAACAATAGACTGAGAATATTCTAAAAATAAATACATTATTCTATTCAGTTCTGTTGTTTTTGTTCACGCTGCTTTTTCCTAATCAGCATTTCAGCAAATCCAGTCACTCCTTCACTCTCATGAACCGTTTACCTGCATCCAACCAAAACTTGCCCACATTTAGCAGAATTAGGACTATGAACAAACATCTTGTCCCTTCATTTGATTTGACTTGATTTCATGACAGTTTCGTCATAACCACGTGTTAGTAAACAACAAGCCTTTAAAACAGGGGTGTCAAACATAAGGCCCAGGGGCCAGAATTTGCCTGCCAAATCCCCCAGTCTGGCCCAATCTGAAGGAGAGCATAGAATTTGGACTTTAACTGTATTTTAACAGCATTTACTTCTGGTAAAGACCTCCGCCATTTCCATTCATATCACACTAAAGTAATTATGTAGTAGACAAATAAAAATAATTTCATGAAAACAATTTTATTATTTCTGTCATTACTGGAGAATTGCATGCAATAGTATGCCCATGATGGTCCGTAACAGATATATTCATGTCTGAATAGAAACTGATTTAAACAAGGTTAGCTCACTAAATTAACATGCCGATGTGATAAATTCACATGTCACGTGTTCGGTTATTAACCCTGGCTCCTTTTTCCTCCCTGCCAGTGA
This sequence comes from Astatotilapia calliptera, assembly GCF_964374335.1. Taxonomy (NCBI): domain Eukaryota; kingdom Metazoa; phylum Chordata; class Actinopteri; order Cichliformes; family Cichlidae; genus Astatotilapia; species Astatotilapia calliptera. Next base: position 35,887,073 of record NC_137433.1, on the reverse strand, counting down.
TCTGAACATCCCAACTGAGTTCGGTTTGTGGCTAAAAATAGAAAAGGGGGAAAAAAGATCACAACCTCCTTTTCTTTCATTCGCTCTCATTTTTTGCTGGAACTGTAAATCATCCTTTAAGCCTATTAATCATGGCTGTACACCGGCCCAGAGGTCCGTAGCCTCTTTTCTGATTGGGCAGTTCATACCTGAGGGGCATAACCAGAAGTCGTGCAGTGTTCAGGTCTCATGGGGAAAGATGTCAGCTTCTTATTTTGCTTTGATCTGACCCAGATGAGTTATTTGAAATTGATGAAATACGTTTCAAAGTTTCATACTTAGCAGTAAAATCTATTTTCCTAACTTTCGAATATGATGCCATAGGTGTGTTAACCTGTGTGGGGCTGCATACAGGTTAATACACGGCAAGGACGCCGTGATAGTTTTGAGATAAAAATCTCCTTTGTGACTCCTTCAGTGAGGAGCCTGCAGCCTAACTGTTCGTCTCAGCTTGGACACATTAATAATTGTATTATAATCTCATGCATTTATAATGTTTGTAATAATATACGAAAATGTGAGACACTGTTAGAGTCACACATTACGTTCGGTCCCATTCATTTTGTCACCGCGAAATAGGATCAGTCCTAAGTGAGCGTTTCCTTAACTTAATATTTTAATTAAATATTTTAAAATATGTTTCGAGCCGTTTCTAAGCATGTGGAGATAATATAAACTAATTAGATAACTCTGTTTCCTGTACTCTTACAGTAAATCTCACACTGTAACAAATTTCATTGTTAAATTTTGGTTACCAGATAACATTAGCCTGTTATTTTATGGCTCACTTAGTGTTTTATTGCCTAACATTGACAGAGTAATGATACAGCCTAAACATGAACAGTTCTTTTTCTTAAAACTGTGTATCCACCTGAGCCTCAGTCATGGCCCATTACTGTTGTGAGGTGGAGTGTAAAGCAGGACCAAAATGCAGGACACAAAGGCAGTCAGTGTTAGACAAAAGCAAGATATTTATTGGCTGTTTGCAAAGCCAGTGAGTCAGTACACAAAACAACAATCCAAAAAGTTAACGGGGAATTACAGAAAACAGGAAGCAGAGAGCATAGACAAACAATTTGACAAGGAAAAAGAGGGAGACTGAACCGTTTGTACACCGCGGGCCGGCTGGGAAAGGAAATAAACAAAAGACAAAAACTAAACATGGAGACAAGAAGACTCAGTCATCAAAGAAACAGAATCAGAGGGAACAGACAGGGTAACACTGAGGGAACCAAACACACAAGACATAACAAACACTAGCACTCGAACTGTGAACTATCAAAACTCAAACAATCCAATAAAGCTAAAGCTCAACCTACTTAAACAATACTGAAAACACAGGATCACGAAACAACGTCTTTTACCCAAAAAAAACGTGACGTAAAAACAGAAATCAAAGACTCAACAATGTCACAAGAAATCAAACTGACGTTTAAAACAATAAAGAAATCATGAACCAGATTCAAACATGGTACATGAAGTCATTTCAGTTTAACATAGTTTGGATCATTGATGTGCTGCTCAGGGTTTAGAGCTGTTGCTAATTTCCAACCCTTGTCCCTTGTTGTGCTTTTACAAGATTCACCAAATATCAGTAACAGAATTAAAACCAATAAAACAATTAAATCAGGAATCCAAACACAAAAATCAAAACTTCAAACCCTAGAATAACAGTGAAAAACATACATACTGTACATATTCACCAAGAATCCAAAAACCTAAATACAGACAAAAAATCCTGAAACAGTTTCCAGATAAACCTCAGCACAGCTGTGTGGAAGCAACACTGATAAATTACTAATCATGTTTTTGTGTTTGCCAAAGAAAAATAAATAATGTAATCAATCAAAAAATATATATATATATATATATCAGATACAGGTGGGAATCACCATACATCCCACGATACGATATTATCACAATACTTAACGCACGATACGATATTATTGCAATTTTTTAAAAATATTTTGCGATATTCAGATTCTGTACATAAAGGTAAACTTTATCAATATTCATTTTATCTAATAACAAAGTCTCACACTCAGTCTTTCTCTCATTTCAGTTTTATTGTTGACAAACTGAACAGTTTGTATTACAGTCTAGTCCAACTTAACTGAATGCAACCATCTGGTACAATTATAGCTATTCTGAACTATGCAATATGAAAACTATGCAGCCCATTCAGCAACTGAAGAATTTGAAAGTAAATTAAAACAAAATATAATTTTACATTAAATAAAAAAGTTTTAAACTTAATTAAAATAAAACATGTTTATTGCTGCCAAATAAAGAGTTAAACACATTTGGACTTGAAGGAATGTCAGGATTCTTGCTCAGAAAAAGGAGCTGATCAACATGCTCTGAAGTCAGAGCATGTTCCAGTCCACAAAAACGTTTTTGTAACAAAATATCGATTTCTGCTGTCCCTGTATCGATACATTATTAGCAAACAAAATATCACGATACTACACAGTATCGATTTTTTTCCCCCACCCCTAATATCAGAAAGCATTTACAGTATGTAACCTTATATTATTGTTTGAAAAACTCTCCCAAGGCCTACTGTGACGTGACTCCTTACAGGGGCTGAGATGATTAATAACTGCATGGATGCTACATAAATAAGCACACCATTAAAAGAGCTGTTTACCCCAAAATAAAATGTTTTATTTTCTTCTGGTGCTATCAAGCCGTTTAAGTTATTTTGGTGCGAGTTGCAAAGTTTTGGAGATATCAGCTGTACAGATTCAAAAAAAAAAAAAAAAAAATCAACTTAAGTGTCTCTTCAGAAATCTTGACCCATTTACTTAAAAAGAAAAATATAAACGTTGTTTTGAGCAGTTTCACCTAAAATCTATTTTCTTTCTACTAAACAAGTACTTTTTAAACCTCTTAATCACCACCTTATCATTGCTTAATCGGTTTTGATTATCAAAATTAGGAACGGTTGAATTAATCTGATGCCATTTGGAGCTTTATTGTCTTAAATAAAGAGTCTTATGATTGAAAGTTGGCAGAGTTAGGTGGATTACAGTGAGGCACTGCCTTTTTAGTGTGTGTCAGGGTGTGAAATGACTAAAACTCATCAGCCAAATGTCTGTAATGTTGGCAAGTTGGCTTATTTTCCAGGCTATGGCACATGACCAGCCTCAGGTGGAGGTCAAGCTTGTACAAACAGTAAAATTGGCAGTTATTTTTTTGCCCTCTTACACTTTTATAAAGCAACAGCACAACAACAACCGTGTCTAATATTAACACATCTGCAGTTTTCCAGAGTGAGGCTTTTCTCATTAGGTGTTTGTCATTATCGGGGCGGTGTTGTATGGTTAAGTGCGCCTGGATCCACACCTCTGGATCAGTTGTTTTAATACAACTGTTAATCAATGCTGCAGTTTTTTAATTTTGTGCCTCAGGGACTCTGGCTCGTCACGCTTGTGAGAAAATTAAAGTACAGCGCGAGAGCGTCGAGGCAGCGTTCTGTAAACAGCAGCTTGGATCAAAGTGTATGATTTCTGAACCTGCCCTATAGTGTGGGCTTATCCTCAAGACGAGACAAAAGCTATTCTGGTTCACTCAAGGCAAAGAAGAAAGATTCCTGTAAGCAGTCATGAGTTCTGTGCTGTATTAAAATATACTTCTTTGTTTTCACTAATATTCAGGAACTAATTTTTTGCAGGAAGAGTGGAGAATACCGTCATGGTCTCAATGCAAGATAGTGTTTGGGCGTGGACTGTCCTGTGTTATTGTTACAGTCAATGCAACTCTTAAACTGATATCTTTAAGTGAGAAGCATTTCGTGCCTGCAGCTTGTTGTTGTTAAGACTCTTCAGAGAGTACAAAATCCAGGTGAAAACCAAGGAAATAACAAACAAACTGATCTTTAAACCCAACCAAGAATGTTTTATTGTCCAAAAAGTTTCACTGCTTCACTCTCGCTGAGTCGACTTAACCTAAATGATTAACTTTATTGACTAATTCTAACCAAGTTTTATTCCCTAAACATTACTGCCTAAACCTGCCTAAGTAGTTCTTAATGCCTATAAACCTAATGCTACAACCACATTAGAGAAAACAGAGACCCTGTATGGGCTCAAATTGTGGTCATAAATATTTTGTACTTCAGGATTTGTATGTGTACAAAGAATTTGTGTGTGGACTTAGCCAAAAAATACGTGTGAAACTCTGCACTCAAGTTTCAAGTTACAAGTAGGAATTTTGACCCTATTTTTCTTCCTTTCATCTGATTGGTCAATGTCATGTCAATCACAAATTTAACAATCCAATCAGAGAATAGATGGGTTTGGCTGTCGGAGGGGCGCTTTTTTATTTTGCTAATTGCTAACTAAAAGCCAAGGATCCAGAATTTGTTGCACTGGCTGCTGAGCTCTGTGGGGCTCCTTGTCGTTTCTATCTCTGACCTTTTTCTGAACAGAAACTCAGAGTTTGAGTTTCTGGTTTTGTTTTTTTTTATCTTCAAATGTTCAATAAAAACATGTATCGCTAATTCATAACGAAGAAAGCTTTGTAACTATCCCCACTAGTGAAGACTGTCATTTCCACAGCACTAAAGGAAAACGCTGGGCTGGCATGTAAAAGGGCATTTATTCTGCCATGACCTGATGCTCCATAAATCACCCCTCCAATAGCCAAACCCATCTCTTCTCTGATTGGATTGTTAAATTTGTGATTGACATGACATTGGCCAATCAGATGAAAGGAAGGAAAATAGGGTCAAAATTCGTACTTGTAACTTGAAACTTGAAACTTGAGTGCAGAGTTTCACACGTATTTGTTGGCTAAGTCCACACACAAATCTTTTTTTACACACACAAATTCTTTTTACACATACAAATCCTGATTTACAAGTACAATATATTTATGACCACAATTTGAGCCCATAACTCTGGCTTCAACCAAAGAAGTGTGACCGTGACCAATAAATTTGCAATCTTGTTGCGTTTGGTTGCTCACAGTCAGTTGCCATCTTTAACCTCCTAAGACCTCAACTCTTCCACGGCATGCATTTTTAATTTGTCTTTGATATTTGGGCATATTGGGACCTGATGAATATAAAAACAAAGAATTTCCAGATTTTTTTTTTTTTTTACCTGATTTTTGTTTCTGACAAAAATGAGATCCACATATGAGGATATTCGTTTAAAATTTCAATAGAACAGTGGCAGTATAATGTCCTCGTAAGTGGATATCAGGCCCTTGTAGAGCAAAATTTAGTATTTTGGTCTAGACAACACAAAATGTGATGTCCACATATGTTGTCACCAGGCCCTAGGAGGTTAAAGCAACTTTGGTCTGTTAAGGTGGTGATAAAATGGCAATTAGAACAAGTCAGTCTGTTTTCACAACTGTAAATCTGTTGGCGTATGCATATATAAAAATTCACATGAACTATTTACATTCAAAGTCAAGGCAGAACGTCATCGACTTTAAAAAGAAATTCACAGATTCCTCCATAAGTAGTGACTTGGTTGCTGCAAGATGGCGATTTAAGTAAGTAAGTAAGTAATACTTTTTTTATATAGCACCTTTCTAGATAAAAGATCCAAAAGCATAAAACAAAACAGACGACAGTTAACAAAATGCAATTCTAAAAAGATGTGGTTCCTGATAGACGATTTCACAAATGTTGCCAAGGGACCAAGAGCATTTATTATCTTAGCTATGTGTCTATCAGGGGCACATACAAGGATTTCAGCCTTTCCTTCGTTAAGTTGTCAGCCATCCAAACTTTAATGGAATCTAAGCACTCATTCAAAATCTGTAGCTTAGAAACATCTTGGGGCTTAAAGAAATGTATACCTGGATATCGTCTGCGTAGCAGTGGCAGCAAATGTCCTCAAAGGGGCTCAAAACATGCTGGAGGGAAAGTAGATATATTAAGAACAATAAAGGCCCCAGCACAGAGCCATTTTGGCACACCATAGTACAGGGACGTGGAAGATGACCTGTATTTAGAAACTGCCACAAAAAAGTTACATTCATACAGATATGATGAGAACCACTCTAAAGCAGATCCAGTTACACCAACCCAGTATTTTGGATGATCTGATATCCTCGTGTCGGTGTTGTTCCCACATCATCATAATAAATGTTTTTCCAGGTTCAACATTGCAAGTGACCAATCACATTGTTGTGACGTCCCCCTTTTGTGCCTTTGAAAAATACCGCCTTAAAAAAATCTACTTCACTTGCGAGAAGAGAAACCGCTTCTGTCCGCCGATCCAGGAACTTGAATTCTTTGCATTTCAGGATACTTTCCTTTAATAAACAGTAAGCATTATACATATTGTCCTTACAGAGGCGGTTTCTCTTCTCGCAAGTGAAGTAGATTTTTTGAAGGCGTTTGTTTTTTTCCGAGGTCGCGGATGACGTCAGCAGAAGCTGATTGGTTACTTGCAATGTTGAACCTTGAACAACATTATTTATGATGACGAGGGAACAACACCAACACAAGGATATCAGATCGTCCCAGTATTTTAGCCTTTCAAGTAGGATGCGATGGTCAATGGTGTCAAAGGCTGACGTGAGATCCAACATCAGCAGAATTGCAAAGTGGCTCTCAGCTGACTCAGACTGCAACCAGTGGGCAACCAGTGGGTGGAGTCTACTGTTGATCTCTCCTGCAAAGAGATAAAATTCAAATGAGTTGGACCCATCAGTGCAGACACTTAGATTGATTTGACCATGTTGGCTCAAAGATGAAGTAATTGGAGTTGGTCTAAACTGGACTTCAAGTATTTAGAGACCGACTGATTTCTACCAGGTGTGATAAATAAATGTGTTCCACTAAAGAAAAGATCTGGTGTCCACAAACAAACACACGGCTGTTTGTGCAAGTTTTTCACAAACTGCCGGGAGACTATTTTCAAATACATGGAGAAGTTTCATAAAACAGGAGAGCCCAGCTTAATAAAGATATCAACACTTGGCTGGTACTCATATTTGTCACGGTGAGTGAAGTGAGCCGTGTGGAGATAATGAAGTAGGATCCAAACGCAGGCACTTTTAAAGGTGTGAAGGTGGTTTATTGAAAGTAAAGTACAAAATAGAAGAACGGTAAACTGGACTGCAGACTATCTGAACTGGGAACAACTAAACTACAAAACATGAACCAGTACACGAACATGAAGAAGGATGGGCGGAGGTAAGTGATGACGGACAGCAGGAAGAACACGCGGATGAAATCTGATGGATACACAGACGGACCAGCGACTACAACAACAGAAGACACGACTTAAATATACTCAGAGAAACACAGGGAGATTACACACAGCTGGGAGTAATTAACGAGACGAGACAAGGGAGGTAAAACTGAATACACTCACATGAGACGCAGACCTTCACAATAAAACAGGAAACAAGAGATCGCTACACAAGGACGCAGACTAGACACTGAGAGACAGACAGAATATAACACATGGAACTCAATGCTAAACATGAGACATAAATCCTGAAACGCGAATAAACAGAAACATGGAATTCTAATAATAATAATAATCATCATCATCATCATAGCACCCGAAAAACACAACAATCATTCAAAAATAACCAAAACATCAGAACTCAAATCCTGAGTCGAACCGACCCAGAACCGTGACAATATTAGTCGGTAAAGCCGTCAGCGGGCCAGAACTTGCACCGCTAAATGTCTTAGCCTCCCATTTTCATACTTGACTTCCTCTCTCTTAAACTCTTATTTTTGCACATAGCTTCAGTTGTGGGATGAAAAGGGAGGTCAAAAAGTGAGACTGAGTGGCAGATGGAAAGGAAATGGATGGGTGAGAAAGAAAGAAGCTATAAAGGACAATGAAGTCGGGGAGAGGGTGTAACGAGTGGTACTAGAGTAAGAAAAGAGATGGACAGAGATATATAGAACAGTAGATCCTGGCTTACTGACAGCCTTATTGGCCGTTAAGTCTCATCTTCATTTTTCTCATGTTATCGTCCCACTCTCCTGTCCTCACAATCGCTCTAGCTCTTCGTGCTTTGAGTCTTTTCTTGTCCTTTCTCTTGTGTTTTCTTCTTTCTTCTTTTTCTCTTCCATCTGCAGTTGTCACATTAATCAGATCCCTCAGTCACATTTCCTCAAGCTTCACGCACTTCATTTACTCAATGCATTCACATAATGAATGGAGCAATCACAGTGCAATCAAGTGCAAGCAACCTCGCTTATTGTTTAACAAGAGACTGCATGCATTTGCTTGTTCTGCAATCCAGATACGACAGTGTTATTATTGCTGTATTCCCCCGAATCTGTAGTTTCAGGAGATGGCCGTATTAATTTTTAAGAGGTTGCGCTTTGGCTTTTAAAGGGCAGGTATTTTTCCAGAAGAAACCTGGGCATATAAAAAGCTGTAGCAAAACTTTAACACAGGACAGTGAGGGGAGTTTTTGTTTGTTTGTTTTAAATATAAATTTTATTTTAAGATGAGATTCTGCAGTTTTTTCGTGTCACAGAAAACGTCGCTGCAGAAGAAAACAACTTCTTTTAGAAAATAAAAAATTACCAGTTTTTACGCCATGAGTGTTTTGATTTAACCTTAAAGAGCAATGAAAAATATGTATGTAGGTAAAATGAATGACACTCAGTATACTTTAAAATACTTTATCAAATACTTTTTAAAATAATTTGTGATCCTACTAATACTTTCTGATACAATTTTCTGGGTGACGGTAGTTTTATAGTCCATTTTTATGGGTGCAAGACTGAACACTTTGCCAAAGAGATGCAGAAACACATTTTCACTGTCAAATGAAAGAGATTACATCTGACTTGAGACCAGCATCTATGAGGTGCATATGCCTGATGGATCCCTCTGCATACTGATAAACAGACCAGTTTTCTAAGGCGTGCATGCCCTCTTTACACAGAAAGGGGCCAGACAGCTTTTATTTATTTATTTTACATAAAACTGCTAGTATGCTGGAATCAGTCTAGCATCAGCACTGATTTTGCCTGTACCAGCTGGTGTTTGCATAGTCATTTTTTCCTTACATAGTGCTCTTTAGTCTTTAGACCTAAACTTACCCATTTTACCCATAGCCTGTGAAAAACCTCCAGTTTCACAGGACTTGTGATGCAATCCCAAACAAGAGCTTACTATTTTGTCTTAAACCGTGACTCACAGCCCTCACAGCGGTGTACAAGCACCTTCTCATTCATTCATGGGTATCAAATTGTGCCACTTTTATCAAAGCTGTTGGTGTCATGTGTTGTATGGTGTGGGTGAGTGACGCACTCTGGAACAAGGGTTATGGAGCAGACATCGCACTCCTAAATCATCACATGCTCACAGTCGTAAAGTATCTGTTGGCATCACATTCAAAGGCACGGAGGAAGTGTGTGAAATCATACCAGAATGTAACCAGACAGTTGCATCACTCATGAAAGGAAACCTGTTAGGTATCTTTAGCAGGCAAGTTCACATATTCAATAGAATTAAATTTTATTTATAGAGTGCCAAATTATGAGAAAGGTATAGACATTACAATAATACAGAGAAAGCCCCAACAATCAGATGTCCCCATGTGGGCAAGCACTTGGCAACAGTGGGAAGGAAAAACTCCCTTTTAACAGGAACCAACCAACCAGGCTCAGGAAGGGGCGGCTGTCTGCCCTGGCCGGTTGGATGTGAGGGGAAGGAGACAGGATAAAAGACTCTGGAAGAGCGACAAAGATTAAATATTAACCAGTGATTAAATAAATATACACTAAAAGTGTATATTTATTATATTTATTTTCTTACTCTTCTTATTTTTTTTGTTTGTTTGTTTTTTTGTACTGATGTAACTGGAGCACGTCGTCTCATCTCTCTATATACTGTACTGCAGTGGTCCCCAACCCCCGGCACATGGACCGGTACTGGTCTGTGAGTCGTTTGGTACCGGGATGCAAGAGTTGAGGCTCGGGTGTGAAATGAATGGTTTTCAGGGTTTTTATCGTTATTTTTTTTAGTTTTTTTTTTAGTTTTTATCATTAACTCGGTTTCCCTGGGTCTTTTCCCATGTGTTATGAATAAATCTTTTTTTTGAACATCGTTTTATTTTGTTGTATTTATCCGCGACACCTTAAAGGCTGGTCCATGAAAATATTGTCGGGCATAAACCGGTCCATGGTGCAAAAAAGTTTGGGGACTGCTGCTGTACTGTATATAGTGGAGATGACAATAAAGTTTACTTTAACTTTGACTCTAAATTCAGAGTAGTGTGTAAGGACAGAGTGAAAAGATGCGAGTGAAGAAGAAATGCTCAGTGCATCATGGGAAGCGCCCAGGTGCCTTAGTCTGTTGTAGAGTAACTAATGCAGGATTCAAGCTCACCTGATGCAACCAGACCTGTATGCTTCATGAAAAAGGACATTTTTAAGTCCAATATTAAAAGTAGAGAGGGTTACTGTTCAGGTCTCTATTTTTGGACTTACAGAATCTGCTTATTCGGGTTTTTAGGTCTTCAGATTTCCTCCTAATATTTAGGTTTACATAGTGGCCTACACAGTGAAGAGTGACTTTTAAGTACCGTTAGTTGGCAAATGAATCAAACAGTCTAGCACTCATAAATACTTGGGAAAATGCTGGATCAATTGGGAACCAGAGTGGGCAGAGAAAGCACTTTAACTCTTGATCACAAAGTGCACCAGTGGAGTTGCTGGCAGACAGCAGACTGGTATTCAAAATCTCTCCACAGGATACATGTTAACCGAGTAAAATGTGCTACTGCTAACACAGTCTGACCGTAGAACCAAATGTAATGGATGGAAGTTATTAAAAAATAAATAAATTGTGTGTATGTGTGTGTGTGTCTCTGTGTGTGGTTTTGCATAGTTTAATGTGTCTGCCTCTGCAGAGTGTCAGTGCACAGGACTTTTTAATTTTTTTTAGATATAATTAGCATAAAATTAAATGTGAAAATGTGTGTGGAGTACCAAGTGCTCCTGCGTGCACCAACAGTATTTGTCCAGAGTTGCTGAATAAACTTGAATCTTGAATAAAATGGAATCCAATATCCAGATTTTTCCCAAAATGCACAGTTATTATTGAAATCCAAATCTCTGAGTTAAATGAACTTGATGTGTGTTTACAGTCCAGTGCCACGCAGACTGCCTGTCGTGCTCGGGAACGTCTGATCACTGTGACAGCTGCAGGGACCCACAGGCCTTACTTCATCTCGGCCGCTGCCTGTCCGTCTGTCCAGTGGGCTTCTACGCCGAAGGACGAGTATGTGCAGGTAGGACTCGCTTTCAAATCTACAGTACTGTTTCCATCCATAAAAGGGTAAGTAGCACCCAAGTGCTGCTAATCAATGTGCTTGTTTAAGTGATCATCAGCGAGCGTGAACGTCATCACTAAAAGCAGACGTTTGGGCCGTTTGCTGGAATCCTGAAAGCGACATTAGTTTAAGTACAGGATGATAAATATTATTGATTTCTGATTAGCTTTAAGTGTCACATTTTTGGTCACTTAGCTTGTATCAGTGGTGCGCTGCACACAGTCACAGTCATAATTTCTGTGTGTTTGTTATCACTGTTTAAGTTTCTTCTTCTTTTATTTTGTTTTACTTTGTGCATGTGGGCGAATATAAAGTTGTGAGTCTGAACTCACATTGTTGATAAGATTATCTCTCCCACTCGTTTTCCTTCTTCCTCTCAGACTTCTTTTAATCTTTCTGGGAATCTTTTTTTCCTTTAGCTTTTTATATTTCTACTTCCTCTTCTTCTTCCTTTTCCTCTTCTTCTACTTATGTGTGTCTGTGTGGGTGGCTGTGGTGGTTTCAAAAGGATTTAGCTGCTTTTTATTCTATAATGTTGAGATTTCCTATTAAAAACAACAGAAACCTCCACATTGCTTTGTTTCCCTTCTTCTCGTTGCTCTTGTTTCATTGTGCCGCTCACAGATACATGGTCTTAATGCATGTTTAATCACCCAGGTAAGGAAATCCCAAAAAGTTGATCTTTTCGTGGTATAGGTACACTTCACTGCACAAAATAACTGTCAGTGCTAAAGTTAAAGATGTTAAGGAGCTTGAAGTCTTTAATAAGACCATTTTTAGAAAATCATGGCGTAGCCTAATATAGTTATCTCAACAGTACTTTTGCATAGTCTTAGAAGACCCCAGCCAGCCTGTCAGGGAAGTCACTCACTGGATTTAATGAGTTACTTGGTTTCCTTTTAATGAGCTGCACATCCGTTTTCCTTTGCTTTCCACTACAGCAGCGAGGACTAAAATGTGACAAGCAGTCTTGCAACTCACGTGTGAAGTGAAAATTTATTTTGGAAGTGACTGACAGCCACTGGTTCCCCTTTCTCCCGTCTCTCCCCTGCAGCCTGCCAATCATCCTGTGCCACCTGTTCCAGCAGGTGGGATTGTCAGTCCTGCGGCTCCAGGCTGCCCCTGCTGAACCCCGATAGGAGTCAGTGCCTGGCTTCCTGTCCACCTGGTTCCTATCAGCACGACCCAACACACTGTCGCTGTGAGTATCACAGGAGTTCATGTGCCCTATAGCGGCTTCTGGATTGCGGTGGTCAGCATGTTGCTTTGACTGGGATCCACCCGTGAACACCAAGAGAGATGGATTTCCCCAGCTGCTAATAGCGAGCAGTTTAACAGTAAGATGCAGTTGGTGTTTTTGGTGCCTGAGATAAACTGTCTGGGAGTATTTTCCACTGGATTGAGTCTGAATATTTCATAGACTGATGAGGCAGGGAGTTCTCTCTAGGGCTGTTGTGTTATTGCAGTTGTGGCTAAGAGTCTGGAAAGAGGTGCAAGTCATTGTCTGGAGGCACAGGAGCACCAAATGTACTCACATATTGTACAGACATAATAGGTCCTGCATTTTATTAGATATCTGCTGATCTTTTGCTGCACATTGGCTAAATCTCCCCTGGGGATTGGATAGAAAAGTTTGTAAAGTTTTGCAGTCTTTAGATAAAAGTACAAAATGTGCTTCCACTCGTATATATTTCTTCCTGTATTTGCTCCTTTCCTTTCTGTTAGTCATCAAAAGAACATGAAGAAAACTGAATCGTGTATGAACATTTATTAGGAAGTGAAATTACTTGAAAATCGTTGCATCTTAGGCTTTAAACTTTTATTGTAATATCAACCCGGTAAAATCTGAATGTGTTGAATTATGCTGCACATGCTGCCTCCTGTCAATCAGTTAACACACATAAAAGAAAAATAGTAATAACAGCCAAAAAACATGTTAAAACACAACAGTCTTCAGTTCCAAAGTTAATTTCCAGTGGTGCATGAGAAAAACTGCACAAAAATGAAGCATAGGACACAACTTTACACATTTGCTCAGTGTTCATTTCCCAGTTTCATTGTGCCAGACTTGACGTTTCAAATGTTTTGCCTGCATCAACCTTCATGTGTGTCATCCCCACCTGGTGAACCATCCCACCTTCAGATGAAAACACCTGAACGGCGACATGGAAACAACTAAACAAACCAATTTCATTTCACAAAAAAAAAAAGAACTGCACACGTAAAATTGTGAACTCTTTTGAATTTCTGTGAAGCAGAAAAAGTATTTGACCACAAGTTGGGAAAATTAACTGAAGTCTTCTTAAAGCAACAACTTCAAGCAGATATTTCGTGTTGCAGTTCGTGAAACCTCCACAGTGCTTATGCAGTACCTTTGGATAAGTTGTCCTGGTTTGCTGTTGGTTTGATGTTGTTGCTGCTTTGAACTCCTGTACACAGGTGGGCTTTGTTGATGGAAAGAAATTTCTGCAGGTGTTTTGCTGCTCTTTGTGTGCTCTTTTTCACATTTTTGATAAGGGCCTCCCTCCGAGAAACAGTAACAGGACTCCAGAATACCTTCAAATTGTAGAAAGTCTGTCTCACGCTGATCTTAGAAATGCTTTTCCTGCCATCTCCATGCATCTCTAAACTATTCTGAAAGCTGTCAAGATCAAGACGTGGTCTTTCTAAAGAAGACTGACTAGCTAAATGATAAATGCATTTATTTATAGGGTAGGGGCGGCACTACTACTCCCAGTCTCACCTAAATAATGGGAATGCGTGACTTTGTGTGGATTTGAAAAAGCTGTTGTTAGAGGGAACATACTTACTCACGAACTGCGAAGGGAAATGTATTGCTGTTAATTATGAGTAATGACGCTCATTCCAAAGGTCAATAAACTTTTCAGCCCAATTAATACAAATGTCAGAAAAAAACTGATACCGATTCCAACCTGTGACAAGAAAACATTAAGTTTGTGTTTTCTTGCTTATAAACTTCGTGACTTCTTGCCAGCACGGAGATGCTTTGTAGAGTTGTTAAACTAAATTACTCCAGCTTTTAATGCCTGAGTTTTAATGGACTTAAAGCTTTTAATGCTAAATTGCTTTTAAAGTCAAAATTAGGTTCTGAATAAACTGGTAACAGAAAAGCTTTTGTCTGTTTTTCTTTTGTTATTCTTAAAGAGTTTATGCAGGATAGATGGATCGATCCTCTGCAGCAGCAGCATAAAGAATACAAATAAACTGGTATTACTCAGGCTCAGTTCTCTATACATGAGTGTCCCTATTAACTGTTACTGGACGTATCTATCTCAAAGGTCTCCCAACATTTCTAGTCCTGGGCCAATAAATAAAACCATGGCTCGGTGAGCGAAAACCCTGTGGGATTGCTAATACGCTCCAAAATGAGCTCCTCTATTGAGTGGAGGAGACCTGCGGGGACTCCTGGGGATGATGGGTAGAAATAGAGAGGTGTGGGTTAGTGAGCAGAGAGTAACCACAATGTGATTACGGTCTTCAGTTGTGCAGCTCGATTTCATACCTTAATGAATATTGTCAGGAGGATTTCAGACCTCCCAGTGCAAAAGCTCGTTGAACATCCTTAAATAGGTTAGACAGCAGCAGGCAGCTTTGTTTTACGCTGCTTCCACACGCGTACTGTATACAGTAGCAGCTATTGGACAAGCCCTCTGTGGGAATTGCACTACATGCATTTATGCAGCTCCTGTCCTGCGTCGTTGCCATTAGGTGTATAATTTGTAATTCGTGCATTAATCCAGAGTCTACAGTATGTTAATGCTGCAGGTATGTTCACAGCTGCTGATGTCTTTACCCTGCATGCATCCAGGTTTAATAATGTGCTCGAATACTCTCGAGTGTCTCAGCCATTTCTTTTAACCGCCAACTTGCTTTAATGACAGAAGCCCCCCCCCCCCCCTTGTTTTTACCCAGCACACAGTTTTGTTTTGGAGAACAAAAGAGCGCCACTGGAAAGTGGGACGCTGAATTATTGTGACTTTAAATCAGTGAATGCCTGCATTAAAGCTATTAAGGTGGATTTAGGCTGACTGAAGTCTCATACCAGCACTTGTTTAATGAGGAAAAAATAGAAGGAAGGGTTGAGGGAAGAAGCAGAGGAGATGGGAGCTGACAGAAGTAATGAGCGTGTGAGGTGTCTGGAAGGTGCCAGAGACATTTCTTGGCAGGAAGTCGAGACCACCCAGGACTCAGTGTGTCGCAGCAGGCCTCCCTGGGGGGATTTTTTTCCCACCTCCAGTCAGTTACTGAAAGCTTCATCCGCATGCATTCAAAGTTTTGGTGTAAATACTCGTGAGGAGCCTTGTGCTGACGCTATCGTACAACACCTGCCCCACATTTCTTCTTTTTTCTTATAATTGCACCGTGAGACTCAGTCACACTTGTAATGTTCACTTGTTTGGAAATGTACGCCGAGACCGAAAAACAGACACATCTGTCTTGTTCAGGTGCAGAGTACACAAAACCTGATTTCTTTCTCCCCATGGGTTTTTAACACTGTTTTGCGCTCCCTTTAAATTCCTCCTTTATTGCATTGTTTTGAACCTGAATGAGCTCTTCATCAAGTACAACAAAACTGTGTAATAAAGCAAGCATTTTAAGAGGAGCCGATAACAGGGTTACAGGTCCCAGCGGAGATAAAATCATAACGACATACAGCACTTCTGCAGATGCAATTACAGGAGGTCTCATTCCAAAGCATCAAAACACCATTAGCCTCTAAAGTCACATCTAAAGTTAGAGTCTGGATAAGTTTAAGAGTTAATCCCAAATTGTTAAAACATTTTTAAAAAGTTCAGTGTGTTGCTTTACACCTTTTATTGTGCAGAAAGGGCTATTTCCAGATAATGTAGCACCTACTAGAAAAGCTCCTGGTTCAATCCGAGCACCATCGAGGAGAAGCTGTCTCTTCACTTCAACTAGACAGACATTCATTTGGCATTTAGGGCTCAAATTCTGAGCATTTCACAAAATCATTCATCAAATTAATGATTAAAGGTCTGAATCTTAAAGGTCGATGTAGGCAGTACCTCATATGTAAACTAGAGATGGCACGATACCACTTTTTTATGTCCGATACCGATATCATAAATTTGGATATCTGCCGATACCGATATGAATCCGATATAGTGTTTTTTAATCAACAAAACTGTTTTTTTTTAAATATCTTGCTGCATTTTGTATAAGTTCATACTCAAGTTTAAAACAACAACTACACTAAAGCTGTTCTGTTATACCTGTATGCAAAAAAAAAAAAATTTCATAGTTCAGCAATACTGATCAATCTAATAAACTTAAACCTACACCATCCTCCCTATTCTGGTATTTTAAAGAGTACTTAGCATAAATATTAAGCAACCTAACTAATAGGGTTCCAACTCCCAGCAACAACAAAAATAAATAAATAAAAAATAGGGAACCACCCCTCACGCTCCACCTCATGATGCTTAATCGACGTAATCAACCTTAATTTGATGCAGTGTGGAAAAAAATGCACAGAAATCAATTCTTTTTCAAGAAATATTAAATAGATTCAACATCTTTCTTCAACAAAATTGCAGACTGCACAGATGGTACCTTCCCAAAGGAAAAAGTACTATAGCTTACTAGGGTATATATATTAGACTTAATAGTCACTATATACAGTAATTGACTTCTATTCATTTTACATCAAATTAAAACTTTGGGTGTCAGATAATTATTTATTAAAAGCTAGACATTTTAAATGAGAATAAGAAAGAAAAGTATGTCTTTGTGCCCCCTTTTCCCTGTTCATGCCCTATCGGCCCCCCTGGCTAAACTTTGCTAGATCCGCCCCTGCACAGTTACAGCCGTCAGCTGTAGAAAAAGATCCTGGAGTAGGAAGTAATATTAAATACATTCTAACAACAGCTGATCAAGCTTAAACGTGCTGCTGTTGTTCAGCCGCTGGTTTCCTCTTTCTGGTGCAAAGTGGGCCAAAAGCAAACTAGAGACACGGACTCACGACAGAAAAGCCGATCAGCTGATCATTAAGCAGTTTCATGATTGAAGTAGCAGCAGGAGAGGCAGTCGCTTGTTAAGCTTAACGCAGGAATGCTTTACAAACATTTAGAGATGGACTTACACACTTGCTTTACTTCTCTCGGGAAAACTTTGTCGGAGATGAAATGCCGGGTTGCTAGCGAAGCTCCAAATGCTATCCAGACCACCACAGGTCCCGCATGCCACAGCCGCTCTATCACGTGATGCATACTGCTCTGACGTGCTAACGTTCTGAGGTGAGTTACGGCGTGTTGCAAGTTTTGTGAGGTGCTTTGTGAGGATTACATTTTTTTTATTTTTCTCCGATATCCGATCCAGTAATTTAGGTCAGTATCGGACCGATACGTAATATCGGATCGGTCCATCTCTAATGTAAACACGAGCTTTTAGTGTCTAAAAATAACCAAGTACTTCACATATGAAGTATAAACATAATAATGCTGGTGTGAGTCTATAGCAACATGATAGTTTAATCAAATTTCTATTGTAGTGTGAAGACGTGCATTGCTGTGGTTTCTTTGATTGTTTTTTTAATAGTTCATAATTTTTTTGGAAAACAACCTTTTTTTTATAACCTTGCTGAAGTTTTAATGCTGGTAAACCAATTTAAATGACCTTTTGTTTTTCATTCTTACACTGACAGTTTTCTTGAGATTAGTGTCACTGCAGACCGATCGGACCCTGGATACAACCTGTTCCTACTCCTCCCCACTAGTGGGCGCTACAGAGCCCTGCACGCCAAAATAAGCAGACTTCTTCATTGCACATATAAATATAAATATGCTACATGTGCTGTTATTGTCTGTGTCATGTTGCTTTTGTCCGTCTTGTCTGTTTAGAGGAAAGAAAAAAACATCGCTCAGTTCCTCCTACGTGTGCACGGACTTGGTCAGTAAAGCTGACTCTAATAGATTCTGGTACATTTTTGTAAATACATGACTTGGTTGTTATTTTTTCTGCATAATCTTCCAACATTTTATGCAGCGATTCGCTTTCTGAGTAGGTTTACGTGGCGTTGCTTTCAGTACCTGCATGACTCTATCGCTCATTAGTAGCACTCACACAGCATTTTTAACCGCTTATTTAAATTTTGCATTTGAGTTGACTTTGTGGATGTGGCAGTCAGAAAGTGAGGCGGCTATAGAAACTCTACAATTTCACAGCCTCCCTTCTGCTGTTGTCCAAAACGACCTTCACATAGAGGTATAAAAGCTTTTTCATGTGGAGCCATTGTGAGAAACCTGATTTTCCTCCTGTCTTCTTGCTGGGCTGATTTGAACCTTTGCTTCCACCAGGAGGAAAAATAGAGCTAAAAATGACTCCTTAGAAGTGAAATATGGACTTCATTAAAATTAAAATTTCCATGTAGACTTTGCATTTCTATGCCAATGAAACTCTCAGCATCCTCATCTCTTCCACCTTCAGCTTGGCTTCCGATGTCTTTGTTAGTGCCACAGTCTCCAAACCACACCCAGCAGGTCTCACTGCCATCTTGAAAACCTTCCCTTTCACTCTTGGTGCTGGTCTCCACCCACTCCACCACCCAGGTATTTAAACTCCAACCTCGCATTGCCTCCCTCTCATTCACCCATGTTTCTCATCTTGCTTCATTCCTCTTCTCTCCAGTGCATACCTGCACCCATCTCATCATCGATATAAACCCAGTGTATCACTGACTTTAAAGGCTGCCTTTTGTGTATTTGTGAGAGCAGCTTTGCCAAAAGTGGAAATATTTGACACCCTGGAATTGAGAACAGGTTGGACTTTCAAATAAAAGCTCCTGTTTTTTGTATTATTTGCTCTCCATGGCAAAGCTGCTTTCTCCATGCTTAGCTTAATTGCTGATTCTCTCATGCCATCTCGTTTTATCACTCGAGGTTTGGAGGGGGTTGGTGTGAGCCACGGCAGCAGCAGCACAGTAATTGTGCATCCCCACCCGTCCCAGAAGGACAGAGAGCGAAGATTATCCAGTGCACTGTGTGACTGTGCATTCATCTCAACCTCGCCTGGTTTATGCAGAGTAGGCTTTAGAGGGGCTTTTTGGCAACTGGCCTGCTAGGATTACATTTGCTGATAACTTTACACTCCAGGCGGCACAGAAAAATAAATTGCTTTCCTGCGAGGGGCAAGGTAAAGGACGTGTAATCCCCTTGTTGGCTCCAACCATTTTTGGATGCAGCGTGTATGAGCGTGTGTCTGAAGTGACCCAGTAATATAAATGTAAGAATCCCATCATGTACAGAGTGCTTCTCAATGTCTTTTTGCTTCATCTGCAAGACTACAGCTGCAGAGTATCTGATGCTGAAATGGGCAATGGTCCATAATTCAACAAAAGATTGATTTTATAAATGATTTCATTTCACCACGGAGGATCAGTCATGCATAGGTGAAACAAGCGTATCATCGTATTTTGGGCTAAGGCTATTATGGAGCCTCTCTGGACCTTTAGCACAATGAAATGAACAGCCACACGCAGAGAGAGGGGCATTAAAATTGAACGTATATGTGAACTAATGAAAAAAAAAAGCTGCTGGGGGAAAAACCCAGACTTGAATACAGAGAGAAAGAAAGATGACCAAAAATCCAGTGTGAATCTGTAGAGAGGGCAGTGGGCTGAGGCAAGAAGAAGCCTCGGACAGAGAAATGAGAGTATTATAGGGGAGAGTGAGAGGGGGGGGAATAGGCACACAACTTCAAAATCTGAGAGGTGGAAGGAAATAGGAAGAGTTGAGAAGCATAAAAAATTAAAAGTCAGATGGGAACCTGTCAGTCTGTCAGTCACTTCAGAGGTTTGGCTTTTACTCTTCACACACACAGTGGAGCAAAAACTTTCCTCTTCTGTAACCTTACATGTCCTCTGAATTTGCACAATGTGCTTTGAGGTAGCAGCCAAGAAAGGTGTAGTTTGTGTTTATGTACACCTGTGTGGACGGGCGCACTTGTATTCAAAAGGTTTCTCCATGTAAGCATCTGCTGGTGGGTGTGGGGAGCCATAGCCCCGTCTCCCAAGGCATGAAGCAGGTCTGCAGGAGATCCAGGCTCCAGACATCCAGAGGCCCCAGAGTGCGAGAGCCCAAGGAGAACCAACAGAGGGGCAACCATGCCACCCTCCTGGGAGGAGCTGAGGAGAGCCCCAGACGAGGGCTCACCCAGCAGCCACAGAGCAGAAGCCAGAGGGGGCTGGAGTAATGTGCCAGCTGTGTCAGAGTGCACAAAGCCAAAGGCATCAGCCACCGGCAGGGAGTGTGGTGGGAATTTAATGGAGTTTTCATCAGCTGGTTCTCAAGTTTTTGAAGCTGGAGCTTCCATCGGATAACTGTGTCTGCATGTCAACATAAAAAGACAAAAATACACTCGGCTACTGTCATGTTCAGGAAACATGGTGAGACATGGTGACATATCCTGCTAGAAGCAGCCACCAGAAGATGAACACTGTGTGTATCTTCACATAAAGCTGTAGTGTTTAAATGATGCTCGGCTGGTAGTTTACCAAACTGTGCCTGCCATCTGATTCCATAAATCAAGACACATCAGACCAGGCAGTGTTTTCCAGTCTAGTTGTAACAGCAGTGGCACCTGGTGTGGTCTTCTGCTGCTGTTGTTTTGGATTCAGGGGTGCTCTTCTGCAGAGCTTGGTTGTAATGAATGACTATTTGAGTTACTGTAGCCTCCTTATCAGCTCAAAGAGGTCTGGCCATTCTCCTCTGACCTCTGACACGAGCAAGGCATCGTTGCTCAGAGAACTGCTGCTCACCAGATTTTGTCTCTTTTTTTGGACCTCTGAAAAGTTATCCATGAACTTTTAACCCAGCTGAGAAAATCTCAGTTTTTATTCTTAATTTGAAAAGATTAAAAAAAAAGATGAGACAGTGCGAGCGAATTGGGTAAAAGAAATTCAGTAAATGTGAAGTATTTAAGGCAAATCAAATCTACATTAAATATCCCTTATTTTATAAAATCTGGATGGAAGGTATCCGTCATAGAAAATCATGTGTGTGCGCGTGCGCAGGATGTTTTGATTAAATATAAAAAGTTTATAGTGATCCTGGTGGGGAATATGTGCAGATGATAAAGAGGAGGATGCAGAGAAAGTTATTAAAAGATACGAATGCAGTTACCTGAGGAAATCTGTATCAACAGGCACGAGGGAGCCAGAGATTTATCTCACACTGCTTTCCAACAACTTTTGCAATAACACAGCTTCTGGCATCTCCCATTAATTCACTCAGATTTTTATCAGCAGTTTTCAGTGACACTGATTAAATTAATTACACTTTCCTCAGCGTGATATTCACTTGTCTTGATCAGTTTTGTCTCACTTCTCGTGCCTCATTAATCCCCAGCCGTAGTTTATTTCTCAACTTTAACTTTTTTAGATCTACTCTTTCACTTTTAACCTTTGACCTTTCACAAAGGGACATCCAGTAAATAATAAATGAAGCTGTTAAGCATGTGTAAAGTGCTATCGTATTAGAACTTACACGACTTCCTCCCTGTGTTTTGTCCATTTGTCGCTTGTGTTCCTCACACTGTGTTCTGCTACATCCCTGCCTCGATTCTTTTGTAAGCCTCCCAACTTTCTAGTGTTTTCGCTTTTTTCTGTCAGGCTTTGTTGGGACCGTGTATCAACTTAGTATCAAAAATTGCTTTTTATCGTTCTCCTTTGTCCTGTGTGTAGGTCCTTTACCTGAGCCTTGTAGCAGGTGTTTTGGTGCTGTTCCCTTTGTGTGTGTGTGAGAGAGAGAGACTTGGGTTTCTGATCTTTCGGTGTCTAAAAAACAATATGGCTGGGTTTACTAAAACATTGTGGTGTGGAGTAAAAGATGATTCTCAGTGTTTGTGATAAGCTTCACCGTAGTTTTGTTCCATATCATCGTGACTCCTTTGGTCTGGGCTGTCTGCGTCCTATAATTGGGTGTAGTGGACTAATCTATATTTCCAAGGTTCAGAGTGCTTTAAAATGAGATCCAGCTAGGTGCTTACATTTGACAAGCTGAGGATGGGCAACAGAAAAGGCAGAAAGTGAGATCTAGTCCTCGGAAAAATGAGATCCTGCACAGCTTTACTTAAAAAAGTCAAAAGGCTTTAGAGAGTATTCCTGATCCCGGTGCATTACGCTCCGAGTTCCTGTAAGAACTCCTAATATACAGATATTCTGCTGGGGTTCCTCATCCTTTCTGTTAACCACTTTCTCAGCTGTCACTGAGTGGGAAATGGGGTGAACCCAGGATAAGTTGCCACTCTGTTAGAGACAGACCATTCACTTCAGCAAGTCTCACATGCATGTTTTAGACTGATGGAGGAAGTACCTGGAGAAAACCCAAGGAGAACATGTAACCACCACACTGAAAGGCCCAGAACCTTCATACTGTGGAGCAGCAGTCAGAACCACTGCACCACTCTGCCGTTTTTTCCTTATAAAAGAAATTTCTTTGGATTTCATGAGGTGAGAGAAACCGGTGAGCTAACAGATTCACTATCTTATAAACCAGCGTCGGCTTCCACCCATATCAGAATGCGTTGATCCAGTATGAGTGTAAAGATGGCACCCAGAGGGAAATCCACAGTCTTTGCAGGAAGGATTCATGGACTTTGGAGGTACTTCCACAGGTTTCAGGATTCTTTGCAACTTGAGGGAAAGTTGGACAAAACCTGAACTACACTGAGGTTACAATGTTTCCCAGATCATGATGAGGATGATGAACAGAAAAGCTTTCATATAAAGATTGCAGATTCTCATGAATGATATGTGAAGGTGACTCAGAAGAAACTAGAAGAAACCTAAAAGTGTAGTTTTCACATTCCTTCTGCATTTTTTTTTTGTAGGTTTGTTTTTATCTGGTTTCTGTCAGTTTTATTTTGTAGCACTTGCTGCATCTGGCTTCATTCTGTGTGCCGCTGGGAAATCACAGGTAATCATACCAGTTAGTGCTGAGATGGGTTTTTTGCTGCTTCTGTTTGGGCACACACGAAGGGACACACACAGAGATAAAGGTGCAGGTGTATGCAAAGGCGCACAATCATCTCCCGCATTTCATCTCAAAGGTACTTTTAGCCCGTACGTACGTGCGTGCATACACGTGTGTCTCCCTCAGTCACACGCATGAACTCTTACACGGTCTTCCCACACAGCTCGCCCCGTTAGCCTCCCACTCTGTGTTTGTCGGCACTGCTGTGAGGCTTGTTAGTGCTTTTTTTTAACAGCAGCTAATAGAGCACCACTGATAATGCCAACTATGCAGACCACACAGACACACACAGTCGCACATGCAAACAAGCTTTATTAGATCCTGTAGATACTTGTTGAACGACCCTGATTATCTCACTTATTTTCTTTGTTGTTTTTACAACCTTGAATATTTTGTTAATGCACGAACTGCGTTATGGAAATAAAACTGTTATTGTAAATGATCAGTGTTTCTGAATTATTTATACTGTTTACTACAAATCGCATGCAGTATATCGCAGAACTTTTGCAAACTGTGCTTGCAGGATTTGCATAATTCAGATTGTTTCTTCTACATTTGGCATGATTCAGGTTCTCCGCTACAATCACATTTATCCATTTCGACCTAGTCCCACCTACCGTGCTGTACTGTATGTGTTTCTGTTCAGGAAAGGGGCAAAAAATCAGACCTCGTGGCGCTTTAGGACTGAAAGCAAAGAATCTATTTTCTGTTTTCTTATTTTTCAGACTGTCACGAGTCGTGCTCGGAGTGCCGTGGGCCGAGTCAGCAGGAGTGCGTGTCGTGCTCAGACCCGGTCGCCTTGCTGAAAGACGGGGCGTGCGTCCTTGACTGTGGCACAGGTTTCTACAGTCGAGAAGGCGTCTGCCACGGTAAAGCTGACACATATCCACACTGCAGCACTGAAGACATTTAGCTGAGTTTCAGTTTTGGCTGGTTTAGTGGAAATAGCACTTTTGCTGACGTCTTTACTAAAAGTAGTGCAACTCCACAGATGCCAAGCTAATATAAGATCCAACACAAAACATTAGGTGTATATATATATATATATATGCACAGATGGTTTGAGTACATCACCATCCAGAAAGCCCAAATGTATCTTCTTTAAGGAATCAGTTTACCTCTAGCTTGTGGTGATTTGTGCACATTTAGTTTCGTTGGCCAGTTTTGAAGTTATCAGCTGTAGATGTGTCCACTTTCCCTCGAATGTCATGACAGTAAATGGCCACAAAATTGTTATTATATTAAGAGTTTTTATTATTATTATATATTAACTTATCCGGCCAACTGCTACCAAACATTCTAGATGGATAAACAGCACTATGAGCCGTCTCAGGAAGCTACAATCTCTGATTTGCCTCCCTCTGTTAATTAAACCCAACCAAAATGTTTTAGTTTGAATCAATGTGTTTAAAATACAATGATTTTATCCTCTACAGGTCGAGCGTATGGAAGCACAGAACTGCCAGCCAGGCAAAAGAAAATGAGGGTTATATCATATAAATATCTGATATATATACACACATATCTATAACGTGAAAACTTTACTGTTCTAACAATATACTTTTCATCTTTGAACAACATAATATCACTTTTAGTTCTAACCTTTAGGGCCCTGCATGGTCAGGCTCCTCAATATTTATCTGACCTGCTGAAATCACATACATCTTCTCGGGCTTTAAGGTCATTAGATCAGAGACTGTTGGTGGTACCACGCACTCGTTTTAAAACTCGTGGTGATCGGGCCTTTCAGACTGTGGCACCACGGTTGTGGAATTCTCTCCCACTGTCTCTTCGCTGCACGGACTCCATTGATTGTTTTAAGAAACAGCTGAAGACATTTTTATTTAGAAAAGCATTTGATTAATTTCTTCTTATGCTGTTTTTATAGTTTTATTGTTTTACATTGTTTTATTTACTGTTATATTGTTTTATATTCCCATTTTCTGTGTTGTAAAGCACTTTGTGATTTTTATCTGTGAAAAGCGCTATATAAATAAATTTTACTTACTTACTTACTTACTTTATTACAATATACATAACTATCACGTTATAACAAAAAACCTTTAATGCTCTTACAATATAAATATTATTTTGTACGAACGAGATAATTATATTGTTTGAAAAATAGTTTTCACGTTAAAACATATCTTTTATTTTTCGAACATGATATATGTCTTTGCCTTAAAACATAGTTTGAGAAAATGGCTCGTTTATCGGAATTAGTTAAGTGTATTTTACACTTGGATTGAGGCATAACGTGTGATAATGTGATAGTTATGTATATTGTAATAACACGACATTATATTTTTCATATTATCATTTTTATATGAAAAAGTTAACAATAAAGTTTTCACATTATAACATGAAATAGCTGTTTTTGTTTTGCCTGGTTGGCAGCTCTATGCTTCCGTACTAAAGTGAATAGACTCAGTGTTGTTTTTCTTTTTGTACTAAATAATGCCAGTTTCATTTTAGCCTTCAGATTTTGTGACAGTTTGTGATTTTCCCTTTTCAAAGATTTTCTTTGAACAGCTTCAAGGAAATGAAGCAAAAACCTTTTGGGAGAACTAAAATGAAGTGAAGACATGAAAACAAGATATAAACTTTTTGTATTTCTTTATAATAATGACTCAGACACCGTGGTTCTTCTGTAGAGGCATTTTAATCCATTTTCTGTTCTCTTTAATGCAGCAGTTAGACTCTTTGTACATAAAGCACTTCAAATTGCAGGTAACACTTATGCTTTTAAATGTAATTTCTCCTCTGGGGGAAAAATAATATCATTTTTATCATTTTAGTCCTAAAACCACAAAGCGTCTGTAAGAATGGATTCTGGGGAACCCAGGTGCCCGAGGGTTTGAATCCAAACTGGCACCTCCCAGTTTGAAGCAACTCCCAGTTTGGAGTTGCCAGATACATTTAAATAACTTGCAGTTTGTTTGTTTTTTCAATTTAATAATAAAAATGTACAGAAAAGTTTAAAGGGGAAAAGAAACCATACATTTCTGTGTGAGGTGTTTGCTGTGCGACTTCACTGAAAGCTGACATTCCCACAGGCGGATCAGGTGTCACACGAAGTGCCGTTGCCCAATGCAGTAAACAGTAAACACTATCTGAGACGATGGAAAGTTTATTGTTAGCAGTGAACTGAAGGTGAAGATTTATTTGGGTGTCTTTCCCCCCGCGGAGCTTCCTGCAGCATTCACTCGGCATGATGCCAAAATGATAAGGCAGCAGTAGCAAACAAACAATTTAAAAAAAAATACAATAATTAGCGATTCTCTCTCGCACTAATGAGGAGTCTGAGGCTTCTGAAATAAATAGATCCCATATGAATATGGATGCTTTCTATTTCTGAGTGGTAAGATGAGGAAGAGTAAGAATAGTCCCCCCTCAGGGCGACGGTGAACTTAGCCAAGCTCTTTTGGTTAAAAAGACCCAGAGGGGCCGGGATGGTGGGGTGGGCTTTTCTTCTGCTGTTGCTCACAGGACAGTTTTGAAGCACTCAGTGAGGAGCCCTCTTTCAGAAAATGTCAAAAAACCAATGGAACTTTCTAGAAAAAGGTCGAATCCATTTGAACTTGCCAGCCAGCGCTTTGAGGCCTGGTTTAAAATGTCACCATCCTGAGAGAGCTGAAGGGCTTTTCCTCCGCGGGGCTTCCTGGGACTTTAGAAGTGAAAGATTTTCTTTTTTTCATCTCTCAAGTATGCTGCAGCAAAACCACCTGCTGAGGGAACGGTTTAGTGCGTGTGTGCATGTTATGCTAAGATACCTCAGGTACCTGAGAGTGAAGATTTGATCTATTGTTGGATTTTTTTTAGATTATTTGTTGCCTTTTACCTATTTTGTTCATCTTTTCAGACATCTGCTTTCCAGTTTCTGTCATTAAAAGTTGGACTCGTTGTTGTCTTGCCTAAGTGACTTTTGATTGTATTTGAAGGACTGTTTGTTTAGGAGACTTTCCTCTTGCTTGTAGATAATTCAGCCATTTTTAAATTGACCTCAGTGCATTTTGTCATGCCAACAAAAAGCCATTAACGTTTACACGCTGCGCTTCACAGCCTGTGATTCGTCCTGTGCCTCCTGTTTTCCCGACAACCCCAAATGTATGAGCTGCCCACCGGGGACTGCCTTGCATCATGGGAAATGTCTCAGCCAGTGTCCAGCTCAGCATTACCTGGACAGCCAAAGCAGATGCAGAGGTAAGTGTTTGCTCTGAAGTGGAGATGTTTGGACATCATGCACAGCATGTTTGTCAAATAATAGCATATACATACAAACACCTCATACCTACAATTAAGAGCTTGTTGTGCAGCTATGTTACCTGGCACCTTGCAATTTCTGAGTCCACCGTGAACTCCTCTGTTTACAAAAGTATTCAAGGTCAAACGTGAGACCATCTGTCCAACGGGTAAAACCCAAACCGAGACTTCAGCCCTATTAAAAGCTTCTCATTACTTTAATTAGAGAAGAAAACTTCTAAAATAAATCCTGTAACCTACACAGTTTGTGCCATTTTATTTAAGGGTCAAACCCTTAAATTCATACATAAATTTTACCAAATAGTTAAAGCGTCAGGTTCTACTGAGCTTACTAAGTTTTACTTCCTGTTTCATGGGTAGTTCTGTGTATCAGACTAAAGATCTTAAATGCTTATTTTCTTTGTGTCCCCAGCCTGCCACAGCTCCTGTGCCTCCTGCTGGGGTCCCTCGGTATCCCAGTGCACCTTGTGTCCAGGCGGACTACTTCTCCACCAGGGCCAGTGTGTGGAGGCCTGTGGGGAGGGGCTGTATGCTCAGGACTACACCTGCCACAGTGAGAGTCTAAACACATTAATAAAGTATCCTGTTAAAAAACTTTTCTTCCTTGTCCCCAGAGTGTAACTGCCTCTCTGTGATGTTGTCTGTCCTCGCGCCCAGACTGTCATCCCTCCTGCCGTTCTTGTGTGGGACCCCTGGCCTCAGACTGCCTCCGCTGCCTCAAACCGGAGGAAGCTCTTCTTCCGCAATCGAGTCACCTTCAGCACAGCGTCTGCACAGCTGGGTGTCCCACGCGCAGCTTCCTGGATGACATGCAGACATGCAGAGGTGAGTGTATTAAATGTTTTATTTTGCTTCCTGTATAATTCAGGAGAGGCGGTACCTGCGAGGCCAGAAAGGATATTTCTGCTGCTGTGGGTCATGGTCGCTAATTAACACGCCAGCCATCGCTCACTTTGACTTTTAAAACAGATCAAATAGTCCTAATAGCACTAACTACGTTTAAGCCTGGTGAAAGCCAAAAAAAACAAATTGTAAAATCCACGAATCAAAGCCAAAGCTTAACTCTTTTTAACAACAAATCGTGCCCTCATTTGCATTAGTAGTAATGAAATACTTACTCTGAATCGACAGAATATTAATGTGCAGCTATTCAGATTTTCTAACTGAACAATTTGTTATATAACACAGGATTTGACATCTTTTTAACAAATGTCACAGTTAGGGTGACAAGTAAACTGGATATTAAACATAAAATTATAAAAGAAACAATTAGTTGCTTCATAAATAAGTAATGAGCAGAGTAATTAATCATGAAAATGTTAATTAGTTGAATCCTAAATATTGAATGAATTGTAGTTTTTGCTCTAACTTATTAAACAACCTGAAAGCTGGATTTATGCTCAGTTTATTCTGTGTACTGAACTGCTGGTTAGCGCTGGAAACATCCTGGCTTCATACATTTCTGATATCAGAACTGAGGAGTCTGCGTTTGAAATTCATGATCTGGCATTTGCACCTACTGTGTGAAGGGTAGGCCCTCCATGATGCAAGGCTTTTCCCTCCTTTACTCTAAAGGTCCCGTTGGTAGACTGTAGGTGCTGTTTGCAGCAATTTGCAGACCCACATCTACAAGTTGTAGCTGCCACTCTCAGAAATATACGGCAGTTGCTTAATTCTGTTTGTGTTCTTGTTGCTGCAGAGAAAACATACGTCATGATATGCAAAGAACTTCTTTGTAGTAAAGTGAAACAGATCCTTAAAAGCAAAGGTTGTTCTCCTTTGTGATTTTAAACCAATCCGCATTTTGAATACATGGATTCTGCCGTGGTGTTGGTGGTTTTCCTACAATCTATGTCTGTGTGGAACCTGAGAACTAAAGATAGGGGCATATAACGTGTCCTTTCAGCCATACTTAATGACCTTGTAGTACCATATCTCCCCTTTAGAGCACTTCGCTCTCGCTCTGCAGGCCTACTTGTTGTTCCTAGAGCATTTAAAAGTAGAATGGGAGGCAGAGCCTTCAGTTTTCAGGCCCCTCATCTGTGGAACCAGCTTCCAGTTTGGATTCAGGAGACAGACACTATCTCTACTTTTAAGATTAGATTTAAAACTTGCTAAAGCATATAGTTAGGGCTGGACCAGGTGACCCTGAATCCTCCCTTAGTTATGCTGCGATAGGCATGGGGGATTCCCATGATGCATTGAGTTTTTATTTGCCTCCCTCGCATGTGCTGTGCTCTGAAATATGTCCTGTTAACAACAATCAGCCCTTTGCTATCTTCTTACTCAGTCCTTCTGTCCTTGTGCCCGCTGACCATACTGCATTCAGTACCTGGCAGGGAGTCGGGTATTTGTTCTCGGTGCCTGTCACACAGACAGATCTTTTGCCAACAATGCTGTTTCTTTGGTTCAGCTCTACTTTCTCTTCAGCTCACTTTTCATCTGCTGGAGCTGCTTTCACCTTTGAATGGGGTAAAACACACAGTGTGGTTTTATAGCTGCTGCTTACATAAAGGTGGGATTTTAACTACTTACGTGACACAGAGAGGCTTTGTGAGCGCGTCAGTAGGAATGGTTTTGCTTTAGAAGCAAAACATTGATGGGATCTGCTTAAAGCTAGTCGAGTTTTCCATTTTAAAGCCTACAGCACCATTTGAACACATTTTCTACTGATGTATGTATTGTGTTTTTCCCCCTTTAGTCCTGATTTATACTAATTGTTATATGAGAACAATTAGTTTTCAACCTGTGGTTTGCTAATTCACCATCTTGGTTTTTGTGGATCCGGATGTTTAAATGAGAAGTGTGCTAAGTCATCAGCAACCTCTAACCATCTTTTAGCTCCATAAATAGCACAGATGTTGTCTGATGACTCAAACCCACTACTCCCACTGGTAGTAGCTTTGATCGCTTTGTACTCTGAGCTGATATTTGTTTGGTTGATAGTTGGATTTACCTGCTACAACCTCTCAAATTTGATTGGTTGACACTACTGGGGCTCCAAAGGCAAACCGGAGGGCCTCAACTATCAAACACACTACACTACTCGACATTTACAGATATCTCTTCAGAGAAGATCTTATCTCAGAGGTGTGCTGACACCTTTAGATGTTTCCAGGAGACGTCTAGTCTGGCCTGCTTGTTCTTGAGTGTAACCAGTGGTTTGCCCTTTGCTGTAAATTCTCATGAAGTTGTCTCTTGATTGTTGTCTTGATAGTGACATGCATACATTTGTTGTAGGGCTGGGTATCGTCACTGATTTCTAGAATCGATTCAATTCCGATTCACAAGGTCCCGAATCGATTCGATCCACGATTCGATTTAATTCGATTCGATTCGATTTAAATCTGGGAAATTTTGACAGTCAGAGATATAATTCAGATCAGGACATTTACATATTTTTGTATCTATAAAAAGGAAGCTGTCACTCTCAAGACTTTATCCAAGGTGTGAGCATCACAGCAGATGCCTTTGTGTCAAAGTAGCTGAAGATAAAACACAGAAAAACATGTAGGTGATTTTCCTGGCCTGGGATTTTATAAAAATATTCTGCAGTACATCAAAAACGAAAGAAAACCATTAATTAATCAACATTACCTCTGACGTTACAGCGGTTTTATTAGAGACATGGCTAAGCATTTTGCATTTTGAATAATTTTAAAAAGTTTCAATTTGTTCAGTATTGAACAGCAGAAATGAGGTTTTCTTTTCGGAAGAATGTAAAAGGGGAAAAAACAGCGGCCGACAGCGCTGTAAGCAACAGTAGACTTGTGTAACAAGCAAGCGAATAATGAAGAAAGCGAAACTGTTCGAGAGAGGGGGGGGGAGAGGGGGAGGGAGAGAGGGAGAGAGAGAGAGCTGCGCATCGCAATGGAAGCAAAACAGTAAAAGAGTGAATTCATGACAATGTTTATGTGAAGCGTTTGGATCTTCTTTTGCTGCTGATTCGGTCAATATTGTTTGGAGAGAGATCAAACTAACAGCTTTAGAATCAGCGCATAAAGGGCGTGAACACAAAGCGCGGACCCGGATCAGCGAGCTGTCGGCTTTCAGCCCCGACTGTGAGAAAGGCGACATCTAACTGATTCTGATCCGCGGGTCGCGCTGTGTGTTTAAGTCTATGTGCAGAATCCCTGTACCTGCTCTCATTTACTGTTTGGTGGTTCTTGAAATTTTGTGAGATGTCACCAGAGATTCTGGCATTTCGGACAAAATAAATTTATATTAAAAAATCGATTCAGGATTTTAATGAATCGATTTTACGTTATCCAAGCCAGAATCGATTTTAATCGATGAATCGATTATAAAAACCCACCCCTAATTTGTTGCATTAGATATTAAGTCATTAAGCCATTAAATCCTAACCAAGTAAATCATTCTGAGATCATCCACTTAGTTATCTTCTGTGGTCTTTCAGGCATTTTGGTGTTGCTCAGCTCACCAATGGCATTCCTCCTTATTAAGACTGTATGGGATTCATGATTTGTCTCTCAGACAACAAATGTGATTTCAATACTTTGAATCAAGTTAATTTGTCATCAAATAATGAGGGAGCAGTCCCCACCTGGCCGTGAAGCTGCTCGTCAGTAATCGTCCAATTGCTATTGAGCCTCTGAGAAAGGAGGACTATGTCTAAAAGTGGTTTATGGTTAACAGTTAATGCAATATTTTTATTAAACCTGTTGAATTACAGCAGCACTCAGATGTTGAATGTTTGATTTAAATTCCACTGCGGTGTAAAGAGGCAACATCAAACCCTGTCATTGTCCAAATATTCATTCATGGACTGACACATGAGAATGTGGAGCGCCCCTCAAATACCTCACTGATGAAGAACAAAATGTTATCTAATGAATATTTCAGCAGTAAGTGAGAAGTGACGAAGCAACGAGTGCTTTTATGAACCGCTTTCTTCTTTACTTATTCAGGTTTGCAGAGATTTTATTTGGACTGATGTGAACAGTCAGCACATCGCTGAAGGAAATGAAAATGCAGAGCTTTACCGCTATATTGTACATATATTTATTAGTTTCAGATGTAGCCATTCTTGTATTTTGCTTGTTTACATTATTGTATTTTGTACAACTCTGTTGCTTGTGAAGCTCGCACACAAGAATTTCACTCACATGTGCTGTACCAATGTACCTGCACATGTGATGTGACAATAAAAGTGAATTGATTTGATTTGATTTGATATTCACAACTGAAGTACACTGTTGCTTCTGGCCGAAACTTCCAACTTCCAAGCAGTTTGTGGAGACGAGCCACACGAGACAACCGAGCGCAGAAAACGAGGCAAGCTGCGCTCTTGGATTGTTGGGATTTCCCACAGTGCCGCGGATAAATCCTCGTCTGTTTACAGCAGCTCAACAGCTGTGTTTCAAAGCGTGAGTGCAGTTCAGTGAGCACGTCAATTACAGGCTGCTCTGAGGAATGTCTTCATAGTTTCCTGTTAGCTGAAGTTCCCCTCGCAGCTCGGAAACACTGTAATTTGTTGCTCACGTTGTTAATACTTTTCCTGTGTGGTTTCTTACATTAGGCCAGTTAATGAATATAAGCGAGGTAAAAAGCACTGTTGGTTTGCTGCTACAAATGGACACAGTTCTTAAACTCGAGTTTGCATTAAAGTGATGAAATGAGTCAAAAGTTAGCTCTCGTGCTTCTTAAGCTTAAGTAAGGGGCGTTTTGGACCTGTGGGCTCGAACAACCTGAATAAAAAGAAAGAAAAATCCTAATTTTGCGTCACGCTTGAACACTCTGCAAATATATCCTTGCACTCACTTTGCTTTTAGGGATGTTAAGCCAAAAGCCATTTAAGTAATAGCTTGATTTGTCTCCTCACGACAATTTGTTTTTAAGTTCAGGCAGCCAAGAAAATTTTGTTTACTTTACCTGGAATTGAATAGCCCTTAGCAGTATTGAATTTCCTTAATCATCCTGGGGGGCACAATTACAAATCAATGAGTGGGATTGGAGTGTCCTCTAACGTTCATTCGTCTCTGTGATCACTTGGGACCGACACTAAACCGATGTAGACTCTAAAGTGGTTTTAAGAAAAGTGTCTGAAGCTATTGTCACTAAATGGAAGTTCAGTTAGTAGCAAGACGTGCATGTATACACACAGTTAACAGAAGGCACGGCAGCCATGACACCACCAGTGTTTGCAGCTGTTTTAAAAACAGTGAAATCAGCACCTGGATGAGTCTTTTTCCTTTAATCTTGTGGAAGACGTGGTGTGGATGTAAAATCGCAGAAAATATTTAAAAGTATCAAAGTTAAAAGGTTGCTGTAACTTTGCAGAGGGTAGACCAGTTATTTCTGACGCTCCAGCCTGTTATCTTCGTCGGTTCCTCTCTATTTCTGAACAAATACACTCTCTGACCGCTTTAATAGGTACGTTCAACTGCTTGTAGACCCAAATGTCTAATCAGCCGATCACGTGGCAGTAACTCCCTGCATTTAGGCGTGTAGCCACTGTCTCATTGTCAATGTGATCCACTGAAGTTAAAACTGGCCTCCGCAGTCATCAGACCTCAGTTCAGCAGAGAACCTTTGAGATAAGGCGAAATGGCAGATTTATATCATGGATGTGCAGCCGACACATCTGTGTTCACGTGGACCAAAATCTCTGAGAAATGTGCAGCTCAGTACAAATGAGGTGTAGCTGGTGAGTGTGCATACCACTCCCCAGAGGGTGTAGCATTTGTGGCCCCTTAAATTTTTACTCCATTGCAAAATTGTTATTGTGAGTAGATTTTAGCTGAGGTTAGAATTTAATAGTTTCTAGTGCCTCATTAGTGCCTAACGAGCAAAAGGAAGTCTAAACACAAACCAAGTGAGGAAGTGGAAAACACAAATGATATCTGATTTACTACCTGTGACTGACACAGGTGTCCATCATTAGCTGATGTGCCAGTTTAAAGAAAAATGTGTGGGAATCTGCAAATGGTTTTATTTGGCACACCTTCCTGTCCCCTGGATAAGTGTGAGTGCATGATACTGTCTGCTGTTCTGCTTAGATCTGATTCTCCTGACATTGTCCATAGTCCATTTGTGAAAATGACTGATTAAATCAAAAAGCACACTAAGTAGTAGAGCTGCTAACTTGGCTCTATAGACTCAAGTTGCAAACACAATGTTAAGCTCCATAAAGTAAAGTGGTGGTATAACTGGAACAAATTCTACTTGCAAAACACATGAAGGCAAAGCAGTCTAAGTGATCTGAATGCAAAGTGAATTTCAGACACGGTGCGATTACACATAAAGTCAATAGAAAGACTGGATGCAAATTCTCTGATGGCAGCACAAACTGAGAGGAGAGACGTGCCTGCGTGTGCTGGAAATGTTTCAGCCTGAATCGACCTCAGAAATGATGGCAGAGGGAAATGGAGAGAGACGGGGAAATGATGGCGAGTCACAGAGTCTCTGGTGAGTTCAGGCATCAGTGAGGCTGAACCGATCACGCACTCTTCACAAAGCATGTTCAATTAGGTGTTATTGACCCCGATGAAGGCTGCAGGTAGAAAGTGTAGATCTCACAACTTTCTTTTTATTGTACGCATGTTGTTCCTCTCTTTGCTGATTTTTGTGTGTGGGGAAAAAAATATATATTTAAGCCACATTAATTAAATATTGGATTTCTACGTTACCTGCTGACATATCTAGAGCGGCTCTTCCTCAACTTCCTCCGACCACAGGTACAACATGCCCAGGACCCACTACAGTTTGCATACAAGGCGGGTGTCGGAGTGGAGGATGCCATCCTGTACCTCCTACACAGAGCCCACTCACACCTGGATGGGGGAAAAGGCACGGTCAGGATCCTGTTTCTTGACTTTTCCAGTGCCTTTAATACCATCCGGCCCTGTATGCTTCAAGAAAAACTGAACAGGATGGAGGTGGACCCCTGCCTGGTGGCTTGGATCTCCGACTACCTCACCGACAGACCACAGTACGTCAGGCTGAAGGACATCACGTCTGACACAGTGGTCAGCAGCACAGGAGCCCCACAGGGAACTGTGCTGTCCCCTCTTCTCTTCACCCTGTACACCTCTGACTTCTGCTACAACTCTGAATTATGCCATATTCAGAAGTTTGCAGATGACACGGCCATCATGGGGTGTATCTGGGATGATCAGGAAGAGGAGTACAGAAGTCTGGTGAGGAACTTTGTCGCATGGAGTCACACAAACCACCTGCAACTCAACACCTCAAAGACTAAGGAACTGGTTGTGGACTTCGGGAGGTCCAGAGAAGGTCCACTGCCAGTTCAGATAGAGGGGGAGGAGGTGGAGGTGGTCAACAAGTACAAGTACCTCGGGCTGTGGGTGGACAATAAACTGGACTGGTCATGCAACACAGAGCACCTGTATAAAAAAGCCCAAAGCCGACTGTACTTCCTCAGGAGGCTGAGGTCTTTTAACATCTGCAGGAAGCTCCTGAGGATGTTTTACCAGTCAGTGGTTGCTGGAGTACTTTTCTATGCTGTGGTGTGCTGGGGGAGCAGCACAGCAAAGAGGGACTCATCCAGGCTGGAGAAACTGATCAGGAGCTCTAGCTCTGTGGTCGGCATGAAGCTGGACACTCTGGTGACAGTGGCAGAGAAAAGGACATTAAAGAAACTGATGGACATTATGGACAATGCTGGGCATCCTCTGCACACGGCCATAAACAATCAGAAGAGTCTGTTCAGTGACAGGTTGCTTCTCCCCAAGACAAGAACTAACAGACTTAAAAACTCCTTTGTCCCACACGCCATCAGACTGTTTAACTCCTCCCTGGAGGGGAGAGGGAGGGGAAACAGGAGGACAAAGGAGGGAACAACTAAGCTGTAGTGCCTCTGCACCTCACTGTGCAATACCTTTTGTGCAATACTTTTTGTAAATAGTCAACAGTGCAATAGACTCAATACTTGAAATGTGCAATTCACTTGTATTTTTATTTTTTATTCCTATTTATTCTATTTATCCCCTTTGTATATCTTATTTATATTTGTCTCTGTATTTATATATGTGTGTGTGTGTGTGTGTATATATATATATATATATATATATATATATATATATATATATATAACAATTCTGTAACTGTAACTTCGGTCGTTGCTGTGCTTTTTTTTGGAAGTCGAATTTCCCAGAGGAACCCACCCGAGGGATTAATAAAGTTCTATCTTATCTTATCTTATCTTATTTGAGAAAATGACAGTTTTTCTTGTTATACAGAAAACCTGAATTTGAAGTCAGCAGAGTTATTGTGTCTATTGTGTGGGTGCCAGGTTCATACTAAGCCTCCTTTTGTCAGATGAACACAAATTTAGCTGAAGATCAATTCAATAAATGGCACGTCATTTAAGCTCTATTCACAGTAATATGTAAAGGAGTCGCTCCTCTCTGCCTCCATTCTCACTAACAAAGGTTTCCCTCAGTGGAGTGTCAGTGGGTTCAGTTGTACGGCTGGGAACAATACATGCTGTTGTACAAGTTTCTGTGTGTGTGTGAGTGTGGTGCTCTGACAGATAACCAGACCTCCCCCGTAGCTACTGTCCTTAAAGGAGGCTGGGGCCTGTGAGCCATCAGACGTCTGAGAGTAAATTCCAGGTTGTAAATCCCCACGTTCTCCATTCACTGCAGACAGAGACAGTTTGTGTGTAGGAGGCTTAACGCTGCTCGATGCGCAGGTTGAGGCGCAGCACACCGTGACACACGAGGAGAGTTAGCGCGCGCCTAACATGTGCTGGAATAACTTTGACCGTGTTTGACTTTAACTGTCGCAGTTATTGATTGAAATACCATTAAGCTGCAAGATATGCAGCTGAAAAAATTGGCAGATGGTCATATGTATGCTAATGTTTTCTATTTGGACTGCGCTACAAGGCTGGACTGAAATTCTGGATGTGTTTTTATGACATATGATATTCAGCTCGGGGCTACTTTCCATCATTAAGATTAAAGGTGTTTGTCACCTCATTACTCCAGACCACGACGTAGCTGTAGCTCTGTGTAGGCTTTGCTGTCGAAACATGTTCAGCCATAACCAATAATGACACGTTTCCGCTGGTGCATCAAGGCACCAGAGCCAAAAGACACAGGCAACATCTGACACCAACTAGTGTAAAAGCACATTATTCCAGTCCTAATACATACTCCCCATGGTTCCCAGCTCTCTTTGGGAACCTAACTGCAAGTGTTAGGCATTCTACCAGAGTCATTTAGGTATGCAAAGACATAAACGCGCAGATAGGCTTCTGAATTTTTTCTTATAGGGTGATTATTGGCCCCAATGATCACAGCTATCCTCCACTGCAACTCTGCAGCACATGACCAGAATGAAAACTGCGAGGGGGAAAATTTGATTGATGGAAACCTGATGTTTGACATAACCAGCTTAACAAATAATCATTTTCTGCACTTTAATTGGGCGGATTAAACAGCTTACATGTCATTCATATCAATGAAACCTGTTCAGGAGCACAGTTTCCTATAATTTTTTCCCTGATGTATTTGTAACTCGGCTCTTGCAGCAGTTGTTGTTGCCATTTCCTCCAAATTGCTCCTCATAGAAATGGGCTGATTTCGAGCATCCCATAACGCAGCGGAATCAATATGAGTGACACCTTAGACACTTCCGAGGAATGAGATATAACCATCCACCTGTGTTTCTGCGGCACATGCTGCCGCACTTATGAAATGATAAGCTCTGTACTGTACCAGGAGAATCATTTATGGAAAGCATTAAGGAGCGCTCACACCCCCAAACTAAATCACAATCTCATCGACTGCGCCCACCTCGAATTATGACCCTATCAGCACAAAACAAAGTAATGAATGTGATTCTCTGAGCTCGTGCACCAGATAATGTGTGATGAGAACGCCTGCGCACATGAATTCGGCTACTACAGGAATCAATATGCGCTCTCCTTCCTGGAACAAATTAGATATCCAAGCTGCAATAAAAGAGCGAGAGGCGTCCTATCACTCTTATTCACTCCCCGTATTAATGACATAAGTTTGACAGCAGGCCTGCTTAATATGCCTCTGAGTCTGCGTTTGTTTTTGGACCGTTGATGTGAAGATTTCTGGGTAGCTTGTGATTGGCAAGATGAGCTGATTTTGATTTATTTATTTATTTATTTGTCATGTGTTTTTGCATGTTGTTGGATGAATAAGCGCATTTGTGGGTGGTAAACTCGATCATAAACATATTGGATGTCGTCTCATCTCTTCTACCAATTAAGCTGCCATAGTTGACGAGGAAGAACGAGGGATTACGGGTAGGCGGCAGGGAGACGGTGGGCGATGATGGGATGTCAGACTGACAGTTTCGGCTGACAACCGTGTGACTTTAAAAGTCCTTGCTCTGACACTGAGATGGTCCCACAGGGTAAATGTTTTTGCGCGTGCGCACACACACACACACACACACACACACACACACACACACACACACACACACACACACACACACACGCAGTAGTGTTGGCTCAGGTAGAGCTACCTGCCAGTGCTGTCATGCAGTGTGTACACAAGACCCGGATGCAGCTGACAGCCCTCTGAAAGAATCCAAAGAGGAGTAATTATAAACACACGCAGTCCAGTGTAAATATACTAAAAAAAACAAGACCGGTAGTGCATACACACACACACAGGCACGCACGCACACACCTGGTGCTGCTAGCCAGTTGATGACAGGCCTTTTGTCTTTCATTCGAACCCCCGCCAGCAGCATGAACCCCTCTCAGCTGCCAGAGCTGATAGCATTGCTCAGCTATTTGTCTTCATGGTGCCAAAGCAGACATCAAAGGCTGCACAAAATGCCTGTTTCAGGGCAGCTGCTGTGTTGGGTGATCAGTGTGGGGGCATGTAAGTGAAGGCTAAATAAACTAGGAAGTGCATATATATAGAAAAGCAGGGTAATCTGCATATGGAGCTACATTTAGCAATGTAAAATTGCATTAG
Source organism: Astatotilapia calliptera (assembly GCF_964374335.1). Lineage (NCBI taxonomy): Eukaryota > Metazoa > Chordata > Actinopteri > Cichliformes > Cichlidae > Astatotilapia > Astatotilapia calliptera. Next base: position 35,847,523 of record NC_137433.1, on the reverse strand, counting down.
GCAGCACTTTTGGTCAAATCAAATGAGGCTGCTCACCAGCAGAGGCCCAAAAATGTCTTATTAGAAGTAGTATTAGTGGTAGTTTTTTGAGTTTTTTTTAGAAGAAAGTTTATCATGGATTGTCTTATTTGTCTTTATTCGTAAAAAATATCTAGTTTTCCCTTAACTTCTGATCAGTTCCAAAATTTCCCTTTGCTGAGTTTAGTGTCATTTATTTTGCCGTAACTTTTAGGCCTCTAAAATGTACTTTTTTAAGCTCTGCCCTACTGTATGCAGTAAAAAAAGATCTATAAATAAAACAAATAAGCAAAGTGGATCCAACAAGTCTTCCAACTATTTGTTCTTAGTGTTATTTAAGTCCATAAAATCATTAAATTCTACCCAGTTTAATTTAATATAAAATACACCAGTTGATTGCAGCAGTCACCTCAGGGTGCAACAATATTGAAGAGAGAAACCCAATAACCATGACAGTTCCTTGTGGGCAGCACTTGATAATGATGGGAAAGAACAGAAACCTGCAGAACCGGGCTCAGGAGAGGGGCATCTATGTTCCATGACCAGAGAAGAGTGAAAAGAGGGAAGTGGAGAAGAAATAATCATGGCATCATCATCATGGCGATCACCCAGTAGCCTGGGCCTATCACAGCTTAACTAAAGTTGTGTCTACACAGGAAGCCACTAGCAGTGATTTGGCGACCAGAGGCTAGCAATTCAGTGACTGCAGGTGAAATTACTGCTGTCTCTGTGAAAAAGGCAGTGTGAAATCCTCAGTTAAACAGGGCTTAAATGTAAGGCAAGCAATGGAAGTGACCATTCATCAGACTATAGGATACGGTTAATTGACAGATGACAGGATAGTAAATAATTAGAGGGTTGCTAAGCAACACAAACCTGGAATTTGCACCAGTAACCAGCCATCAGTGACAAACTGCAATGAACAATAATAATTTAAAATGTAACCTATGAGCAGCTCTCACAGATGTCTTTTCTGTGCAGGATCATCTGCTGATCCTTTTCTGTTCATCAGCAGTTTCTTAGTTGTAGTTCTCATTAATTAGTCCTTCGTTTAGAAGCCGAGATACCGTGACGGCTTTAAAAAGTTCACCTAGAATTTATGCAGTTTAAAATCTTCTGATGTGTTTTACAATGATCCGTGTGGAAGGTTTGTTTTGATCTCAGCAGTCCAAATTAAACAGTGGAGCATGTTATAGATTTGCATCTTGGTTGGCGTGTGTCCGCCTTGGAGGAGGCTCTCTGGGCTGGCACTGACTCTGGTGTTAATGCGTAACTTCTGATTGGGGAATCTGGCTGCTGGCCTTATCTGAGTGTTACATTACTTCTGGCTGACGGAGCTGACTAAAAGCTCCTGAGAATCAGATTACTGCATGCCAGCAGGGAAGGACCAAGGTACAGTAAAGTGGCAGTAAAATAGCAGGAACAGTGGTGGAAATTGAATTCAGTTCAGACACAGTCAAATGGGCTGTGTTTCTTTTTTACTGTATAACTTTACAGGAATAGGAGTCTCTGTCTTAGTCTCTGTCTTAGTGTACCCTGACTCTTGCCTCTTTGTCAGCATGCTTCAGTTCTACGTGACCCTGAGAAGGATGAGCATTTAAGAAACAGGACTCAGTTTTAAGTTGCATTAATGCATGACTCCTAAATAAGTGGCTGTATATAAACTGTGTACAAACAAATGCACTTCCCTCAACCTGGTTTAGTACTTCAAATTACTACCTGTGTCATTTGAAGACACTTGTAAAGTTTTCTGGTTCATGTATTTTCTTTTCTTTTAGTTTTAAAATTATCAGCAGAACTTAGTGATCTGCCTTCAGGACTCTTTTGCCTACATATCCTGTACAGTACTGTGATGTTGCAGTTCGGTACATAGGGTATGTAGTTTAAAACTGTAATAATATGCCTGCTAGAACAGCTTGTATAAACTAAGTTGGGGTTTTTTAAACTTGACTTGACTTGAAGGTTAAGAAGCATACAACAGCAGATACCAACTATATTCATCCAGCAAGCTGACGTAACGCTTCACTGTAACGTAGCTACTGTACGAATTTAGCAAAAACTGCTTTGCGATGTTAGCAGAGAGGATCGGTTGAAAACTGTAAGCTGGGCAATTTATAAAGTTAGTCCCAGAAGTTTACATAAGGAACTCCAGTCGTTCCTTGGATACTGTTTGGCTCCAGCTTGTGATAAAGTTTTTCTTGAGATTTAGTTATTGTGACAATAGCAAAATCTCAAAAGTTGGTCCATCTCCTTTTAATTCAACTCCCAAAACCCATTTCTAGAACAAAAGTGCCATCCACTCATCTTTTCATTTTTCTGTTGTGGCTGTGCTATAGTGAAGAAGGCACAGCTGGGGATTGAGCCTCCTCCTCTCTTTCTCCTTTATACTTCTTTTTTTCATGGTGACCATGTCGCTGCTCTTCGTGTCCTCTTCAGAGTGTCATCCCTCCTGCTGGCAGTGTGCTGGGCCATCTGCAGACAACTGTACGTCCTGTCCCTCCCCGTCCAGCCTGTACGAGGGCCGCTGTGTCCCCACATGCCCACAAGGCTTCCTTATTCAGGACAACCAATGCCAAGGTGAGAGCACATACACACACACATATCTGCTTTTGTACTATTGAGTCACACTCAGTGTCATAGTATTGCTTAGCCTAGATTCTAACCTTAACAGTAAAACACACAAAAAAAAAGTCTTTACTTTGCAAAAATGGTCTCGAGGTTAACTGCTCCTTAAAAAAGGAAGTGAAACAATGGCAAACGTGTGGCAAATCCGTCTTTGTTCTAGGCCTTTATTCTTGATTCACTCACCTGTTTCATGATTTCCTTTATTTGCCGGTGTTTAAAACCCGAGACTGAGAAAAGAGATGGGTGCTGGTTCTCAGGACCACATCAACACAAGGCTAATAACTAGTGTTTTATTCAGTATGACCCAAAAAAAATTACTCTCTTTGCATTTGACCCATTCACTCAGTGAAGCAGTGGGCAGCCACTAAGCAGGCACACCGGGGAGCAGTGTGTAGGGACGGTACCTTGCTCAGGGGTACCCGTTCAGTGGATTCGAACCCCCGACCTTCCGATCATGGGGTGACAATTCCACCTACTGAGCTATCCCTGCCCCAAAGGCACCGCTAGGATTCAAACCCAAGATCTCCTGTTTACTAGACAGGTGCTTTAACCAACTAAGCCACAGCACCACCGAAGCACAGGATCAAAGATTTATACAGCTAATAAGTTGTGATGGTTTTGCCTGTAAAGCCGAACTGGCAAGACTTACAGACATGTGAAAGAATAAAATAAAAAATTCATCATTTTTATCTTACATACACAGATTTATTTGGTTTTGGTAAATATCCTGTAAGTATCCTATAAATATCCTAGCTGTGAAATGTATGCGAGTGCTACAGGTAACTGTGATTTGGATGCATGTAGCTGTCTTGCAGAGCGGTAATCAGAATTTATTACTATGTTTGTCCAAACTTTATATATCTGACCCATTAAATGACTCTCATTCCTCAGTGTGGCTCTTAGTGAACACATGTTAACCTTAGCTGGGCTCTTCTCCCCATCTATCCCCCGCCCCTCTGTGACTCGCCTACTTAATGAAAATCCATTTGCTCTAATCTCCAACTCATTACCTCAGCTCGGTGTATTGACTCTGACCTCATTTGAAACAAGATGACCCTTCCTATCTTCCATTTACCAGCTTTATTCTTTGGTCTTTTTTAAATGTGCTAAATTTTATTGTTTATCTTGAAAAAAAACAACAAGAAAAAAACTTTTTGAAGACCTCAGTGGATCACATATTTAAACCTGGCTTCAGTAATTGACCGATGAAGATGGATACCAAGACAGTTAAGAAGAGCGATGAACTCACATCGTCTTGGATTACACAATAAATGGGCTCTGCTTGCTGACTTGGCCTTATCTCCTTCAGTACTGACTGGCTCATTAGAAAGTACCCAGAAGAAGAATTGTGTTTCAGTGTAGATGAGAATACAAGTGGCGTTGGTGACTTTTAATGTGAGGCAATAAAAACGCTGTGTGTTGCTTAAATGCACCAAATGACGTGTAATGTGAAAGTTGTGGCTCATAACGACAAAGCCGGAAAGCATTAGCATCAACTCTGCAGTGCTTTATTCCATCAGCTCTGTCTCCATCTCCTGAAGCCAGCTGTTTGTTAAAAGCCAACAAGAAATTAAGCTCTGACAAACCTGCTGTACACCATCCACCCTGCACCATGCATGAGGCAAAATTAAAGAGTGGCTAATGAACAACCTACAAACTGTATATCAAGGATACACACCCTGTACCTCGTGGCCGGTCTGACTGAGTGAAAAAACGGAGGATATTGCCTGCTGAGCCGAGCCTGGCAGCGACCTGTCAGTCACAAAGTAGTTATGTCCCTGCTCTGCATGGCATCGTAACATAAGAAATGAACACTATGCAGTATGCAGGAAGACTCCAAACCAAAGACTTCATTGTTTTTAGTGACCACCGGAGTGTTCCAACAGCACTAACACGTCCAAGCAGTCCAGTTGAACTGTGGTGTTGTGAGTTTCCATGCGCATATGTAGTATGTCATCACCTGTCTTTGTCCCCCTCTCTCTCAGCGTGCCATCCCTCCTGCCAGACCTGCTCCGGTCCCTCCCAGGCCGACTGCATCGCCTGCCCCCCGCTGGTGTCCCTGCAGAGTGGCCACTGCAGGGCAAACTGCCAAGAGGGGCATTTCCTTAATGCTATCTCTGGAGAGTGCGTCAGTAAGTCAGACTGTGTGTAAATGTGTGTGAGAGAGAGTACGGATGGTTTAATGCTCATTTATATGCCATTTGCGCAAAGCTTTCATCAAACACGCTGTTTTTTCACTCCGAGTGGCACCCATGGGAGTAGAACTACCAACCTTGGCAGGGAGAGTCCCTTGCTCTGCCCGCTTAGCTTTGCATGATCACACATAGAGACATACCAATTCCTGCGTGTCTGAAGCTCCAGTAATCTGCATTATTCATCAGAAATGCCAGTCATCTTTGTAAAATAGATGCTCTTAGAGTTGGTTTCACTTTCTACTTCAGGGTTTTTCCTGGCTTAGCTTAAGCCTTTAGCAGGGCGACTACACTCGTGAGTACATACAGTCAGGGCGATAGGTCTGTGTTGTATTACTGGGCAGAAATCTGTGCTTTTTAACGTTAATTACAACTATTTAGCTGAAGAAAAATGTCCATTATTCTGAGTAAATGAAATCTCATTTTTCCATACTGAGTTTTTGGGTAGCCACCGAAAACTCCTCGATGAAGTACTTGTACTGTATTTCACTCTGCAGGCTTCTAGATAATTTATCTTCAATATCCACGGGAACAGTTGGACATAAAGCAGGTTTTGTCCTTTTTTTCCCAGAACACTTATTTCAGATCTAAACACCCTATTGAAATTCTTACATCAGTTGTTATCATTTTTATACATATCACCTGTAAGCAGTATCCTCTATCGACTCTCTACTAAGTATAAGCATAAAGTGGATGGAGGCATGGTGGAGGTTTCACTCACATACCATCCACTTAAGGATCCAATAATTAGATTTCATCAGTCTGATCAAATCACAAAAGTTACATTAGGTGAAAATGGGACAATCTTGTTGTTGTCAGCTCAGTTAATATTATCCTAATTGTGTGTGTGAGGACACCCACTCACTGAGTAGTGCACGGTTAGTTTTCAAGTTCGACTCCTTCGCACAGATCTGTGTTATCACTGGTTACAAAGGAAAACCTACAGACCCTGTTAGTTTGAGGCTGCAGTGATAGCAAGGGACTGACTGCAGCTAATAACATCTATTGAGTGTGCTGAAAACCTCTGATGTTCAAAGAGACCTTTAGTATGAATAAAAAGACACTTATAATAGACTTTCCCTTATTTCCAGTTCTCTAAATGTTGGCATTAAATTCATCAAACCTATAGACAAATAAAAATACCAGTAAGTGCATCACAACTGATTTTTGTTGCTGATTAACTCCCCGGCATCAAATAATCAAACCTACTGACAGACTGAAACTGAAAAATCTGCAGGATTAATTCGATAATGTGAATTATAGCAGCTGCTCTAGTTAGCCAATCAGCTGTCTCGAAATAAACCACAAATGCAATAAAAAGGCTTTTATATGGTAGCTTGTTTTCACTGAGCTGACGGTTATCATGCATATAATATATTTTTGCATACATTTTCATCCCCATTTATCAAAAGAAACTGTGACACATGGAACTAATAATCTTTTGCTGCACAGATGGAGGAAACGGCTGTAGTGTAGGTTATAATGCGTGCCTTTCACAATGTTAACTCTCCACATTGAAACATAATGCTTGGTCATAAAATGGTTTTTAAAAATTGCTCAGTGAACAAAGTTCAGTATAAACTGTAATAGTGTAAGCAGGTGTATTTGAGGAATTCTGTGTGAATCCACTATTATCATTCCTGATGCATCACTGCACTGAGGCCAAAGCACTGTGAGGTGTAATTGGCTTTGACAAAACAGCAAAATCTGATAGGAATGAAAACAAGCTGAGTTTTTAGAGACACGTTTTTACACCAATGTGTAACAAATAAATCAAAATAAAAAAATAATGGTGGCCATAACCTAAATCTGCAGAATAAAGTGAGTTAAAATAGGAATTTAAAGTAGAGAAAAACACATTCCTAACTAGACCCTTCCCCTCCTACAAGTTACTGGATAAAAGTTTTTTATCATTAGTGTTTGAAAAAAAACAACTTTTAATGAGTTTGTGGCTCCCGGTTTCAGAGAAAAATCCATGGAGATAACGGTGAATTTTCATGAGATCTTTTCTCATAAACACCAGCTTACGCTTCACTTCCTCCCCACTCGTCTCCTTCATTGTCCCCAAAATACGCTGCTTGTCTTTGGCAGGCAAAGTGACAGAAGATAAATAGAAAATGTAAGATTAGTTTGTGTGTGTGTGTCCTCTGATGTTGTCCTCCTTCTTCCTTGTTAATGAAATGAGTTTTTACCTATCTGGGCTGCAGGCTATAGATTATAAACAGGCATATTTACAAGATGAGAAGTCAGCATGGAGGAGATAGTGGAAGGGTAAACAAAATCTGAGGGGAAAAAAAATCGACTTTTAATTACAGTTTTTGATGACACGCATTGTTTGGAGATGTAAAACGGCAACAAGATTTAGCCCCACTCGTACGTGCACGTGTGCGGACATGCACGGCTGGCTCATGTCCACACACACATGTACGCAAACACACAAGAAAATAAACACGGTGAAACAGAGACACACACAACCTAATCTCAAATGGGTCAAGCTCAGCCAAACTCTAGTTAATAAAAGATGCCTTTTGGCACTTCTGGGCCACAGAAATACCGGGGTCATCATTTCTGCATAGTCAGGACACACACAAAAACATGCACACACACACGTACATACACACACACGTACATACACACAACCTGCCCCTACGAGCTCTAATTCTTATACTCATAGCTTCCAAAAAACATTTCTACATTATTTCTTCTCTTTCTCACACGCACACACGGAGCCTCAGATTACCTCGGTCCATCCTGCGCTACCATCACTGTTACACAACTCCTTTGGGCAATTGAGGCTTTTCCTCTCAGTTGTGAGTTCACACGAGAGCAGCCATCAGACGGAGATGCCTCCTTTTATTCTCCTGCTGTCCGTCTCTCTCTGTCACACTCTGTTTCTCCTGGTCTGTGTTGGATCTTGAGGGACTCTCCTTTCATCAGTATTCAAAAGCACAGAGAGTCCAGTCCCATACATATGCAGCTGTTCCTTCTAGATTTGCCAGATTTTGCAAGTTATTTGTGATGTTTTTGCAGAAATGTTCGCATCTGCTGGAGATACAGACCAACAGGTTGTACCTGTAAAAATTACGTGTTTCTCCCAGTTTAACTCCTTTTAATTGACCAGTATTCAGTTACTTGTTACTCAGCTCTTTCTTTCAGTTACTTGTTTCAGTTACTGCTTTAACGTTTCCATGTGTGCGACTCAGACTCTGGCAAAAGTGACTCAGCCAAGATGGGTGCTAAGATACAGGTCTGTATTTCCCACTTATGCCAGTGGCCTCAGGTGCATGATGGGAGATAGTGATGAGTCAGGTGTGTGTAGAGATTAAGAGCATGTGGGTTTGGTTTTCTGAAAGTGACCTAAATCTGCAGTACAGCTGCACACTGTAAGAAGTGTTACTGTTATTAGAGAGAGGATATCCTAATATGGTCCTCTCAGGAACACAGGTTCACACTTAGATCTAGGCACCTGCTGTTCAAACCTTCAGTTTGCAAGGAGCAGCCAGTCAGAAGAAATTTGATGTAAAGCTACAAAATTATGTTTAACTTGACCTGTGAACCACTGAAGAAGGCAAATACAGTCTAAGAATGAAATATACAAAGTTGCAAATGATCACAATAGATCTCCTGAAAGACTGTTGGTTCTTCATCTCAACATTTTAGTATAAAGATTAATGAACTCTGCAACAATCTGGAGCTCCATAGACTTTTACTTCAGTCTCTGTTTTATCGTAAAGATAATAAACAGATGGAATCGGCCAAATTCTTGCAAAGGGCTTGTTGTAGTTCCTCTCTATGAGAGTTCCCAACGGTACTTTCACTCTGGCCAGCCTGATACCTCTTGCTCTCTTGCCCTCTTCTCTTCTCTCTCTTTCTTTTTTTTTAAAGCTTGACTTTTAAAGTAAAGACAATCAGCTTCTGAGCCAGTGATGAAGAAAGATCTGAGTTTCAAATAAAGGAGTGTTTGTGGAACGCTTTCACTCAAAACTTACAGCTGCGAGAGTTTTTTTGCATCATGATTGTGCTGGAGCTGAACATGTGAGGTTTAAAATAGGCCTGCACACATGAATGCATCACCATAGAAACACAGCATGCCAACAATGAAATGAAAGACATGGGATCGTGTTCTTTTTTTCTTCTTTTCTTTTCTGCGTAGTCAACTGAGAATAAAATCCGTCCATGGAAACGCATTTAAGAAACGTTGGCGCCTACGGCGACAGATGCTGCGAATGTCTCTTTTCAAGCATCTGTCAAGTGCTGATGCTGAAGGCCAGCAGGAATACGAGCGGTTTAAAATGGGTTACTGCTGATTGTGTTGCTCAGTTTAGTTGAAATATAACTTTTTTCCCAGCTTTGAATGCACAACTGGTTTGTTTTTTTATTATCATTTGCCATGTAGCACTTTCTCATTTCACGTATTGGTTACTTTTTTACCTTGAAACCAGTTAATCGGAGAAAATGGAGAAAATAGACAGGACTGAGTACTGTGTACTTGATTTTTAGCAGTGCAAACAGTCGAGGTGTGATTGTAGGAAGCAACATGTGAACTTACAGAGGTCTTTTTGAATATCTGCATTAGAAAACATTAAATAGATGACCTTACATCATAATTAGACCCTCAGGGAATCATAGTTATTTTACAGGTTGAATAAAAGCATTGGCTTGTAATTAAATTGCTAAATGTGGAAGTCAATTGACACGGCATTGTGAAAAGGGTTATTACTTTATTGTGTTATTTTTTTTAATTTTTTTTTTTACATTTTGCTCCAGGGAAGTACTCACAGATAATTGCAGCTCAGGCGAATTGAATGCACTGCATTTGATGCATAAATACTATAATTACTGTGAGTGTCATTACAAAATGACACTGAATTGTTTCCTGATTTAGTGTTTTAGTCTCGTGTTTTGTTTTTTATGTCTTTAGCACTTTTCAGACAAATCAGATGGAATTAAAAATGCTTTTCAAGCAACGGACAAAAGTAAAATTGATCGGAGTCTGTGCACAGCAAAAAACTATTTAACAATAAAAAATAGGTAGTTAAAATAATAAAACAGAACTTGCTTTCAGGAAACATAAAAACATAAAAATAACATTAAAATGACATATTGATTATATTAAAACAGGAAAACTGAACGAAAGAATGATAGAAATAAAGTATAGAAATTATTAAATTATATTAATTTAATTTAGATCTAAAAATATCCAGATTTCCAGCTCCTCTCACTTCCTTTCAAACGTTGTTCAGTGGCTCTCAGCAGCATCAGCAAATGTTTGTCTTCTGCTTTGTGAAGCAGCTACAACAGGAACACTGGAGCATCTGAAGGATCTTCCCAGCTCATGAAACCATACCATAGTTTAGGTAGTCCGTCCATCTTGTGGCGAGGGTTTAGATGAACCTGCAAATCAACAGTTTTGCCTTCACTCTTTTTGTTTTTACCACAACAGGTCAGCACAGCATCAGCCTGACTGTCGACACTACACCAATCCATCTGTCAATCTCCTGCTCCAACCTCCCCTTACTAGATAATTCTCACCATAAAGATATTGAGACCAAGTACAAAAGTGATTATATCCACAAAATTGGTGACAGAGGGCGGCCCTGGTAGAGTCCAACATCCACTATGTTTCAGGACTAACTGAAACTAATATGAGAATTTAATATTGTTGGGAAAACTGTCAGGTAATAGGTAGCTGTAATGGGTTCTTTCTTTCTGGTTAACCACTGATTTAAAACAGGCTATTTCAGCTAATTGTCACAATAATGTACACCAAGAAGTATTTCAAAAGCAGTTAAAAGTAGGGCTGTTTGATATAATGATATATATCGGATGATGATATAAAAACATCTATCGTTTTATTTTACGCTATCTTTTGTTTCGTGATGTTGCAAAATAAACTGTTTACGGCAATATTTTGTCATCGTTTTGATGGTCGCTGTAGTGGCTATATTAATTTGTTAAAGTTCTCTCTTTCTCTTATATTTCATATAACCACATTACGGACGGACAAGCGCCTGTTTATACGCATTGTCGTTAGCAACCACAACGGTAAAACAATGGCGTGGCTCCGCCGTCCGCTTCTTTGTTTTGCATATTAACCTTTCACAGTAAAGCTCAAGATCCTGTTGAGACTTTTCAAAATAAATTAAATCCCGTGAAAGAGTGTGCAGAGTGTTTACGGATGAGAAGCAAAAAAGAGGCGTCAGGTGCTGGAAAATAAACCTTAGATGCAAACGTTAGAACAGGCTTTTCCCCGCAGCACGCCGCGTAATAAATACTCACAAAGAAAACGGCGGCCGTTACAACTTGTGTCTAAAAATGTATCGTTTCATGCATCGGTTAAAAATCTCGACTCCAGGTACACAGCGCCAAGTTTAAACACTTAATGCAAGTCGAGCTGCCCGAGATTAACAGAATTTACAGAAAATGTTACATTTTTGTGATTTATGTCGTTATCGGGATGATAGATGTCTTATATCGGGATATGAGATTTTGGTCATATCGCACAGCTCTAGGTAAAAGACTACTCCCCACCATAATTCTGAGGTGTCAAACAGGGACTGTTTTCAGGGGACTGAGCTAACCACAACTTCAGAGGAAAGAAGGAAGTAGAGCTTCTTTAATAGCTGCATGTTTAAATCCATGTCTTCCTGTTGTGTTTGGGTCAAATCTGATCGATTTACAAATTTAAAAACTCATAAACATTGTGTTTTACATTGGATTGCCTCAAGGCCTTATGACATCCTCCACACTATGCACTTGAACATATAAAAGTGATGAGCACCTGTTTCGTTCAACTTTGTTACATCTCTTTGTTACCCCCCCGGCCTCTGACCCACTGAATGGCCCACTGAACGATTGAACTACCCACTGAACTGAATTTGGTGGTGAAAAATGTTTCTTATGTTAATTTAAGAGCTGTTAAAACTGACTGGCCAATTGTGACCGGAACACTGAAGTAAGGGGTGGGAGTGCACACAACAGGAGGGCTAGTGGAGGTGAGATCAGCCTCACAGGACCATACAGCTTCTACATCTGCTTTTATTACACCTGTAACTTCCAATAAAGATGATGTCATGCGTATGCTCTTCCGTCAGCTCTGGCGCCATCCCCACTCTCAGACTCCCTAAGAAATACATTTCATTTACTTCCACCGAGGCACATTAGTGTCTTGATTTTCTTGTATGACTCTCATTAAATAAGTTTCTATTTCATGTATCGCAGGGGAAGCAGAGAAAGAAAGCATGATATAGGATAATGTCTCGTATAAATCCAGCACACAGGAGAATACCACCATCCTGATTGTGTGCAGGGCATTTATAACTCTAGAATCCCTTTTCATGTGCTTCAAAAATGGTAACTGTGCCATAAAGAGGGACTCTAAGGGCCCAAATCAATACCATTTTAGTTTTATATTCAGTTATAGGCTGCACAGTCAATAATCCCTGACGCCTGAGTTATCTTATCTCTGCCACAAAGCCATTTGTTCAGCGCTGAGAACTGGATCACCCGGAGAGTTTTGGCAGGGGAAAATGCTGATGCGTGTTTTGTTGTAAAGTGACGTGATATGAAAGGTGTGAATGTGCGATGACGGTGGGGAAGTTCGTTTTTCTCTTCTTTTCCTTCTTACACTTGGTTAATATCGGACCTGCTTCAGAAATATAGTATGACTCACCTGGGCAGATGCCAGGTTTAGAAGAATGGAGTGTAAGTACCTGTCAGAGGAAACGCTGCGCTGTAGGCAGTAATCGGACTTTCTGAGTTAAAGGCAGCTATTCAGAAATAAGTAAGAAGATCAAAAAGCTGTCAGACGTGGACAGGACAAACATTTTTCAGAGCCTAGGCTCACACTCTCGGAAAACCTGCATGAACTATGAAGATTTGTTTTGCTGAGCAAAGTTGGTGAAGAACTCTAACCAAAAAAACTTAAACCAGATAACCACAGGCTTGCCTAAACCTTAACCCCTCTAGATATAGCAGATGATAAGTGTAGGGTAAGCAGGTCTGAACAAACTATATGTGGGACAGGCATTATATCTGTGTGGGACATCAATCCAATCCAACTTTATTTATATAGCACTTTAAAAACAGCAAAGTTGACCAAAGTGCTTTCCAATAATAAAACAGAGATAGCAGTTAAAAACCATACATTAAGCAGACAAGGAAACAAATATAAATAACAATAAAATGAATACATAAATGAAAAAGACGATAAAAATAAATCAGTATATATATTAAATATTAAAACATGAGTAAAATAGACAATAATAATGCAATGAATAAGATGAACAAAATAAAAGGATTAAGAGTGACCAACAGCTGACTAAAACTGACTACAAGCTGACATCAGTTTCTCAGTTGTCTGTGCTCACTAAAAGGCTTTGGGGAAAAACAAACGAACAAAGCCAGAGGCTGCCGGTTGGTTTATTATACTTTGACAATCTAAATATTACCTCAGTGTAAAACCTCATCATGAAACTGAACCAGAGATTCGTTCGTTTAGTATGTTTAAAACATGAAGCTTTCCGAGAAATAATGTTAATGTGTGAAAATACATAACTTAAATCCTCCCACTTGTAATGCAGCAGTGTAATAACAACCGAACCAGTGTGGTTAGAAATGCATTAGCATAAGTGGGCGCCTATTTTGTAGTTTCTCACTTTTTCTTCCTCTTGAGATCTTTGATTTCTTTTTTTAGCTGTTTAGTTCCAAACAGCATCGCATATACCTCACTGAACATGACCAAAATGCAAATGAAATAAAGATCCAGGGCAATGTGTGGAAATATGCAGGAGAAATGCAAATCTGGTGACTCATTAGGGTGCAGCGTTTTCCATCAGTTCACTTGTGTTGATTTTAAACTGAAGGTAAACTGCGTTTTTCCTCAGGGCTTGACTGACAGGGCAGTATCATCTTTATAAAAAAAAAACAATACACATCCAAACATGCACTATGTTCATGCACAGAAAATAAATCGATGAAAAACAGAAATCTAAAGAAAGAAAAGCCTATGAATACGTGTGTTTAGAAAACCATGGAAACTGTGAGTAAAATAAAACATGCCTGCAGGGGAAGGAAAAAATCTTGTTTTAGCCACATGAATAGAAAAACAGGCAGAAGAGTCTTTTTTTCCCCTACTTGGTTTAAAATTGAGGTCACGTCCAGTAGAAGCAGTTTTTGACGCAATCAGGCAACTTGGGAGTTTTGAATTACGCAGTTGAGTACGCACACCCACACTGGGCTTGTGGTTTTGCTTTTACTTATATTTTACTGTTTTTCCCATCTGTGCTGCTGCAGATTGAAACACTTATAAACTCTTTCACAAGCATAAAAGAGCTTAACTTTGCTGTTTCTACTCTAAAGTTGTGATGCTTTATAAAAACAGAATTTAATGTTTCAAAAATTTCACAAACCCATATTTTATTCGCACGTGAACATTGAAAAGATATTGCTTGTTTAAGCTGACAGATATCAAAGAAGAGTAAGAACATACCTTTACCTTTACACAAAGTCCATGAAAATGCCAAACCAAAGCATCCACAAGTGTGATTACAAACAAAGGCTGGAAAAGCAACAGAAGACTACAGTACAGTGCAACAAAGACCAAAGGAAAAGCGAGGCGTAAACACAGACATTGAGGGCTAATGGAAAATGAGACACAGCTGAGCAGTCTTGATGCATGCTCAATCATCCAGGTAAGTAAATCCCAAATAGTTGATTCTGTTCATCTGGACGTAGCGTTTTCAGTTTCATTTCGTCACTCATCCAAGTGATTTCTTCAGACTTCAGCTGAACAAATCAATGATGACAAGACACTGAAACTAAAACTAAGAGACTAGAAAAATAAAGCAGGAAACCCAAAACAGGAAAACTTCTAACACAACCATGTGCAGGGACCAGCTACTCTAAAACCCAGAGGATCTGAGAATATAAACATAAAGAGATGACGCTAATGAGGAAGTATGTCGGTTTAGCATTGTCAGGCTGAAATATGGAAGGCCTTCCCTGAAGACAGCATTGACTGGATGTTATATGTGTATATATGATGTTCTAAAACCTTTATACACCATTCACCAGTGATGGTGGCTTTCCAGATATGTGTGCTGCTAATACACCCCCATACCATCAGAGATGCAGGCTGACAAAGTGAGCGCTGATAACAAGTTGGATGGTCCCTCTCTTTAGTTCAGAGGACATGAGGTCAGATTTGGATCCTGACTACAGAACAGTTTCTGGCCATTTTAACTGAGCTTTGGCCCACAGAAGACATCAGTGTTTCTGGATCATGCGTGGATGGCACAGTAAACTGTGTTTATACTGATGGCGTGACAGAAACACGCCTGTTTTTTAACACAATGCTGCTTCAGGGCCAACGATCACGGTCATCCATGTCCCTTCCACACAGAGATTTTTCCAGATACTCTGAATCTTTCGATCACATCATGTACTGCAGATGATGAGATATTCAATGTTTTTGCATTTTCACATTACTCTGAAATTGTTCCACAATTTGTAGACACATTGTTTTGCAGATTGGTGAACCTCCTCTGAGAAATTCAGTCTGTCTAAGATGCTTTTATTGGAAGCAAAATGTTCCTCCAGCTGTTATTTTATAGCGCTGCTTCCTTTTCCATTGACTTGTTTTGTCCATCCCAACTTCTTTGAGATGTATCTCTGAGATTTTACTGTTAATATAATGTGGCTTTATGAGATTTGCGATCCTTCTGTTTTGATACATTTTATGTGGCATCCTGACTTTTCTGGAATTGGGTTTGCAGAAGTTCATTTCTTTAATATAGTAGTACTTAGTCGTGCAAATACTAAAGATCACCTAATGTTTTTTTTATGGCGCATCAAATTGTAATATCTGCAAACAGAATTAAAATGATAAATTGTTAGTGATACTTCTTTGTCCGCCTCTTTTACTGCTGTCCTCACCATCACATAACTCCCCACTCTGCCTCATTGTTTCCACTATACATCGTTATCTCATCACAGACAAATAACTTTAAGGTACCCACCACTGTGTCAGCCAGACACAACCCAGATACCATCAGATAAAACACCACCAGATGCTCATTGTTCTGTTAATCTTGGCGCCTTTTGGGAGATCCTGCTGCACTTAGTTCTGAGGGTATATACGGGTCTGTGGGTGGGGGTGTGGGTGTGGGCAGCTTCTTTTCACCTATCACTGGCATTTATCTTACGAGATCACAGTTTTGGAGTTTAAAGGTGTGGAAAACAATAAAGGAATCATATTTACTCTCCTTTTATATCTTTAGTCAGAAATGCTTTGCTTTTAAAATCCTTCCTACTTATTTCTGCTTAATTTTTGCATGTTAGCAACAAACTATATTGTACTTTTGTTTGCCATGAGCTGATATTTAGTAAGTGTTCTCCACCAAACACCAGCAGTTGTCTAAAAAAACACAAACTGTGTGGTTTTACAAGCGCTCGAGCTATCAAAACGTATTGTTGCCACATGCTCGGGCACCGTAATGCTGCATCGATTACTGTTGCTCTGAAGCAAGAAGCATCTGAGTTACCATCTGTCTTATTTTGGATCAAAGTGGGAGTCATTAGGCTGCAAACAGTAGTTTCTCCTTTTTCCTCATCTTAATATACATCTTACCACAAGTAAGCTTTTATTATACTAAGTGAAGGTCTTTCCAGCTTCTTGGGTAATGTCTCTGACTGCTTACTGCAAGAAAGGACGTAAACAAGCTGAGAGGAACTCTTTTCAGTCAACTCGCTTTGACCACAGTTTGTGGTTAAGTCAGAAACTAAATATACAAATCAAGCTGTTGGTGAAGCAGCAATAAATACCTCTGCTGTTAATTTCCTCCTTTGCCGCTACCTGCTGCCATCGTGTGAGGAAGTAAACGCAGAATAACACGGGACTGCTTTGAATGGGGCCATTGTCATAATCCATCCTTTTGAGTCTCCATTATATCAGATTTTCTTTTAAACGGATTTAAAAGCCCTTAAAAGTTTGCAGGTTTGAGAAAGTCTGAAAAGAAAGCCAAAAGTTTTCAAAGTAAATGGAGAACTTAAATGTGAATGCATAAGCTCCCTTGCTCTTTCTCCCTTTACCCAGCTTATCACATCTTATTCTATTAAAAATGATTTTATTTTTTCAGTAGAAATAGAGGAACTGAAGGCTGATTAAACAGAGTTTTGCAGTGAATGGGGAGTGTGGGGATAGCTGGACTGGAACATAAAGGGTTGAGTCTGAATGAACTGAAAAGCAAAGACTGTCGAGCTGGCAGTTGGAGGTTTGGACGGTGCATGGCAGACGGAGATCGGGCAGACAGACAGCGGAAAAGATGAAGTTTAGAAATCATAAAGGCACGTTGGATTAAAACTTTTGACACGGGGAGCTTAATTAGCAGCAGTAGAGATGGGAGTTACATAGAAATTGGAATAAAGCAGCTGAAGATCATCGAGGTCTGGATGAAACACTGGGGTAGATGCCACGTCTAATCCTACAGACTTGTACTGCCTACTTTTCCTTTTTCTATTTGTCTTAGTTTATTCCATAAGACATGTGAGAGGGAGAGGCGAGGAGCACACGAGGAGAGACTTCGAGATGCAGCTGTATTGTCTGTCCGTTGCTTTGTTACAGCCTATTTTTGTGTTTTATGATCAAATATGTCAGACAAAGATAACTGCTCATGAAAAAGAACATATACATGCAGTGGCATAGAACATCTATGTGAAAAGTCACCAGAGTAGAAACATTTCTGCAGAGAACTTTAAATCCTCAGTTAATCAGGCGCTTCAGCAAACTTTGTTCTGTCAGATAAAAACCATGTCGGACAGGGCAAAACACAAGCTACAGGAGCGAGAAGATAAACGCTGACGACACGAGCAGTGCATTATGGGAAGTCCTCATAATTTAACATATATTTAACTACATCACTGAGGTCATCACTGTGGAGATGCTCCTGAAGTTTTCATCAAAAGAAAGATCTGATTTTTTAAGTAACCACTGATAGTAAGTGGAGCGGACTGCTGCCTAACAACAGGCATTTTAAAATCCTGTTTGAAAACCAATTTTTATTCTTTGGATTAAAAAAAAAATCATTTGTTTATATTTTCCTTGTTTTTTATGTTTTAATTGCGATTTTATTGTTTTAGCCATGCAGGAATTTTACTACTTTTAAACATGGATATAAATTAATCAACTCAACAAACTAGAGAAATGAAAAAAAGCCTGAATAAGTAACCAGGGGACAAAGGGAACAGAGGGAAAGGGAGACATAAGGAGAAAAAACTGGAGCTCGTGAGCCGTTCGTAGTCAGAAACAGCGAGTTGTGACTGATTGGATTATTTTTGCTTTTCGTTTAAACAAAAACCAGCGAGGCGCCTGCTTTGCTTCAGATGCACATCAGCTCGTTTGATTTAAGAAAAGACGTTTTAGCATGGCGTTGACGAGTGGCTGATAATGGCGTACATTTCTGTTTACATTGTGAAGATGAAAAAATACAAATCATTCTTTCTGTTATCTCCACAGAGTGCAGCTCGGACTGCCAGCGCTGCACAGCAGACCTCCAGACGGGCGTCGGCAGCATCTGTCTGTGGTGCAAAGCGCCAAGAACGTGGCTGCTGGGCGATCACTGTGTCTCTCACTGTCCTCTGGGTCATTATGGCTGGCATGGAGCCTGCATCAGTAAGGACTTTTTACTTCTCTGCCTTTGTACAAGAAGGTCAGAGGTCAGGCAGTAGCTTTCTTTAATGTAGGGAAATCTAATCAAAGCTTTTGTGTTTTATTCATCAATCAAACCTCCTCCTCCTTGACCTGGGAGGGCTTGTTTCTCCACCCTCTGCTGACCTGAAAACAACAAGCAGGAGAAACACTTAAAGTAAATGTTTAAACAAACAATTGCTCTAGAAAAGAATTTCTAATTATCCCCTCATCCTCTTCAAAGCCATCCTCCGCATTGTCTCCATTATCCTTATCCTCATCATACCTGGTCATTATTATTATCGTCCTCCTGCTCCTCCTCCTCGTCCTCCTCCTCATCCTGTGGTTCAGCCGCTGAGCAGCTGTAACAGCCTCCACACTGATCTGCTGCGAATCTGCGCCCGGGTCTAAATGCAGAGCGTGAACAGGAAGCCTCTGGCTTTAAGAGTAAAACCTCAGGAGTCTCATTTAGCTTAGCTGCAGGCAATAGCATACAAACACATTCATGCACACACAGTGACTACAACAGCTATATGAAGAAAGCACAAGATAGAGGAAAAATAGCTCCTGTGGACACAGAACAAACCTCTCAGGTCAAACATGTGCTACACAACAGGTAGGTGGGTGGATGGGTACATTTTATTAGCTACATGTTTGCACATCTGCCTCTATCCTGGTGCTGATTCAGGCCAGATGATGAATTTTTACATCAGATTCATATTTTTATGCCGTGGTTAGTGTGCTGAGCAGTGTGTGGTGCTGGGCTGTGCAGTGTCTAAGGATGAGGAGCAGATGACTCTGAGTGACTGTATCCTTGATAATAACGCGATACACTTATTAGATAAGTTAATATTTTTTAACTCAACAGTTTGGGTTGGAAAAGACTTTTTCCATCCTTCCCTTCTCTCAGCCGCTTACTCAGTTCAGACTTACTGGGGGAGCTGGGCTAACACATAGAGACAGATAAGGATTCACATTGATGTTGTTGGACTGAGGGAGTACCTGGAGAGAACATGCACACTTCAAAACAAAACACAGCACCGGGCCGTCCTCAGATTTGAACTCTGGGCCTTCTTGCTGCAAGGCAACAGCTAACAGCTGAACCACTGTGCCACCTTTTGTCGTCAAGAAACCGATGATTCAGTGTTGTGTCCATCTGTTTTTGACAACTTCAAAGAGGGTTTATAGCTTAAAAAAACCTTTTCCATCTGAGTTTTTCTTGTATTGCAATTCTTTAACAGTCAAAACTACTAAAATGACTTTATTCTCACTACAGGGTCATGTTTAACGTTTAAGGAAGTAAACACAGAACAACAAAGGACTACGTTTATTGTCACAATCCATCCTTTTGGATCAGTGTCTTTCTGATATCTTCTCCAACATATCAGATTATCTTTTTTGAAAGTTCTTACAAGTTTACAGGTTTGAGAAAGTCTAAATAGAAAGCCAAAAGTTTCTATTTTATTAAAAATGATTTTATTTTTTCAAATCAAATCAAATCACTTTTATTGTCACATCACATGTGCAGGTACATTGGTACAGCACATGTGAGTGAAATTCTTGTGTGCGAGCTTCACAAGCAACAGAGTTGTGCAAAATACAATATTTTCAGTAGAAATAGAGGAATTTGAAGGCCGATTAAGCCGGGTTTTACAGTGAATGGAGAGTCTGGGGATAGTTGGACTGGAACATAAAGGCTTGAGGCTGAATGAACAGAGAAGCAAAGACTGTCCAGTTGGCAGTTGGCGGTATGGAGGGCGCATGGCAGACGGAGGAAAAGATGAAGTTTAGAAATCATAAAGGCACGCTGGATTAAAACCTTTGACATGGAGGGTTTAATTAGCAGCATAGAAATTCCATCGAACTTGGAACGAAACAATCGACAAACGTCAAGGATGTCGAGGTGATGCTGGGATAGACACAAACAAACACAGACAGCACGTCTACTTCCTGTTTTTAGAGCTGTTTACAGCCTTTTGTTGCCTGCATCCCAACATGTTCCTGCCATCAAAATCTAAGTTGGCCAGTATTTTTCACAACGTAATAAAATGGCTCATTTTAAATATTTGATATGTTTTCAATGTTAAACCACGAGTAAAATCTCAAATCATTGCATTCTGTTCTTATTTACATTTAACACGGTCTGCCAGCTTTTTGGGAACTTAGGTTATATTTCTATGTCACTGCATGTCCATAAAAGGTGACGTTTTTTTTCCCAGAATGCCATCCATCATGCGAGGCCTGCAGTGGGGCTGGGCCGCTCTCTTGTACTTCCTGCCCTGCCAACAGCGTTCTCTTGCCATCTGGACTCTGTGCCCCCAAATGTCCCCTTGGATACTATAACAATGGCCAAAGGATCTGCCAGGGTTAGTGAAAACACACACACACACACACACACACACACACACACACACACACACACACACACACACACATACACAAGCTTACTGTGAATGTTAAAAATATGCCTTTGCTATGTTACTATTTTGGTTTGTTAAGGTCCTTTCCTGTTAGCTGCACTCTATGTTTGCACTGAGAAGACTGTCTGCATATATAACTGCTAAGGAGTGTCTAATTAAATCATAGACTTTTACTTACCATTACAAATTTACAAACTTCTTGGACACATCAGGCAATATTAATGGTGAGATTATTTAATTAAAATGCCCCAAAAAACACCAAAACCACAAACACAGCCAAACAAGTCTAGTTCAGAGACTCCGGTTAGTGAAGGTGAAGCTTAGCAGACACCTACAGGCTACAGACAAGGGCCACACACTGATTTTCAGCTCCAACACAAGCAACAATGTTGGATGAGTTATTAAAAATAATAATCCTGGTACGGTTGTTATAAAGAAGGATACTATCCACAGAGACCCGTAAAAATGTGTTTCTGCTGGAAACTTTTTAACGTGGAAGTTGATGGGTATTAGCTTACTGCTACTTTTTAGTTTGGCACAACTCGTAAAACAGAGCGAAATGCAGCACGCACGTACAGAAAACCAAAAAGCCAACTTGTTGTTTGCGTGAAACAAGTTCATCTACAAGTCAGGCAGATAAAATTGAACGAATTGCCTGAATTGAATTCCAGACAGAGTGGGCAGAGGGCGAAAACAGGCACAAACAAAAAGGACCATTCATGGCACAAAAGTTTAGTGAAAGTTCACAAAGACGGTGTGTCAGAAAATGAATGGTGAGTCAGTGGAATATACGCTGAAAGTAATGAGTGAAGCAGAGAAGCCGGTGGGAAAGCGATGTAGGTAGTCATGAAAACAGGCCATCAACACCGAAAGAATGCTAAGACGATATTTTTACATTTTACAGACAGATCCCAGACTCAATGAACAAGTAAGTGCAGTTAGTTGGTGTTTTAATTACTCAGTACTCCTTCAGTTCTGTTTGTGTTGTGAGGGCCTCTTTAAGCTGCGAGAGGTGGGGTACATCCTGGTCAGACTGCCTCCTTATTACAGACACACAAGGTCAATTTAGAATCACTTATTAACCTCACATGCATGTGTTTAGGAGGAATTTTGGCAATCGATGCATCCGACACAGCCACATTCAGGCAGTTTATGGTGTTGGCTGGTGTTTCACATTTTCCTCACTAGTCCGTCAACCTTTTCTGTTCTCTGCAGCATGTGACAGCCAGTGCCTGACGTGCGAGACGCCCGGGGTTTGTACGTCCTGCCGTGACCCGGCCAAGGTGCTGCTGTTCGGAGAATGCCAGTACGACAGCTGCGCCCATCAGTACTACCTCAACACCACGACCCGCACCTGCAGAGGTACGCTGCCAAGTCGCCTGACAACCTCACACAAAATGCACTGGTGCAGTGAGGCAAGGGGGATTAATAATGAGGATATGCAGTGCACCCTTTATGATATTCATAAATTGCTCTTCATCCATATTGCATGTAGTGTACTGTGCTACATTGAGTTTATAGGCTCCATCAATCAAGTAATAAACTGTAGAACCAGGTATGCAAATGCTACACATTGTGTGTGCATTTTAACTCAGTATTACATCTTCCTGTGCACAGAGACATTGATGCATGAGCCTCAGGGGATCCCGGGCCTGAGTGAATAGTGATCCCTTTTTTCACCACTGTTTATATATTTAAATACCCACTAATCAGCCTTGCTTGCATTTTTTCAGGCTGGAACTCAATAATAAGACACGTGAAAATGTGTTTTTTATCCGTTTTCCTTTTTCCGGATCAAAGAATAATGACTGCATAAGATTTAATTTCAGCCCATGACTGTTGTTACGCTGATGTACCATATGCTTTAATTCACAGTAAGTTATTTCACATAAAGCAGAAATCACCCTTTATCACTGATTCAGTCCAGTGCAGTAAGGGTTTTCCAGGTATCGGGGGCCCAAAGGAACCGGTCCCAGAGGCTGAACCAACACTGCACATGTCTGTTATGGGATTAGAAGCTAAGCTAGCTGCTCCGGGCTAAATAAACATTTTGATTCCCTCTGAGCCAGCGAGCAGCGCCTCCCACTTAGACAGGTGGTTTTTAGCCATCCAGCTCATGATGGTGTTTACCCCCCTGGTTAATCCACTGAACCTTAGATGCACCCAGAGAGTTAAAAGCACCACGGCTATCAGCTCTCTCAAAAACCAAAACAGCTTCGAGAAACTTTGGGAGCTTTCATTTCACAGCCTCGGGGGAGCTTTCAAAGTTCTCAGAGAGAGTCTCTTACAAACCCTTAAGCACTACCAAAACCTACATTTGTTTGGCTTTATCAGTGATCTTTGTCCACTGAGAAATCCCTCATTTACATCTCAGATCCCACCGTTTGCCTCCCACTATCACCTAAAAACAAAGGTAGATGCTGAAGACAGACTAAGAGATGAACTAGTTTTCATGGTGGCTGTTAAACAAAATGACGAAATTATATATATTATATATATATATATATTGCCATAATATAAACAAAAAAATCAAAGATTGACCCCAAGGAAAACTTGCATGAGGAAATTAGAATATTAATTAACTTAGCATCACAGCAGGAGGTCCAAACATCCATCTCAGCTGCATGCTGTATATTTAAGGAAGGACGCTGCCACCATGTTATTAGCCATAGGTTTGTAAAGCATACTGGATCACTGTGTTGTTTTATTGAAGACTGAGGTGATTTGTGGATGAAAGGCTGGAGTTCTCAGCAGACTATCAATTACTAGAACCAAAACGGAAGAAAAACGTTTTGGACCAAGCACAAAGCCGTGCTATTACTCAGATCGTTTCGTTTAAAGTGATCTGAAAGACACCAACACCACAAAGATGGTGCCAGGTCCACTTCACTGATTCACATGAACGGCACTAATGCCCAGACACCAGTCGCCTCGCTGACATGTGTCCCTTTTTCAGAGTTCAGCTTGATGTGTTCAGAAGTTTTCTGGGCTACAGTTATGGCTAATTTGTATATTTGATACGTTTTAAGAAAATGTAGCATTTCACTGTATGTGTAGTTGCTCTACAAACTGTATATCCTGCTTAGTTTCATCTTCAGGTTTAATACAAATGTAGAAGGTCATACAAGCATGAAGAGTCCCAACTGTGCTTCATTTTCGTGCCTGTATTAATTGTGCACAGGACAAACAACAGATGTGCAGGTGATGAGAGAGAAAGAAGCACAAATGGCTTTAAAATCAATCCTATAGAGAAAAAAAAGTTGATTAATCTCTTTTGGTCTCTCGCCCTCCCTCTCTTCTGTTCTGTTCTCACTATTTGCTCTCACCTCTAAAATCCCCTCACTTCTAATCCCAATGTCCCAACACACACACGCACGTACACCTCCTCCTCTCACTCCTTTTCTGCTACCGTCCATCCTGTTTGCAGAGTGTGACTGGAGCTGCAATGCCTGTAAAGGCCCCCTGAGGACTGACTGCCTGCAATGCATGGAGGCCTACGTGTTGCAGGAGGGAGTGTGCACACAGGGGTGCTCCTTTGGCTCCTATCGGGATGGAGACAGATGCCTCGGTCAGTCCAACAAAAAGCAGATAAATTGACCCACTTCACATGCAGTCGGTGCTATTGTAGCTGCACAAAGAGCTTCCTCTGGGCTTTTACACTGTTGTTTGTACATTTGTGTCCATTTGAAGTTGTTTTTCCCTAATCGATTGCTAACGCAGCCAATCTTAATAAAGCAGATAATCAGCAGCAGCTGAACTAAAAGGTTCCTTAAAAGAGCTTTTATATGTAGAAGTTGTATGAACTGGCCAAATCAACTGCATGGACTGGTGTATAGCACTTTTCTACTCTCAGCAAGCCTCATTCACTCAGTCACACACATTCATACAAGCCTAAGCAAACTGATTAATGCATGTGTGCATTAATCAGTCTGTAATACAGCTTCTGTGTGACTCCATGTTACTTTTTTCACCGGTGCTAGTAGCCAAAAAACACATTAAGAGAATATCTGGTGATAAAATAAATAATGTCTTTAACTCAGTTACTATATCACTGTTTTTTTCAAATGTTTTGCTCTCTGTGGCAGGCTGTGATGATCACTGTTTGGACTGTCGAGGTCCTGGACAGTGCCAGGAATGCCAGCCTCCCTACGCCACGCTGCACGGCCAGTGTGTGCTCGAATGTGGCAGGAACTACTTCCTGGATGCATCTTCCAAAGCTTGCAAATGTAAGAATATACATCTTCTTTTTATTCTATTTCTATATGTAGTGATAGACTTTTAAAGACTGTTTCTATGAAGATCAGAGTATTAATTTAGTTTGAAAAATAAATTTATAATAGACATTTAAAACATTTAAAGTTGAAGACTTGTGTAAAAACAAAAAGAAGCATTTTTCTAATTTGAATAATATTTGAATAATTTGGATCTTTTCCTTCAGCTTGCTCATCCGACTGCGTGCTCTGCGACGGGAACGGACTCTGCAGAGCTTGTCGTAATCAGACCTACCTCATGGAAGGATACTGCACTCCTGACTGTGGACATGGATACTATGCAGACCAGAAGACCAGGACCTGTCACGGTGATAACATGATGCCTATGTTGGTTTTAAAACTGCAAACAGTTATCATTACATAGCAGAAAAGTCCTTTAATTTATTGATAGAAAGCTCCCAGACTTCAAATCTGTTAATTCTGATAAGAAGAATTGCATAAATACAGTTTAAAGACCAACAGTAGGTGAATTCTGCAGCCAAACTGGGAGGCTTGGGTTAGGTCCAGGTCACTCTCTCTCTCTCAGCTGGGAGGTTTCTATACTGAGCACAGCATCATGTATCAAGCACTGTACCAGTGGGAGCTTTTTTCTTATATGCAAATAAACTAAAGATGCCCACATAAATAATGCAAATGACCACAAGATATTACATAAAAGCAAATTTACATTGCTAACAGAAAAAGTGTGTGATGCTGTGGAGGAGGTTAAGCTGCAAAATGTTAATGTCCCTCCAAAAATAAAGCTTATACAGTAAAACGTGTTGTCAGTTTGAAGTTGCACAGCAACAAATGTCATGATAAAGTTTCACCAGCAGCTCGTACTTTTGTGTCGCAGTGGTGCTTTTATTGTGACACACTCGACTCAGTGAGCAGTTTTGTCATTGGCAGTCCTCAGTCACTTTGTGCAGCTCAATGCTGAACTGTGGTCAGATCACCGACACATCGGTGTGATGTGTTTCAAATTTGGCAAGCCAGACTAGCTCAAATATACCCCAACCTTAGCCCTGATTGCGACCGTTGTCATCAAACACCTGCCTCTCTAATACATATGTTTTGGTCATGTCCATCCCTCAAACAATACTGGATTAATATTTTTCTGACTTTATCAAAGATCATCCAGCTAACCCTCCAACCTGTGGCCTTAACTGCTTTGTTTGGGGTTCTTCCTGATACAGTTGTCTTGCCGACGCCCCAAGCGGATCTGGTAGCATTTCTCACCTTATTGGCAAGACGCAGAATATTGTTATGTTGGAAGTCCCCTTCTCCCCCATCCTGGGAAATCTGGATCAGAGACGCTTTGCATTTTAGCAAACTCAAAAAGATTAAATTCACTCTGCGTGGGTCTATGGCCAAATTTTTTAAGACCTGGCAACCCATTTTTGACCATGTTCAGACTTTGCGGTCTCGCAACACTCCCAATTAGCTAGCTCAGACTTTATTCTATTTTATTTTATCTTATGCTTAAGTAAGATGTTTATGTTTAAGTATATGGACTCTATTGTGCCTGCGCCTTATGATGGCATTTACTTACCTACTTTATACATATTTCTTTTCTCTTACAGATTTGACTTATCTCTACAACTAAGCTGACCACTCATTATGTTTGTGTTTTGTTTGTTTTTTTGGTTTCTGTGTTTTGTTTTTTCTGTGTCTGTGTGGGGGTGTGGGCTCTGAAACTCTCCACATCTCTCTTGTACACTCAGGAACTGCTATCTTGTACTCCAGGGTTTACTATTCGTATTATTAGATTCGACCCTTTCTTTTTGTACACCCACTGGTACTTCTATAATCATGAGGTGGGAGTGTATGTTTCATATTGTTTTATGTTCTTGAAAAAGAAAACGGCATTTGTTCAATTTGTCTTTTGTAAAATTGGATCCAGAAACTTTAATAAAAATATCTGAGGGAGAATGATAAAAAAAAAAGGAGAGAAATAAATAAATAAATAAATAAATAAATGCAGTATTGCTCACAACAGCTATTTTGAAAAAAAAAAAAAAAAGAACAGATACAGTGATTCCAGTTGAAGATTAAGGTCATAGCAACTGTAATATAGTATTAGTAATATATCAGAACATATTAAAGGCTTCAATTGTATTTTTCACAAAGAAACTCACAACCAAGCAGACCAGTTATATATTTTCAGCAGGTAGAATTTGTGATCGCAATTAAATGTTTGGAACATAAAGACCATGTTAACATGAGTCAGGACCAAAATTTTTTATTTCCATGTCAGTTTTTCCCGTTTTTAAAATCTTTTGGGAGTTACTATGATCGGTCCATTCACAGTTAAACCAAAGAGTCTGTGGTAATATAATAGAAGACATTCTCCTGGTTTTCTTTTTTACCAGTTCATAAAAAAGTATTTAAGATTGAATAAAAAAATCTCAGTTACTTTTAGCAGAGGGCCTAAATATTACAGGTGGTTGTTACTGAAAGGAAAAACCTTCCATGCATTGAAAACCAGAGGAGTGAGAACAGAAGTAAGATAAGAGATTATGCCATTGAATACGTCAGATACCGCTCGCATAAGCTTCAGTGTGCAGTAGGCAAGCTAAGCTACATAAATAGTGTTCTCTGTATGAGAGAGCTGGTGGATATATAGAAGTGTCAGCTGATGTGGACTGGCACTGAGATCAGCTGATCTGCTGAGATCCCAGCAAAACTCTTGATTTAATTTGTGTTTCTCAGTCACTGACGAACGTAAATAAACTATCAATCAGACTCTATCCAGAAGTGAAAAAGGTCTATAGAACTTCATCTTATGAAGTCAAATTTGAAAACTGATAACAAATGTAAGTCTTTGCAGGTCAAATATAAAGATACTGGAAGCTAAGACTGCTAACATCTGTCTGAAATTAGAAGGTTCCTGTTGGTGACTTTTAATTGGTCCTCCTGAATAAGACTGGGGAGGCTTTGTCTGCAGAGTTAGGATGTTAAAAGAGTTTGTACTTTAATTTTTTTCCTCTTTTATCTTAAAACAACCCGCAGGCTGAAATGCCCGAGGCCTTGAGGCGCAGACTGTAGTTCTTAATGAAAAGTGACAAAGCATATTTATAATTAAGGAATATATTATCACGCACTTTCTGATAAATGCGTTTTCTTGTAAAATAATGAACATTTTTTGCCTTCAGCTAATCCACACGTTAATGAAGTAAAACGGAGAAAAAATTGCTCTTTAAAAACAAAAAATTGGCAGCCCCCCCTAAAAAAAAAAGTTCAGGAACTATTGCTTTAAATTATAGACTTCTTCTCATTTGGAAGTATAATTACATGGCCCAGAGTTTGAGATTTAAGCACGCCTGCTGGCATCATTATGGGAGGTATAATGAGATTAGGGTGGCATCTCAAAAAGAGCTGATCTTTAAAAAGTTCCCCAACAAAGTCAGCACCAATTAGAGCCAACTTCTAAAATGCCACGCCAAGGCCGAGATGTCTCACTCGTGATATGTCTGCCATTTCTCCCACACACACTTTTTTCATTTTCAGTTTATAACCTCCTCTCAACCTCTACGCCAACCGACTACAACTCCATGCCAACAGATATTTAAAGAAGGCATTAAAATGTATTAATGAAGATAATTGGATGCTTTTTTAAACCAAATTATTATTGTACACTGGTTATTAGTCCAGTTACTTTGATGGCTTTTTTCAGTAAACCGTTCACAAATGTACTTTTGATGCTGTGCATGGATTAAACTACTCAGTATTTCTATTTCTGATTATTTTACCTTCCAAGTTCCCATTCTGTTATTAAAAAATACTCGTTGACAATCCAGTTTTGCTTTAATCTTGTTTTGGAGGATCCGTGACGATGAATTTCCCCACAGGTATAAGAAAGTTTGCTATTTGTTGTGTATTTCACAAGAAGGATCTAAAATGCACTGTAAGAGAATTTACTTGTGTTCCACCAGCTTGGCTTGAATGAGGTTATTGATTTGAGTTTTTCTTTTCTTGGTCCTCTCAGTGAACGCCCACACACCTGCCCTCCATGTCAACGGGTCCCTGCTGGTTCCCTTTGATGGTTTTGCCCCGCTGCTCCCCACCCTGCTGCAGGTGAAAGACCCAGACAGTCCGTCTGAGCAGCTGATCTTTCAGCTTGTTCAGAAGCCGAGTAACGGACGGCTGGTCCTGTTCAGAGGGGAAGAAGGCGAAGAGACGGGAGGCCGAGAAATAAAGAAGGACGACACGTTCACGTGGGCAGAGCTGAGGCACGGACGGGTCCGATTCCAATACCAGAGAGACAAAGACAGGTCAGTAAGATGGACAAAACTTTTTCTGTATTTTGCCTGGAATTATTTTTCTCAGACATGAGTTTGACACAATACTTGGACGTATTCAGTCACAGAGCTACTATACTTATACTTGTTTAACAATAATTTATGAATTTTTGGGTGGCAGGCACTGCTTTGCCAAGGTGTGCAATTTTGTAACTCCATCCATGTACAGCAAAAATCTTACCTAACGTAATCTAACGGACTGCTTCTACTGTTCTGGGTGGTTTTCATGATCATTCTGATTATATCTTTACTTTGTGCCTCCGCTGTCCCAAAAGTCCCACCAAGTAATAAGGATTTATTTTGGTGGAAGAGGCATTAGACAGTGACAGGACTAAGGACTAATTCATAGTGCAAAACCAGAGATAACACACACACAGGGATTATTTAGCCGACCTCGATTAAACGACAGATCTTAGATGAAATGGTACCAAGATATTTCTTTGTCTTTGTAGTTCTTTCTGGTTTTTTCAAGCATTTTTTTATGTGCAAAAACAATTAACTCGAAATTAAAGGTAATAAGATATCTTAGCGAGCCTAACGTGACTTAACAATTTAACATCGGTTAGTAGAACCTGGATGTGTTGGTGTCATTGAGTGATGACCTCCAGATTCAGGTGGGTCTCAGCTGGGTGGACACTCCTCCACTTGCTGGCCTAGGTGGAGAACTTTGAGTACCTCAGGGTCTTATTCAAGGGTTGAGTGCAGTGGGAAATGCAGATTCTGTACTGGTCTGTTGTGGTGAAGAGAGCTGGATGTAAAGGTGAGGTTGTCTGTCTACTGGCCAATCTACATTTCACCTGTGGCTGTGAACTGTGGGTGTGACCAAAAGAATCAGATTGTGGATACGCAGCAGACATGAGCTTCCTTTGATGACCAGAATGCATCTTGGGTAAATCTAGGACTTACTGGAGGTGGTGTCTGGGAGGTCTGTGCATGTCTCCTTAGACTCCTCAGACCTTTCTGACCTGATCACTATAACTGTTAGCTTATCCCAAACTGTGGATAAAACTATCCCTTTAAGCTCATCATCTCCTTCCTTCTCATTAATGACTATCCTGACATTTAATTTTTCACTCCTTGTCAAAGTTTCCTGTTTGATTTATGCTGCTTCTTGACTCCAAAGTTCATTTCTATTAACCTGAACATGGATGTGAGATGCATTACATTTACATGTTTGGGTTAATGTGGTCATATTTGCATAATCTGCATTTCTTTCTGTTTGACCCCAGTCTGAGTGCACTCCGTGCCGGGAATCACAGAGGCTGCAGATACGTGTAGACAGCAGAAAGCAGACATTAAAGAGCGCTGACCCCTGACATCCTAAAAGGAAAACAAAGCAGCTGAAAATCAAAAGGCAGTCTTATGTTAATGGGTGAGAAATGTTGCCCATTGTTCTCTGCAGCCTCCCCTCTGTCGCTGTGTTTGGGACAGATGTCCACTCACTCAGTCTGAATGGACAGAGCAGTCATATTGGTCAATCCTGACTCAGCTGGTTAGGCCTAAAATGGCAGCATGCCAGTGAATTAGCAAAATGTGATCCTCTGTACAGGTTTAAGCCATTAGATTAATGGAGACAGAAAAATGTAAAACTCCAAATGAGATTAAATCTGCCATATTTTTCAAATTATGTCAAGCAGAGGATGACGGCTGTAGACCCAGAACAGCAAGCACATGGTAACAGGTTTTAATTCCCGTAAGAGGAGATGTGTCCATCAGGAAAAAAACCCAAAAACATGTGCTGCGTTCAGATGATGGTGGGAAAAAATGGACGAATGATGAATAAAAAGATTAAATGTTGATTGCTGTTACAGACAAACTCTTTTGAGCTTTCAAAATGAGTGATTTTCATTCACGAGTGCCTTTGAAAAACATGCCATGGGTCAAGACGCTGACAAAAAATGAATTTTATTTCTTTGAGTGGTAGACTTTACTACTGATCAGAAGCCTTTCCACTTGTCTCAAGGCTGCATTTAAAAAAAAAATCTTTCTCTCATCTATAATGAAGTGAAGACATGTACCAGCAACAGCAACACTCTGCACAGAAAATGAGATTCACAACTTCAGCGACTATTTTTCAGAAATATATTCTGTTACTTTAATATAACTCCATACTTTACGTGTATCTGGGCTGTTTCTGTGGCTGTTTCACTTTAGAGCTGCAGTTTGGTGTGTTTTTACTGGCAGTAAGTCAGGGATTATTTCTCTCAACTAGCTTGAGAACATCTCAGCATCTCTGCAGGAAGAGACGTCCAGACCAAAAGCAGGAAGTAAAACCAAAACGAGATGGGTGAGCATGTGAAGACTGGCATCAAACGTGGTGCCAGTGAGGCAGGAGAAACTAGAAACACATGGACCAGAGGACCATGACGGTTAAAACTATTAGGAAAACAACCTTCAGCAGACTTTTGTCAGCAACTTTCAAAGATGCTACTGCAGTCCAAAAAGCACCTAAGCACTTGGCTTTTTCCTTTCTGTCACTAAAACAAACAACCCGCTCGGTTATTTGATCTTCAGACTCTCTGGATGTCTCCCAGCTGCAGCCCTGGGGAGTTGTGGGTAATAAGCCTTGGCTTGGAATATGGTAAGGCAGCAGTGTAGGGGGGGCACATTGATGATGATGAGTGTGTGAGCAGGTGGGCTTTTGTGTGTTTGTGATAGCTCACCTCCACTCCCACAGATAACTCACAGGTGATCAGGTCTAATGACAACACAGCATGCTACCCTCACGGGACTGAGGGTAGCATGCTGTGCCTGTCACATTTTTAATGCAGTTTTTAAAGCAATTTCAGAAATAAGGGATGGTGAAATTTAGTCTCCCTACTCCAAGATTTGTCTTCATTTAAGAGTTCCCCTTTCTTCGTCTTCCTGCAGGAGCGGTGAGTTCACCTTGCGTGTTGCTGATCCCCAGCTGTTTTCCCAACCGAAAACAATTCAAGTCCGAGCCGTGTCCATGCAGGTAAGAAGACATTTCCTTCAACTCTCCTTTATTTACTGAGAAATGAACTGACTTGAAAGTGCCATTAAAAAAAGCTGTATCATAAATCTGTTCTTCAGGCTACAAATCCAGATATCTAATAAAGGTTGCTGTTTCCACGTTGCAGACCAATGTAGTGACGTTACATGGGGCACATTTGTTTCTAAATTTAGTTCAGTGTGAAATGTAGAGGTTTGTTTGTTCTATCTGTCATCTTTAGTCCTTGTTGAGAAAGTTTACCGCAGAGAGAAAAGACTCCAGTTTGAGGACTGTGGAAATGTGAGGCCTGACTTTGACTGAGCAGTGAGTTTGGAGAGATTTTGTCAATATGATGGCATTAGCGATAGCAGCTGTGCAAGGTGCATTCATGAAACTCTACAGGTTTGTTGTTTGGATTAAAATTATAGCAGGATTCAAAGATTAGTGTCGTCCAATCTGTGGGCACCTGAGTGTGGGGTATTGTTTGCAGTGATGCATATATACTTCAACAGACCACCCAAAGCACCTTTTCTAAGCCACATTCATGAACCTAAATCATTTGATTTAGCTGCATGGATTAGAGTTTCTGACAGGTGGGGCGCAAGTTACCTGGCAGAAAAGTCACGGGGAACTAACGTTTAACATCGGAATCACTTTTACAAAGAAATTTGCGGCAGTTACGTTAATAACATGAGCATCCGCTGCATCCAGCTTTTCAACTACAGCCCACACACATCACCAACAACAACACGACCTAGTTCATTCTTTTTAAGCCAGCGAGGCGAGATTGCGGATGCTGCTCAGGTACGTCCGCCTCCCCCTCAGCCACGCCGCAGACCTCACAATTTAGCAATCAGTATCTTGACAAAGGACTGAAGTTAGTAGCAAGAAATCTCTACCTCCTGAGTGACAGACGATCATTTATCTGGAGGAAAAACATATTTCTAAAGAAAGGTGTGGTCCAAAATCTCAGTGGGTCTCCTTATTACATCACATCTCTAGTTTTGGCACATAAAAACTATACTAACTTTTGTTAATGTCATACAGGACGAGTCAACTGGATACCGCCATCCTACAGTTAGGTACATGTAGTTAGTTTAAGGCTCAGTCGTATTAGAGTGAAAGTAGGACAACGGCCTCCCTGCATCCAGGAAAACGTTGGTGGTTGCAGGTCATTTTTTAGGCGGTTGGATCTGTAGCTCAGGAGGTAGAGCAGGTTTCTCGGTTGCTTCCATCAGTGTGTGAACGTTAGATAGAAATCAGTCAAGTGTAGAAAAAGCGCTTGTCTGAATGGGTTCATTGTATAAAAGCATCTTTGAGCACTACAAGCAGTCAGTTCAGCAGAGGAGCTGCAGATGTATCTGAAACATTCAAGAAACTCACCTGTTGAAATGTTATTGTAGATTTTCTGATGCCTGTTTAAGCTTTAATAATATTATTTATATTACATGTTTATTGCATATACTGCTAAGAAATGTGAGATTTGCAGCCTCTCACTCCACGACCAGTCAAACAGCAGACAGCCACATTTAATCTGATCTGTCAGCTCATATTTTAGAGTGAGCCTGTCTCTCATTTTGCTGCATCATCCCAGCTGATCTGCATTTCTCACTATTTTTGAGGCTCTCTCTCTGCGGAGTAAAGCCCCGGTGATCGGCCAATGTCAGCCTGAGAGCACGCCTCTATTGATGTCAAGCTGACCTCTGATTTTGGCACAGCTTTAGAAGATAATGAGAAACAAGGGATTAACATGCCCTCTCTGAGAACAGTTGATGGGTCAGTGTGGTACCTGCATTACTGCACTCGCTGTTTATGGAGAAATAGTTAAAAGAAGTTAAAATGTCTCACAAAGGTCCGTGTATGCTACAGTCTTCCAAACAAAATCCCTTTTTGTTTTTATTATAAATATTAATGATAAAAGAATTACTCGTGCACTTGAGGACATTTTTCTTGTGTCTGACAGTCTCCTAAAACCTTAAATGAGGATTTTAAACGTTTTTTAGTGTGTCCTTGTTTGGTGTTTATCCAGCACAGCGTGACCGCTCTATTAAATCTGCCCCCAGGCAAATGAATGTTGCAGACACTGAGCTCAGGGGGCCGCTTGCAGACGGTGATTGAGTGGTGGTGCTGCATTTGAGTCTGTTTTGGTTGACTTCGCAATTACGCAATCTTATCTGCTTTCTCATACAACATTAGCAGGAATTTGTGTGTGTCTGTGTTTTGACTGGCACTCCACTAGTTTTCTACCAGTGCAAAATTAATTAATGTCTGCAGCAGATGATTATCATTTTATGATAACGATATATAATTATGTTGCTTTCTTCAGCAGTGCAAATTAGTTCTGGTTAACTTATTATCTGACTATAAGCAGGTGTAGGATGAGGCCAGATATCCTGTTCTTTGGTATAAAATTTGTGACAAGTGTTTGGAGTCAATATAAAAGTTATTACTGTTATTAAAAAGTCATCCATTATGTTACATATTTACCACCCTGAAGAAAGCGATTTAAAGTGTGACATGGCCTGGGTTCTTATCTGGTGTTTATTTGAAATGTTTGGTTACTCTTTCGGATATTTCTTATGTTGCCATCTGCTATCTTGTCTTCATCTTTCAAGTTTCCAAGTCCTGTCTTGTTGCCATAGTTGCTTCACCTTTTACTATGTTTTTACTTCCTGTCTTTGTCTTCTCTCCTTTGTTATTGTCTGTCCCACCTGTGTTTTATTTAGGCTTCAGAGGTCAGATGAGATTAAGGTATCCAGAGTACCAGACTGGGTGCCACTGGTGTTAGCTCAGAACAGGAAACTGAGGCTATAGTTCACACAGGCTGACCAGAATTAGACAACAGAAGACTGGAAAAACAACACCTGATCTGATGAGTCTTGACATTCAGATGGTAGCATCAGAATTTCTTGCAAACAACATGAAAGCATGGATTCATCCTGTGATGGATCACCAGTTTAAGCTGGTGTTGGTTGTGTAATGTGTGAGGGATATTTTACTGAGAAACTTTGGGCCCCTTAATGCCACCTGACCATCATTTAAACATTTAAATACCACAGCCCACCTGAGTATTGTTTCTGACCATCTCCATCCCTTTATGACCACATCTTTTGATGGCTGCTTCCAGCAGGATAATGTCATTAAGCTCAAATGATCTCAAGTGGGTTTCTTCAACTTGAGAATGGGTTCACTGCACTTAGGTGGCCTCCACAG
Source organism: Astatotilapia calliptera (assembly GCF_964374335.1). NCBI lineage: Eukaryota > Metazoa > Chordata > Actinopteri > Cichliformes > Cichlidae > Astatotilapia > Astatotilapia calliptera. The sequence goes on along the minus strand of NC_137433.1, from coordinate 35,811,867 downwards.
TCACCTTTAGGATGTAGCGATGCAAAAGAAAGCAATAATACAACAATTTGAAAAAACATATTATTGCACGAGTCAGAAGTCTATACTGACAGCTTAGAGAAGCAGCTTTAACAGTACTTTCAACAAATAATAAACATCATTAGAAATACAGTACTCAATCCCAAATAAAATGAACAAGTTAAAGCAATATTATATTAATGTAACTGAAAATAACAAGTCACTTATGGATAAAACCCTTTTTATGGTGTTTCAAGCAAAGATTAAAAGGATTGTTGCACCGTGATGCCTTTTCTTCAAACCAATGAGCCGAGAGGAAGTTCCTTAATACCTCCCTTATTCCCCCTGTTTACTACAAGCTCTATTTGCCAATATTGCTACTACAAGATGTTGTTAAAGGGTCTAGAAAACAATGATTGATTCTTCTATAGAAGCAGGATGGGGTATAATTGGAGGCTACAGCGGTACAAGCCTGACTGCTCATCACTCTTAGCTGCTGAAGATCGGGCTCTGGCTGCTGGGCCGGGTTCAGCATGCGCTCATTTTTAAATAACGTCGCTCCGTGTTCCTTGTGTTGCTTTATGTTACTCTGCCGTCTGCACAGATGCTTGAAAACAGTCCATGTCACAACGTTAGCAGCAGTGAACGGCTGTTTCTGGCCTGGATGCAGTTTGTAACCATCGCATTCTTGTTATTTTGTGCAATAAATGAAAATGATTATTTGATTAGTAACTGTAATGTGATTAAAGAATATAGCACAGTAATGCCCTACACCCAACTAGGGCTGGGTCATATCATATCGTTCACGGTAATACCGGTATAATGTTGGGCAACGATAGGAAAATGAAATATGGCGATAGAATATGGGTAAAACGCGCATGCGCAGTGCCTTTGTTTTCATAAGCACATGGCGGAAAAAGCAATGAGAAGAGCGAAAGTGGATCGTTGAATGAAACGGATGAACCAGAACTGGTTTGTAAAAATGCTGCAGCTTCACTGGTGTGGAACTGGTTTAGCTTTCGTCTGTCAGATACACAACAAAGCACTATTTTTGGTAGCGCATGCTAGCGGGCCGTCGTTATTACTGTGTTTTTTGGAAAATACGGCACACTTAAAATCAATCCTTTGATTTTTCTGAAAGTCGACAGAGCCCCTTATAATCCCGTGTGCCTGATGTATGAACTCTGGTTGTGTTTACTGGCCTCGAAACGATTTTATGTACACGGCCCTCGGAAATCTGTCAGATGTTTCAGTACGACTTTGCTAAGCTACGAAGCCGCACCGCTTGATGGATTGTCGGAGCATTATGGCTATCGTAGGCAGGAGCCTCGCGGAGTGATACGTACTGTGCTTCAACATAATATTACGGTATTGTGTGTGTATGACCTGTTTTTAAGTTTTGTGGATATTATACATGGTTATGCTGAGGATATGTCGGCCAGTTTCCACTGGAAATGTCTTTTGGTTAAACTGTCAGCAAAGAATTTGCATTTGCACTGTTAATTTTTTATATAACTTAATGGATATAAAAAACAGCTGCTTGTTTAAGTGAAAATACATTGATGGGTTTTTTTTTTTTTTGCACTAATAAAGTTGTGGAGTCGTAAAGTGTTTTGTCTCGTGTCAATTATATCGTCAGTTATATCGTTATTGCAAATTTTCAAATGTATATCGTGATAAATATTTTTGTTCGTATCGCCCTGCTCTACACACAACAGTGTTTGTGGCATTTACTGTTTTAAAAAGATGATGAAAAATAGACTTTATGCTTACAAAGGAGAACATTTTTGTGTATGTTTTCCTGATGACTACTGACCTCCCTCTCTGAAAAAGCATTAGTGGACAGAGGCTGTTAATGGAGATGCATTTGAGTTTTCATTTTCCAAGAAAGACTTATCTTTGCACAGTTTCTGCAAGTATGTGCGTGGTCAGCTTTCATGCTCCCACACAGTCTCCAATATTTCTGATGTGCAGACGGCTACCTGCTATTTTTGTTCTGGGAGTAATTCACATACATTTCTAAGAAAGAACATTACCTCAATACGCTATTTTTTAGTATTTGAACTTCTTCAGAGAGACAGAAGGGAACATGGTGATTGCTCCTTTCAGTCCACATCAAAGCGACTCACATACACTGATGTAACTTTCAGTGTTTTTGTTGTGTGCACTACAGTTTTCTTTGAAAGAAAGTAGATCCTGTCAGTGTGGTTTCAGAACATTTCAAGCTTTGAAAGAAATCTTTCAGTGGCAGAAACGGTGAGATGTGCAGGACGGTTTTTTGATTGCGAGCATACTGAATGCATTCTCCATTTTATCTTCATCATCACAATCATAATATATTTTACACAGAGAGAGCGTTAGTATGCACACACGAGAAACTATATTTAAAAGATGGACATAACAACTGTGACTTCATCATTCATTGGTTTGTGTGCTCACCACATTTAGACAAAAGAGTGCAGTGGTCAAATTGCATTGAGTGAACAAACTACAGCCATAAAATGTGTGTTTTTCTAATTAATGATAAGCAGTGTTAGGCTACTGTTACAATATTTATTGCATTACGTTTGCATGGCTTTGCAACATCGCCCGTGTAATTAACAATACAACTCTGAACTTTTATCCTCCAACATATCTGGATAAATATCAATGCCAGTAAAGAATATATACTGAAGACCTTTCTTTTACTAACATGTTTAGATGTTACAGTCAAAAATAAACAGATTCTAGTGTAGGAATGAGTACAGGTAGAAATGTGCAATCCTACAGGCCCGTTCATCTTCTTCATTAGTAAAAATCAAGCTGTAGTTGGTCGGTTGAGGTCTGCAGACACTCAGCTTGAGCACGGAGGATCCAGAGGTGATCTGTGTTCAGGGCTCTCTCGCTGATAGCGTTGTGTTAGTATCATGGATTGTTGATAAACAGAAGAATCAATTGGGGGGTCAGGGATTATTGTGAGTGTAAAAGGCTGGGGGAAAGATACTGCAACATCTTCTGGCTGTTCTGCATCAAATGCTGAAAGAACTTGAGACTAGAGACCAACACTGAGAGCAGACCATGGGTGCGATCTTTTAGTGTGATTCCACCTGTCGATTTGTGAAGTCACATTCAGGGGCATCACCAGGTTGTGTGTTTATCGGACAGAAGTTAGCATATTCAAACACAAGCGTCTAAATAATTGTGCAAACATTAGCATGCTTTGTTAGCAAGTTTAACAAATGCTTTGTTGTCGTAAATTGTATGAACAAACCACACAGACGCACATAATGTACAGCATAGACATAATATATGAGAATTTCACGCGTCAAAACTGGAGCACAGACTTCCAGGACAGCGTGTAAAATTTAATGCACAGCAAGCCATGACAGTTACCAGATAGAGGTTGCTCCAAAAAGCACCAACAGCACAAACATGGTCCATAGATCCAGTTTAGTGACTCAGATTAGCAGAAGCTCAGCCAGAAACCCTTCCTGCTCCTGACCGTGCTTACTTTACACATTTATAACATTTAAACAGGTGAGCTGTGTGAAAAATGTCATGCAGGAGGAAACTGGCTGCATTTAATTTTTATTTCATGTTAACACCCCAAACTGTGAGCTCTGCCTCCAGTGGTCATTAGAGGAGCTGCAGCTTTTGGAATTTAAGCATTTGTTTTATTTTTGCAGCCCAGAGGCTTGCACCTATTATTCATGCATAATTTTTATTTTGTCCCATACAGAGCTGGAAAAACCAAACTACGCCGCACACTGACTCGACTATACAGCAGGGAGAACAAGACGATTTCTGCTTATGCAGCCTTCTCTGTGTAGCTAAAAGCAAAATAAAATACATTTTTAATTGAAATCCCTATCAGATCGCCAGCCAGCAGGGCCTCTGAATGTAATAGCCTCAGGAATGAAAGATCTGAGCTGCAGATAGCCTCCCTCCCCCCCTCTGACAGGAGTGGCTGCTTCTTTTGAAAAAACTTTCTAAGAGTCCAGTATCTGCTGTGCAGCGCGCTTAGCTGTCAGTCAATACCAATAAGCCGTCTGCCTTTATTTTCTGTTGAAATTCAGTAAAAAGACCAAATATAACCGAGCCAAAACTATAGGCAATCTGTGAAACGGTCATTTTTTAATCATACGTCCAGGTAGACTGCAGTTCAGTGGTCTGTGCTGTGATGGTTTGACACATCAAAAGCACTAAAGAAAAGCTGCAGATAAGGCAGACACAGGGTGGAAATTGGCTTTGGAAATTCTTCCACTTTGTTCCCCATGAACACCATCCAGCAGGAAAAACAAAACAAATTAAGAACAAACGAGAAATAAACTCAAAAACAACCACACAAAAAGCCTCTCCCATCTTCTTGAAGTACAGCAGAGCCCCAAGGGCCTCGTGGGTGATGACAGCTCTGCCAAAAATGAACCTCACTTCACCTGTAAGGGCAGGATGAAAGGTTAGCCCTCCCACCTCAGCGCGCCTATGTTTGCTTTCGTTTGCCTCAGGGAGGAGATTTTACCGGTTGCCTTTCATGCGTTAGCATGTCTTAGCATGATTAAAAAATAATAACACACACATACACAATTTCAGCCCCCACCAGCACAAAACCTTTTGTTTCCCCTGTGAGAATTGCAGAAATGACGACACAGGATTAAGGTGTGCGCCTGAGGAATAAGTTGTCTGTCTCTTGGAGATAACTCCTCTGACGTCTAAAAATTTGTCAGCACATGGCCCCCTTGCAGGGGGCTGCAGATAACTGCGTGCGCCTCCTGTGTTTTTGTGCTTTGTTTCAGTTCTCTGTCTAGAAATTTCAACCAGGGGTCACTTTGGTTTAAAGACACACAGAGGGAGTGTGTGGGCATGACTTTCCCACAAGTCATCCTTCTCTCTGGCGCCAGCTTGTTTCATGCATTGCCCTTTGCTCAAGTTGCTGCTGTAATGCCAAAAAGCTGGAGCTCGGCCAACCACCGGCAAACACTACGAATTGGACACAAGCCCTGTGTCAGGATGAGCGGCTCAGAGCTCGGTACCTGACAACGGTTTGATTTAAGGCCACAGCAGACTGGCATCTCCGCAGGGACAGCCTATGCATCTCTACCTGTACCTCGTCCCTGCCAAGCTGCTCTGCTAACAAATGTTTTGTGGAGAAATTGCATTAAAATGAACTTTAGCCAAGCCGTTTTGCTTCCAGATTTTACCATCCTGGCTGTGTTGTTTTCCTTGTCACATACTTAAACACAGGAAATTAAAACATGCATCTGTGATTCCTTTTTTAAGTACAGGTTTAGGTTTATTTTCCCCTATGGAAACAGAAATGTGAGGAGTTCAGTTTCATTTTTATTACGTTTCACAACAACAGTCAGCTCTACATCCTACAGTAATACAGAGAAAACCTCAACAGTTAGACGGCACCCTATGAGCAAGCACTTGGAGACAGTGGAAAGGAAAAACACCCTTTTAACAGGAAGAAACTTCCTGCAGGACCAAGTTGTGATTAAACATCTTAAGTGAGATGCAAAAGATGATCGGATTTCACATTGGACCCAAACATTCCTATGGAAGAAAGAGGGAACTAACCCTCAATCACACCAGAAGTCTGTTCTATTGATTCATCCACAGAAAACAAATAAAAGAAAATTATCGTGTATTAACAAGAAAGAGCCCTTTTCTTACTTGTGATGCTTAGTTATGGGGTCGGGTGTGGTTAAGCAGAAAGAAAATAGTTCCTACTCTCCAAACAAGGTTTGTGGGGTTTTTGAGTAACCAGTCATGATTCCTGCTGGGATTCCTGCTGAGTGCAGTTCAGATCTATTTTTAAGTGCTTTGAGCTGCACAAAGCTAGTGTTGTGTATTTCCTCATAGCCAAGAGAAGGAAGAGATCTCTACAGTCAAAAATATCGAGACCAGGGTTGTACGTGTGGAACCTGAGCTAGTCCACCGAGGGTGATCTCAGGCTGTTCACCATCTGTTTATGAGTAGATTTCTCACTAAACTTAAGTAATACTTTCTGTAGTTTGGAAAAGCATTTAAGTGCATGTGGTAAAGAGTGTATATCCCCGTTGGATCAGGTGAACACTCTCCAGTTGTCCTTACTTCTTACATCTAAAGAGGAAGAACAATGGCAGGTTGTTTTTTTTACATATGCTTTATTTTGAGGTGGAGGTTTGACATCTAGTCTAGATAGATTTTATTTTTTTAAGAAGAACGGTTCATTTTAAAAGTGTAAAGAAGAATATGGATAAAGTTATGCTCTTGTTTACAACGCGAGGCCTCCCAGTCCTGCTGGTGCTCCTAAAATGGCTTTATTAGCAAGATGAAGCATTTTGCCATCTGTGGTGAGGCTCCAGGTATGGCTGAGTGCAGCTTAATGAGGCGCCCAGCTTCATCTCCGCCTTACCTTCATTTCTTCATTTCCCTTGGCGTCAGCACAGCCCCCGTGTCCCAGTTCTCTGGGAGAAAATACATCATGTGATGATTTGAGTGTGTTTGGGGTAAACTGCTGTATCCCCCTCTGCTATCAGCCTTTAGAAGTGTTAAAATGTATCTAAGCTGTATGTTTCCTAAATCAAATCTACCTCTGTCCTTCACAGCTGTCAGGTTATATTCAAAGCTGTTCCTCCTGTTTTTTAAAATCCTTCCCAGCCCCCGAGAGTCGTGACCTTCTCTCCTCTTATCGTGGAGGGCCGTGGCAGCCTGGCAACCATCACCAAGTCGGTCCTGCAGGTCGACGACCCTGACAACGCAGCCGATGTTCTGGTCATGGTGCTTGAGCCACCCCGCTATGGCCGGCTGACCCGTCTCCACAGCGACCGCGCTCTCAGCCGATTCAAGCTGGAGGAGCTGTCACGGGAACAGATTCAGTACATCCACGACGGCTCGGAGGGGGCAGAGGACGGGGCGGTGCTGCAGGTCAACGACGGCCACAGCTACAAGAATATTCTGCTCAGAGTCCAAATACACCACAAGGTAGGGTGGAACGAGGGGAAGGATTAATGCTTCATGCCTGATGTTTGACATTTATATATAGATTTAAAAATATTAAATTAATAAGATTAGTCTGCATAGTTCAGCATAATTCATTAGTTTGTATATAGAAAGATAAAGGCGTGCACATAGCCAGCATGACAGCACCCATGGGATGAAGCCTCTTTGTGACCCCCTATTAAAAACAGACATCAGGAGCTTGGCTGAGAAACCAGCGAGCACTGCATGCTGGTCACACCCTAAAGTATGCTCTGCTGTGTTCTTGTTTGTTTTGGTTTTTTTTTTGCTGTAATTTATGAAATAAAATTTAAAAAGTTTAGCTATTACAATACCACGCTTAACTTCACTGAGCTCTTTAGAAAACGACACATTTTTTCACAAATGCTTGTAAAGGCCGGCTCCATGGCTAGGTGCCTGATTTTACACACCTGTGACAACAAGACTTTAAAATACCTGAAGTCAAGCATTAAGACGTGTGGCCTCTGAAGATTTGGAGGACGTGACTGGGATAATACAGGTCTCAACGTAGGATGCTGTCCCACCACCTGGACCCCTGGAAATTTTCAATAATGATATTTATTATGATGTAGAAAATAACAGTGTTTTGTTGGTGATTGTAGCTCGCAGGAGGTTATTTATCAGTGCAAACAATGTAACTGATGACACACTTTTCCGTTTAAAGTGTGACTCTATCACCACAAGGTGCCAGCAGCAGCAATATAGTGCAATAGTAATTACATACCATAGTAGACAGTGACAGCTGCACACTATAAGACTGAAGCATTTTTTCTTGCATGTTAAATCTTTTAAGCAGCTGCTCAAAGCGCTGCTTTTCCACCAGATATCCACATTACTGACTTCCATCCAATGTTTGCTCTTCCTCGAGTGCAGCTAATGGCAGTTAAAACATGTTTTATTATATATTATTGTGTGTTAATTTATTTCCCCCCCTAAATTTCTTTAACTTTAAGTCATATTTGCTGATTTTATACAATCTGTGTGTTTCTTAAACGTTACAGCACTCTGAGCTGCTGGGAGGTGCTGTAATCTCTACGTCCAACTTTAGCACACGACTTGATGCACGACATGGTTGCTTTCAAAATTTAAACAGGAAGTAATAATTAAAAAGCACCACTGACATACTTTTAGATTCAAAGAGAGATGTTTTAAAGGCTCTCTGGTTTTAATCTAAAGCTGTCCTGCTGCTCAGTGGCTCACTTCAAACGTCTCTGCAGAGTAAAAACTGCAGCATTGATCATCTGTTATTACTGGATGAAGTTCTTTCCTGGACGGTACACAGCTGAGTCACATCAGTGTGCTGCACCTCGAAGTATCAGCACCTCACCACCAACTGTAGCTTCGAGAGAAACCAGAGCAATTGATTTTTTTTTTTCTTTTTAATCCTCTCGTATTATCTCAGGAAATGAGTCAAATCCCCCCAAAATCACACAGAATGGACTAAAAGTGAGACTTCACACACACAGAAATGTTTGTAATGTGCAATAAAATTGAATTTAAATGCAAATACGCTTCAGCAGCTGTGGAAAAAAAGACATTATCTACAGCACCCACACTCAAATGATTCTTTTATAGTTAATATTCGTGGCGTAGAAGCCATATCAGTGGAGAATTACACGGATAAATCTATTCCAAAATTTGCTTTATAAAATCAAAATTGCTATGGGAGTTGAGATATCAGCAGTGTAAACAGAATTTCATTTGCATTTCCACCCATTTTACAGTTCAGTTTCTCTTAGTGGAAACGTACTCTCACTTGTCCTCTGGCAGCAGGAGAAGCTTTTATGTTCGGAAGCGTAAAATCCAAAGAAAAATGCCTATTAATCGGTTTAAGATTGAAGTCACATCAAGCCTTACGTGTAAGCTCAAAGAATGATTTCTGTCTCTAATTCAGCAGTTTAGAATTTAAAAACCTCGTTAGAGAAAGATGTTTAATCAAAACTATAACAACATGTAGCACTGTGAATTTTTTTTGGGGGAGGGGGGGTATTTTCATTGCAATACCAACAGTGAGACTTCTCATTGCTTCCAGTTTCATCTTGCAGCTTGAAAATGACCTCAAAGCCAAAATTACTGAGTCCAAGGAACAGCAAGGATGAGAGGACCTGAATGTGAGGTACAGGATGCAAAGTAAAAATCTAGCATGTGGTCTTTAACCTGGACAGGGGTCGTGCATATATAGAAAACCAGCACAGACACCCAAAGCAAAGGAAGCAAAGCCCAAAAAGTCAAAGAGAGGCACAAAGAGATCACTTCGAAACACACAGAAGACAAGACAAACACATGGAGAGGTGTGTCTACCAATCATACTGACTGTACAAAACACAGGAAACAAAACAATGCTGGAAGTAGAATTTACTGAGGCGTATGAACGAGATTTCAAAATAAAACAGGAAGTATTTAAACAGAAACTCCAAACCGTGACAAAGGAGTCCTACAACAGATAATTTGACTCATCGTAGAGCTCAGAGTGGTGCTGTGCAGATTTGATTTCCTCAGTGCACGAGGAATACTTTACAAGACTCAGAGGTAATTTGTAGAATCATTTACTGGAGCTTGCAAACAAGGAGGACGAGGTCTTTAAAGGTCATTTCATCGCTGTAATTCTGAGACTTCAGAAAGAAGACTGAGTAAAAGTCCAAAAGAGTCATACACGAAGATACTGAAGAAAACAGTAACATAGGGAACACAAAGTAAACAACAACAGAGGCACAAAAAATTATGGAATCGCCACACTTGAAGGATGATCATGCAGCTTAAATTATTTTAATTACTGGCATGTTTTTTCCCAACTTAAGCTGAGGAAAATTCCACTCCGTGCCCACCCCATCGACCTGCTACCCTGCTTTTGTGAGAAAAAGGAGACCTTCTCTTAAGTTCCCCATTGAGAGGGATTACATCCAAAGAGTTAACGTCCCTTCCCTCTATTTGAACCATTTTAAGCTACCCAAAATTTAGCATTTATCACCCTGATTTCACTCGACCTGTCCACACAGTGTGCTCTAAAAAGCCGTTACCTGCAGGCGCAGTCTGACCCCCACATGTTTAACCACCGTTACAGAAAGAGCAGGTCAGGCCTCTAAAATCTCAGCCGTGAGTCCTGCTCTTTCATCGCTCCTGGTGAGGGGTTTTTTATGACAAGGATGCAATTATCTTGCAAAAAGCCCTGACCATTGTGACCGAAAGGGGAGCGGAGTGTCTCGCCTGAGACAGGTTTGGCATCTGAATTACTAAGCATTAGCACAGGCACGCAAGGGGGACAAGCTTCCAATGCCTGAGACATCTAGACAGATGAAAGTCAGCGATATTAATGTGTGCATCTCTGCATGTGTCTGCACTCCATTTATTGTACGCAGTCTTAAACTTGAGAGTGAGGATATTATTTTGGAAAGTGATGCCTGGTTTTACAGCAGAAATAAACATCTTTTACAGCATGGTACAAAAAAAAGCTCACTATGGCTGATTTCTCCTTTATATCAACTGGTCAGAGTGTTAAATGTTTTTATAACCCAACTGTTTACATTTTATTGAAGCTTGAAGTTGTGTATTATAAACTTTCTGAGGTCCAAACACGTCTAACCTTTGGCTTCTGAAGATTGTTTGGGCCAAGGACATGTTTTCTTTACCACAGAGGGGAAAACAGGGGCCATCATTTACAAAATGAACACTATGTTGTAATAACTAAGATATGCAACCAGTGACTGAGCTCATAATCTCTTGAGAAAAGTGTTTACTGAGTTCGTGTAACAAGTGAGCGGAAACGAGCTTCCATACCTTTCAGATCTGGAGACTAGCCGAGTTTGTTGTTGTTACTTGATAACTTCACCTTCCTGTGTCGAAATAGTCGGGCTCTAAAAAATAAGATTTTTAGAAAGTGCACACTATGTGTCATATCTTTAACAAAATAATTTAAACAACAAGACAAACATCCCACGTCATTTTGTGTAGCATAGAAGACTTTTTCCAGCTCACACAGTCACCACAGTTTGATTTTAGGTGGGCAGCTCTGTTTGTCTGGCTTTGTACAGATGGTACGCTTCAGGCTCAACTCCTCTGCTTTCTCCTCTTCTGTAAATCAATATCATCCAACACACTCACACATACCAGTCTCCATTTACTGTAAAATGTCCTGATGCTGCATTCTGTCATGCATGAGGAAGAGCAGGAGAGTGTGACCGAAAGCTGAACGAATGTCTGTGATTTATGTCAACAGCTTTTGGACGAGTCTCGGCTGCATTGTTGTCCCCACTTCCTCTCTGTTTGATCTACATGAGTACATTACCATAGTAAAGACAGTAGAGGAATGTGAGAAGAGTACCAGATACCACAGTCATTTTTAAAGAAAGAAAGGCCTTATTTATCATGTCTTGTACAGTTGTACGAGGAAGTTTTATATGTTATAACTAAATTCTGAGCCTTAAAAGTTACGGACTTCATTTTCCAAGTTGATGAACTTAAAAGCAGAAATTTTCAGAATTTCTATTTCTCATTATGTAGAAATTGTTTTGCTTTTTCTTTATTTACAGTATTTTGCTGGTGACGTTGCCCAGGTTGGTTATCAAGGAGTGGTTATGCTAACACTTTGGATAACATTTTTTTTGCAAAATCCATCCTTTATATTAGTGTTTGTGTCCAATGAGCCATACTTTCCTTTAACGTTCTCTTGAGCAATAAAGCTCCAGGCTTTCTGAACCAATTTGCAGTCCAGTCCTTGCACATGACCATTTTCAGGGGAATTTATGTGTTTGTTTGTTTGTTGAAGCACTTAATAAATGACCCATAAATCATTCAAGCATAAAACAGACGCCTAAGTCAAGGGATGAACTGAATCAAAAAGGGTCTCAGTGGAAAGGTGGCTGTCGAGAAGCCGTTCTTAAGAAGGGAAACTAACAGAAAAGACAGAGGTGTGGCAAATTACACAAGAACTGGACTGAAAACCAGTGGCAGCGGGTCTGATGGAGCGATACATTTTTGGTTCAGATCGTTGGCAATATATACAGAGAAGAGCAAGAGAGAGGCATAACACCGAGAACTACAGCCGTGGTGGAGGCTCGGTGATGGTTTAGGGCTAAATTTCAGCCAGTAGTGTTGAAGAGCTCGTTAAAATTGAATTATTAATGCAGAAAAGTACAGATTTTTATCCACCACGCAGTAAAGGAAAGCATATTATTGGCTAATTGGTTTCATTTTTTAGCATGAAAATGATCCCGAAAACATAGCTGAAGACGACCTTAAGAAATGACAGCATTTAGAATAAAGGTGGTCACACCAAATATTGGCTTTCAGGCTTGTTGAAATTGTACAAAACCCTGTTTTTACCCTATAATGTATTTCTATTTCTATTTGCACACGTTTCAATAAATTGCTGCATTTGTTTCCCATTTTCCTAGAAAAACATAAAGAAATTGGGTGTGGCTCAAGGCTTTTGCACAGTGCTGTAATAAAACAGTGGCAGACAGCAGTGCAGGACAGTCATGTGTATATCTCCTTTTCTTTGCAAGCTGGCTCACAGTGTGCAAGCAACCAAGCAGTTCAATTAATGTCATTATTAACGGTGGTTTTCTGAGATAGTGCAGCATTTCTTTTAGCCGTACACGGCGAGTATTATTGAATGCAGTATTATAAAACGCGTTAAAGTGTACGCCTCCAACCAAAATCGCTTTCTTTGACCTTTTCGTGACATATTGAATCAAACAGTTAAGTTGGTAAACATGATCGTGCTGTGTGTAGTTTACTGATGCCTCACAGGATTTCTCTACATATTAAATTTCTACAACAATATACGAGACATGGCTTCACCTAAAGCTAAACACTGAAGGCATCGAGTTGAGGAAGGTTTTTTGTAAATCACAAAATCAAAAGTAGTGATGCACCAGAGAAAATGGAAAGTAGAAACGATCAAAGGCAATAAAAGCCTAAATCCAGAGATAAAGCTCTCAATAAAGACTTCATGAACCTTGACTGCTCCTTCAGCGCCCAAAGATAAAGCCTTGAGTGATTATTAGCTCTGCCTGGATTTTAACAAACTCGGGCCGATGAATCTTTTAATTTTGGAGCGTGGCACTGTGTGGAGTGCTTTGTCCTTCCAGGCTCGCCATCCGGGCAGCAACAGTAGCTGTCGATGCCAGGGCGTCTCAGGGACAATAGGCTTTCCTGAAAGTTGGATTACGGGGCAGTAAAGCAGGGGACTAATCAGGCTGATAATGACCCTCTAATGGATGGGCTTTCTCCTGATGGAGCCTGAGCTCTGAGCTTTGCTGGGGCTCAGCTGAATAGGAAGCAGGACTCTTGGCTTTCAATTACTGTCTCGGGGAGAACACTTTTAGCCTTTGAAAGACCCTCGGGCTCTTCTGTTCCTCGGCTCAAATGGAAGGGAATTAGTTTTGTTTTTTGGGGTTTTTTTGCTCACCATCCAGCTCTGGAAGCAGATGCGAGCTGCTGAGTTAAGTTTGCAGAAGTACAATTATTTACTTTATTTTCAAATTGTGCTTCAAGTCCATATTCGGCGATTACACCCTGATTTCTTACATGTTTACTTTTACCAAGAGCTCCATCGCTTTTACTGGACGCGTCACTGAGATCAAATAACAAAAGGTTGCTGATGAGAATTCAGTCTTCATTCGCTGACTTTCACTCGTTGTTTAACAAGCCCATCAGCTCACCCTGTGCACCGCTCACCCAGAGGAATTATGGAAATATGACAGACAACAATGCCATTGTCATCACAACAGCATGACCATCCTGGCGGGCAGCTTGCCAATGTTTTATGGATGACTCCGACTTCATCTGTGGAAAAACATTTATTTCTGTTTTTGTGGATTGTGGCCAAAAGCTTGTTTAAGGTCCATCTCAGGCCCCCGGGCTCAAAGTCCTTTAAAGGTCTCGGATTATGCACTTTTTCTGCATCTGTCCTTGTGAATACTGTGGCTGGGGATAAAAAAATGTTGTTGACAAAACTGTTTTGTTCTTTTGTTGTAGCAAAGTTGTTCGTCTGATGCATGCCGTATTGGCATGGGGAACAAGACTGAATATTCAACCCCTTAAAGGCATAAGAAACATCCTTATTTTATTTAGTTTACTCATTTTCTTTAGACCTGAGGAGAAAGACCAAGTCTTACGTCACAAAAAGTCAAAATAAATAATGACTCTGCGACAAAATAAGAAGTTTTGTGTTAAAATCTGAGGCATGACGTGACTGGCTGTCACATATGGGACGTTGGCATGTTGTGGTAAATCTTTAAGGTCTCAGCTATAGAAACAAAAAGACTGGCAGTCAGTTAAAAGCTGAGACTATGTTTCCAAGTACAGCCTGGGGACGAAAAAAGAAATCACCCCAATACATGTGGGATGATTTTCAATGTAAGTGTTAGAGAAAGAAATTAAGGATTTTGTCTTGTTGTACTTGGGTGTGACTATAAAAAGGAATTGATGCACAGTGTATACGTTGTCTTCTGTAATATTTTCTGCATTAAACTAGTCTGGAAACCTTGAGAGGACTGCCGCAAAAGTTATATCACAACATGCACCTAAATCTGGCGATGACTTTTTATAGCAATTCATCATTTTTTTCATCACTTTTTTCTGAGATTTACAAAAAAAGTACCTCGGAAAACTTCACTGGAATAAATAAACTCATTTCCGAGAGTGAAAAACCCGGCCTCCTCTGGAGCCCTAGCTCTCGGCCATACCTTATTGCAGAGGCATCATTCAAACTTTAAACGGGTCACAAAGCTTTGGGCTTAGTGCCACAGTCACTGTAAGTTTTGTAAAACATTGAGTGTTCTCATTTTTGTAAGCCTGGAGATTATTTGAAGAAAAAATGGCTTTCATATTGTCTCATGGCCAGACCTTTCCCTCTATATATGCAATTTATCCATCAAAATGTGGGCATTTTGTGCCCGTTCACCTGATATTACTCTTGTTCTCATGCTGTCCTCCCAGGACCCCAGCATGAGTAGAGGTCTCTTGTACTTTCCCATTGTAGTGTATATTTCAGTGTTTTTTTTCTGTAACGCTACCGATCTCCGACCTGTATCCCCATGTGATGTCTGGGGGAGGTCCTATTTCACTGCAGGGCAACCTGCACGTGGCGAATAAAGCCTTGATTGATTGATTGATTGATTGATTGTAAGAGAAATCACCTCGACGTGCAGAGTCCTGTGTAAAGAGTCCCTATAGACTTTCATTAATAAGCAGCTTCCAAAGTCTCCTTCCTGCAAACATGTCAGTGTAAAACACACTAAACAGGTGAACAGTGTGTATTTGTGTGTAAAGTTAAAGGATTTTACTTGGTGCTTGGTGGCCCGTATAATGAACCTGTGAGTTATTTATCCCTCAGATTCTCAGTCATGTCCAACACTGATGATCACGTCTGGTTTGAAATGACCAAGATACGACCAAGTTTTATATCAAGTCTATGGTTCCACTGTGTGCAGAGCTCTACTTCATATGTTCTGTTTACCTTCGTGTTGGATGAGCGTCCATATGGTACCCGGCAGAATTCAACCAAGGCTCAACCAGTTGTTGCTACAATTACTGATGTGGAGATCGCCTTGAAAATCATTAGTTATTCATGGCTACAGTTACATCATTAAGACAAAAGAACACTCTAGGCAACTCAGAGAAAAGGTTACTGAAAAGTGAAAGTCAAGGGATGGAGAAAAAAAACGTTTCAGAGTCACGGAGGACCGCCTGGAGTTCAGTTATATCTGTCATTATGAAACGAAAGGAGAATGGCGCATGTGTAAATCTGCCCAGAAGGAGACAAGCTGGGGACACCAAGACACCTCTAAAGGAGTTAAAACCTTCAGCAGCCGAAATAGGAGAGATTCTGCATTAGAGCAGGGCGATATGACCAAAAATATTTATCATGGTATACATTTGAAAATTTGCGATAACGATATAACTGACGATATAATTGACACTAGACAAAATACTTTACGACTCCACAACTTTATTAGTGCAAAAAAAAAAAATCAATGTATTTTCACTTAAACAAGCAGCTGTTTTTTTTATGTGCATTAAAGTTATATAAACATTTAACAGTGCAAATGCAAATTCCTCGCTGACAGTTTAACCAAAAGGCATTTCCAGTGGAAACTGGCCGACATATCCTCAGCATAACCATGTATAATATCCACAAAGCTTAAAAAGAGGTTATACACACACAATACGGTAATATTATGTTGAAGCACAGTACGTATCACTCCGCGAGGCTCCTGCCTACGATAGCCGTAATGCTCCGACAATCCATCAAGCATCAACTAAAACATTTGACAGATTTCCGAGCGCCGTGCACATAAAATCATTTCGAGGTCAGTAAACACAACCAGAATTCATACATCAGGCACACGGGATTATAAGGGGTACTGACGACTTTCAGAAAAATCAAAGGATTGATTTTAAGTGTGTCGTATTTTCCAAACAACACGGTAATAACGACGGCCGCTAGCATGCGCTACCAAAAATAGTGCTTTGTTGTGTATCTGACAGACGAAAGCTAAACCAGTTCCACACCACTGAAGTTGCAGCATTTTTACAAACCAGTTCTGGTTCATCCGTTTCATTCAACGTTACGCTTTCGCCCTTCTCATTCTCCGTCGCCGCCATGTGCGTATGTAAACAAAGGCACTGCGCCCATATTCTATCGCGATATTTCATTTCCTTATCGTTGCTGAACATTATAGCGGTATTACTGTGAATGGTATGATATGGTCCAGCCCTATTCTGCATACAGTCAGTGTAAACCTTAGCAGAGAGTGACAAAAAGAAAGCTCATATCTCATATTTAATCTCAACTACAATTCCCCCATGGGCATGTGAGACACTCCGAGGTCACAAGTCTAAGAAGTTTCTTCACTTTGATGGGTCTCGATGTTGTATTTTACGCTGCACGTCAACACAAAAACGGCGCATGGTGGTGGCAGGATCATGCTGTGGGCTTATTCTTTACAGCAGATCCTGAAAGGCTTATAAGTATACAGGGAGAAATAATGAAACAACATCATAGAAGATCCTGCCAGACAATCTGAGTCAGTCTCAGAGAAGAGATTTAACTTGCACGAGAACAGTGACATAAAATGAACAGCAAACGCTACACAAAAATGCTTTAAGGTCAAAAATGAATGTTTCAAGGTGGCCGAGTCAAAGCCCAGACCTGAAACCTCACAGAGCTTCAGCAGTTTTGAAAAGACGAGTCTAGTCAGATTGTGCTGTCCAGACGTGCAAGCCCATCTGAGCCCTATCCATAAAGGCTCAGTGATGATTGGATGTGACTCGAAGCGGGTGAATGTTTGTGCAGTCACTTATTTTGCATCATAATAATTAACTGCTAATTTTAATTAACAGACAGACAGAAATGTATCCATTGCTCTGTGCATTTGACCAGGAGAAATGTTTAATGTGCTTCAGTGAAGGATGTGAAAACAAAACTTCCTGCTGTAAAATTAATGCTGTTTTATTACTGGCTAACACCCGAATGGTGGGTTCGAAAAATCTGTTTGTGGGAAAACCCTGTCAGTGTGTTAATGCAGTTAATGCAGTTAGTTAATGCAGCCTATTAGAGCAGTCCACTTTTCAGGTATCAAACCTCAAATGTCTTTATTTATGCTGGTTATTTGGAAATTGCAGTTTAATGTTACTGATTTCATTTCCAGAACTAAATAACAGCCCACTTACCCCCAGAGACAATGAGTCAGTTTAATGAGCAGATTAATGAGTAGATCCTGACTATGGAGGTCTGTCTCTAACCTACTTTAAAACCCGTTTGTTTAGTTCGTCCTCTCAGGTGTTTTCTCAGTATTTCACCTTCTCTGTACTTATCTAATTTCTTTACTCCCAGAGGTCAAAAGCAATGAAACTTCCATGAGCATGTCATTTTCTTTGCACCTGTCTGAAAGAGATTAGATTGTCTGTCTACCTAATGAGGCAACACAAATCTCACATGGAAAAAAACTAATTAGATTTGTGTATTATCCAAGAAAAAATGGGAAATTTACAACCTGGAGTGCAGCTGCAGGTCAAAGAACGTTAGACATCTGGGGATATTAGCCATGATTCCAAACAGGTACCTTTGATCGGTTTTATTTTGAAAAGCGTGCTGTTTCTGGGTATGAATGTCCTTGAGAGACCTTGATGTTCAGCCTGAGAGTTTGATAATCTCGTGGATGATGTGGGCTGTGAGCTAACAGCCTGCCGTACTGACTTGTTTGTTTTCTCTTCCTGATCTGTGATTCTTTGCCTTCTGCTGCCACACTAAAATAATGTGATTTGGATCAAGCAGGCGGCAGGCAGAGGAGCCACAGATGGTCAGCAGGTTGTTATCTTCAAACACAGAGACCCACATTCAGCATCGCACACCTGTGTGCACTCTTGTAATGCATTACCACCTACTGCCACAGTGTTTATGCCACTGATATGCTGATTATCCCCTGCAGTAAATAGCCAGGTGTGTGTGTGTGTGTGTGTTTGTTGTGATTAAAGCCTAAGAAAAACCTCTAAACTTCCTAAAATAAACCTGATACTGAAGTAATGTGAGTGTTTAACTCTCTGAGATCCAAGTACCCCTCACCCCAATAGTACCAGATTATGCATTTTCTTCTGCTTTCTCTTTAACTTTTCCCACCATTTTTAGTTCTTTCTCCCACAATGCATTTCACACTTTATAAATGACACGCTGTACCATATTTTTATGTATTTTTTTACAGTGTAGCTATAGTATTTAATATTATATGTAGTGTGGTTTTATTAATGTATGTGAGAAAGCATAGTTGTGCCTCCTCAGCTGAAAATAATGTAAAATTACTTGTAGAATTTGACCCATAAACGCCTGTACTGTGCAGGTAATTTCTATAAATATGAACCTTATAATCAAATGCATAATTTATTGCTTATGTTAACGTATATCCATGATGTCTATCTTTTCTAGACATCCGAGAATTGTGTCATATCTGTTTTTATTTAGACAGCGGCATGACACAGTGAGCAAGAGGTCTAGTTTCAAAACCTCCCCGACAGCAGGAATTGTCTTTGTTGAAATGCCCTCAGGCGATATTGACTCATCCACCAACTCTGTGTGCTCTCTATAGCTAATCCTGCTCTTTGTTCTCCTGGAGGGGGGGGAACTCTGTCGTGGATCAATAAATCATCACAAAAATAAGTCTGATTGTGAAGTTGAGCTGAAACTTCTCAAACAAAGAAAACACATATTGAGGTTTTTTGGAGCTCAGGGTAGACTCACTGCACTCAGGTGATGCTGAAGCTGGCAGACAACTTCATGAAAGGCTCACAAACTTGATTTCAGGACAGATGTGGATTAAAAGAAGCCAAACAGTAAAGTGAGACTGGCATCGAGCTGCATCTGAGGATGAAAATTAACTGACGCTTATCATATTGTATAGTTTACTGTGTCTGAAAGCTAATTTAATGTAAACGAACGTGATGCCGCTGCACCTGTTTCAAGTTTTACATAAGACCTCCAGTAAATACCTGGCGTCTGTGAAGATTTCAATGGTAATCAGCGGATAATGTGTTTCATTTATTTATGGTGAGTGGGATTGGATCCCCCATAACTGTGTTTTCAGTTTTACAGTGTTCTGGAGAAATCCACCATTAGATGGTCGTTAGAAATGGATGGATGGATGTTGTCCTTCCAAAATGTTGAGAAGCAGTAAGACAACTCGTAAAAGCACATGTTTATCATCCACTGAGCGTAGTGTGCAGCCCACAATCAGCTTCGCAGATATGCTGAATATGTAAGTTGCACTAATTAAGCTTCTTAAGCCTGTTTATAGTTCCTGCTCGGCTGCAAGCTGCTTTGCAAGCCACCTCCAAAAAAGATCCTCCTTTTGATGCGATGTTTTATTGTTGCCGTCCCCGTTTTATGCTTCCCATTTATGCATGCTTTTGGTTACCATGGCAACTCCAAACTGGGAGCCCAGTTCAGTCGTCACCTTAAAATTGTAAATTAACCTCACTGGTAATCCATTTGAACAAAATACAACTTGGTGTTAGACGTGTGAGACGAGGAGATTATTGACTGACCACTTTCCCAAACATTCATTTCTACCTTTGCATTAAAACTCTTACTGGACGATGCTGACAGCAACAAATGAAAACACCTGGGTTGGTGACAGGTGTAACAGTTAGTTGGTGGATACTTCCTAAACTGTAAATAAACTTTTACTTTGAAGGACATCAAGGTCTCAACAGAACGTACCAAATGTAGAAGTGCAGATACAGATACTAATTTAATGATTTCAGTCAGCTTGAACATCTATTATGGAGAACACAGAGAAACATAAAGGGTAAAAAATGAGCTTGTTGTAGACATGTGACTTTGCCTGTGAAAAAATGAATATGAACATGGTGAAAGAAATCGCTCAGAAATAAGTTGGAATAGTTTCTATTGAGAGCTCCAATAGATTTTGTTGTTTAATTCAATTCATCGAGCTATAAGCAAATATTAGATGGCTCGTGTCCAAGCCATAGAGAGAATAAAGGTGGTATAAACGTGGAATTTAGTGAATAAATATAATCGTCATTAACATGAAATCATTATCATCATTAAATTAAGATAAATAAACACCACTCGAATAAAGAAATCCAGAAATGACAGAAACAACATGTGGGATGACGGCAACGCCTGAACAGAAGCTCCGACTCAATTTATTGTATTTACCACCGCATTCGGTTTCAGAGGACGTGTGAGGACGTCCCAGAACTGAAGTAAAGCAACAAATATAAATTAGAGTACATGGAAATTACTTCTCTGGGCTTTAATGTTTCCCACAGAGATAATGTTAAACTATTTGAAATTCATTTTGATTAATTTGATGTGTGTGTGTTTGTTACTTTTCAGCCTGGAGACTCTCCTCACATGCTGTCCATCCCAGTGACCTGGGTGAAAGAGGGAGGCATGGTGCGACTCGATAAAAAGTACCTGCAGACAGACTTCAAAGGAGTCAGCACTGATAACATTGTCTACAGCATCCTCCCCTCAGAGGGGCAACCCAAATATGGTACCTTAACACTCAGTGACACTTTCCTTTAATATTTCCAAACAAGCTGTTTTATCTGCTGTATGATTGTAATATTGTAGATTTTCCAACAGTTAGTACATAATTAATTTCAAATGTAATTTCTAAACTTTATTAAACATAAATTTTAACTCTAATTTTGCTTTTAAGGTAAATATAACATCTTACTCACCTTCTCCGTCCAGGTGAGGTGTTGCTGGTGTCCATGCCGGCTGACGGCCCCCCAGAGGGTTGGCTTCCCTCGCTAACAGACGACCGCAGCTTTACAGCAACGACTTCCTTCACGCAGCAAGACGTGAACGACGGTGCGGTCTGGTACCGCCACTTTGGCACCGGCAGCAGCGGTGACTCCTTCCTGTTCCAGGTCAGTGCTGATGCACCCTGTCCACAGAGGACCAGTTTCACACATGCCTTTGTTTTGGCTCCTGGCAGCTGAAATGAAAAGATTATGTTTGAGTTTAAAGCATTTTACACATTTATACAGGTGACAGATTAAAGGAAAAAACCTCTAACTCCTGCAGGGAGAGCCTACAGCTCTATTAAAGCTCTATCCACAGTGTCTTATTGTTTTGTATACAAAACTGAAACAAAGAAAGCTGCACCGTCAAAACTGAAAGTGAACAGAAAACCAACTCGAACCATCACAGATTTCTTCTTTTATTATGAAGTCGTTGCAAAGCAAAACCATCAAGTGTCAAAACTTAAAGTAAACAAAATGCAGATGCATTAAAACATGATTAATACAATGTAACAACAAAACATATTTACACGTTTATAACACATAAAATATGACTTTCATTATTTTCTGGATATTTATGTTGAACATGACAAAAGATTTTAGATGGTAAGGTCATATTATGTAAGCCATTATGTGGATAATAATGTGGTCATCTCAGGCATAAGACACACCCATCTGTCATTCAAACCTTCTGTTTGTGAAGGGTAGCCAATCAGAAGAAAGCTGGCTTAAAGGACTGTATAAAGCAGCTGAGTTGCTGCACCGAACCCAGTTTAAGTCAAATAGGGATTATTTTTGAACTGAACTGCGGGGGTTGAGATATTTTTGCCACTGACTTTGTGCTAATACCACAGCAAGGTATCAATATTTTCCAAAACCCGATAAAAGAACATGAATACGAACTGCGCCGTGAGATGAAACTTCAGGGGGATAAGAAACAAGAAATGGAGATGATGACAGGCACACATTTTGCCACATTTTCCTTGTAATATTTTTGCTTTTGTGGCCTTGTTCTCTGTTGTGTTTCTCTGTGTTTATCTCTTCTCTCCTTTGGAAACCAAAAGTCTCCAACCTTTCCGACATCTCTCCCTCCAGCTCGTCTTTCACCACTTACCGCCTCTGCTCTTCTCTTCTTTATTCTTGTAACCGTTTGAGACTGTGTGGTTTATAGGATGCTATAAAAATGTTCTTTGCTTTTTATTTGAGAAAGTACAGCCTGCTTATCATTCAGCATTTGTTTTATGCACCAAACACTCCACTACTGGTTTAGTGTCTGTTAATGCAGCCGGCATTTTGGCTGGATTTATGCCTCCTGGTTTGTTTCCCTCTTTCCTCGTTCCAGTTTTTTCACTGCAGATTTCTTCCCCCTCTTTTCAAACTTTCCGTGTGAAGCATAGGCACTTAAAATCCACCCATAGTGGCCTATCTCAATTAGCGTTAATGACACCAAATTACACTGAAATTGTTTTCAAATTCAAGACAATTGCACTAAAACCGATGGCGCATTCATCACACCACGGTTAGAGTGTTTTCACGCCAGCCTCGGCTTCACATCACCTCCATTAGAAAAACAAAAGAGGCAGCCAAAAGCTTGTAGCTACATCTAATCATCCCTCACACTCCGTCCAACCCCTCACATTTTGGCTTCATCCATCAGAGTAGATGCATTTCAATTTACACAGTGCTCAATTCAAATTAAATTCGAAAGTGTCTCATCATTTCTCCGGGAAGTGGTGAAGACGTGACATAGAGAAGCGAAACCCATCATCGGTGCGGTTTGTTAAAGGTAGCGATTAAACTTGACGGCTTGTCAGGGTGGTATTATTGTCCTCCTCTGGATTTTTATCAAAAGCATGCGATGCCTTCTTGGAATGGGTTGATTTGAAATTCACTTTGGTTCTGCAACTCTGGGCTCTGCAGCAGAACGGAGGGTGCTCAGCTGCATTCTGCACATAAATCATAAACCACGTTCAAACCAGACGGATCGGAATCTGTGCCCCTGCAACTTTTTCCTCTCATGCTTGACTTTTATGTTGTTGTTTGGAAGCTGAGGAGTATCTTAAGCGGTTTATCAGGTTTGTTAATGGGAAGATAACAGACAGCTATGTTACAATCACAGTAAGTAGACAGCTCCAAAAACAATTTAAAAGATTTATTGACAAGTTATTTATCTTTCTTTAAGCAGGAAAATATGACTGTTGAGATTAAAAGAAAAAAAGAAAAGTGTGCAGCAGTACAGTCAATAGTTGTTGCATGAACTAAATACATACACAGATACACACAGTTTGAGAAACCACCGAACTGCCTGCACTAAATGTCTACGCCCTGTCCTGTGGGTGCTGGACTGACAGAAGCCCATCTGGGCCCCGTGGGCTAAAGCCCTGCCACTAAACCCTCATCCTGAAGCCATACCCCGGATCTGGCTCCAGGTGAGGTCCCAGTAGCCCTGTCTCATGCACAGTACAGGATTATAAATCAGTTATAATCAGAGGCCATTTGAAGTCATGCAAATTTCAACGCATTTTTCCAAATTCAGCTCAAATTTAAGGACAAACATAAGGAACGAGTCTTGGGACTGAAGACAGTAACTTCACACTTGAATGATTGCTCAATTGTATGTTTAAATTCAATGCGGAGCCACTGAGTCACCATTTAATCATTCTCAGGGAAAGTTAAAAGTCATGTTCAATAAGGACAAATCCTTTGATTTTGACAAACAGTCACACGGGGTGCATTAGTTTTAATGTGAGGATGTGGAGAAATTGTGAAATGACTCATGCAGAGAGACTCATCCACATCCATCACCCGAAATACTCAATCTAAAGGACAAAGGTTAAAGCGCTTGTCATTATTGTATGCTGAGCAGAGAGGGGAAATTCATTTTTCTTTTACATCATCTTTTTCTTTTGTATAAAACTAAAAGATTTAAGACAATATGTGAATGAAACGCAAGGAAAGTACATGTTTTAAGAAAATGGTAATTATTAGAACTACGACAGATGTTGATTGATGAGAACCAGGTTGTAGAAAATCAATTTTAACTCTCAGCCTAAAGTTACAATAAAATGAAACAAATAAAGAGAAACTGTAACAGTAAATCTGCCAATTTCATCTGAAGCTACAAATGAGCCTGCAAGACATTCCTGATTTTATCAATGCCAATTGTCACTTTATTTCAAATATTTTGTCTTCCTGTGTGCTCTTGTGCCTTGTTTTCTTTTCTTTTCTTTCATGACCCCAAAATCCTGGAAAACACCCTGCTTACCTTACCGTTCTCTTTTAACTGACACGAATGGGTTTTTTTCTTCCTACAAAAAGTCCATATTAATTTTTGATGTGTATTCCCGTTGCATGGAGGTCCTAAATTTTATTTAAAGTGGTATTAAAAGGTCTTAAATTTAACGTGTAGCAGTCCTGCAGTATTCTGGCAGCGATAAAGCTGCTGAACCTTTCTTTGGAAGTCTCATGGATTGGATTTTAAACCTTATGAAGATTATAAAATAGGGTATGTCTTTTTATGTTGAAGCAAATCAACATGATCAATAATTTTCTGCAGCAGCACCAGCTTCAATAAATCCAGCTGACTCAACACTGCCTCTCATGACAACACATTACTTGTGATTGGTGCCGCTGACTCCAGGCTTCATGCTGCTCCTACATTACTTCTGACTGACAAAGCTGACTACAGGTTCTTGAACTTTCCTTCCTGCAAATGCCACTGATGTGACAGGAACAAGCTGCAGCGGAATAAGTAAGTGGGGACAGAAATTGGCTTTTAGAATGAACAGCCAAGGCTTCTGCCTCTGCATGTCTATCAGGGGACTAAACAATTTATGGCTACATACGTTAGAGGGCTCGAGTAAGACAACAGTGCATTCGCTTAAAAGTTTTCAAAAGTGTTGCGTCAGCAGACAGGAAGAGAGCTAAATTTCAAATCTGGTTTTGTTCCAGTGAAGAACACAGAGACGATTAGACTGATCCACTATCATCTTTCTCTATTTAGCAATTCAATTAGGCTAATCTTAAATTCTAATTGAAACGATCAGCTGCTTCATAAACACGCAGAAAGGTCAAAGGTTATAGACTGAACTGACTAACAAAGACACAGATACTTATACATAAAGTACTGTAATTAAATACCAAAGTAAGGGACAGATTTCAACACAGTGAGCTGTAATATAATTCAAATAATTCAAAAAGTATACCAACAGCGACTCGAGCATCAATCAAAGTGGCCAAGCCTCTAACTCCAGTTTTCATATCAAACCTTTAGTTTTGAAAGGATATTAGAGAGAGAGAGAGTCAGGGGGAGTGACGCACAGAAAATGCTCCAGGGAAGACTTGAGCATCAGGCCTTTGCAGGCTTTGAGCATGTGGGTTATCTGTTCTCAACCAGGTGAGCAGCGCCTACAACTGTTTCATTCCACTGTCAGTTTGAACATTTAATATGGGAGCCAGCCTTAAGTGGACATGAGAGGAAGTCCAGTACATGCAGTACCTGGCATGTTCATGGCATATATATATTGAGATATAGATATATTTATAAATAGATCTTACAAAGGTCCATTGGGTTTCCGGACCGGCAATCCATGGAATTACCAAAAATAGAGAGGGGATAGCTTAACGTGTGAAACAGGACAAGCCTGCCGTGTAATCCATTTATTTCAACAAAGTAATTGTATTCTGTTTAACGGTAACTGTAACGGAATACAGTTACTCATTTTTTGTATTTTACACACGTAACGCTGATGCGTAAATTCCGTTACTCCCCAACACTGAACATATATGACACTAAATAAAACCCAAGGATGCAAAATCACCAAAGCATAGATTAAAATGTTAACATATAACATATTAAACAAACATCAAATATCTCTTTAGAACTAAAATGCAAACGCAGAAACAAAATCACTGAAACACAGACAGTAATGCTGAACCACTTTTCATTTTGCTTAGCCGAAAAAAAATTATACAAAAGTCAAATAAGTGCAAATGTAATTACAAGTACACTTACTACACCACAGAGTAAATATCTCTGACATCACACATCCTAAACCAGATCTTTAGCCTGAAGTTCTAAAGTTTGTATTCATCAATGCAACAACATGATTGGCTCCTACGTTTCTTGGTTCAGCTGCTGATTGGCTCTCAGACGTGGAACGACCTCCATCTTCAGCATTTCAGGATTTTCCCTCAGATTTGGTTACAGGCTTCTTTGACTGTTTTATAAAGTCTGTGATATACGGGTGTTATTCCAAGTTATTATTTTACCCACTGAATATTTTCCTTGCAACACAAACAGTAACTGCACGTGAGGTGACATTTCCACAGTTTTTCAGTATGAGAGATGACAAATTATTTTTAATTTGTAAGTGATTACTTTAAGTTTTTACTTCACAGACACATCGGCCTGAAGCATACGTTGAGAAACAGAACAGCTGTCCACTGCTGCTCCTTAACAAAAACCCTCAGAGGCTCCATCTGCGTCCTTTTTTTTAAAAGTCTTGAAACACGTTTAGTGTGGATTTCAGAACATCGTTTAAGAGCAAACAGCAGTGGTGTGGCTTCAGAGTAATAACTGCTCCAATGCTGAAAGAAAAACGAAAACACGAGCTGAATTTTACTCAGATCGACGTCTCTTTTTTAATATTCTCACGGTGTAGGCAGTGATTTATGAAAAGAAGCACACTGAGTCTCTGTGGCTCGTTCCTGCAGTGCAGCCTGATGCCAGGCTCACTTTATGTTCCTGTTCAGTTATTAGACTGCAGCTTGTTTTCATCAAAGCGGTTGTGTCTTACTTCTGGTGGTTCTCAGGAGTATGTCATCAGCTGTGTCACTCAGAAATTAATTATAATATGCCTTTGCAGTGGAAAAACAAGACATTGTTTCAGCTGGTATGCTGCAGATTGAGACTTAAGGCTTTTCAAGCCTTACAGTGAGCAGAGGCAGACTAAGGATGCTGAGGTGGATGGAGTTTGTTGAAGATGCGGCTCATATAGGAGGCTGTGTACCTGTTTGTCTGTGCAGGTTTCCACAGAGGCAGAACCAGTCGTTCAGAGCGATGCTCAGACCTTCACCATAGGAGTCATGCCTCAGATCCCAGGATTCCCACAGCTGGCCCCCGACTGCGACCTACAGATCACGGTGAGAGGAAAACACGCAAAAAGACACCATGATGGAAGCCATGACATGCTGTATGAAAGTCTTAGAAAACAATGGCTTCAACAACAGATGATGTTGTTATTGTCAATTATACAGCTACTATAATGCACATTCTTTTTTTAATTTACTCTGTAGACCCATTTATTGTATTATATTCTGCTTTTTACATGAAAATGTCACATTTAGATTTTCACCTCTTAAGCCATTTTATTTTATTGTTCACTGTTTTGACTGCTGCAACAGTAAAATACATTTTTTCCTTATTTTGCACTAAACTACATGATTATTTGTGAAAACTCAGCAATAGTTTTGACTGTGAATAACCATCAGCTGATCTTTTTTGGTTTCTAGTCTGAAGTTTCTGTCAGCAGCACGTCCTCAGACATCGCCCTGACATCCTTTCTGTATGTTTTCCTGTTAAACAAACCCCCCAAAAATGTTGCTTTTGAGAAGATTAAGAAACTTATGAGAAGATGCTTAGCGACCAGAGAGACTGGTGACCTTTCACCCTGAAATCTGTTTCTCATTCCACTGAGCTGAGTGACCTTGACCATTTATACATAAATAAATGTGCAATCTGCTGTATATTGTTCATTGGATGTAGGTTCAGCTACAGAAAGGTTGACTGGGGAGATAATTCAGCAAAATCCATGTTTAAAACTCGACTGTGTAAAGTTCATTTATAAAGTCTCGTACTCGACACAGCGTTGATTAAAAAAGGAGACATTAGAGTGGCTGCAAGAATTAGCGACTCGGACGGCATATTAGAGCTTTTGAAGGTAATAAGAAAATGTAAGTGGTCTGGGGAGTGCTTGTAGTTTTTGGAGGGAAAAAACCTTCAGATTTTGAGATTAAAGTAATAAATTTGTGAGGGGAAAAATGACAGGAAATTTAAGAGAATAAAACTCATAAATATGTGAGGTTTTTTCTTGTACATTTGTAAGAGAAAACTTCAGAAATTTTAAAGAAAGGAGCTCATAAATTTACAAGAGAAAAGATCACAGTGAGGTTGAGAAAATGAGAAAAAAAATGATTTATGATAAATGGAATGAATTCACATATTTCAACTTCTGGAACCAATAAATCATACAAATCATTTCTAAACACCAACAGCGCTCTTTTCAACCACATTATTTCAGCCACAACATCAAATCACCAACTCGCTTTCATTGTGGCGAGTTGGTGTAAGTCCACGATGGAGTCGTCCTCCATCAGGGTGTGAGACGATAGAGACGAGCATGTGGGGAATATCTGTAAAGTGCAAATCCAAAAAAACGTAACATCAATATTTAAGATTGATTTTATTTATGAGGAGAGAAAAACACAAATTTATAAGAAGAAACTTACAAATTAGTCCAAGAATTCCCACTAACAGAGTGCAGTGTCACCAAAACGACTACACACATCCAGGTTGTCCTGTGAGTCACACAACAATTAGTTACAATTACAATTTGTTTTTTAAGTATTCCTCTGAATAATTTGGGGTTTTTTTTTAATTGTGAAGTGGCTTTGGTGACATTATCCTGTATTAGTGGGTTTGTTTTGACACATTTTTGAGTTTCACTGTGAAAAGGGAGCAGCCAAAAGTTTTTTTCTTGCATCTTACAACTTTTTTAGTTTTTTTCCTGGTGAAATGCTTTCGATCCTAAAGAGACTCCTTATGTTTGTGGTTGTTTTCTGGTGATTTCTGCCTAGAAATAGAGGATATAGAAGCTTACCTCGTTTCTCACCTTAATGTGTGTGTGTGTGTGTGTGTGTGTGTGTGTGTGTAGGCTCTGGAGGCTCAGGTGACAGAGATAACGCCTTCAGCGCTGTCCTTCGTCGACTCTGAGACTCCCAGCGAGAAGCTCGTCTACAGTATCACCAAACCTCTACCATCGGGACAAGGTCAGCCACACACGCACACACTCGTGCAGCTTTTCCCTCATAATGTGGAAAAGATTAACAGGATTAAAATCTAACTCCTGTCAGGGGGTAGGAGCCTTATAACTAGATACAGTGAGTAAGTTTCTGAGTTCATGTTTGATTTTCAGCTCAGAGCTGGAGAGGGAGAAGTTAAAGTGTCAAGAAGTTATACTGTTTCTCATTAATTATCACTTAAATAGTCACAAGTCGGGTGCTGTTAATCCACAATTTGGTGGGATGGAGCGGTGCAATGAGGCAAAGGTTTCTTCCTGTTTTTTTGGGGGGGTTGTTATAAAACTGGAAAACTCTTTGCATCCAGAACATCTGTGGGAAAATGCAAATAGAGATGAACTGCTCTGTGCCATATTCGACTGGAGATAGACACCTTACAGCCAAATTTTGGTCAGACACATAATCCACATGGTAGTGCTGTCATATCAAAATTAGACATGATTAGACCAAATTATGTGTCACAGAAAATGAGCCAATTTACAGAGGCTGCAAAAACATAACCAAACACACGTGAAATGCACAGAGAGACACAGAGTAAAAGGTTCCTTAGCAAAGCATACTGGGAAGCCTGGACTGTGTATGCACACAGAAGGCTGATTAGTGATAACCACAGCTGGGGAATGAGACACAGGCACAAACAATCAGGACACAAATGAAAACCCAAATCAACACAAGAGGAAACTAGCTGTCCGAATAAAACAGGAAGAGAGCTACGACCCCAACTGAAACAAAAAAGACACGGAAATATAAACGAACTAACTGAGGGGGAGAATGCAGAAATTGAAGAATTCACAACTACCCCAACACATGAAGCAGAACTTCATAATCCAGGCCCACTAAAGCTCAGAATACTAGAATAACAATGAATCAAAACACGAGCCTGCAAAACAGAAATGTGATGACCAAAACCACAAAAAATGAAATTTAGTATTGATGAGAATAAACCAAAAATGTAAAGCAGCTGTGAGAATGGACAGAAAACTACAGCAAATCATGAGAGGAAGCACCAAGGCTCAGAGTTTTTACCTGAGATCTGCAAATAGGTACAGAGACCAGGAGTTTTATACTTGTCTGGAAGTCTTACATTATCTAAAATGAGGGCTAAGTACAGTCACATCTTTTGGTATTAGAGGATAACAGAGCACTGCAGACAATCTTGTCTTGTTCTTTCTGAGTAAGCCATTACTTCTTGTTAATTTCTTGTTTGCAGAGGCATCAAATATTTGCTGAGGAGTTGAAATGTTGTCACATTTTATTATTGGTGCATAATGCATGAGGTTGTTACAGAGTTATTTGTACCTTGATAGAAGAAAACGTTACTTTCCTGCAGGTTGAGACCTCGTAGTGCTCAGTGGAAGTTACTCTGGGGAGACTATCAGGACATCACATCCTTGTTTGTTTATCACACGGTTAATTTGTCGTTTGATCAAAGAAGTAGGTTAAAATATACAACTGATCATGTTTTTTTAAGACTTATCACCCAAAATATTCCTTTAAAATGTTGACCTTTATTTCATGTTGTGTTTAATAACGAGGAACGGGGGAAAATAGGAACAAAGTACATGCACATCATGTTACGACACGCTTCTCTTGTAATGTGTCCAAATTAGTCTCCAAGAAAGTCATTTTCCCTAGAGTGGTTTTAGCTTTGGATAGTGGCATCCTTCCAATCCCATTTTCTGCCAATTATCCGGATCAGTTTGCAGGGATAGCAGTCAAAGCAGAGATGCCCGCACCTCCCTCTCACCAGGCACCTCCTCTAGCTGCTCGGGGGGATATCCAGCCAGCTGAGAGATGCAATCTCTCCGTTGCCTGAAGCACCTCATCCAAGAGGCTGGACCACCTGAACCACCTCAGCTGGCTGTTTTCGATGTGGAGCAGCAGCTCTGATCTCTACCAGCAGTCTTGGTTTTGTTCCCAGCTCGCAACAGTAGGCGAGCGTTGCAGTGTACATGGACCAGTACATCAACACAGACTCGCACTGCAGCCATATCATTTATATCACACCTGGATCTGTGGTCATATGACCTGATGTGGTTTAAGTGGCCTCATTTCAGTTTCACCAAGTGAACCAACTGTGTAAAGGCTTATTGAATGTGTTACCCACCAACCTCAGTGTTTAACTCACTATTTTAAAGGCTAATCCAGATATAATTTAGTGTGTTACAGCACAAGTGTTGTATACTTTAGAATGAACAGCAGTGTATTAGATCATAATTTATGTGTAAAGAGCCTTATGAGGCCATTCTAATAAAGAGCATATAAAGTGCACCTTGTTACATTTTATTAGTGTATAATAAAATAAAGTGAGACTACAAAGTTTAGGAAGGGGGATCATGTTCTGCAGAGCACTTAGCTGTAATGACTGGCTCAAGAGTTTGGCTTTTCCCAGCTTGGAGTCGCAGAAACTACCAACCTTCTGCTTCCAAGTCTGCTTCAGTAGCGTCGCCGCCCTCCAAAATAATTTCATTATCGTCTTTCCGTGTATAAGGATGAGCATTGCTTTCATTTTTGCAGAATTTAATGTGCCGTTCAGACATTCATTTCATCGCTGGACCATCTGTCAGAGTGCTGCATCATTTTCAGCTCTCTGTCTAATGAAAGAGAAAAGCGATTTACAATGGGTCATATTCATCAGCTAATGGACTGATAAATTTGTGTGTAGACTTTTTGAACGGCGCCAAACAGAAGGAGGAGGAAAACTTCTGTTTTTGTGGGAATGTTTTTCAGGATTTTTAGTTTTTTTTTTAAAACCCTGAAAGTTTTAGTTCTTTTTAGTTAAATGACAATATATTGGTCAAAATAAGTTTGAAGTTTCCGGTTTTCTGTAAGAATAAAGTTGGAAGTTAAAGGATTTCACCAAACATTTTCAGAGGGAAGAGCTGTTTGGGAGAAATTAGCATCCTTATTGTTTTAATTAAAGCATGGCATGCAGCTTTCCTTTACTACAAGGTAGCTAACAGCCTTCTAACAAAGTCTTGTTTAAATGTTGCCTCAGACTCCAATGTGCAAAAACCTCCTGGGTACCTCGTATCTGAGGTATTTGGGGCATGTCCGGCTGGGAGGAGACCCCGGGGCGGGAACACAGGCTTGGGAACATCTCAGTGTCCTCTGAGAGGCGCTGGCAGAGATGAACTGGCGAGAGGGACGTCACAGCATCTTTGCTCAGCCCCTGTGACCTCACATCCTGCATTTCTTTATTTCCGATATTAACGTTTTGTTTTTCTGCTTGGCCTTTAACATCTTACTTCCAGCCTTATTCTCAGCATCTTTAGTGACCCGGTCAGCTCTCTGTTCTGTTTCACTTGCTACACGCTCAAACAAAATCTCATCATGTGCTGATTTTTTGTTTCCAGGGACCATCGAGCATCGGGACAGGCCATACACACACGTGCAACATTTCACTCAGGCTGATGTGAATAACGGCAAGATCATCTACAGACCACCACAGGCTCCATCACACCTCCAGGAGCTCTACCAGTACTCCTTCACCGGTAAGATGTTACTCACACTTCACCTCCAGCTCCTTTATGCACCAGATCAGCCAGATGTACTTAGTTCAGAGACCTGTCACTGAATTACACTGTTTTACCTCTTTGATTGTTGTCCTTGTTTTTGTTTAAACCAGCGGTCCCCAAACTAAAACAAAGGGTTTGAATAGTCTTATCCACTGACAGACACCATTTGCACCACGGTTCAATAATCATTTGCCATTAGCAGCATCCACACGTCGTATCAGGCCGACTGCAGAGCCTGAGGGTCACACAGGTGCTATCAGTAAACAGTCAGTGTCAAGTCTGAGTGTTTTTGACTTGTTTTAAAAAACAACTCTGTCCTTTTCACCTGGATGCTTCTGATAAAAGGGTCACTCTGGGCTAAAATCATGCCTTTAAAACCCCTCATGACAGTCCACTTTCTGGTCATTAATTTGAGATTTTAATCTCTAATTATATTACACCTTTTTACACCAAATTGTGACTTTACCCCACTCAGAGTGGACCTCGTCTACACTAGCTAACTGTTAGATGTAAAAACAGATATCCTAACAGCTTTTAAAGCCTTACATGGCTTTAATAGTTTGTCTAATTACATCTGAGCTTCTGAAAATGGGAGACTGTGTGTAAAAATTGTTAAACTCCTCAAACTTCAATCACATATTGATTGCTTGTCCCAACAAATGGTCCTAACTGAACGTTTATATTACAGTATTACATGTTAATCATTATTAAAGTTTGAGTCTTTAGTGTTTCTGTCTTTTATTGCCACTCATGATCACCTTTTTTCTTGCAAAGCTTTTTAATAATAAAATTAGCCTTGCATGGTTAGTAATTGAAGAGGTGGATGGGTTGGACAAGGAAGAGCAGAGTTTTAGCATTTCGAAAACTATCAGAGGACGCTAAGACGTTTCCAGAAGCACAGACCTCCGTTTAAAAAGATCTTCCATAATCCGAGATCAAAGCATACTTTTATTTTCTTAATCTGGGTTTATGGAGCTCCAGTGGAAGCTTTGCATCAGTAAATCATCCTCATTGCCTCTGAGTTTATACAGTATGGGCTTTTCTCTTTAGTGAAACACCGTCACCTCTGCATGAATCCTCTGTTTTTTACTTTTATCGCTTCCTGGCTGTAACTCCTTTCTGTTTTTAACCCCAACAGGCCTGCCGGAGTCGCTGAGCGTTTATTTCACAGGTAAATACTTCATCTCGCTGAATTTAAAAAGTAAGAGGAGGAAGAAGACAAAAGAGAGGCAGTTTGTCTCCTCCTCACCCAGTCCTCTCCTTTCTCATCTTTTTCATTGTAAATCTCTCAATCCTCACCTCCTCCTCCACACTCCATTTTCTCCTCCCGTCTTCTCCCCTCTGCTATCAATTCCTTCTTTTTTATCTTCCCTTCTTCACCTCCTTCAACTTTTCTCCACCTATCCTTCTTCTCTCTCCCCCTGTGTCTCCTTTTATTCGTTTCTCTCTCATTTCCACTTTTATTTCAGTTCCTTTCTTAATTATATCGCTTTCCCTTTTCAGTCCTAAAGTTCTCCTTTTCCCTCTTTTCCACCGTACATTTTAGATTCTTCTCTCTGAATTTCACCTCTCTGTTTTGCTCCTCTCCTACTCCTGTTTCCTGTTTCCCCTCTCCTGGTTTTTGTCTTCCCCATAAATGTTCCTCCCCTTGGATTTTTCCTCACCTCTTATGTTTTTCCTGTTCTATTCATCTTTCTCTCAGCTTTTAAGTTCATCACCTCTCTAATCTCTCCTCTTTTCACACCCAGTGCTTCTCTCCATCCTCTTCTCCTCTTTCGCTCCTTTGCCATTAGTACACTGATCCACTTCAACTGAAGTCGTCAGATCCTTTATGATTCTCTGTTTTCGAACTTTGACCTTGAACCTTAAGATAAAAACAAGGCTTACTGAACATTTGGAAGCGTGCCATCACTCTCTAACTCCACCCCAACAGCAGTCTGTGTTTACAGGTGTCACCAAAGTGTTTTTCACTTTAGTGTCGGTCCTCGGGAGCACACAGTGCTTTCAGCCTCTGCTCCAGTTCAGTCTTAAGTGACTTCTATAGGTCCCTAAAAGAGAAAAAATGACCTTTACCCAAAGCTCAGCTGCAGTTATCAGGACACTGTTGCTGATCTGCAGCGCAGAAGATAAATTACATTTACCTGAACAGCTGCTGTACGCGCTCAGATATTGTTTTTATATTTAATTTGAGCATTTAAATTTTTTTATCAGGTTCATACCTCTTGTCTTCTTCATTATGTAATCAGCAGACTAGCCAGTTAACTGATTAGTTACAAGCACACCTTTCATTAGTAATCAGCTTTTGTTAATTACATGCATTTGCTGCTTTCCTCTTTAAATATTTTTTAATACAAAAACACGGTGGCAGTTTTCTGGCTTTAATCCGTTCCAAATTATTCATCAGCTCTCAAACTGAGACATTAAGTCGAACTTTCACTCACTGCGCTGTTTCTGTTCTGGTGTTTAACTTTAATGACAGGAGACCTGGAGGCTGAGAAAGAAAGCAGCAATACCTAAAACAAGTGCAAAAACAGGCACCGGTCATACATGTGAACGGTAGCGAGCCAAACAGATCTGCAAGGAGTAAACAAAGGAAAATTCCTGGGAAAAATCCAGGAAAGGTCGTACACGAGAAGCTCAAGTGTGACCTCAGAGGAATATAACTAAAAACAGGAGTGCTGGAAGACTTGGCTAAACAAGAAGGAAAGATGATGCATCAGCGAGCACAGAGATGCTGCAAATATATAGAATAAATAAATAAGAGTCATAAAGGAAGTAAAGACAACAGTGTGATCAGACTAAGACTTCCAAAATAAAACAGGAAATTGCTTAACAGACACACAACACTGAAGTCCACTTGTGAGTTTAGACTAATTTACAGTGAATTACAGCACAGCTAACAGCTAAGCAACTAAACAGCCCTCCAAAAAGCAATAACACCAGTTTTATTGTATTGAATCTGACAGACAAATGATTGTAATAAGTCTGTATTGCAGTTTAACTCAGTTCAAACAAAGGTCACTCTACTTACACTGTAAGTGCAAACAAACTCTTACTATGATAAACTATAAATATTGCAGCTCTCAGTCAGCTGAGCTGTGTGAATAAGTTTTCATCAAGTGTCACGATTTTATGGTGTTTCAGAGAAATCACCCTCTCAGTTATTCCAATTACTCTAAGTGATCAAAGTTTATTCATCATTAAAATTAATAACTGTACATAAAACACTTCATAAACAGTCATTATTGGATTAATCTGAATCAGATTGATGACTTCATTCATGTTTATCAGTTTAACCGTGTACTTTGTGTCTGTGCTCATTTATTTTTTCTTCATTCATTGATGCAACCATGAACTATAATAATAAATGATTTAAAATGATAATGTTGGTTCAGCTTTTAAATGCAGACAACAAAAACAGCTCCTTATAGCACAGAGTGTGCCTCGTATCAGGGTAAGCACTGATGGTTAGTGCTCACCCTGTTCAACCACGATCCATCATTACTGCAGCAAAGACAAAAGCGCGACTTCATTCTAAGAATTTCTACCTGTGGTTAAAAGTTACAGCAAATAAATGTTGTTTTAAAGGTTTTGTAGTTTTATTTGTATCTTCATTGAAATGCCTCCATAGCCCTGTACAAACCTGTGCTTCTAAATGAATTGGTTCTTACTGTGGGTAGAGAAAATTGTCCCCTTGTATCTTGATAATAATGTATGCTTCAGCATAATTCAGCACTATTGTGGGACTGTCGTTTCAATTGCGGCCCTTCACTTACTTTCACGACAGCACTCATCTAAAGCCTAAACGTTTCAGTCTGAAGGAAGAAAATTTGAGTTTAAAATGATCAGAAATGTGTGGAAGAGAGAAAATTTCTCTGTTGCCACTCAAGTTTTACCCTTGCTGACACAAACCCGAAGGGTATTTGTGTCTCCAGCTGGAATCAAACCAGCAACCTTTTACTTGCCAATTAAATGTGTTAAGAGCTACACCATCAGAGTCACACAGTGGTGAAAACTCTCGGGAATTTTGTCTTTTTAATTCAGATTATTGAAGATTGTTATAAGGTAAAACAAAAGAGCAGCAAAATAATAAAATCATAATATATTTTTATATAAAGCTGTTTTTTCCCCCTCTCATTTATGTCCAGGTGACAAAATTGACAGTTGTCTTGTTGCTGTTTCAATTTTAAATCATGTGTTAATGCAAAGCGACAAGTGGCCCCATTAAGTAGAGTTTACACTCTAACACCTTTTTTGGCTTGATTCTGTTTTTTTAAAATTAATTAATAACTTCAGCCTCTATGATGTGCTTTATTTTTATAATCTTGACTTTTAGGTTGTTAAATTTCCTTAAAAAGATTTCTTTGTGAAGTAAAAGAAGCTGGGAAGCTCATTAGCGGTGATGTGTTAGAGGTGTGCGTTTGTTTTTGGACTAATTTGTGTCTGTGTGTTTCCTCTGTGTCATGTATGATCTGTGTGGTTGCTTTAATGATATTCTTCTTCTCCTCCTTCTTGCATGCGTGTGCTTCAGTGTCAGATGGCGAGCACAACACGCCTGAGCTGGACTTTGCCGTCCTGCTGCTGACAAACCACCAGCAGCCGCCGGTGTTTCAGGTTCTGGACCCTCTGCTGGAGGTCAGCCTCAGAGGACAAGCTGCCATCGGTAAGATTATATAAACGCAAAAACAGGCTCGTACAAAAACTATTTAAGAAGAGAACTTGTTGAGGGCCGGCTGTTCATGCTTCTAACTCTTCTCCATTTCTGTGGCGCATGCAGGCGGTCAGCAGCTGGCCGTGAGCGACGTTGACACGGCTCCAGATGAGCTGGAGTTCGAGGTGGTAGAAGCTCCCGTCCATGGAGAGCTGATAAAGACTGACGGCAACACAAAGATTCGCATGACTAATGGTAAAGTACAACACACTGACACTGCTGGGACCAGAGGAACAGGATGGACATTTATTTGTCTGATTTTAGTTTTAGTTTAAATTATCACATCATTTGATGTTCAGCTAATAGATTTTAACACTGCATAGTCACATGAGGCTGGCTCGTAGGGCTCGTGTCATTTTTACTTTAGTCTCAGCTTGAGTTGAACTGCACACCAGCTTTAAAGTTAATGTGAAACAGAAGCTTGGCCGCCCGCTTAAGAAGAAAGAATATTTTTATGGCCTCAAAAATTTAGTTATTGTCAGTTTTTTTTGTCCTCACCTCTTCTTTTTCCCTGCTTGTATAACCGCGTCTCTGGTGGAAAGCAGGCGGACTAAAATCAACACATGAAACTACAGTTGTAACATCCACATTTCCTCCGTCTTTTCAGGTGACACCTTCACTTTCAGCGACGTCACCCGCAATGTCCTGCTCTACCACCACTCCGGGCTCTCCACCCAAGATGATGCCATCACCTTCTCAGTTAGCGACGGTATCTCCATGGCTGCCACAGTAGTGCAGGTGGTGGTTCTAGGCGCTGGAGGCAGCGGGCCACAGCAGGACCCCATCGCCACGCTCTCGCTGGAAGTGGGCGAGAAAAGCAGCACTGTCATCAGACGCTCACACCTGGCTTACACGGTGAGTTAGGAGAGCTGCGTGCCAGTGAGAGTGTTTAGTGTTTGAATTACGCTGAGCTTTGGTTTATGTATTACGCAAGTGTCATGGGGTCTTGTGTGGAAAAGAGAGGTTGTGCAGGCAGGTTCAGAAAGATATAATATTAAAAAGAAAGACATGGTGTACAGAAGAAGAAGAAGAAAAAGGAGAAGAATACATATGGTGATGCAGGAAAGTGGAAAAGAAGCGAAACACGAAGCATGACTAAAAAAGGATTTTAAAAAATCCAAGCAGCAGGGAACACACCAAACATGCATGAAAATCCACAGTAGGATCTGATAATGGGCTGTCCCCGGGCTGTGTCGCGTCCTGGTTTGGGCTCGGCAGTCGGAGCTGATTGCACGCACTCGAAACTATGCTCGCAGTTCTGTGAGACATGAGCCAGCAAATGCATATTGCACGAGCTATGGTTCGAATAGATGATTTTAGGGCCTTTCCGGGCCTGTTTGCTGCTTCTGTGGCCTGGTGCTATCTTTCAAAGTCCAGCTGTCCATCCCTATATCAGCCCTAGAATAGACAGGCATATGCACTCAATGATGGAGAGACATATTCAGCTTATTTTCAGCTCCATATTTTTATTTTTGGACTCCATTGGAGAAACTTTGCATCGTTCACAGTTTAAAATCATCTTCATTTATCTTGCTAGTACATGCCTGTGCTACAGTATGGTTTGATGTGGTTGCATAGAGAAAAATAAAAAATATAGGTGAGTGTTGTTGTATATATAAATAAAGAATACACTTATGTGTTTTTCTTAGTTTAAAAACAATCAGCCAATTTGTGTGTCTCTCTTGCAAGGCTGAGGTTTTGCTGTACTATACAAATGTCACTTTAGTTCATTGCTAAGTGGTTGCCAGGCAACATGAAGGCCTTATATCATTTATCTCATAACATCCCAGTTTTGTGGAAATAAATGAGATGATATTGTTGTGAAATTAAAATATGAAGCCTTTATAAAGCTACATGCTGATGGACAACCCGATGATTTTATAATGTGTGATATAGATATGAATCTTCAGGGGCCTGAGATGTACCTGACTGTTAGTCGATCCACTGACTGATACAAGCTGTAAACTCCGTCTTCCTTTAAAGCTACAAGTCAGCTTTGATGTGACTGGGTGACCCTTATTTAATAAACAGAGCCAAGTTCTTGTTGACGCCTACAGTATAGGTAAGGTTAGTTTTCTTTAGCAGGCTACCAAAAAATTACCAATCCCAAAACCAAACCTGGATATATTAGAGAGAACCCATGTCTGTATGGGTTCTCTCCAGGTACTCCAACTTCCTCGTCCAATGACATGCATGGGGTTAGATCACAGCAGGTAGTGATTCTAAATTACCAGCATGTGTGAATAGTTGTCTATCTTTATGTGATAGCCCTGTAAAAGATTGGTGAAGGGAACGCTCCAACCTCCCAGGTACCCTGAATTGGATAAGCAGAGGATGGATGCGCAACACCATCCAAGGGCCGGGGGTGACCGGAGGAAGATAGGCAATGTTTTATACATTGTATCCTATGTGTGTGACATGAGGGAAATTTTACAGCACAGAATAATTTTGTGAATGAAGAGTTGTAGGTGAGACTTGCTGTTTTCATTTTAAGTACAGTATCACTAAAGTCTGTTTGGTCCCTCAGGATGACTCATCTCCAGATGACCAGATTCGACTCCAGCTGGTGTCGGTGCCAATGTACGGCATCCTGACCAGGAGCCAGTCCCAGCAGGAGCACCAGGAGCTGAGGGAGTACTCCTCCTTCACAATGGAGGACATCAATAAGCACAGGATCAGGTATGGGTAGCAACAGCTACTCGGTGGGACTAGTTAAGACGTTTAAAATCCTCCAGACAACGAGGACAGCATTTAGTAAATGTTGCAATGGTGTGTTTTTATGTGACCTGTGAAGCACTTTACCCCACCTCAAAGACACGGGTGTTTAATTACGGCTTTTTGTGAAGGTTTAAATGTTTCTTCAGAGACTTACAAAACTGTAATATCAGTATAACATCTGCACTTGAACTAAAAATGACTTTCAAAAACCCTCGGTTGTCCCCAGAAGCAGTCAGTGAAAATGCGATAAAGATTCACAAAGCTCGATGGGAGTCTACAAAAAATGTTAATATTTTTATTAACGGCTGCCTCACGGCGACAGCGTTTGAGTAACTAGGAGTAGTTATATGTAAAAGCTGAGGTCTTATCACCTTCACCTGCAGGCCTGCTCTGGTTTCATCTATTTTTATTGGGTTGAGTCAGTTTTTTTTTTAAATGTGGCACATTGAAAACAACATGGAGTGAGGTAATATCTGTTCATCTAGTATACACAAGCACACATGATAAACATAAATGAAATTAAAGAAAAACATATTTTAAAAAAAGAAAGCAAAAATGACAACAATAAAAATAATGAATAGATGCTTAGACTGGTTTTCAATAGCAGGCAGGATTCACATTCTCGAACAAGCAGTGGCTCAGAGCACCGTGCAGCTCTGAGCCACTTGGGTTCGGACTTACTTAGATGTTGAGGTGTTATGGGTTCAACCAGAAGGCAAGCATGGGGCAGACACAGGACATGCTGGGGAGAAAAAGTCTTTCTGCCAGTTGGGAACATTTTGGTGTCGCCCTGGAAGTGCTGGAGGTGGTGGCATTGGACAGTGAGGCATCTGCATCACTCGTTGGACTGCTAAGCTGGATAAGCAGTAGAAAATTGACGGGTTGGGGGTAGAAAAAATTTAAAGAAATAAAGAAAAAGCTTATACCCTTTTGGTTTTTAGGTGAGAGGAGGAGGTTTTTTAAGCCTCTAATAAAGAGGCAGCTGTAAAGGAATAGCCTGGTGTCGAGGCCACTCTGTGCAATAAAACACCGTCTCGGGTTCTTCAGTCTGCAGTCGTACTCACGATCAATTTCTCTGATTGCAGCTCGAGTCAGCGGGAATCACTTTCCCTGTCAGCTTCAAGCTGCAGAAGACGCTGTAACAGCTTGCAGATCCATTTTGCTTTCCTTTAATCCTAATGTTTCTTCTCATGAAATGAGAGCTCCACAGACATTAACCAAAACCCGGTAAGAAAACAAACGTATTAACTGGAAGTTATTCAATAGTCTTTCTCCCGTTGCGTTCAATGAATCAGCCTGTTGGCATTAGCAAAGCCAATTAACTTAGCTCTGATTGTACCTGCAAGTGGTAGTAAGGCCCCTATGAGAGGCACTAAAATGAAGCATAAATATTCACGTACTAGCTATTTCATTTCCATAACGCAGCCCCTGATTAGCTGCGGCACGGGCCGATCTCTGGGGGCGAACGTCAAACCGGCTGTATTAGTTTTGTCTCTTTGGTGCTGGCTCTTACAAACAAGAGCTGGGAATTGTTTTAAAAGAATTGAATGGGATTAGAGGAGATTACACTGGCATGGCTTTCAGTTTTATTAGTGCTCTGCAGAGATTAGCAGCTGTATCACTGTGAGAGGGCTAAAGCGAATCTGTGCCAAGTCCTCTATCAATCCACGACTTAACACATAAACAGATAATTATGTACCCATTAAAAGAGAATTATTGTATCAGACAAAATCATTATTAAACACACACTTTAAAGATTAAGAAACCTTTTTCAAGAATTTTTGTAAATGTCAGAGATTTTGATTTAAAGTCTAGCAGCATTTGAGTGATTCTCTGAGGGAGGCTTTTCTTCTCGACTTCCTTTGATTATCATGGGAATGGAAAAATAAGACTTTTGTTTCTTTGTTTGGCTTCAGGTCTTTTTTTCCCTTGTATTAGCTCAACTGTTCATCATATATATATATATATATATATATATATATATATATATATATATATATATATACATACACATACACACACACACATACACACACACACACACACACACACACACACACACACACACACACACACACACACACACACACATCGGGAACAACAACATCGGAGATCTCTGTCCAGAAGAGCGCAGTCCTGGGAACAGCTAAGATACTGCGCAGGACCCTCAAGCTCCCAGGCCTCTGGTAGAGGACCCGAGCTTGAAGGATAAACCGCCCGCAGGGGCGTGCTGGGTGTTTTTTTATATATATATATATATATACATATATATATATGTGTGTGTGTGTGTATATATATGTATATGTATTTAAAAAAAAGATTTATGGTCTAATCTTTATTCCTGTCCTCATCTATGAGGTGGAGCTGTGTATTGTGACCAAATGGCTGCAGTTTCAGATACAGGTGGTGGAAATGATCTTCCTCTAAAAGGCGTCTGGGCTCAGCCTTAGGGCAGTAGGATGGGGAGATTAGTAATTCAAGAAGAGCTCAGAGTTGCAGTGCTGGTACTCCACAATGAAAGGAGCAAGTTGAATTCAGCATCTGACCAGGATGCCTCATTGAAGCCTCCTAGTTGAGGCTCAGAAGAGAGATTTTGTCTCTTGGCTTGTCTGGAAACACCTCCGTGTCCTCCAGAAGAACTAGAGGCGAAGGCTTTTTGCCTCATTAGTAAACCATTAGTAAATCTGGCCATGTGTCTCTCAGCTAAAGGCTAGAGAGAAGGAAGTTGGTGCATCTGTGCAACCCAGACCTGGATAAGAAAATGGAAGGATAAATGAAGAAAACAGAAACTGTGATTAAAACGGGTTTTCCATCTGCAGGTACATCACTTCAATAGAGACGGGAAGTCAGCCAGTGACTGATATCTTCCACTTTGTTGTTTATGATGGAGACAACAATCGCCTTGACAACCAGATATGCACCATCACCATCACCTCCGCACCAAGACAGCCGCCGTTGGTCACTGTCCGCAGCAGCATCAAGGTACGCACACGCTATGTCCTGCATACAAATGTGCAAGTAAGAATCTTACACACTTAACGGAGGTGCACACAGCAGGCCAGCTGAAACAATATTTACCTTTAGTCAGAAGAACATCTTAAGTACAGCATCGAATCATATTTAATGTACCTGTTTTATATTTGAGACAAAAGAAGCGAGGGACTCCTGTCACATGATCTCCATCAGATCGCTTGAGGGTCTTTGTTTAAAAAATAGCTCCAAATTGAAAGTTGCGTTTATGTCTGCTGGATTTCCTTCATCAACATGTAGCAAATGGCATCTACGTACCATGATGTTTGAGTATTGTCCTCTGTGAGTGGGAATAACAGATACGTACTCCTCTACTTCTGCTTGCTTTGTTCTGTCCTGCTGAGCTAACTGGACATTCAAGTCCACAAACTACAGGCTCATGGATAAGGGTAAAGGTATGCACTGTCACAGTCCAGGGGCTAATACAAATGCAGCAGAATATGGCATCAGCATGCTTTTATATTTAACACATTCTCCCCTGTGTATGTGTGTGGACATCTGTCAGTCTCATTGTGTTACACTAAAGAAATGTGCACTTCCTGTCTTTCACTGCAAGATAACAATACAATAAGAGAAAGAGCTTTGCATCTGCAGGCTGTACCTGGGATATGATGTCCCTCCACAAATTCCACCCTTCATCAAGGATACGAAGTCAAATCTCGCCCCAAGAAATGTCTCGTTCTTGGATCTATTTATTTCATGGCTGTGTGGGGAGAAATTTTCTGGGTCAGCCAATACATCTCAAAGTGGGACCTCTTCTGTGGGTTCACAGCTTGTCTTGTTTCTGGGTAAATTAAAAGAATACAATAAAGGTAGAAAAGAGGAAAAGCCTCACGGAGCACTAAATAATTTAACATCTACTGTCTACTCATCCTTCAAGGGTCTTGTAAAGATTTGAATTTCCAGTTTTTGTGAGTTTTTAATCATGTTCAAATGCAGAAAGGGGATTTGTTTTTCTGGAGTTGAGATTCTGATTTTTTTTATGAGCCCACTCTGAGTTTTCTCAGAGCTTTAAATATATAATATGATTAAAATATTAAACAGACTATATTGTATTAACTATACTTTAGACTCAAGTGAGAAAACTAGGATCTCCCAATTAAATAATTTATTTTTGCTTATTATCCATGTCTAGGTCGAGGAAGGCGGTCGCGTGCAGCTGTCTACCAATGACATCACAGTGTCAGATGTGGACACGCCCCCGAAGGACCTGCTGATTTGGCTTGTCAGCCCTCCTAAATATGGTTTTATTGAGAACACCAGGACAGGTGAGAAGTGCCTGTGTGACGGTATGCAGATATTTGGAGTGTGGTCACTGTTGCAGGAAGCTGAATTGACTTTGGCTCATGATGTGACAAACTGCAACTGTTACTCTGAATAATTTTCACATTTCAATTTGCGTCACATTCCTGTGCACACAATGCCGGGTGAATTCCCCGCGGTACCAGTGCCATCTGTCTCGGCTTGATTGTGCTGTGGATTAGAGCCGCCAGATAGCCAGGTACAGATGGGGCAATTGTTGAAGTTTCACAATGTTGAGGCTCACTCAACTACTGCTGCTCTTTCTTCTGCTCCCGAGAGGAAGCGCTTGGAAAAATGAAAAAGGTGACAAGAGTTGAAGAGGAA
Organism: Astatotilapia calliptera; assembly: GCF_964374335.1. Taxonomy (NCBI): domain Eukaryota; kingdom Metazoa; phylum Chordata; class Actinopteri; order Cichliformes; family Cichlidae; genus Astatotilapia; species Astatotilapia calliptera. The sequence continues at coordinate 35,766,933 of NC_137433.1, read as the reverse complement.
CTGATTCCCTCTGGGGAAACTGTAACATTGCAAGTGCAGAAGCTGAAACAACATGAAATGAAATAGATATAAACACAGTAGGAAGAAAAGTCATATTGAGAATGAATAATGAAAATGGTATATCTTGCTGTAATTGTAATTTTGGTCTATATTTAAAAAATAGACAGAGGCGTGATGTCAGCCACTGGATTGTGAAGCCTCGTTTTTAGTATTTTGGCTGTTACCATCTTGTTTTTGGCTTTCTTCTTTTTTCAGCCAGAAGAAATCATGCTTGTATGCAGATGTGACATTATGAGCCCACATTAGCAAGAACAGGTTGTAATCAAAGCTGGGCGTAGCTTAGAGAAAAGTGAATCTTACGCTTTCTTCTCTTTCTGATGGCCAAGGTGACTTCTCTGGTTGCAAAGGCAATTATGGATGTAAGGAAGTTGGCTGCTTTAATCAAAACTCTCAGTAAACATTTTCCTGATGAGCGTATCAGTTTATTTTATAAAATATGGTTCCGATTAGTGTCCAAAAAACATGATAAAGCAGGGTGGGACTACCTTGTGATTTAAAAGTTATTATATGATCTGACCTACACGCCTCAGTGACCCAGGCTTAGAGACAGATTGGCAACCCCCTGGCAATATCTGCCCATATGGAAAAGATATATATAAATCTTATAAAGTTTGTATCTGTCTTGTGTGAAACTTGTATGAAAAGCATATAAGAGTGAAAACAGATATAAGATCCCTTGAAAAATTATATAATGAAACTTGTATGTTTTGGATACTTACTAAAACAATGTATGAAAGTAATGCGAAAGTGGCCACTTTCATGAGTAAATCATGTAAGCCTTATATGATTTACTCATGAAAGTGGCCACTTTCATGAGTAATCACATATAAGTTTTTACTATTTCTTTTCCGTATGGGTGGTCACTAGGGAGAAATATGTATTTCCTGAGCAATCAGTCTTACTGCTTCAACCAACATGTTTCAAAAGGTACAACTTTAGTGTTGAAGGGGAATATTCTGTGTTTCTGAAGCCTTAACAAGCACATCCCCAGACTATTTGGGTCCTTTAAATAAAAGATGATCTATTGGTTTGGGACGTATTTTAAATCTTCAGCATTTAGATTATTATTTAAATTATTAAAGTTAAATTATAGCTGACACTATCAACCCTGCTCATCATGCCCACGTGCAGCACGATGGTTAGCACTGTTGCCTCACAGCAAGAAGGTCCTGAGATCAATTCCACCAGGGTCTTTCTTTGTGGAGTTTGCATGGTTTCTCCCCGGGTACTCCAGCTTCCTCCCACAGTCCAAAGACATGGAGTTAGTGGGGATAGGTTAATTGGAAACTCTAAATTACCCATGTATTTGTCTATGTGTTAGTCCTGCGACTGTCCAGGGTGTCCCAAGACAGCTGGGATAGGCTCCAGCGCCCCCCGCGACCCTGAAAAGGATAAGCGGAAGCGAATGGATGGATGGATGGATGGAATGGACTATCAACCTTGGTTAGAGAGCTGCATTCATGTGCTGTGTGACACGGTTGCTGTTTATCTTTGACAGACTCAATGAAAGCATCTGGAGTTGCATGATCTGCACCATTCAGGATATCGACTGCATGCAAAACCTGCAGTAAATGACCTGAATACTGCAATGCATTTAGAAAACATGGATTTACTCCATGGGATACACAGAATAAGGCAGTGAGTGAAAACTCCAAATCCAAGAAGAAACCTTTGTAAAAATAAAATCTCATTAAAACCAGTAAATCGTATCATATTGTTGGTCGGATTTTAGCAGTTAAGAGCAGAAAATCATCATACTGATCTGCATATGTAAAGAAACTGTTCATTTTTAATGGGTGTGTAGCCATAGCTGTAACAATAATAAGATAATTAGGGCGATTGTGGCTCAAGAGTTGGGAGTTCGCCTTGTAATTGGAAGGTTGCCGGTTCGAGCCCCGGCTTGGACGGTCTCGGTCGTTGTGTCCTTGGGCAAGACTCTTCACCCGTTGCCTACTGGTGGTGGTCAGAGGGCCCGGTGGCGCCAGTGTCCGGCAGCCTCGCCTCTGTCAGTGCGCCCCAGGGCGGCTGTGGCTACAATGTAGCTGCCATCACGTGTGTGTGAATGGGTGGATGACTGGATGTGTAAAGTGCTTTGGGGTCCTTAGGGACTAGTAAGACGCTATACAATTACAGACCATTTACCTTTTATTTATTTACCATAATTGGCCTTCTCTATTATACATTGTCTGCAGACATAATGAAGGATAAATTTGTGGGGTCAGATATTTATAGTGTCTGCAGCTGTAGATAACCAGCTGGCACCAATCTTTTCTCTCCGTGTCCCGGCGGCCCGTCCTTGATGGCAGCTGGAGTCGTTGGTATTCAGCAGCATCAGCCAGCGGTGATGGGATTTCTGCTGTCACCGGGGCACAGGGGAGGCCAGTCAGTGTCACCGTCAGTGTGCTGGCAACAAAACCAACATGCACAGGTTTTTTTAATGTCGATATGCAGATGCACCATCGCACAAAAGACACTGACTTGCATGCTGATGTTGTGCATTTGCATGAATCCAGCAATTCAAAACATGCACATGGAAAAAACCAAAATCTCACAAACAGGCAGTGTTTATGCAGGAAATGGCTTTTCCCTTAACAAAATACATAATAGTTTGGTGATTAGCACAGAGGAAGGCACACGTACTGCAATGCAGTATAGACATTTTCCAATTTGAATTTAAATAATTACTTTAATATAAAGCTGACATGGAAGGAATACGGCCAATCTCATTTTGGCCCCTGAGGTCCTAGAGTAAGTAAACAACTCCCAGCCCATCTTTGTCACTCCCCATCTGTTTACATGCCGCTTTGTCTCCTTGTGTTAGTCTTTCTCTGAAGATATCAGGAGAGGAAAAGAGACAAAAGTGACTCCCTTCCTGGTTCTGTTGGTGGTTTCTTCCTTTCTTTTTGCCCACCATCACCAGTTGCTGTTCGTAGCAGATTGTCTGATTGTTGGCCTTTTCTGTCTAAAATTATAGTACAGCTGGTTTGGGAATGCCTCAGTGTTCCAGCCCCAGTTGCTCCCCCTGTGTAAGACTCAGATAAGTGGCAGAAAACGGATGGATTATTCTGATTACTCACTCCCATGATTATTTAAACTCCTTAGATCAGCGGTCCCCAACCCCCGGGCCACGGACCGATACCGGGCCGAGAGAGTTGAGGCACGGGTGTGAAATTTGTGGTTTTCAGTGTTTTTATCGTCTCCTGTGTCTTATTTTGAAAGAAATATTTACCACCATAGTTACCATAGCAACCAGAGAGCATTAAGGGCAGAGAGGAGGATGTTACTCTTAATGTTGTCGGCGCATTTCAGGAGGACGCTGCTAATAAAGTTACACAATTACACAGTGAAATCGCGTTTATTATCATATTTACAAAATACATAGTTTTTGTCTTGGTCGTGTCATTTTATTTTGTTGTATTTATCTGCGACACCTTAATGGCCGGTCCGTGAAGATATTGTCTGATATTAAACCGGTCCGTGGCGCTAAAAAGCTTGGGGACCGCTGCCTTAGATACTGTAAGCAGATATTTTGAAGGCTAAAAAAAAAATTACGTTGATATAAAAGTGCTAAACCTGCAGTTCCTCTAGGTGCCACTGGAGGCTGGCTCCAAAAGTGAACCAGTCTCCACTGACTCATGTTGTGCTATCCAACTTCATAGAGGAAATAAGTCTACAGCCTGGAAAAGAGAGCAGTGTTAGCACCGATAGATGGTTTGCACTTTCTTCATGATTATATGGTTGGTAATTTTTTTCATATCTCACGCATTCAGATATCGGTAAGGTCCAAGGTAGGGCACACCTGCTTACACTTACAGGTGCGCTGGCACTGGCAGCCGCTCTGAGTTGAACTAGACCTGAACTATCTGTGGTGTTGGTGCCCATTGGGCCATTTTATCTGTGTAATACTACAATCTGCTGTGTAGTACAACCGGATACCTGTAAACGAGATAGGAACCATAAACTGCCGTGTGCATGACCCATTTTCTTATTTTCATCATTGAACAAGAGTAAATGCCCCACATCATCTGGGATGGTTCATAATCGTGCTTTTATGAGTCCAGCATTAAGAGAGAAGTAGGGATGGAATATAGTAATTCAGATCCTATTAGTGTAGAATCATCTGTAACTATAATTAATCCTAAAATAAAATTAATGAAATTTAATAAAAAAAACAATTCTGGGATTAATATTCCAGCCTGCTAACTCTCTGCATCACATTCCTGAACAACTGGATCTGTTTTCGACCCACATTCCTTTTCAGAGCCTTGTTCAGTCGGCGATGCACAGAGATGTCAGTGGCGTGATTGCAGGAGTGGTGCTGTGAATCTGAGATCAGCAGACGCCACGTGTGAGAACAGAACAACCAAAAAAAATGATTCTGGAAAAATTGTAATTCCCCGGTGGCTTCAGGTGATTTCCTGTTTTGATTACACTTCTGTGAGGGTTCCCGCTCAGATAAGAAGCTCCCGATGCTCACCGTAAAACAGGGAGATGAGGCGATGTGATGCGATTTACTGTTGGGCCTGATTTACACGCATACACTAAAGTAAATACAAGTACACACACACCAGCTATTCCCTCCAGAGCCCTGACTCAGCTCAGTGCGGAGTCATCCGTCTTCTGCAAGAAAGACACTCATACTTTCTCTCAAACTTCAGAGATTTCAAGGTTGATGTTAAGTATTCAAGGCGACTCTCCTTCAACCTGAGGACAGCCAGGTCGTGTCATCACAGCCAAAGTGTGCTTTTCTGGAGAATTGTAAAGACCGTCCATGCATCTAAACTACCAGACAGTTCCGGCTGAAGTCAAATGAAAAGCCTGATGGGACGGAGAAGACAAATATTGCTGTCATTGGAGCTGTCAGAGGATATAAGTGATGGCCTGCTAACTGGTCACCTGAGAGGTTTATGAGTTCTTTGTTGCAGTATAATAAATGTTCCAGTGTAGAAATGGCTTTTTTCAGTGTGTAGCCACAACCGGACGACGCGACAAATCATCATTTTTACACTAAAAGAAAGAATTTAAGAATAAATTAGATTGCTTTAATGAATAAAATGATTTTGTGCACTTTGAATTTGAATCAGAATCAGAAAGACTTTATTTATCTCCAAGGGGCAATTAACATACAACATAGCAGCATAACGTTGAAGATAAGAACCATACGAACAGGCAATAAGAGTGAGATAATAAATACACAGAATATACGGTATATACAGTTTAAAATTACACAGTTTAAAATTAAAGTGACTGAGAGGTGAATAAATAACTGTAAGTGACTAAGAGTGAATAAAGTGTCGGTAGTATAAAAAGAGAATGAGAATACTTTATTAATCCCGAAGGAAATTTATGTTTCTGGTGCAGGAAATGGTCTTATCTGCTGGAGTTACAAAGCAGTGGCTTTGGGGACAAAGGTGGCTCTCCTGTGCTCTTTGTTTTCTAAATTGCATCTCTTCCTCTGTTTTCTCGTCAATCAGGAAGCTCTGTTGGCGGCTCACATGTCGTCACCCCTGACGTGCCTTTCTCTGTGGAGGACCTTACATCTGGCCATATCTCTTACGTCCAGGAGAGCCAGCTTAAACCTCAAACCAAGCAGGACATCTTCAGCGTCTACATCAGCGACGGGCTCAGTCAGACGGAAGCTTTCAGTGTGGAAATTGACATCCAGGTAAGGAAAAACTAAAAAGCTACTACTACTAAATCTTGTAGTACTATCATTATAAGTGACATTGATTAATGTATAATTAAGAATGTATTTCAAAATAAAGGAAGTTTGTTTTTCTTTGAAGATTTTGTTTCAACTCTCTTAATTTTTGAAGGTGTTTGTGTTAAATATACCGTTGCACTTTCCTTCATTTCTATGGCAGAAGTAACCACAATGACACAACGCCTTGGTTTGAGAAGCCCCATTTTGCCGTCTCAAGGCATTACTATTTTGTTTGTGTTATTTTTAGCCAAATGTGATGAAGAAGAGGGAGGACAGTTATCAGTTAGCTAGGTTAGCACAGAAATGGTTTTCTTTCCCAGCAAAATTCATTTCTAACCACAGACGTTGCTGCTTAAATAAATAAAAAACTAACTATATCCTTATTGCGTCCATGGGAATTAACAGGGTTAGTCATAGTCAAGTGCTGGTAATCAAATGCACTCGGTTAATTGATCATCAGCAAGTGTGAGCGCCTCTATAATGGTGGATATTTTGGGAGTTTGATGGTCTGTAGGTGTGTTTAGGAGGAAAGACATCAGCTTATGAATCTAGGAAGAGTTTTAAGGCCATTCCCAAACGTTTCACAAGTAAACAATTGTCAGGAGTGGATATTCCAACAAATTCACCCATATGCTCAGAAATTACAAAAAACTGAGAGCTCAATCTTACACTACACAGTTAGTATGTTAAATGTTTAAGTTTATGACAGTGTTAAAGTTTACACTCTCAGAAAGACTGAACAAGAATGGCTTACTAGAAATGTTACCAGGAAAAAGCATTTTCTCTCTAAAGAGACCATCCTGGCATCACGGTTCAGGTTTGCAAAGTTGCATCTGGATGAACCACAAAATCCTTTGATCAGGGGAGACCAGAGCGGAGATGTTTGACCATGGTGCACTGCACCACGAGTGAAAACCATCACAGCATATGAGCACAAAGACCTCTTACCAACTGTCAGCTCAGTGGTGGACGGACGATAACTTGGGCTCGTTTTGGACCCAGAGGACCCTGGACATTGAGTCAGCCATGAATTCATTTGTATACCAAAGTATTTTAGAGTCAAATGTCAGGTCATCTGACTGCTGACAGCTAAAGTTTGGCTTAAAATGACTCGTCTAAAATGTCAATAATTTCAAGCACGCCTTTAAAAGCTATTGAATCGTGGTATGTACTTAGTTTTTCACAGGACTGCATAATATTCTAGGTCTGAGGTAAAGTTCACGTCCTGTCTGTCAGTTTCAAACCATTGTTTTATAAGTAACACATTTTTCAGTCTTATGCCTGTAATGCTTCATTTTGGAAACTGTTGCACTTCACCCTGTACCCCCATCAGTCCAAATCACCAAGTTTAATTAGTTTCAGTTAGATAAGTCGCCCCTGTTGATGCTTTCGTTTCTTCAAAAGAAGACGATAAAAGCTTGAAAAAGACCAAAAACACTTTTTAAAAATTGAAGCTGGTGCACACCCATAAAAGTTTGAGCTGATTAAGTGGTGTCTGTGCTGATGAAAAGAGATGAAACGAGGTCTTAACAGCTCCACGCGCTATTAGTAATTTAAAAAAAAAAAAAAGAGGTCTTACTCAGCTTTTGTTTTTCTTTTTTACTGCTGTCCTTGAGCATCACAAGGCTTCCTCCAAGGAAAAACTGCTATGGCCTCAGGCTGTCCCTGTTTTTTTCTCCTTCATAAACACATAAACAAACTGAGATTCCAAATCCATCACTTAAGCCTGTTTTAGGTCTTGAGTTGGATTGATGGGGTTGTCAGTGAGCTGTTAAGTTTGTTGAGTGTGTGTATTTGAACACGTGACCTGTATATAATAAATCTTTCACGGTGTGTATTAATGTAGAGGTGGTAGTATACAACCCCTGGCAAAAAATATGAAATCCCCACACCAGGAGGACTGCTTCTGCTTTATTACTTTGTTGGCAATAACAAACCACAGCTATGTCACAAAACCGTTATATTTAACACCTGAACATTGTGGCTGTGTGAAACAAACCAAACAGAACCACATTGTAATCTGCATTTATAAGACAAAAAATCTGAATATGCCAACGAGTCTGCAGTTAAGGGAAAGCCTGCAGACACACCACTTGGCTGACTGAAGGAAAACATCTCCCCAACAAGGGACCTGAAAAGATTATACATCTCTGGTGAAATATGCTGGTTATTCCTGGTCGCCTGTGTCTAAATTTTTGAGCGTATTCAAGCAAAATGTTTGAGTAGACCTTGGAAGATGTCAAAGCATCAGGACAGAAACCAAAAATTGGACCACATCACAAATAAAAATAAAATCAGCAGGAACAGGAGTAATCTGCCATTACTTAAAATAATTTAACAGAAATTGTTTGAGATCTGCTTTGTGAAGCTGGTGTTCTGTTGGTGAGGAACAGTGTAGTTATTCCACAAATATTAAAAGATGTCTTTATTTTATTGTCTTTCAGCAGAGTAAAGAGGACAAAGAGCCGGTGGTGTCCGTCAGCAGCATCCATATAGAGGAAAACTCTGGAGTTGTCATCACCAACTCGTCTCTCAGCGTCCACGATCAGGACACACCAGAGAACGAGATCCTCTTCACTATTATCAGAATTCCCAGCTATGGTGAGCACAGACTGCATTGGCCTGTAAAGGCTGTTCTTCAACTGCACCTTTCATTGTTAAGTCTGTCTATGAGAATTCATTTTAAAGCAGCAGATTACTTTCAGCTTACTAAAAACTATTTCTTTCTGTCTATAAGTAATAACCTGTTATTATAAACTACTTTTAGCTGCTGCTCAGTTTACTATCTGTTAATAACTTAGTGCATTTGTCTAGCAGTTAGCTAACAGTTTTCCTTTGCTAATTCATACTGCTAGTTAATAAACTTAAATTTTATTGTTTTAATTATTAGGCAATTTAACTGATAGGTCTCGATTTAGAAAATGTACACAATCTTCTTCATAGCCTTAGCTAGCTTTATTGCAATTATTTATCCATTATTTTCAGCTAAAAGCTTGATTTGATTACTCACATGTAGCTAGCTGCTAACGTAGCTAACAGCTGAAGTGATTTATAGCTTTAGCAAGTTTTTTGGCTAAAACTCAGTTCATCTATATAAACTTGACATTTTTATTGCTTTTTGCTCTCTATTATAGAGTGCTCTTGACTCACCCTTCATTTCTTTATGTTTTGCTTCCAAGAAGCAAGATTTTCTTGTATTTTTAAGTGGACTTGAACGGTACTTCTCTGGGCTTCCTAGTGGTTTTTCAAAGTTTTTTTTTGCCATTGGCTGTTTCTTCACTCATTTTCAGTACAGTCCTATTACCTGGCTGTTTTCAGAGGACTGTCTACACATAACAGAGAATTTAGCAAAGAACCAATTTTAAATTGTATCCTTAGAAATCGAAGGTTTTGGTTCAAATCATCTTCGGGACGTACGGAGGAGGCGAGAGGTACAACAGTGACTGTCTACATCTGTCCAGCTCTTTAATGGTTCAGAGCTGCATTTCAGCCAGTGATGTTGGGGATTTTATCAAAATTGGTGGGATTATGAACCCAGAAAAGTGCAATTAGAACAGTCCCTTTGATCTCAGAATCAGAATACCTTATTAATCCCTGAGGAAATTATGCAATTTTACTGTTACTTAGATAAACAAACAGATGCTTTTGAGATACGTTTAGTTATTCTTCCTCTTAAAGTCCATTTGCTTATTCACCAGTTCATATGGCATCATATATGTTTTTCAAATATGAAAGCAACAGAGACGCTTCAAAAACAGCAGCAACCCAGCAGGTAAACATGGAAAAATATGCAGTGATGTGCAGTCAGTATATTAAAATATCTCACATACTTTAGATCTGCACACACACAAAACCTAACACAGAGCTCAGGAGAGAGTTATGTTAAGAGGTACCTGGCATGTTGATAGTAAATAGTTCTGGACGTGATAGAGATGAACAGACACACACAGAGTCATAAACACATTACTCTTATTTCCGACACCCAAACAGTTTAAAACAAGACAAACACAGCGGCCGCCCGCTGCAGCGCTGCATTCTCACTGCAGCCATTCCTCACATGACACAGCGACACAAACTCAAATCAACTGACCTCCAAACACTTTGTTTTTCTGACGCCCTCTCACCGTCCCAAATTGAATTTTCTCTCCGCCTGCCACAGTCTGGTAGACCAAAAGAAATTGCTTCACAAAAAACGATTAGTTATGTCTATAACTTCTGTTCCCTGAAGGAGAGGAACGAGGTACAACACATAAGTATGGGATATCACGCCCTCGCGTGTCCTGGCTGAAGAAACCTTTATTCACGCCTTTACGGCAGATGACGTGTGATGACACGCGCAAGGCCCCGCCCGCACATATAGCCGCTGCCATCACCGTCATCCCTCAGTTCGATAGCCGCTCTTCACCGAGCCAACTGCTCAGTGGGGCCACCCTGTGTTGTACCTCGTTCCTCTCCTTCAGGGAACAGAAGTTATAGACATAACTAATCGTTCCCTTTCAGTCGATTCACTCGGTACAACACATAAGTATGGGACCTATATACACGCCCCGCAGAGCAGCCACCGAACCGGAACGGGACCACCACATCCTTAGTGAGTGGTAGACCCAGCAGAAAGGACAGCATGAGCCACCGAAGGGGCTGTAACGTCCAACCGATAAAACCGCACAAAAGTGTGCGGCGACGCCCAATTAGCCGCTGCACAAATATCAGCCACAGGCACCCCTCTAAAAAGAGCCCATGAGGTCGCCATCCCCCTGGTGGAATGAGCTCCCACCCCGTGGGGCAACGCAAAACCTCCGGTGCTGTATGCCAGCGAGATAGCTTCTACAATCCAGTGGGACAGCCTCTGTCTGGACAGAGCTCTACCCCTATTCGGATTAGCGAAGCAGACAAACAACTGGTCACACAAACGCACATCCCGAGTGCGCTCAATGTAGGTGCGTAGCGCACGCACCGGACAAAGAGAATGCACCCTCCTCTGCTCCTCAGATTCAAAAGGAGGGGAGCAAAAGCTCAGCAACTCAAACTCCATTGAACTATAAGATGCAGGCATGACCTTGGGAAGATAGGCGGCATTCGGACGCAATACGACCTTGCGGCCATCAGGAGAAAACTGTGTGCAGGCAGGATGCACAGACAGCGCATGAAGGTCCCCCACTCGCTTCGCCGAGGCCAAAGCGAGAAGTAATGCGGTCTTATACGAAAGAAGTTTCATATCTACCGACTCAACGGGTTCAAACGGAGGGCCACAAAGGGCCTCCAGCACCAAAGACAAGTCCCAAGCCGGGACACTGGACTTAAGCACGGGCCTCAGCCGGCGAACCCCTTTCAGAAAACGCACGGCGAGGGGATGCGCACCTGGTGTCACCCCGTCAAAACCGATATGACAAGCAGATATAGCCGCTAAATAAACCTTGATCGTCGAAAACGAAAGGCCTTTATCCAACAGCTCCTGCAGGAATGTTAAAACATCCACAATAGAGCACTGAAATGGGAGAGTGTGGCGGTCCTGGCACCATCGCTCGAAGGCTCGCCATTTGTAAGCGTACAAGCCCCTAGTAGACGAGGCCCTGGCGCTCTGAATCGTCGCTACCACACTAGGTGGCAGACCCTTAGCAACCAAGTTTAACCTCTCAGCAGGTAAGCATGAAGGTGCCACAGATCCGGGCGCGGATGAAACACTTCCCCCCCCGCCTGAGAGAGGAGATCCCTGCGGAGAGGAAGCTGCCAAGGACTTGCTGCAAGCAGGCTGATTATTTCTGCATACCACGACTTCGCGGGCCACCAAGGGGCCACCAGGATCAGAGAGAGGGAATGCCGACGCACCCTCTCCAGAATTGGAGATATCATTTCCACTGGGGGAAATGCATACAGGAGCACGTCTGGCCATTGGTGCGCTAGCGCGTCCAAGCCCAAGGGTGCATCGTGGTCGATTATGGAGAAGTACAGGGGGCAGTGAGCATTCACCCTGGAAGCAAAAAGATCTATTTGCGCCTCGCCAAATAGATCCCAAATCTGAGCCACTATTGAAGGGTGTAACCTCCATTCTCTCACCAGAGGACCCCCCCTGGAGAGAAGGTCCGGCCCCAGGTTCAGGTGGCCCGGGACATGGGTGGCTCTTAGAGTCAGAAAATGAACACTGCACCATAACAGCAGAGAGCGAGACAGCTGCAACAGGGGAAGAGAGCGTGTTCCTCCCTGCCTGTTTATATAAGACACCACTGTTGAATTGTCCGTCCTGACTAAGACATGCTGGCCCTGCAGGACTGGACGGAAACGCTTTAGAGCTAAGAACACTGCTAACAGCTCTAAGTGGTTGATGTGCAGCTGGCGCTGAGCCGCGGACCAGATCCCTCTCACTGACGCACCCTCGCACAGCGCTCCCCACCCACTTAGGGAAGCATCTGTGGACACCACCTTGCGAAACAACACCCTCCCAATCCGAGAGCCCTGGTGCAGTAGCCCGGGCTCCCTCCAAGGACGGAGAGCTAGCATGCAAGACGCAGTCACCGGCAGCCTCCTCCGGAGGTGACGCGAAGCACACAAACGGTGAGAGAGAGTCCAGCGTTGAAACGCTCTCATTTTCAACAGCCCAAGCGGCACTACGGCGATCATAGATGCCATCATGCCCAACAAGCGCAATATCGTCTGGAAACGCAGTCTGCGTCCCAGCTGAAATTGAGCGAGGCAGCGATGAAACGCGGCCACTCTGTGCTCTGACAACCGTGCGCGGCTGGAAAGAGAGCATATTTCCAGACCGAGAAAAGCGATCTGTTGACCTGGGATTAGCGAGCTCTTCTGAAAGTTCACAGAGAACCCCAGTGTCTGAATGTGTGACAGAACCCGCGACAGCTGCGTCTCCGCCTGTTCTCTGGAGCAAGCCACGAGAGCCCAGTCGTCCAGGTAGGCCAAGATGCGGATGCCCCTCTTCCTGAGGGGCGCTAGCGCTGCCTCGGCACATTTCGTAAAGGTGCGGGGAGCGAGCGACAGCCCGAACGGCAGCACTAGGTATTCGTAGGCTACGCCCTCGAATGCAAACCTCAGAAACTGCCTGTGTTTCGGGTGTATAGCGACATGAAAATAAGCATCTGTTAGATCGATTGTCGCAAACCAATCTCCCGGGCCGACTGCACTCAGGAGCTGTCTGAGTGTTAGCATCCTGAACCTGTACGTTCGCAGGTACGTGTTCAAGACTCGCAGGTCGAGGATGGGACGAAGCCCTCCCCCTTTCTTCGGAATGACAAAATAACGGCTGTACCAACCTTTGTCCGTCTCCGAAGCGGGGACCACCCGTATTGCTCTCTTCTGTAATAGCGCCTGTATTTCCTCTCTGAGTACCAAGGCTGCCTCGGGGTTGACAATCGTGTTCACGACTCTTTGGAAACGAGGCGGCTTGACCCGGAACTGCAACCGGTAACCCATGGCAACGGTTTGCAGCACCCACGGAGAGGGGGCGCAAGCGCGCCACTGAGGGAAGTGAGCAGCCAGCCGGCTGGCCTGCAGCACTGACGGCGGGGCGCCGTCGCCCCCCAGTGTGTCTGCAGGGGACTGCATCCCCTGCCTGACCTGGCTCATTTCGCCTGCAGGTTGAGCATTTGAGATTGTTTGAGAGTAAACAACACTCTTTATTGATTGCAACATGGGAACATGTACATTTATACATTTTGTTGGGTGCACCTTTTCCGGGGCATAACAATGAAAAACAGCGGGAACACTCGATGTGGTCGCTTGAACATTCAACACATCTGAACCGTGTGCAGGGGTTATGTGCTTGGGAGACCGCGATAGGGAAGTGCAGCGCCTTCTGGGGCTGACAACCTGAACAGAACTTAAGCGGCACCTCTTGTGCGGCAACAGAGGGGTAAGAGCAGCGTCTCCCTGCTGCCGGATCCCTTCCCCACTCGCAATCACAGCTAGGAGGGCTGAGGCTTCTTCCTCCTGGGCGTCGGGTCCCGTCGGGGGCCCGGGGGAGGGCCTTTGCCCCAGGCCGACTGGCGTGGAGCTCGGGCCGGAGTACGTGCTCTCGCCGGCGGCCCTCCCACTCCAGCAGTGGGCGCCGGTCTCTTGCCAGCTGTCAGAGGAGCGGCGGGCCTGTGAGAGCTAGCAGTGGGCTTGGGCTGGGGCTGGCGTCTGGGGATGATGTCGCGCAGAGCTTCCGTCTGCTTCTTCCTCAGATCGAATCTAGCCTGAATGGCTTCAAGTGAATGTCCGAATAACCCAGCCGCAGACACTGGTGCGTCCAGATACACAGCTCTGTCTCTATCAGGGACGTCGGAGAGGGTCAGCCACAGGTGCCTCTGCGCCACCACTGTCGAAGCCATCCCTCTGCCCAGGGAGAGCGCTGCACAGCGAGACGCACGGAGGATGTAATCCGTGGTGACTCTAACCTCGTTAAGAAGAGGTGACAGCGGGCTGTCCTCCGGAACCAGCGATCCAAGCTCCGCCAGGCACATTGCTTGGTACGTCTGGAGCATGGTGACGGAGCTCATGGCTCGAGCGGTGCCGGCCTGAGCCCGATAAATCTTCTCCAGCTGCGAGGCCGAGAATCTGCAGTGCTTGGACGGCAGAGTTGCGGGGCCACCGACACCATGGTTATGGGACGGGGCCAGATAAGCAGCCAGAGACGGCTCCATAGGGGGTGGGTTAGCTAAACCAGCTCCCTCGGCGCCGTCCAATTCCATGTACTGTCCATAGCCGGGCACAGTGACGCGGGTAGACAGAGGTTTGTCCCATGACGCTGTTAGCTCGCAGAGAAAGTCTGGGAACATGGGGAGGCAGTTTTTGGCCGTTGCGGGCTCCGGTGGAAGGAAAAAACCCGCAAACCGCGACGGCTTCCGAGCTGGTGGAGGAGAGGGCCAGTCCACCTGCAGCTTCTCAGCGGCACGGCGAAACAGGGAGAAAAGAGAGGTGTCATCGTGGCCGACCGGCGCAGCAGCGGCGGCATATTGGGTCGACAATGAGCTCTCCTGCTCATCCTCCGACAAACCATGGATGTCCAGGCCGATGTCCAGCACGTCATCGTCTTCCTGGGGAGCGCTGGCGGGCTTCAACCCAGGCTGAAGCCCGTCAGCGCTCCTGCATGGTTCCGGTCCGTCATCGGCTAACCCGTCAACGTATTCCATGTGGTCAGCCCAGCTAATCGCGGGGACATCGACCTGAAAATTTTCGTCGTCGGACTCGGACGAAGCCGGGGCTCCAGACTCGGAAAGAAGAGGGTCATGCCGTGCGACAGCCGAGCGTCCCAGCACTCTTTCCACAAACGTCACCCGTCTTTCCAGGGTCGAGCGTCGGAGCTGGCGACAAAACGCACAAGCTTCGGGCTCCGTCAACGCTCTCCTAGCGTGGACGATCCCCAGGCAGACAGGGCAGGCATCGTGCTGGTCGCTGTCGTGCAAAGAGAAACCACATCCCTGAGGACAGGGGCGAACAGAAGATTTCTGCTTTGCTCGCTTCGGTTTGGAGTCCATTCCCAAAACGCAAAGCGAAACGCTGCACAAGAAAAACTTGAAAATAGCGCTCCGCGGGCAGCCTACGCACCAGCTGGGCGGTGGAGGCTAACACCAACAGGGGCAGTTAAGCTAGGTTCAAGTTGGCAGACAACGGAGCTAACTAGCAGTAGCTAGCTAGCCCAACTCAGCAGAGGTGTTCTCAGCGAGGTGAAGAGCGTAAGAACTGAGGGATGACGGTGATGGCAGCGGCTATATGTGCGGGCGGGGCCTTGCGCGTGTCATCACACGTCATCTGCCGTAAAGGCGTGAATAAAGGTTTCTTCAGCCAGGACACGCGAGGGCGTGATATCCCATACTTATGTGTTGTACCGAGTGAATCGACTGAAAGGGAACACATTTTTTTCAGATAAGTATACAGCACTTAGTCACAGCAAAAATGTCTTTTAACCCAATTTTAGCAAAGTTTACAAAGTCGTGAAAGACGGCGGAATATAAACCCTGTTTCACAGGATCTCATTTGTTCTTTACATGTTACGATTTTTATTTTAACGCCATAATGACCCAAAACTTAAAGGCATTCTCTCTAACTGACTGTTCTGTATTTAAGGATTTAAGGAGCTTTGTTAATGCAAAGGCAATCTCCGACTGACACTTCTGAATTCCTGGTCTTGATCATGCAAATTAGTCGTATGGATTAGATGTCCATTTGATACTAACTCGATGCTGTCTTCAACTATCACCCCTCCCATACTCCTCACCCACCCCAACAGACACCTGGTCTGGGACATTCCCCCCCCCCCCACTCAGTTAAAGCACCATAAAGCAGCTGGTGAAACCAAGCGTGCCTCCGCCATAAAACCACCGGCGTGAACGGTTGATGGGACAGAGCGGGAGATGAGTGATTTCAGGCGTGTCGATGACTCCCAGTCAGCTCGTCTTTTTAACTGGCCACCTCTCCACTGTCCACACACACACACACCCCTACAACGATCTATTTATCTTAGAGGAAGTATGAGAGACCCCTTCAAGCCTAATAAAGATGCCAGGTTGCAGCAACACTCCAGCAAATGTGCACGCACTTGTAGACCTCGTGCTGTCGAAGCAGTCTAAGGCCAAGAGATATTTCTAAATGCACATAATTTTCAGGTAATTAGTGCCAAACAGTCTCAAACTCTATGAATTAATCTTAATGCAAGTAACATGGGGATACCCCAACGATGGATTTGCACTGACAAAATAAAAGATTCATTTAAAAAAAGGCAAAATATAGAAAATCCAGTGAAAATAAATACTGCAGGGCAATAGATAATAAATTGACTGCAAGCTCTGAAAATATTTTCATAGGTTTATTATGTAAATCATTTTTTCATTTTTTACACAGCATTCCAACATTTTTTGGAAATTGGGGTTGTATTTGATTTAATTAATGATTTTTGGCTTTTTAAATCCTCCATAGAGGATTGGTGGAAGTGTTTGATTTGTTCATCTTCTGCTTTTAAACAGTGCGGAAACGTTTCACTGCAGACGTTTAAAAAAAAAAAAAGAAGAAGAAGAGGGAATGTGTGGGAGGGAATAAATGAGGGTGTACGTCTGTGTGTCCCCTCTTCACGCTGCAGGATTTGGACTTAAATCCTATTTAAACCTGGGCTTTGATTTAAGAAGCAGGGTAATTTAGAGGAATCTAAAATGTCTCATTAGGTTCTACAAAGAGCTTTCTTGTCTTTCATGTGCTGCATGAAAAACTCAAACATCCTCCATTTGACTTAGATAATCAGAGAAATTAAAAAGATGTACTTATTCAGTTACCACTCCCCCACTTACACCCACTTCACAATCTGAGCTTGGTTTATTTTTTATTCCCCTAGGCAAGCTCCGCAGGCGGCAGTTCTACTCCCAGCCACTGGAGAACGGTCGCGTCCTAACGCAGGGCTCCACATTCACCTATCAGGATGTGGTGGATCAGCTGCTGGTTTACACGCCTGAAACTGTCAGCGGGGGAGCAGACGAGATGGCCTTCACCCTCACCGATGGCATTCACACCCACACGGGCCGCCTGGAGTTCACGATGGACGTCACGAGGAGCGAGGGACCTCGAATGACCGTCAACAGAGGACTGCAGCTTCCAGCAGGTGAGAGTCAAGAAATGCAGTAATAAACGATATGTCTGTGTTTAATGAGATGTTGACTCATCTCAGGTTAAACCAGACGCCCGGGGACACCAGTCAGAATACTTTTACAATCATAAATAAACTCAGTAGTTTTTCTTTTCACGCTTATAGTCTCTTGTTTTTCTCTTCTTCCTCCTAAATCAGTTTGTTCATAGTTCCCCTGCTTAGAGTGAGAAACTACGTTAAAATAGTGTTGTTTTTATTTAAAAAAAAAACCTCAGCTGATTAGTAATTATTCACATGAATGTATTATGATACACTGTAGTGCCCCATTTTTAATATTTTCCACTTTTTTCTTCCTATTTTATTTGTTATGTCCAGCTTTTCGTGTGTGGGGAAATATTTGGGGTTTTTTATGGGTTATTAAAAGACAAATTAAGGCTTGTTAAGGTTTTTGTTTCAAGAGTATTTCTCAGTCTCTGCAAGTGAGTTTAAGCAGCTCTTGTATTTTCAGTCGGAAAAAAAAAAGAATCCAATCAAATAAATAAAGTCATCAAATAAATGTAAAGTAAAATCTGATCACTGACATTTCTGTACTTTTTCAGGGTCATCATCTAAGATCACAGAGCAGAATCTGAAAGGTACTGACATCGACTCAGACCACCTGAAGCTCCGGTACATCTTGACCAAAGACCCCCCAGTCGGCAAGCTGCAGCTCAACAGGAGCAGCCGAGCGGAGAGCGTTTCTGTGAGAGGTCCCATTCAGAGCTTCACTCAGGAGGACGTCAACAAAGGTGCCAGCTTTAGTTTTTATTGTTGTAACTTTGCACAGATGTCCCACAGTTTTCGGTCTTTGCTTTATCTTAGACTGTATATAAAAGATGGATGTCACCTCTAGGTTTGGAACGACTGCTTTAATCCTGCGTTTTTCCCAGTGACCAGCAGGAACCAGCAGATAAAGTGACATGATGTCTTTTGCAGGCCAACGTGGAAGTTAGCAACATATAAGGATATCGTATCAGCAAAAGAAACACGTCAGGCTACAGATGAAGTAAAACTCCTGCATTTGCTGCGATGATGTTGCCTGTTACAACAATTTCTGTAATTTAGCAATTTGTTAGCAAATTACTTAAAATGTTTTATGTTGTAGAACATAAAGTAAAAGTATCAAAGCCACTGTTATAGCCCATATTTTAAGCATCTAACCAAATGCTCATCTCCTTTGTGACAAAGGTGGTCTTGACCTGTAGTTTAAAGATTGAATGAATACAACATTATAAATTATGGGCCCTTTAATAGATTATAAAACGGGATATGCTTTCACACTTTCAGCTCAGGCGTCCGAGTCATGGTAGACTAAAGCTCTTGAGTCGAATGCAGCTGGACTGATAAATGTTGGTATGGTGTGCAGTGCAGTGAAGAGTGCTTGGATTTAATACACAGGAGAGAGCAAACAACCACTCCGCACGTGCAGAGCAAATACAGGAGAGCCTGAAGTTTCAGCTCTTCAATACAAGCCCCAGATGTGCATGTGCATGGAAAGGACAAGACAAGAGACTATTTTGAGGATATGGAGGTTCACATTTAAGACAGAGAAAGGAAGTGGTTTGAGAGAGCATTAAAGGAATGTGAATGACCATCACTGAAAAAAGGTCATGTGTAATACAGTCCTGAGAGCCTGTTCAGAGCAATTTAACCTCGACTGATACCTCAACGCATGCGTCCTTAAGTCACAAACATGTCCTGACGTGGCGTCTCGGGACCACCTTAGAGGTTAAATGCCCCATCAGCTGCTATAACAGGTCATTTTAACTTGGTGATGTCACAGTGGCTACAGCTAACTGTGTATGCAGTTTATTATCTTACTTCTTAGTTTTGTTGTTGGAGGTAAGATAATGGCAGAGGGGTGGGTTGAGAAGCAAGAGGTATTTATTGATGAACTCTTAACTTGCACAGCTTGATGGCAGAGTAAAAATTGCTCCAGTTTTATTGCTGCTTTCACCCAGACATGGGCAAGAATACAAAATGCAGAAAAGGTCACAGGTGGTTTGCAGTGTACATTTATCAAAATGTAATTTTAAACCACATTTCTGCTAAATTCAGTTCACTCATTGTTTGAATTACATTCAAAAACTTAGTGATAAGACAAAATAAAAGCGTAGAAGACGCATTCAAAGCTCTCAGTGCTTTCTAGTTTCGCTCACAGTAATTTAGCTCTAAGGTCGTGTGATTCATTGGAGTTTAATTATTCCC
Source organism: Astatotilapia calliptera (assembly GCF_964374335.1). Lineage (NCBI taxonomy): Eukaryota > Metazoa > Chordata > Actinopteri > Cichliformes > Cichlidae > Astatotilapia > Astatotilapia calliptera. The sequence continues at coordinate 35,747,359 of NC_137433.1, read as the reverse complement.
AGCAGTTACACTTTTGCATGAAGTCAGAAGCTTTGACACCGAGTGCTTGTCTCTGTCTTGCAGGCCTGCTGCAGTACAGCCACGAGAAGGGGGAGAAAGGAGGAAGCCTGTCGTTCAAGTTCAACCTGCTCGATCCGGAGGGCAACAAACTGATCGACCAGTCCTTCTTCATCAGTGTGCTCGGTAGGGTTTCCTCCACCCTCTGCAAAGCAGGGACTGAAGTGTTCTTTCATTTGGTGGAGACGAGAAGGCAATTACTGCAGATTTATCCCTCCGTCTCAGGCGTGGTTACTGATGTGATGCTGCATCCTGCATACGTCCTGAATACGAATTGTGTGCAGTCATGTTATTTATAACCCACTTTTACAGCTTGTTAGCTTTCGCATGTTAAATGAGCTCGTTTTGGGTTTTTAATCGACATTCTCAGAAATTTGTAAATTTCATTCGCTACAGTGATTTTCTTTTTATCATCACTGTAATGCAATTATTTTTGGCAATTTTTAGTCATATATAAATGACACTATTCTTTTTGAGATTGTGAGAAAAGAAAAAAAGATGCATTTTTATTTTAAGCTACGCAGACTTATTTTGCAGTTGTGTGTAGTCAACTGCCAAAGACCCATTCTGAGCCATGATAAACCTTGAAAACTCAGCTGCGCACATTTTTATTGTCACCGTTTCCATCTAAAAAGCTTCCTCTCGCTTCCTTCTGGGGATAAAACCAACTATTGCACTGGTTCAGCAGTTTGAATCCAGTGTCCACATGAGAAGCTACTGGATATTGAAGGATTGCCTTTCCCTCATGGTTGAGCAGCATCCCGACTCTCTCATATCTTTTGCAGCTCTCTTTTTAGCCTATTATTTTCTCACCTTTTTCACTTTTCTGTTTATTGCACCCTCTCAGATGTGACTACAGGGAAGCTCTCCTTCCATATCTCTTCCTGCCGTACTGCCCTCTGATGACTTCTTTGCCCTTCTCTCACTCTTTTCTCTCTTTTTTTTTTACATCTTTCAAACCTATATCACTTTTTCACACCTCCTGATATGAAACTGTCGTTCTCGGTCTATATAAATCTCAGCTTATTTCACCTCCTCTGCTATAGTCCATCCTTTCTCCCTTTTACCAGGATAAGAAACTGATTCTTAATACTTTGATTTCCTTTTGGATGAATTGTTTTCCCAAACGCTGCCAAAAGCCGGGTTTTACTGATAAATCTTAGCTTGACGGGGGAATTTTTTTCTTCTCTCTGCTCCTTTTCTTTTTATACTGACCTTATTTATTTTATCTTGCAGAGGACCATCTCCCTCCATCTGTAGTGGTAAACAAAGGCCTGGTGCTTGATGAAAACTCAGTGAAGAAGCTGACCACGCTGCAGCTGTCAGCCAGCGACCAGGACAGCGAGCCGGGCGAGCTCATCTACCGTGTCACCAAACAGACGAGCCTGGGGCACCTCGAGCATACTGCCAGTCCAGGTAGACCAGGCCTATATGTCAGTGTTTTTAGAAGCTAATTCCATACTGTACAGAAAGTCAGGTGTGCATGCTGTTTGTGAGGCAAAGCACAGGGAAAGGCGTGATTACATATGCACAAGGGGCTGACACAGAGGGTGCAAAAGCAAAGGTGACAGCCAAACACTAAACCAAACCAAACTTTTTCAACTGCTCGGTGAGTACTTGGCATCCTGCATGCAAACTGCAGGTGACTATGGCATTCTGATTGCTACCAAAGCAATTACACTTATGTTTTTGGTGCAGCAGACTCTGATTTCACCTGGCAACCAACACCAACCAATGGCGTTTTCCCCAAAGTTTCCAGGGGTGTGCAGCGCTGTGGTGCATTGATCACCTCTCCGGTTTGAGCCTGTCCAAAGACATGCTTGTCAATTGGTGATTCTAAAGTGCCTGTCGGTGTGATGGTAGTAGAAGTATTTTAGTGACAACAGGGTGTGGCAGCACGAGAGCTGAGCTGAGGAAACCTTCATGCATCAAATACCAAGAGAGTCAGGGGAACACCGGGGACCGACAATAAAACTAAAGCAGGGAGCTAAGAACTTAATCACAAAAACCCGACTTCACTACAATAACAAAAGAAAATGGAACCAAAAACTTTCCAAAACCAAATCTCATCACAAACTCTGTAGATGGAGACTCGTTCCCTTCTGTATATGATAACTGACTCCACACACAGACGGAGCTGTAATGAAGCTTGCTCCAGTTCCTCCATCCATTATTTCTGTTCTATTCCAGCTGCCCTCTACAAAACAGACACACTCACGCACTCTGTCTTTCTGCTTCTTGTGACACAAACAAACTTCAAATGACTGCAGCCATAACTAAAATTCTCATCTTGTGATGCAATAAAGAGAAAACAAAAAAGGAATAACTGATGCATCCTCCGATCACAGAGAGGTGATTATTAGCTTCCGTGCTGTTGAGGATTTCAGCCCCGGCTGAACGGATTCCCCACACGAGTGCTTGCAGCATGTTAACGAGCTGGATGTTAACACTGCTCCCCGATCTTCAAGCATCAGATCACCTCTGAGCCACAGAGCAGCACCGGATAATTACTGCTAGCCATTCAGCCAGTCTGTCACACCATGCTAACACGCACAGCTAGCCCATTGCCCCTATGGGAAGCTTGTCAGCATACGAGGAATGTCAAGGTAACAGCACAAAGAGATGAATGCTCCCTTTCAGCTCCCGCTCTCAAAGCCAATGTTTTCAAGGGGCTTATTAAATGACTGAGGTTATGACACACCTCTCCAGCTGAGTGTTTGCCAAAAGGCACTTGTCTCGCAAAATGCTTAAGACAGTAACCTGCCTCACCTCCTCAAATGATTTTTGCAGCTTTGTTTTAGACACTAGTTTGAGGCGTAGCTCAAGCTT